>NC_135897.1:59412875-60612875 GCF_964194155.1 Cetorhinus maximus | reverse complement strand
TGGTAGATGTACTGTACTTGGATTTCCAGAAGGCATTTGATAAAGTGCCACATCAAAGGTTATTGTAGAAAATAAAAGCTCATGGTGTAGGGAGTAACATATTGGCATGGATAGAAGATTGGCTTGTTAACAGGAAGCAGAGAGTTGGCATAAATGGGTCTTATTATCTAAAGCTTCTTATCTAAATGGTAAGAGATTGAATGCCCTGAGATTCAGAAGGATCTGGGTGTCCTAGTACAGCAGGTAATTAAGAAAGCTAATAGAATGTTATCTTTTCTTGGAAGGGGAATTGATTACAAAAGTAGGGCGGTTATGCTTTAGTTGTACAGGGCATCAGTGAGACCACATCTAGAGTGTTGTGCACAGCACTGGTCTCCTTATTTAAAGAAAGATGTAAATGCATTAGAAGCAGTTCGGAGAAGGTTTACTAGACTAATACCAGGAATGGGCAGGTTGTCTTAGGAGGAAAGGCTGGACAGGTTGGGCTTGTGTCCACTGAAATTTAGAAAAGTAAGAGGTGACTTAATTGAAACCTTTAAGATCCTGAGGGGTTTTGAGAGGGTGCATGTGGAGAGGATGTTTCCTCTTGTAGGAGAATCTATGACTAGGGGTCACTGTTTAAAAATAAGGGGCTGCTCATTTAAGACAGATGAGACATTTTTTGAAGGTTGAGTGTCTTTGGAACTCTCTTCCTCAAAAGGCGGTGGAAGCAGAGTCTTTGAATATTTTGAAGGCACAGGTAGATAGATTCCTGAGTAACAAGAAGGGTTGGGGTGAGAGGTTATCAGGGGTAGGCAGAAATGTGGGGTTGAGGTTACATTCAGATCAGCCATGATCTTATTGAATGGCGGAGCAGGCTCAAGGGGCTGAGTGGCCTACTCCCGCTCCTCTAATTTGTATGTTATGATATGAAACTTTGTTTGGATGAGCAGCTGACAAAATTGAACTTTATTCTGATTGGAAGCAAATGAGAGGTGTACAAAATCTGCAAAGGCATGGATTTCTCTTTGATCATTGGGGTCAAGATTGTATACTGTAGCCCGTGGTTGCACCTAATGCCTTTGCACCACTGTCTTGACCATACAAATCAGTTCTCTTGCTTTTCTCTTTCTTATTTGTTGATTTGCCTATTTTGATTTTTGTAGGCTGGAGGCCTGTTTATAGACTTATTGTTTTATTTATCCAAAGGCCATGTTTTCCAGCATTCAGGAATGTGTAGCAAACAGGTAACAGATGTATGATTTGAAAAACAAAAGGTTTTGAATAAACATCATTAAACATTGAGTAGAACATCTTTATCTTATTAAACTGCTTTTTATGTGATGGGACAATGTTTTAAAGCTATTTCAAGCATTTAATTTTGGATTTTCAAGGCTAATATGTTATTTATATCAGATATTGATGAGTATTGTTTCCTCTACAGCTTCTCTTGGTCTGTTTTGTGACTGTCAACGTCACCAATGGATCATTCAGGGCAAACAAAGGAAACATTACCTGCTATTGTTGCAAAAAAGACTATTTATCCACCAAAAAATGCTTATTCCAGGCTGGTAAATCAGCACCGTAGTGGAAGATTTAGAGCATATCTAAACCAATTTGCTCAGCAAATCAATTATATGGACCAAAATGATGAAAGTGGAATTATTCCTGAGACTGGTTTGAATCTTTCAGAAATGGAAGTGGTGCAACCAAAGGATGTTAATAATGGACAAAATCTAGGAGGAATTGCAAAATACAGTCATTCTGTGGACATTGATAGCCCTGCCCTGTTTACAAACATGCCTGCTAATTGTTTGGAAAAAGTTGGGGATTCTGGTGTGACAGATATGCTTGACTCTTGGAGGAAGAAGCAGGGTCTGACAGCCAGAAAGCAAAACAAACAAAGAGATATCAACACCAGCCAGGATGGAGATACTGAATTGGGAAATGAAGTTATGTTCAAAGAAACTAGACCTAAGCAAGTCCATACAAATACACATTCTGATCGCCACAAAGAGTTTGCAGGGCTTGCAAAAACAGCAACTGCTGGGGACAGTGATAATTACTCTGATTCTGCGTTGCCAAGGCATAAGCAAACTTCTGACAATTATATCCAGGATATTGACCTAGGGAAAACAGCGAGTAATGTGCAAATAACTAATGAGTTGGAATCGCAGAATAATAAGAAAAAGAGAAATAGAAGAAAGAGCAAAGGGAAAAATGACCAAAACTTGGGTGTAACTCAGTGTTCTGGTGGAGTCTGCATTGGAGACCAAGTTGCTGCACTTCATGACTTGGAATCTACTCTGCCAGAGAAAACCATTGTCAACCATGTGCAAAGTAAGGCAATAGATGGCATATTTCACTGTTAAACTTTGTTGAATTTTTCTGCTATAAGTATTAATGGATCAATTTTTATCTGATTGCAAAATGTTCTAAGAATTAATTAAATTTGAAAATTAGTTTCCTCAAACATACTGCTGTAATTTGCATGAGCCTTGCAATTGTTCAAAGTCAAGTCAATGTCTTTTAACCGGGTTAGCAGATGAGAGTGAAAACTGAGCCAAGAAGAAAATAAAGCTTTAAAAACTTTGGGAGTTGATTTGATTTTGGCAAAAATGAAACCATTAAATGCATCCTGTTTGTTGTGATCTTGCAGATAATTGCATTGCATGTATAAATTCCTATCCCCAAGCATTACTTCCTGTAACACCTTTCAGTTCAAAATTGGCAATAGAATTGCCAATCAGAAATACTTACAATAGGAAAATCTCGAACTAAATGTTACAAATTTTGGTCTGCCTTACACTCTGCTATAGGGGGGTCACTGCCACAAATGGTCTGAGCATTCTCTTTTCAGAGTACTGCCTAATATCTAATTAATATCGCTCAAAGGTGTAGAAATAGGATCTTTTGTGTTCTGAACCGAATATTGTGTCTTTTACAGATGTCATCATATGTATTACTTTCCAAATGCAATTTTAAAAATGCTGTGGTCCGATATGAATTGTTAAGCTGCTTTATTTGCAGGAAAAAAAATTTGCATTTATAAAATGCCTTCCATGACCACAGGATTCAGGGTATCCCAAAGCGCTTTACAGTTAATAAGGCACTATTTGAATTGTGGTCACTGTTGTAATGCAAGAAACATGGCAGCCAGTTTGTGCACAGCAAGCCCCCACAAACAGCAGTTTGATAACGAGGTAACCTGTTTTTGTGATGCTGATTGAGGAATAAATATTGGACAAGACATTGGGGATAACTCCCTTGCTCTTCTTTGTAGTTGTGTGGGGATAACTCCCTTGCTCTTCTTTGTAATTGTGCTATGAGATCTTCTATCTGAGGGGGCAGATAGGCCTCTGTTTAACATTTCCTCTGGAAGCTAGTACTTGCAACAGTGCACTGATTCCTCAGTACTGCACTAGATTGTCAACCCTGAATTTTGTGCTCAAGTCCTAGGACTAAGACTTAAATCCGTAACCTTCTGACTTGGGCAAGAATGCTATCAACTGAAGCAAGTCTGACATTGAAATTAGTGTGCAGAACAAGAGTATTAATCAAATCTTCTCCTGATTCAACTAACTACATACGCCTTCTTCTTGGGGTAGAAAGTAATAAAAATGTACCACACGATTCCACTTAACTTTTCCGGGCCAGGCTCCTTAACCTGACTAGTTTCTGGGCTTTTGATGCCTTCATTTCCTCTCATTAGCATGCTTCCTTCCTCAGCTTAGCTGACTGGGTGACTGCTTAAATGCCTCTTTGTTCTTTTCTTTCACTGTTCCAACCAAGTCAGATGGCTGCCTGATTACACAATCAATGACGTTGGTAGACCTGTCAACTGTACTATATGCTTTTCCTCCTTTGAGGTGTGGCTCTCCACTGACCATCTCCTGTTGCAACCAAAATGAATTGGGGCTATCATTACCTCTGCCACTGAAGGTGGGTGGAGGTAATGTTTTCACCCCTGTTTGTTAGTGTGTTACTGTTTGTAACAATATATGTCAAAAATTAATGGTTGGATTTCAACAAAACTAGGTACTTGGTTGGGTATGGCTTAAAGAAGAACTGATTAGTTTTTAGCACAAATGCAGATCCAGATCCTGGAAATTTTTTTAAAGGACCTGTTAACATTCTGAGATTGGGCAAATTGACTTTATTTTTTAGAATGTTGTTTATTGTTTTAGAATATTGTGGATTGTCTCAGCAGCTGTGGTGGAATTTGTCACAGCTGTCAAAATGTGAGCAGAGTTTTCAAAGGTTGGATGTGGATTGGCCTGAAGGCTCTTCAGTGCAATGGAAGCTCTTAATAAATATATTTTGTTTTTTAGCTTTGAGCATCAACCAGGCAGGGGAAAGCCTCAAGGAAGAGCTGCATATTTGTAATAATGTTGAGTTAACACAGTGTGGCAGAGGTATGTGCTCCACTGAATGACTTCTTCACTTGTTGGCATAATGAATCAGGGATGAGTGAATTTATTTTCCTTGTCTCCATTTGAAGTGGATAGCTAACCAACATTCTGCATGTTAGTTTGTCTACCTTTGGCAAACATCCTTAATTATTGCAGTGGGTGACTTTTAAACCTGCATAAATTAATTTTGTTTTTGAATGCAACATTTAAATATCTCCCAAATCCTATTTGGCTGTTTGACGCTAACTTATGGCAGAGTCAGAATTCATTTGCAATTGAGCATCAGGAAGAGCAAAACAATTGAGGCGGAATTTTCTGCAGTGTTGAGATTACCAACGTACATTGTAGCTTTTGACATTTTGTGCACTGATCTCCCCGTTGCTAATTTAGTCCAAAATTTCTGAGCCTTCTAATTAGAAAATGTTGCAGCAAACAGTAATTCAGAAGGAGCATAGTATATTAATTCCATAGTGCAAATGGTGCAGGTGATAATCATTCCGAATTCAACAGAGATGCTATAATAAAACAAAATCCTTTCGCTGCTACAGGGACATGTATCCATATAACCTTTGCTGAACTCAGTAGAAACACTCGTTCTGTAAAGCATTCAGCTGCAAATGTATAGTTTATAATAATTGGCATTTGTCAATTTCATAATATAAAATAAGCATTTGAAGCTGGAAAAATGTCATGATTCTATATAAATCTGTAAGAAAAGACAAAGTAATACATAGTATTTACTATTATGTGGATATGAAGAAATCATATCGACAGTTTGCAGACCCAGTGAATTGTCCCCTGCTGTTCCCCTATTGGACAAAAACATACACAATATACCTGTACTAGCTACTTGGCATGTATTCATTTAAAATATTCTAGCCTATCAGCACGATGATCTCTTAGAGCTTCGTAATTTCATTCAAATCATCTCATACGTATGGAAGACATGGCTTTAATTTGGTAATGTTCTTTTAACACTAGTTGATTCCAGAACTTAATTTGTTCTACCTGCTAGATAGGATAGAATTCCTGGCCCTGGGCACAAGGATTAGCACTTCCTCCGCTAATATCTTCCTTAATTGTCTAATGCCTGTGTTAATCCTACCTCTGTTAAACCTTTCTCGCCATTGTTAATGCAAATGTTCGACAATGGCAATACCAATTAAAACAGCATACCCCTCATACTTTCACTGCAAGTTAAAGATCTTTAAATCCACAAATCACACTGCTGCCAGGTCACTCCCCATATTTGTCAGTCCAAGTGGAAAGAAAACGTTACTTAATTCAGGAAAATGCAATAACTATTGATTTTAATGGGAGGAGCTATGTTAATTTTTCATTTTTCCACTGAGTGTTGTAACAGAGTAGTTCCAGGAAATTATGGCAGGGCATAAGTCACTTGGGCCATTATTTGTTCTTTTGCAGCATAAAATGAGAGTAGGGAGAAATGGGTCTTTGTCAGGTTGGCAAGCTGCAATTAGTGGAGTGCTACTGGGACCTCAACTATTTACAATCTACATCAATGACTTGGATGAAGGGACTGCTTGTATGGTTGCTAAATTTGTCAATGGCACAAAAATAGGTGGAAAAGTAAGTTGTCAAAAGGAGGTAGAGAGTTTGCAAAGGGTTATAGACCTGAGTGGGAAAAAAATTGGTAGATGGAGTATAATGTAGGCAAATGTGAATTTGCCCACTTTGGCAGGAAGATTAAAAAAGCAGTATACTATTTAAATGGAGCGGGAGATTTCAGAACTTGGTGGTACACAGGGATCTGGGTGTCCTGTTACATGAATCACAAAAAGTCAGTATCCTGGTGCAGCAAGTAATTAGAAAGGCAAATGGAGTGTTGGCATTTATTGGAAGAGGAATGGAATATATGAACTCATGTACTCTCTCCTCCATCCCCACCTCTTTTCCAATCCCCCTCTTTCCAATAATTTATATATTTTCTTTTCCCACCTATTTCCATTTTTTAAAATGTATTTCCATCCATTGTTTTATCTCTACCTTTTAGCCTATTTCGATCCCTTCCCCCCCCACCCCACCCCCACTAGGGCTATCTGTACCTTGCTCGTCCTGCTTTCTACCCTTAATGTCACCATTAGCACATTTCTTAGCTAATATCACCACCGTCAACACCTTTTTGTCCTTTTGTCTATGACATCTTTTGGCAATCTCCAGCTATCACTGGCCCTCTATCCAGTTCTACCTGTCCCACCCCCCCTTAAACCAGCTTATATTTCATCCCTTTTCTATTTTTCCTTAGCTCTGTTGAAGAGTCATATGGACTCGAAATATTAACTGTATTCCTCTCCGCAGATGCTGTCAGACCTGCTGAGTTTTTCCAGGTATTTTTGTTTTTGTTATGGAATATAATAGGGTAGTTTTACTGGAGTTGTACAGGGCCTTGGCGAGACCACCTGTGGACTACTGCATACAGTTTTGGTCTCCTTATTTGAAAAATTATATAATTGTGTTAGAAGCAATTCAGAGAAGGTTCATTCAATTAATTCTTGCGATGAAGGGCTTAACTTATGAAGAAAGGTTGGACATGTACCCATTGGAGTTTAAAAGAATGCGAGGTGATCTTATTGAAACATATGAGATCCTGATGGGGCTTGATTGGATGGAGACCAGGAGGATGTTTCCTCTTGTGGGGGAGACTAGAACTAGGGGACATAGTTTAAGAATAAGAGGTTTCCCTTTTAAGATGGTGACGAGAAATTTTTTCTCTAAAGGGTCGTCAGTCTGTGAAATGCTGTTCCCCAGAGAGTGCTGGAAACTGGGTCATTGAATATATTCAAGGCTGTGTTTGGTAGTGTTTTCATAGACAAGGAAATCAGAGGTTATGGGGGGGACCAGACAGGAAAGTGCAGTTGAGACCACAACCAGATCAACCATGATTTTATCGAATGGCAGAGCTGACTTGAAGGGCCAAATAGCCTACTGCTGCTCTTAAGTCCTATGTTCCTATGTAAAATGAGCTTACTGCATAGAGTACCATGACAAAGTAGGACCCAAGAACTGAAAACTATGTCACCAATGGTGAAGTGATGTGTGGGGTGTTGGGGGATGTACAAAAGATGAGAGCCAGAGAACAGCGTGTTTGGGTTAGGGGAGCTATCATCTCTGACCCCTCCGCTGCCTTTGTGCTGTGTCTAACATCCAGCCTTGAAGAGTTGTAACCTCCTCTGCCAAATATTCGGAAGACTGAAGACATGACCTTTGGACTTGCCATTGACCTCCTTCTCCCAACCTGACCATTATCTTGGACAGAACCATACTGCAACCTCTGTGTCCTGTTTAACCTGGAGCTGAGTTTCTGACTACATATCTTCATGACAAAGACTGCCTACTTCTATCTCTGCAACATTGCACACGTCAGCCTATCTGCCCAGTGAAACCCCATTCAAACCGTTGTCATCTTTGAACTAAATTATTCCGCTCTTGTTCTGGCTGGCCTCCCATTCTCCATCCTTCTTAAACTTCAGCTCATCTAGAACTTTGCTGCCCTTAATCCTGTTCTGCATGATGTGATATTTAACCACCCTGCCTATGCAACTTGTCCTGGGTGATCTACCATAATACTGAGTTCTCAAGCCTCAGAATTAAAATTCTCATCCTTGTATATGCATTTAATATTGGTATGGCCCTTGACAGCTCTTTGTTCCATCCCTCACATACATCCTTCACTCTATTCTGACAGGCCCTGTAATTCAGCTCCCCCATGCCCCATCATTTGCAGTTCTAAAGGATGTTGGGTGTCTACACCACAGAACTGCCAGATCAAATGATCCTCTTTAGCTACTGAATTCCAGGATCTCAGTAGCAACACTACATGCAACAGATTTGCTGAAGCTCAGGAGTGTCCCTAGGAACAACTAAACCATACTTCCTCTGCCCTGTATTGTTATTACCAGACAATTGACAGTTTTCATAGAATAATGGACAGTTATGAAGTTCTCTCCCTAAAGCATCCCAGTTAAAAATCCTAACATTTAATAAAAATGGAATTTGATTTATTTGGCCATTGTAAATTAGTGGAGCACCTATTTGACCTGAATTCTGCAGTCAGAAACAAACAGGCATAATTAGCTGTTCACACAAGCTTTCCACAGGCTTTTGCAATGGAACTTGCTGTGATTAGAGAGCCAAAATAGTGCAGTGCCCTCTACAACGGATCTGAGACCTGTGAACAGAGCAAGTGACAGTGTATTTACTTAACCAATCAGATTGAGGAATCCTTCCTAAGCATGCAAAGAGTGAAGCAGAAGTGTTTAAAATAGTTAATTCATTGTCAAACCAAGAAGAAAAACGAAATAGAGAGAAAGAGAGATGGGGCAGTGTGTGTGTGAGAGAGAAGGAGACAGAAAAAGTTATTTAAGTTTTTAAAACTCTGCATCCATAATTAAAATCTGAAAGAATCAGATACCTCAATTGTAAAAGTAAATTTTCAGTGCCAGAGAAGTTGTTTGACAGTAATTAAGGCTTACTATGCCACTAATAAAATACGCATATTGAAATGGGCAAGCCCTAATTTTTCTGGTGAGTTTTGTGACTTTCTTTCAGGTTAAGTACTACAATTTCCACATGTTTTAATGCTGAATTTCTGGATAATGTACTGATATAGCAAAACTTCTGGAGAAGCAGCTTCCTAATTTCTGAGTTTAACTGTGTATGTCATTTGTCAGATGCTGCTGTTCAGCAAATAGAAAAGCAAATCATGGGAGAGCCAATAGCAATATGTTAAAATTATATGAGTACATTGTTAAGATCCCCATAGAGGATGATGATGTTTAAAAAGAAATTCAAATTTGTAGTTAATAGCTGTAAAGGATGATATGACAAGATTTCATGTTTTAAGATCTTTACACTAACAAATGTCTAAAAACACTGTTAGCCACTTTTCTGTAGGCAACTTATGCTTTAAACTACAGAAAGGAACATTCCTCTTTTATACTTAGCACACATTGTGCTGTCCACAGAATTACAATCCTTACCAAACAGTCCACGGTTGCTTCCAGCTAACAAAGGGCTCATGTTTTCCCATTTTGCCGAGTAGTAACCTCGAGTGGCCATCTCGAGGTGCTTCCCTCAATTTTCAGAGAGTTTCCCATATCCATTACCAGCAGGAAAGCCTGCTCCGATGATTTTCTTCTGCCCTGGCTAGGCCAGGATGAATCTCCTGGATTCTCTGGATGACTGTAGAATGCGTCTCTTTGACGAAAGACTGTCCCCCTCCTGTATATGACTTCAGTAGCTGTCAAAGAGCCTACAGCCTCTTCTCTTTGCTGACCACACCACACTGCTGTTCTTCTCCTATCTCTCTTTTTCTCTTATGCCCCTAAAAGCTTGGGACTGGCAAATGTATTTACTATCAGCACAGCTGTCCTTGCCCTTTGTTCCCAGGCATGAGAACTTTGCACCTTGTTCAGTCAGTCCCTTGACTTAGCCAGGCTTGTTCTCAGGCTGATTTGGAATAGTGCACATGACCCCCTTAATTTTTAACCTAAGTTTATAAAGACACCGTCCAAAACACAATCTTATAAAGTTCACAACTGTAACAAAATAGTTCCATTACACATTCTTTTTACATTTATAATGGGAACTGCAAATGGAATTATCACACTGTAATTACTTCCTGCTGCAATAGGAGGTGGTGCAATACAACCACTAACCAGAGGAATTTAATTACAGTGTGAGATGTTTACACAGGTAGTTTAATTTATAAATGTGGATATATACATTTATAATGTAAATATAAAACCAAATATATGACTTGTAAGTTACATCTTTGCATTCTGAATTTTCCCAATTCCTGTGGTCACACATCACTTGAAAACTGCCCTCAAACTTGACTCTTCATCTGCAATATCATGGGATACTGATTAAGAACATAATACATAGGAGCAAGAGTAATCTATAAGGCCCTTCGAACCTACTTCACCATTCCGTAAGATCATGGCTGATCTGATTTTGCCCTCAACTTCATGTTCCTCCCTGTTCTCCATAATCCTTCACTCCCCTAAAGTTCAAAAATGTGTCTTTGTCAGCCTTGAATATATTCAATGATTTAACCTCCAAAATTTAGTAATATAAATAATATATAATAGCATATTAAATACTTGAGTATATTCATTATAAAACCCTGTGACAATATTTATAACAAACACCACTATATAAGCAACTGTGTTTCTCAAATTGCTGTCAGTTTTGCTAATTAAATGTATTAAGTTATAAGGATTACATGAAAAAAATAATTCCCCGTGTTAGTCATATATCATGGGCAGAATTTTATGGCCCTGGCGGGGGTGGGGTCATGAAACGTGGCGAGCCATTCAAAAGTCTGTTGACTTCGGGACTGTAAAATCCCATTGGCGTAAAATTCCGCCCCATGCCTACATGCTGGCCTACTTACACCATGTACATTACCCCTTTCATCTGAATACTATACTTATTTTTGACTCTGTGTTTAACAGCATAGGACATCAACTAGTACCCTACTTAGAAAAAGTATCTACCTTCATACATTTCCAGACAGCAAACTTTTCTTCCAGCTATTTTGTATTTTGGTTCCAGCTTTGTGCCAACTTTTTCATTTTAAGTTCCTACATTTCCAGTTCCCATTTGCTTATGTTAATTGCCACACTTGTAATTGCACTCAGGGAGGCGGTGGTATTGTCACTGGACTGGTAATCCAGAGACCCAGGGTAATGCTTTGGGGACCTGGGATCAAATCCTAACACAGCAGATGATGGAATTTGAATTCAATAAAAATCTGGAATTAAAAGGCTGATGATGACCATGAAACCATTGTCGATTGTTGTAAAATTCCATCTGGTTCACTAATGTCCTTTAGGGAAGGAAATCTGCTGTCCTCACTTGGCCTGGCCTACATGTGACTCCAGACTCACAGCAATGTGGTTGACTCTTAATTGTCCTCTGAACAAGGGGAATTAGAGATGGCAATAAATGCTGGCTTAGCCAGCGACACTCACATCTTGTAAACGAATAAAGGTTTGTGTCCCTGCTTGCCGCCGCCGCCACCCCCCCCCCCCCCCCCCCCCCCCACCCCGGCCAATTATGACTGCAGAAAAAAATAAAGTAACAGGCTGCTCAGCCTGAAAAATGCCTCTAGTTGCAGACAGGATCTCCTTTTCCTTAACAGCATGTTCCAGCTGCTGCATGGCCTCGAAGGCTACCATTGGAGGTTCTTATGATGATTATTTTAACAACTGTTGCAGATGGATGGCCTGCAAGAAAAAAGTGAAAAATCTTGGATGAAAGAGAGAGAAGTGGGGGATTGGTGGAAAGAAAGCAGAGGAAGGGTGAGAAGTTTGAGAGATGGAGACAGGGAGATGGAGAGGGTCTAAAGACAGATGTTCGGGGGGAAGAGATCGAAAACAAGTTCAGAACAAAAAAGTACCAAGCACAGAGTGAAACAACAGTGCCAACAAATGTTAGAGGGGCATAAACCAGAAGTACAAAAGGGACACATAACCGTAGAAAAGTTACAGCGCAGAAAGAGGCCACTCAGCCCATTGTGGAAACATGGGGGAATAACTGTGTCACAACAGAGATAAAAACAAAAAACTACTGCGGATGCTGGAGATCCAAAACAAAAACAAAATTACCTGGAAAAACTCAGCAGATCTGGCAGCATCGGCGGAGAAGAAAAGAGTTGACGTTTCGAGTCCTCACGACCCTTCAACAGAACTGAGTATAGTTAGGAGAGGGGTGGAATATAAGCTGGTTTAAGGTGGGGGGGCGGGGAGAGAGAAGTTGAGGGGGGGGATGGTTGTAGGGACAAGCAAGCAGTGATAGGAGCAGATAATCAAAAGATGTCACAGACAAAAGGATCAAAGAGGTGTTGAAGGTGGTGATATTATCTAAGAAAATGTGCTAATTAAGAATGGATGGCAGGACACTCAAGGTACAGCTCTAGTGGGGGTGGGGTGGAAAGACTGACAAGATATTAGTTGTAGATTTAAAAATAATGGAAATAGGTGGAAAAAGAAAAATCTATATAAATTATTGAAAAAAACAAAAGGGAGGGAGAAGAAACGGGGTGGGGATGGGGAGAGGGAGTTTAAGATCTAAAGTTGTTGAATTCCATATTCAGCCCGGAAGACTGTAAAGTGCCTAGTCGGAAGATGAGGTGCTGTTCCTCCAGTTTGCGTTGGGCTTCACTGGAACAATGCAGCAAGCCAAGGACAGACATGTGGGCAAGAGAGCAGGGTGGAGTGTTACCCTGGTCCACTCCTCCATCACCCCCTACTCCTCAACCCCCACCAATGGCACCTCCCCATGCCCACGCAGAAGATGCAACACCTGCCCCTTCACTTCCTCTCTCCTCACCGTCCAAGGGCCCAAACACTCCTTTCAAGTGAAGCAGCATTTCACTTGCATTTCCCCTAACTTAGTCTACTGCATTCATTGCTCCCAATGCGGTCTCCTCTACATTGGAGAGACCAAACGCAAACTGGGCGACCGCTTTGCAGAACACCTGCGGTCTGTCCGCAAGAAAGACCCAAACCTCCCTGTCACTTGCCATTTTAACACTCCACCCTGCTCTCTTGCCCACATGTCTGTCCTTGGCTTGCTGCATTGTTCCAGTGAAGCCCAACACAAACTGGAGGAACAGCACCTCATCTTCCCCATCCCCACCCCATTTCTTCCCCCTCCCTTTTGTTTTTTTCAATAATTTATATAGATTTTTCTTTTCCCACCTTTTCCATTATTTTTAAATCTACAACTAATACCTCGTCAGTCTTTCCACCGCACCCCCACTAGAGCTGTACCTTGAGTGTCCTGCCATCCATTCTTAATTAGCACATTTTCTTAGATAATATCACCGCCTTCAACACCTCTTTGATCCTTTTGTCTGTGACATCTTTTGATTATCTGCTCCTATCACTGCTTGCTTGTCCCTACAACCACCCCCCCCCTCAACTTCTCTCTCTCTCTCTCCACCACCCCTCCCCCCAACACCCCCCACCTTAAACCAGCTTATATTTCACCCCTCTCCTAACTATACTCAGTTCTGTTGAAGGGTCGTGAGGACTCGAAACGTCAACTCTTTTCCTCTCCGCCGATGCTGCCAGACCTGCTGAGTTTTTCCAGGTAATTTTGTTTTGTGTCACGACAGTACTAACACAAATATAGGAGGAAGGTAAAAAACAACATTCAGGATGAAAAATGGGTAAGTATCAGGTACACAATGTGATGGCTTGCACAAAGGAAAAGGCACTGAGGTACTTAGATACCCTGTACCACTGCTGATCCCTTACCGATATCATAACGGCATCCAACGCTAATAAATCAGTATCCCTGCTAAACTACTTGGGATGATGCTGTTTTTAATAAAACCTCCAACTAATTGAGAGATCTGTATTTTTGTGCCTGCACTTACCTACATATCTAACGTAAATTCACAGAGTTCGACCAGCAGTAAAATAACATCTTGCTGGTGGCAACTTACTCTGAAATTTCCTATCAGCATATAATGTAAAACAAGCAGAAATTAGCATTCAGAGCTTGAAGAAAACACAGAACATGCATTATCTATCTTCTTTATGCCCCTCTATCTTACTGGTGTTATGCCAATTAAAGTTTGAAGTCATCAGACCTTCATTTATGCACATTAAACACAGCATGTTTAATAAAATGCAATTGTGGAAGCTTTTATCCTTTTAATGCTATTGATTCTGATGCAATAAAAAGCATTCAAATATATAAAAAATATGCGGCAATCTCTTGGTAAGAAATTAAAAAAGTGAATTGCTATAAAGTACTGGGGACCTGCTGTGTCTAAAAGTTCAATCGTAAATTTATGTTCATTCAGCGCTGTTATAAATGCCAGGCAAAATCATTCTGTGCTCTCTTGCATTTGGGTGGAGCTATGCTAACGAGCTAAGCAGGGTTTTGATAGACTTAACCCCGGAGTGGTGCAAATGATTGACAAAATTTGCACAGAGCAAGATTTCAGTGTAATCTGGCAATCTGTTATACTTAAATTCCCTTGGTGATAGAATAGCACAACTCTATACTCAAGCTATAGTTACATCAATATTCCAGAAAATTCTGCCCATTATTTGTATTTAAGAGGATCCACTCATAGCAATTCTCCAGCTTTTGATTAGCATTTGAAGTGGGCTCCTTTCTAGTTTGGATTGGAAGACTTCATTGTTTCTTGGATCAAAAAAGGAATGAAGTAAGTTAAGATTTGTGACCTCCTCTGACATTTACTATCTAAACTTAAATGAAGCATGGCTGCCTGGTGGGGTTATGGAGAGTGGCTGGTCTCTGTAGAATACATTGTTCCAAGGAGTCAATGCTTTCAGAAAAGGAGACAATAAAATAATTTAAACCATAATTATTTTTGGGTCGATTACAATTTTTGACCCACTTACAGGCTCCTAGTTGTGCCATGGTGTAACTAGTTACTTGGTGGTGCTTGAAAGTAATTCAGGATGTTTGCTGTAAAATTTAATATTTTTGCACCCATCCTATGGAGATTCACAATATCTTCTTGTTTGTTTCGCCATAGCCAAGGGAAGAGGCATATGAATCACTGTTCGATCTTGCTTTTCTGATCAGATTTGCATCAAGTCATGGCTCTCTATAAATTGCACATTGCCATTATGGAAATATTTACATTGCATGTTGGTTTAAATTTAGTCTGGAGAACTTTTGAGCTGGTTGAGAATGGGCCTACTGACCAAATGTTGTCTAAGGTGATATCAGTATTTGCTGCCTCCTAACTAATCCTGCCCATCTTACTGGTGTGATAGATAATGTTCTATAATATGGACATCAGGACTTTTGCATTCTTTGCAGTCAAATGTTGTTTGATAACACATCTATGGAGCACCTTGGAATATTATATTACACCAGAGGGGTTATGCAAATGAAAGTTGACATCAGGACCAAGGCTCTTTGGATGCACTTGGGTGGCATTTATATGCAAGCAAAATAACTGGTTTGCCTATATCTGTGAAGCCGAGTGTCATGTTGTTAGAGGGTTGATCACCAGGACAGCTGTTTCTGCTGCGTAAGCTGAAAGGATATTTTTCAAAACTGAGCTAAAACGTAATTTGTAAAATTACAATGGATAATATAGCCTCTTGATCTTGTTGCCAAAGGGTCATGCAGATTTGTACTTGGAGGGGAAGGAAAGCATGGGGCGTGAACAAATAACTTATATTCAAACGCTTCCCCATCCTATCTTCATTGAAAAAAACAAATAAATGTATTTATATTGTCTTTATGAAAATTTTATTGACTTTTACTGTTTGACACAGCCCTGTTATTTCTTCCCTATCCAGCTGCTCAGGGATAATTGCCAGTGTCCTGCAGCAAGTACATTTATTTCATTTGGAGTTGGTATTTCGTTTCAACCTGCAATTAGTTAGAGCTGTCTGACTCTGGAAAAGCATTACTGACTGCATTCCTGGGCATTAGAGGGCTTTCGTAGTTTTGTAGACAGCATAAAAACATATTTGTGTGATAACACCAAACTAACGTTAAGAAAGTGAATTGATTGATGATAGGAAAAGGGAGTTACTCCTAAAAGAAAATGTATCCTTGATTTATTTTCAATTCTCCATTCTGTATTGTCCAGTGATTATGCTTAGATTCAGTTTTGTATTTCTACTTGTTAAATTTTCTGCAAGTATCCAACGCATATGGGATAACTATACTAATAAAGCTCTTGTTGGCAGAGTAAAGTTGACAAAATCCTACTTAGACCCAAATCTATAATTGCAGTAAAAACGGAAAATGCTGGAAATACTCAGCAGGTTTGGCAGCATTTTTGGAGAGGGAAACAGAGTTGTCGGTTTAGGTCCCAGTTCTGAAGGTCATAAACCTGAAACTTTAACTCTGTTTCTCCACAGATGCTGCCAGATCTGCTGTGAGTATTTCCAGCATTTTCTGTTTTTTCTTCAGATTTTCAGCATCTGCAGTATTTTTGCTTTTCCAGAATTTCAGTGTTCTGGCAAGATAATGTCTGCCAGAGCAAACAAACTTGTAAGATGCTAATTTGGTGACATAAGTGATATTTGCCACTTGCTTTGATAATATGAGCATTTTACTTAATTCATGTGACTGTTCACATTACTAACGGTATGTTGTGTGATTTCTTCAGTTGAATTTCTAGTGAGAAGGTAAACCTCAACTAAATTTCTCGAGGTTGGTGTTTGTTCTGAATCCTGCCTTTGAAATGTCATTTGAACAAAGCATTTAATACACATTCTGTGTGTGCAGTTAATAAGAGCTTTGCAAAAAAAAACTGGATGGCTAATGCAGACATCCAAACGCAGACATATGAAGAAAGGTGTATGCGATTTAAAGAAGCTTGTTGAAGTAATGAAGCTAAAATGGACTTTATCCAGAATTGGACAGAGTTGACACTAATGTTGGTGATCAGAATTGAAATGATGCATATAATGCATTCATTTTCCAAGTCAGTATGTTACAAATACGTTGAGAAAACCTGCAGTAATCAACTTGGTTCTGTGCAAAATTAGTTGACGACACTATAAGGAAGAATGCCTTTGAATTCAGGTGGTTTATAGACAGGTTAGTGGGCTTGGGCGGATAAGTAATAAATACAGTTCAACTTAAATAAATGTGAAGTATATTTCTGGGGAAAATAAAAGAATGAAAATCTTAAATGGAAGTATTTCTCTTGTGGAAGAACAAATGTTAGGGGTGCAAATGCTTACGCTTTCAAAGGATTGCAGATGGAAAAAAACCATAAAAAGGATTCTCCATTTCAGTATAAAAACAAGTGTACCATGAATTTGATTGAGGCATTGGTTCATTAGAATGTTAATGAAATACAGTTACACCCGTTGTTATGCAACTTGCTTAACTGCAATTCTTGTTTTAATAATCATTATTAAAGTCACATTTTGCACTTCATACTTAGAATTGTGAAAAGTTTGTTTTATTCCTAAATCTCACTGACTCTCTCTATCTATTTCTTTCTCTCTCTCTCATAGTTCAAGATGCTTATGAAAATCTACCAAGCTTTTGGCTTTCTGCCCTAATTTCACCTATGTGGCAACATTTTCTTATGTTAAAGGCATGATATAAATATAACTTTTTACTGCAATTCTGTTTATAGCAGTCCCTACTTATTTGTAAAGGTGATGCATAAAAATCCTACTTTAATGAGAATTGTCACCTTTGGTGTCTTTCACCTCTCAAGCTAACTGGGTTCAGTGGTCAATATGCCTAAGAACAGGTTTGAACAGGTAAGAACCTGCTAGTTAGTATTGTTTGGGCGAGGGAGGAATGTGAGCCAGGTTTCTAGATTGTTCAACAAACAAAGCACTGTGACTTGTTGCTTTGTGGGCAAGCGGATATTTTGAACAGCTTGATGGAATTGAGGATTCAAAAGCTAATTGCACTGAAAGCACAGCAATTCTGAATGTCAGGTTCCTAAAATTTGTGAAAATATAAGCACACGCCTTGAATAATGAAGGAAGAATTGAAACTATGAATAGTGAAAAGTTTTGATGAATTTTATACAGAAGGAAAAATGCAGATGTTGATTTCTGATTTCCACATAAGCAATCACAGAATTCATTGCAGCAATAAAAAGAACTCATGAGGCAGGAGCATTTTTAAAGATGTTTTACTGTATTAACCCATGTTTTAAGATGTATATAATTAGACAAATAAAGGTTGTTATAAACCACAACAGCCTTGAATTTTGTGGAAGTTCCAGTTTCTTTGCAATTTGCAAAGTTGTCTTAAGTAGTTGCAATTAAATGGGTTCCACTTCGCTGTGTAGCTTGGGGCACTTCATGATAATGCATATTGCAGCAGTGTGAAACTGGGATTCAATGGATGATATTGGGATGAAAGGGACATAGTTTTATTGGAGGCAGAAAAACTAGACCTGTCTAAATTGTAGCAGAGAAGGTTAAGGGAATGATCTAATTGAAGTGCTGTCATTTTTTGACAGGGTTGCAAGGCCAAGTAATGAAAAATTTCTGCTCTGTGAAACATTACTGAAGGGGCAGAAACTTCGAATTTGTGGAAAAGAGTTATAAAGAGGTGGAATGTATAAGTCAAAAGTTTGTAGCTTCAGTGGCTAATTAATGTAGAGTGACCTCATCCATATCTGTCATTCATTTACTGCTTTAGTTGTTATGTGGGGGTGGTGCGGGGGGCTGAAACAATTATGATTGGATTGATTAGTATTAGCCAGGCATTTAGTCTTTAACTGCACAGCACTGAAATAGATTTGGAAAATGACAATATAGTTGAGAAAAACCACTTACCCAGAGTGCAAAAGAGGCAATTTGCATTCCCTTCAATATATCAGTAGTCTTTTGAATTTATTCAAGGCTGATTTAGATAGATTTTTGTTAGACAAGGGAGTCAAGACTTATTGGTGTGGGGCAGACTGGGAATTGGAATTGAAATTGAAATTAGGAAGTTGAGATCACAATCAGATCAGCCATGATTTTATTGATTGGCGGAGCAGGCTCGAAGGGCCAAATGGTCTACTCCATCTAAGATCTACCTATGAACGAGTTCAAGCTTTTTGCTTTTATTGTTCTACCCAAACTCCTGTTAAAAGTGTTAATTATTCTTCGTATGTAGTTTTGTTCCTGACATTTGTCTTAAATTTTCCATTTTATCACAAGACCCCTTATCCTGTTATAATGTTATGATGTGGCAGATGATGTGTGCCAGGCGGACCAAATCCACGAGGGAAACTTGGCCGTGTTATCTCAATGGTTTTGCAATTTATATTTATTATGAGATGTGTGCACTGAATTCAGAAGTAATAAATCCACCAAGACCTTTTAGAGATTTTAAAAATTAAATTAAAATATTTATGAACAAAATATAAAAGATGTCAAGCACATCCATAAGACCACAATTACTACTATAATAACTCCTAAAATTCCTAATTACCTTGAACCGCAGTTACACCCCCTTTTAAGGCAATGGTCCAAAATAGATTTTAGATTTAAAACAGAACCGGCAAATTAGCACAATACCCACTTGACAGTGGAATTCAAAATGGCTTTTTCCCAACTTCAGTTTCGTTATATAGTAGACTTATGCATAAATACTTGAGGCTTCATTAAGGCTATTTCACACCTGTTAGATCTTACATGGCCTTCCAAATAGCCTTTCATTCTCCTTTTTATATATATATATATATATATATATATATATATTTCTCTCTTTAACATGTAAATTCTATTGTTCCATGTGCCTTTGAAACTGTATCTTCCTCATAATATAAATACTCCCATGTTGCCAATATATTGTTAGTAACCTTTGGGAAAAATAAACACACTTCTTAGCCTTGCTTATCTGGCTAGTTGTAAAGAGACTGAGATCCCTTTGAAATCCAAATCTCTTCATTTATCTAAAAATGCAAATTCCCTTCACACCTTACTTGCTAAGCGAGCATCCATGTTTACTCATTAGTGTGTCAAGCACCTAGCTTTTTTTGATGATTTCAAACTTGCAGTCTACTTGAGGCCAAATGTAGTTAATTCACCCACAGACCCAACTATACTTAACCCCATAAATCTACTTCACAATAAGCCAGAAAAATATTATGAGAATTATTATGTTTTCATCATAATAGCGGTACATTTTGAAGTTGTGCTGTGGATTAGCTTAGTCTTTACCTTAATATCATGCACACTTCCTTTAACTTCTAACCTTTGAAACATATTTTCAAGGTTGAGGAACTCCAGTTTCTCCAATCTTTACTCATAACTCAGTCTTTTGAAGTTGGGGATTAGCATTATGCCTCTTTCTGCTTGGCTTAGATAAGGCACCGGTTTTATTTTTTGTTCAATGGATATAACTGTATAAATAAGCATTCTGTGGGCCTTGTTTATTACAGCTCCCAAGTGATTTCAAATTAATTCCTGAATGTGCTGTTGTCTAGGTTACTTTTTCTTCACCTGTGAGCTATTTCTACATTGTGCATTACAGTACCTGTGACGTTAACTTTTGTTGCCCATGTCCCTCTCTTAGAGAATTGGTACCTGTAGAACTAGATCAGGAGAGGAGGGGTGGAATTGGGCTGTGAACAACAGTGGCACTTGTCAGTTTATTTTAATGGATCTGTAACGACAATAAAGGGTTGGTAGTGAGCAAACCATTGCCTGGTAATGTTACTAGGCTGTTGTACCCATAGAAATATAGCAGGTGAAGTGTCTGTTAAAGAAAAATGGAAGATGCCTGTCTTTCTCCATAATTAACAAAATTGATGGATTGTGTAATGTTCAATTTGTGTGATTTCTGAAGTTGCAGTTTTTAAAATTATAGACAAAAAGGGTGTTCTTCATTTTTAAAGAAATTTACACCCTGTGGTTTTTATTTCCACCTGGATTTCTGCCCACATGACATATAAAGTGTTGCCTGCCTACTGCTTAGAAACACATTACATATTATAATATTACTACCCCAAACGTAGATTTGAAGTAAGTAGATACTTCATGTGGTACGTTGTGTTCCTTTTACAATGCAACATGTGTGTTTAATTTTAAAATGCAGACTACTAGAAAATTTTCTAAGAATTGTAAGTCATCTGGGGATTGCTGGGCAGCAAAATGGCAGCATTGGTAATCTCTTATTCTGGGTGTAGAGGATTCTGCAAATGAAGCTTCAGCTATAAATTTATTGAATTCAAATTGGTTCCTGCAATTTAGTTGATAAAATTATTTTTAATGTAAATCCTAATTTCTTGGCAGTTTGGGTGTTAAAGTTAAGAGTTGCTACATTGGATTAGTGCTTTACAGATGGAACTACTTTTAATGGTTTTGTTGCCAAAAATTGCCACTATATTTTGCATGATATGTGAAAATGCAACTTTTTTTTTTAGAAGTAGGAACTGGCACTAATTTAGCCAAGAATAGTGCACTGATCACTAAATATAATTTTCTTAATCAAGCTTATTCCTTTTCTGATGATTCCGTTGCTAAATGCAGTTAGGAACACAGGAACAGGAAAGGCCATTCGGCCCATCGAGCCTGCTCCCCCATTTAATACAATCATGGCTGATTGTTGAGGGCTTACTTGGCCTATGTTAGCTCATTATTTAGAAGGAGCCAACACTCCTTTTGGTATCTAACTTTTTAAAAGATGATTCCACGGATTGTTTTGCCTTCAGTGCATTGACTGTTCTTGAGTAGAAAAGCAAACTTCCGATGTCAATCCTAAATTTTGCTCATGGTTTTCTTTGAAGTTGTGTTCTGAATTTGGCTTTTTCTTGAAGAATATTCCTACAAAATTACCTTCAACCTAGGTTTCTATTAAGAGAGTAGTAACATACAAAATTGGAGCAGGAGTAGACCATAAGGTCCTTTGAGCTTCCTCTGACATTCAATATGACCATGGTTGATCTGCTTCAACTCCACTTTACTACCTACCCCTGTAGCCCTTGATTCCCTGAAAAATCAAAAATCTATCTCAATCTGGAATATATTCAACGATGGAGCATCCACAACCCTCTGAGGTAGACAATCTCAAAGATTCACAACCTTCTGAGTGAAGAAATTTTGCCTCAACTCAGTCCTAAATGATGGACTCATTACATTGAGACTGTGCCCCTGTGTCCTAGAATAGAAGAAAATCAAGAGGCAGAAGAAAGAGAGGAACTATCACTGGAGGAAAATGTACTAAGAAAGCTATTGGGACTAAAGGCTCTCAAGTCCCCTGGACCTGATGGCCAGCATCCTAAGGTCTTTAAAAGAAATGGTTGCGGCAATAGTGGATGCAATGTTTCTAATCTCCCAAAATTCCCAAAATTCTGGGAATGCCCCAGTTGATTGGAAACCCACAAATGTAACATATCTATTCAAGAAAGGAAGGAGACAGAAAGCAGGAAACTATAGACCAGTTAATCTAACATCTGTCATTGGAATCTTTTATTACAGAAGTAGTAGCAGGAAATTTAGAGAACCATAATAAAATTGGGCAGAGTCAACATGGTTTTATGAAAGGAAAATTGTTTTTGACAAATTTATTAGAGTTTTTTGAGGATGTAACAAAAAGGGTGGATAAAGGAGAAGCAGTAGATGTAGTGTAGTTGTAATTTCGAAAGACATTCAATAAAGTGCCACATAAAAGGTTACTACGCAGGAAAGGAGTTCATGATGTTGGGGATCATTATCATGGTTAAAGGATTGGCTAACTAATGAAACAGAGTCGGGATAAATGGGTCATTTTTGGGTTGGCAAAATAACTGTGGGGTGCCATAGGGATCTTTGTTGGGGCCTCAATTATTTACAATCTATATTAATAACTTGAATGATGGGACCAAGTGTATTGTAGTGAAATTTGTTGATGATACAGAGATAGGTAGGAAAGCAAGTTGTGAGGAGGAGCCAAAGAGGATACAGAAAGGTTATGTTAGCGGGCAAAAGTTTTGGAGATGTTGTATAATGTGCGAAAATGTGATGTCATCCACTTTGGCAGGAAGAATAGAAAAGCAGAAGATTATTTAAATTGAAATGGAGACTGCAAAATACTGTAGTATTGAGGGATCTGGTTGTCCTTGTACATGAATTACAAAATGTTAGCATGCAGGTACAGCAATTGATTTGGAGTGTGCAAGTAGGGAAATCTTGCTACAGCTGTACAGGGCATTGGTGTGATCGCATCTAGATTACTGTTTACAGTTTTCGTCTCCTTACTTAAGAAGGTATATACTTCATTGGAAGCAATTCAGAGAAGGTTCGCTAGGTTGATTCCTGGGATGAATGGGGTTGTCTTATGAGGAAAGGTTGAGTAGGATGGGCCTATGCTCATTGGAGTTTAGAAGAATGAAAGGTGATCTTATTGAAACATATAAGATTCTGAGGGGGCTTGACAGAATAGATGCGGAGAGGATGTTTCCCCTCATGGGGAAATCTAGAACGAGGAGGCATAGTTTAAAAATAAAGGATCTCCCATTTGAGATGGATGAGGAGGAATTTCTTCTGAGGGTCATTAATCTTTGGAATTCTCTTACCTGGAGAGCAGTGGAGGCTGGCTCATTGACCTCCTCTGGAGGCCCCCAGCATCACAGATTCCGGTCTTCAGCCAATTCAATTCACTCCAAGTGATAAGAAATGGCTGAAGGCACTGGACACTGCAAAGGCCATGGGCCCTGACAATATTTCAGCAATAGTACGGAAGACTTGTGCTTCAGAACTTGCCACGTCCCTAAGCCAAGCTGTTAAAGCTACAGCACTGGCATCTACCCAGCTATGTGGAAAACCCCCCATCAGTCTACTTTCGATCAGTAAAGTAATGGAAGGGGCCATCAACAATGCTATCAAGAGGCACTTGCTTAGCAGTAACCTACTCACTGATGCCCAGTTTGGGTTCTGCCATGGCCACTCAGGTCCTGATCTCATTACAGCAGTGGTTCAAACATGGACAAAAGAGCTGAACTCCTGAGGTGAGAGTGACTGTCCTTGACATCAAGGCCACATTTGACCAAGTGTGGCATTAGGGAGCCCTAGCAAATCTGGAGTCAATGGGAATCGGGAAAACTCTCCACTGGTTGGAGTCATACCTAGCACAAAGGAAGATGGTTGTGGTTGTTGGAGGTCAGTCATCTCAGCTCCAAGACACCACTGCAGGAGTTCCCCAGGGTACTGTCCTTGGCCCAACCATCTTCAGCTGCTTCATCAATGACCTTCCATCATAAGGTCAGAAGTGGGGATGTTCACTGATGATTGCACAGTGTTAAGCACCATTCGTGACTCCTCAGATGCTGAAGCAGTCTATGTTCAAACACAGCATGACCTCCTTGACAGGCTTGGGCTGAGAAGTGGCAAGTAACATTCATGCCACACAAGTGGCAATGACCATCTTCAACAAGAGAGAATCTAACCATCGCCCCTTGATGTTCAATGGCATTACCATCACTGAATCCTTCACTATAAACATCCTGGGGGTTACCAGAAACTGAACTGGACTAGCCATATAAATAATGTGGCTGCAAGAGCAGATCAGAGGCTAGGAATCCTACAACAAATAACTCAACTCCTGACTCCTCAAAGCCTGTCCATCATCTACAAGGCACAAGTCAGGACTGTGATGGAATACTCCCCACTTGCCTGGATGAGTGCAGCTCCCACAACACCTCAAGAAGCTTGACACCGTCCAGGACAAAGCAGCCCACTTGACTGGCACCACATCCACAAAAAACATTCACTCCCTCCACCAGCGATATACCATTTCAGCAGTGTGTACCATCTATAAGATGGACTGCAGGAATTCACCAAGGCTCCTTAGCACCTTCCAAACCCATGACCACTACCATCTAGAAGGACAAGGGCAGCAGATAGATGGGAACACCTGGAAGTTCCCCTCCAAGTCACTCACCATCCTGGCTTGGAAATATATCGCTGTTCCTTCACTGTCGCTGGGTCAAAATCCTGGAACTCCCTTCCTAACAGCACTGTGGGTGTACTTACACCACATGGACTGCAGCGTTTCAAGAAGGCAGCTCACCACCACCTTCTGAAGGGCAGTTAGGGATGGGCAATAAATGTTGGCCCAGCCAGCGAAGCCCACATCCTGTGAACGAATAAAAAAAATATGTTCAAGGCTGCGTTCGACTGATTTTTCATCTACAATTGAGTTGAAGGATATGGGGGTCTGGCAGGAAAGTGAACTTAAGGCCACTATCAGCACAGCCATGATCTTATTGTCTGGCAGATCAGGCTTGAGGGACTTAATGGCTTACTCCTATTTCTTATAACCTTGTGTTAGGTTCCCCACCTGAGGAAACAACCTCTGTTTCTATCCTGCCAAGCCCCTTGAGGGTGGTCTTTCTTTCAATGAGATGACACCTCATTCTTCTAACTTCCAGAGAGTATAAGCCTAATTTACTCAACCTATCATATAATAGAATAAATCATAATATCATTACAGCACAGATGCCAACCATTCGGCCCATTGTTTTTTGTGCTGACTCTCATCGTAGGATATTCCAAGAACCAATTTAATGAATCTTTGCTATACTGCTTCCAATGCAAGTATATCCTGCCTTAAAAATGGAGACCAAAACTGCACAAAACACTCTAAGTGTGATCTCACCATGCCATGTACATTGGTAGTGAGATTTATTCATTCTTGTACTCCAACCCCCTTACAATACAGGCCAACATGCCATTTGCATTCCTAATTGTTTGCTGTACCTGCACAGTAACTGTGTTCTTGTACAAGTATACCCAAGACCCTCTGAAATCAACATTTACAAATTTCGTACGTTTAAAAAATATGTTGCTTTTCCATTCTTAACGTCACACTTCTCTACATTATACTCCATCCACCATCTTGTTGCCTACTAAGTTAGCCTGACTATAATTCTTTGCAGTGTCTTTGTGCCCTCCTCTCAACTTATGTTCCCACCTAACTCTCTTGTTGATAAAGTTGCATTCATTACTCTTTGTTTCTTTGTCTAAGTCATTATTATAGTTTTGTGATTGTGATCCTTATGGCACTCCACTAGCCACTGCCTACCCAATTGAAAGTGCCCCTTTAATCCCTGCTCTCTGCTTTCTGTCTCATAACCAATCCTCTATCCTTGCTAATATATTACTCCATGAGCTCTTATCTTGCATATTAACCTTTGTGTTGTACCTTATTGAATGCCTTTTGGAAATCCAAGTAAATTGCATCTCACTTCCCCATTACTGCATTAGTTATATCCTCAAAATTTTATTAAACTTATTGAACAAATTTCCCTCTTGTAAAACCATATTGATTTTGTCTGATCATTGTATCATTTTCTTTGCATTGTTCAGTCTTCCTTAATAATAGATTCCAGCATTTTCCCAACTGACCAGTAGTTCCCTGTGTGTTCTGTCCCTCCTTTCTTGAATAGCATTTTCTGACTTCCAGTCTGCAGGAGCCATTCTGGAGTCTAGGCAATTTTGAAAAATCATAATCAATGCATTCACGATCTCTGTAGCTACCTCTTTTAGAACCCTCGGATACAGGTCGTTAGGTCCTGGGAATTTGTCAGCTTTTAGTTCCTTAAGTTTCTCCGTTACATTTCCTCTGCTGATATTAATTGTCTTAAGTACCTCACTCTTATTAACCCCTTAGTTACAAACTACATGCCAGAATTGACTGTGAAGAGATGCACAAAATATTTGTTCAACGTCTGCCATTTCTTTATTCCCTTTTAAACTGCTTTCTCAATTGGCCCTGTCACCTTCAACAATTTCTATATGTCTACCCCCAGGTCTCTCTGTTCCTGCGCTCCCTTACAATTGTCTGGTCGACATGTTAACCATATGTGGATTTTAACGTGTGAAATTTTCTTTATATTCCCTCAAGTTTGGGGAAAACAACTCAAAATGATCTTTGTGCATTTATTTTAGAAAATTGCTATGATATCATGAAAGTCTTCACAGTTGGCATCACTACATATGCTTGCTTTGTTATATATGTTAAAGTTATATTTCCTTGTACCTGAATCCCCGATTGGAGAGGAGTCACTTCCTATCTACCCAGTCCAATTCTCTTAATTATTCGAAATACCTCAATCATGTCACCATTTAATTTCCTAATTTCTAGAGAATGGAACCCATTTACCAATTTTGTCATGAGAGGCAAGCCCCTTCGTTCCATTAAATATCCCTGAATAATCACACAATTTAGATTTGTCATGACCTTTTTATGGCAATGAATTTGCCATATTTCTAAGATGATACCTTTCTCATAAATACCTAATTATATTTTCATCAAGTTCATATGCACATGTAAGGTCTATTTTTGATTTTTGCTTTTAAGATTTTGACCAGGTATAGGATGTTCTGTGATGTCATCACATATGTATGACTGAGTAGCCCAGATATTACAATGCTTAAAATTCTACATGAAAACATGGCAATCCTGTCTCCTTTCAAACCTACAAACTTCACCGCCTAAAAGGATGAGGACAGCAGATGTGTGGGAACACCATCACCTGCAAGTTCTGTAAGTCATTCACCATCTTGACTTGGAACTATATCACCATTCCTTCACTGTCAAAATCCTGGAACTCCTGCCTCAACAGCACTGTGGATGCAACTATACCATATGGACTGCACTAGTTCAGGATAGCAGCTCACACCACCCTCTCAAAAGTAATTGGGGATGAGCAATAAATGCTGGCTTTGCTAGCAATGCCCACATCCCAAGACCAAAATAAAATAAGTCCAATCTTCTGAACCAATATGTAGAAGTAGGGGCAGTGCAGGTACATCTGCTATAGCAGCAACATAATTGGTTTTATAAAGAGGAAGTACACACGGATGTAATATTTCTAATAAGATATATAGATAAAACTGCAGCAGGTAGGCTTACAAAAAGAAATGGAATGAATGAAAGATCCTAAAAGTGACATGAAAGCATGTGACCAAAGGATAGCAATTGCCTATTCCCTTAACATGAAATCACATGGCTAAAGGATAGAAACTATTAGTGTTGTAGCATCTTAGTAATAATTATATCTGTCCGATAATACCTTAAATTCTTCCATCATTGCCCCTGAGTATGTTTTGCCCCATCATTAAGATGGACCCACCAGATGTGCGAGCACATTGCTCTGTAGTTGGGAGGGAGTGGTCCTAGAATTCCTCAACAGTGACTCTGAACTCTATGACGTCTCATAGCTTTAGGCCAAACATGCCAAAGAAACCTGCTGATCACCACAGATGACCTTTTGCAAACTGATGAATCCTGTTTTCCTCCATGTTGAACATCACTTGGAGGAATTCTTAGCGAAGCATGAGCACAGAATCTACTTTGGGTTGGGGATTTCACTGTCCACTAAAAGAGTTACTCAGCAGTATCACCACTGCTTGAACTGACTGAATGCTGAAGGTCATAACTTCCAGATTGGGTTTGCTCAGGCATTCAGCAAATTGACATGAAGTTTCCTTCTTAACCTCATCCTCACCAACTTACCTGTCACAGACATATATGAATTTACGAGCATTGGCAAAAATTGCTATCAAGTGCAGTATTTGTGAAGCCAGTTTCATCTCCATTATGTATTGTGACACTACCACAGTACTAAATGGGACAAGCTAAGGACTGAGGTTCTGGTGGCATCAGCAGCAGAATTGTATGACACCACAATTTCCAACTTTGTGTCTTGGCACATCCCTCACTCTTTGGTAACCATCAAGCCAAGAGACCAACTCTGTTATATTGTGGATTTGAGAAGGAATGCCTTAGAATGAGGTATGAACCTAGCAAAGCTTTTATACAATAAAACCAAAAGCAGCAGACTATAAACAGATTCAAGCAGTCCTACAGTCGATGGATTAGAACAAGGCTCTGTATCTCAGCCAGATCCAGTGAAAAATGATTGTGCACGGACTACTAATAGGACGAGAAGTCTTCATGAACATCTGCAGCATGAACCACAGTTGAGCCCAGCATGAAGGCAAGAGGTGTTTACAAGTGGCTTCAGCTAAAGTGCAGGGTGGATGATCCTACTCTGCCTCCATCTGAGGCCCTCAACGCCATAAATGCCAGTGTCCAGGCATTTGGTTCATTCCGCATGGTTAAGAAACATCCGAGTGCTCTGGCCATAGCAATGGGCCTTGAAAGTGTTCCAGCTGAAGTGCAAAAGACCTGTGCCATCACTGTTTTAGCACAGCTATGAACTGACATCTGCCTGACAATGTGGATGATTACCTAGGTATGTCCAAACCAGACAAAAAAATAAATCTCACCCACCCAATTCCACCCTATCAATAGGAAATGATGGAAGGTGTTATGAGTAATACTATCAAGGAACACCTTCTCACCAATACTCTGCTCAATGATGCTCTGTTTAGGTTCTGCTAGAAAGACATGGCTCCAGACATCATCAGCTTTGATATAGACTAGGACATGGCTGAATGCCAGAGAAGCAATGGCAGTAGCTACTCTCAATAAGAAAACATTAGATTGAATATGCCACGTAGGAGCCCTACCAAACCTGAGACCAGTGGAAATCCAGTGAAATTTCTTAAGTGGTTAGAGTAATATCAGCACAAAGGAAGATCATTGTGGTTGACAGACATCAATTAACACAACTTCAGAACACCGCTGCAGGAATTTCTCTGGAAAATGTTGACAGTCCAATTCTTGGTTAAATAAGTTACAGATAACACTCACTCTACATGAGGGCCACATGATGACCATTTTGAATGAGAGAGAGCCCAGTAATCTTCCCTTGATTTTGAATGGCACAATCATCACCAAGTTCCCCACCATGAACATCCTGAGAGATCACAGGGTGGAGTCTGGGTATATTACAACAAATGGTTCAGCACTTGAATCCTCAAAACTCCTACAATTTAGAAGGTTTGCCAAGGATGTGATGGAATACTTCTACTTGCATGGATGACATAACAGTATTAACGTTCAAGAAGCTTGGCATCCATTCTGGACATATCAGTGCACCTGCCACTGGACTCAATATCGACCCCTCTGCCATGTCTGCATTGTGGTTGCAGTTTATTCGATCTATAGGATGCAATGGAGCAAAATGTCGTAGGAACATGGGAGCAGGAGTAGGCCTTTTGACGCTTTGAGCCTGCTGCGCCAATCAGTAAGATCATGGCTGATCTGGTTGTGGTCTCAGCTCCATTTTCCTGTCTGCCCATCCCTTGGGTCCCTTGCCTAGCACAAATCTGTCTAACTCAGCCTTAAATAAATTTAAAGACCCAGCCTCCTCCACCTTCTGGGGAAGACCATTCCACACACCCAACGACCCTTTGGAAGAAAAGTATTATCCCCATCTCTGTCTTAAAAGGGAGACCTCTTATTTTTAAACTATCTCCCTAAGCTTTAGTCTTTCCCACATGAGGAAACATCCTAGGGTATCCACCCTATCAAGGCCCCTCAGGATCTCATATGTTTCAAGAAGATTACCTCTTGTTCTTCTAAACTCCAATGGGTATAGGCCTAACCTGTTCAACCTTTCTTCATAAGATAAGCCCTTCATCTCAGGAATGAGTCTAGTGAGCTTTCTCTGAACTGCTTCTAAAGCAATTATATCTTTTTTTAAAAATAGGAGACCAAAACTATACACAGTACTTCAGATGTGGCCTCACCAAGGCCCTGTACAGCTGCAGTGAAACTTCCCTACTTTTATATTCCTTTTCTCTTGTGATAAATGCCAGCATTCCATTTGCTTTCCTAATCACTTGCTGTACCTGCCTACCAACTTTCTATGATTCATGTACCAGGTCACCTAGATCTCTCTGTACCATAGAGTTCTGCAATTTCTCTCCATTTAAATAGTATACTGTTTTTCTATGCTTCCTGCCAAAGTGAAGAAGTCCATATTTACAAATGTTATACTGCATCTTCCAAACTTTTCCCACTCACTTAACCTGTCTATATCCCTTTGCAGACTCTGACTTCTCTTGACAACTTACTTTCCCACTTAGCTTTGTGTCATTGGCAAATTTAGCTACCATACATATGGTCTATACCCATTGGAGTTTAGAAGAACAAGAGTAATCTTCTGGAAACATATGAGATCCTGAGGAGCCTTGATAGGGTGGATACCCTAGGATGTTTCCTCATGTGGGAAAGACTAAAGCTTAGGGAGATAGTTTAAAAGTAAGAGGTCAATCCAAGTTATTGCTATAGATTGTAAATAGTTGAGGACCTAGCACTGTCATGGTTATTTTGACAATACTTTCCTCCCCTACAACCTCTTCCACCAGGAATGTCAACAGCAGTAATGTGTGGGAATACAATCACCTCCAAACTCCACTTCAGGTTACACATCATTGTACATTGGACATACATTACTTTTAATTCATTGTCACTGGGCTAGAATCTTGGAGATCTGGGCTTAACACCATTTTTAAAAATTCATTCATGGGATTTGGGATTTGCTGGCTGGGCCAGCATTTATTGCCCATCCCTGTTTTCCCTTGAGAAGGTGGTGGTGAGCTGCCTTCTTGAACTGATGCAGTCCATGTGGTGTAGGTACACCCACAGTGCTGTTAGGAAGGGAGTTCCAGGATTTTGACCCAGCGAAAGTGAAGGAATGGTGATATTTTGTAATAATTTTTTTACATAAACCTTTTCCGTTATTAATTTTAGGTAGTGCTGCACAGACATATCAGACACACCCATCACTCAATGCTTTCTGTACATTTTCATCTCCATGGGCAGAATTTTACAGCCCCGTTTCTGCGGGGACGGGGCCGTAAAATGTGGCGAGACATTATAAACCCCATTGACTTCAGCAGGATTGTAAAATCCTGCTGCCATAAAATTCTGCCCCATTTTTTCAGTTCCCATTTCTCTCAGTAATTCAAATTTCTAACATCCAAAATAAAATGTAAGTACAATTTTAGAAAATCAAAATAGACACATTTCACAATAACACAATTGAATTTATCTATTCAATTATCTTTAATGTCTTTTACTACATTTTCTTAAAGTTTTTACTTGAAGGCCTTGGCCTTTCCACAGAAACCTGGGGTTTGGGCTGTATGTTTTTGCCCAGAGCTGGGATGCTTGCAGTTGAATTCACATTCTCAGCCAGCATATGCAGTGCACCAGTTTCCCAGGTTTATTATTACTGTACAGTTAGCATTACTGACGGAGTATTTTTCTTCAGATTCCAGCAATTTGTGTTCTGCTTTCATAATTATTTGAAGAAAAGCTAGGGGACAAATTTCAAAATTTTTAAAGGTAAAGTTCACATGGAGGTTTTTTTTAGGTGGTGTGCTATGCTTAGCTTAAAAAAACTTAGAATGGTGATCACATACAGTAAAATCTCAATGAGGCGAAATGCAGGGGAACTGTCTCCAAATTTGTGTTAAGTTAGCTTCGTAATAGCCAAGGAGGCTCCATTCTCATAGGAATGCACCTTGATGTGCCTACAAATGCAGTCTCTATCATAACCAAGATTCAAATTGTGAATGAAAACGCAGTAAAGCAGCTAATGTGTGAAAAAGTCTATTCAATTATTTCACATCTTACAATGTCCTGACCTGGCAAAAGGCTGGGCTTTGCATTGGCTGAGGTCAGGAGTTGGCTCTGAAAAACTTGGTAATTTTTTTCAGCTTAAGCATGCTGTTTTTTGACATGCACGATACAGTCCACCATGTCGTCAATGTAGTGAAACATTTTTTCAGTGTTTTCGTGCCGCAATGCAATATCCCAGAGCATCTCTATGACCATTGCGGCATCAGCTAGGGAAACAGGTAGATGAACAGGCAGGCATTCATCAGACTCTTCAGGGTTGTTGGACTGCTCAGTTGAAGTACGTACTGCATCTAAGATAGCATCATCTGTCCGTTCTGTCGTGCATTGTACGGCATTGTCCGTTTCTGTGTAAGTTTCCATGGTTGTCTCTGCTGGAATTTCCATGCCAGCCTCCTAGCCGAGCGAAAAATGCCTTGTACTGGGGCTGGTTGACCTCACCCTGCTCCTCCTCATTCTTGTCCTCATGTGCAGTTGTAAGCTGTTTGGACCCAGCGTGCTGAAAGCTGTTGGCAATTGGCTTCCATCATTATCTTCCACACCTTTTTCATCATGAAAATGGCCTCTAGCATGGTTAGACTGTACTCCAGCTTCTTATCAATGGCCTTGATAATCTGAGTGATCTCCCACTCCTTTCTGATGTCCACTTTCCGCTTCATGCCACGTTTTTTCACTTGCTGTATCAACTCAACTTTCTCTCTGATTGACAACACTTTTAACTTTTTCCCAGGTTTAGCTATACTTGCAGGTTTTGCACGTCCTTTCACAGGGAGATCTTGATTTCAAATAATGCCTTGCCCAGCACACCATGATTTTGTGCTCTTGTGTGGTCTAACTCTGCTCTGAAAGCTCGGCGCGGTCATATAACAAGTTTAGACTAATCCAGAGTTACCAGTGCAGAATTTCTGCTCATCGCGGGCATTGTTCTATGGGATTTGCTATTCTGCTGGCAGAAATGGTTAACGACTTGAATGTAACCATTCATAGGATTTCTTGTCATTCAAGTTTGACTCATTGTAGCTTGTAGCTTTTGCTTTGTGGTCTTCAAACCTACCAAAGAAGTTAAGCCATGAGTTTTTTTTCATTATAATTTTGAGTTTTTAAAAGTTGCATTTAATTATGAAAGGTGTTTTTGTTGAAAATTAGGACCCCACTATAGTTGAAATATTTACAGCCCTCAGACACAGAGCCAGATTAGGGCATTTTTAACCCCAACTCCCAGTTGGAAACTGGCAGGAGGGCAATTAAACTCACCCATGTTACTTAATGGCCAGAAAGATACAAGGGATTCGTTCCTAAATTTTAATCTGCCTTAATGAGCAGGTGGAAAGAACATCTGTTAAAGTCAGTGGCGTTCTTCTTTATCTATGCACGTGGGCCCTGATGTCAACATGGGGACCCAACTACAAATTTAACTGGTGACTTGAGCGGGAAGCCGCTGTAGCTTCACTGCCAGGTGAAAACAGTTGGAGAGATCAGCCAGAACCAAAACAACAGTTTTTTTTTACGCGTAGGCTCCCCTGACAAAATTTTCTTTTAAGTTTGTGGATAACCCAACTGCAGGAAGGAAATTTAATTATGAAGCAAACCTAATATAAGGAGACCTGGATAGGTTCTGAATATAGGCAAATAGCACATAATGTGGATGAATAGATAAGTAATGAGACTAGAGAAAGGAAAATAAAGAGTGGAAAGTTAAACTAATTGGTCCTCTGGTACACAGGGCACAATATGAGAGAGGAATGTGGAGGTGTTTGTGGATAACTGTCTGAAACAAACAGCTCACAGTGAAGCAGGAGTAATGAAAAAAAACAAAAACAGAATTACCTGGAAAAACTCAGCAGGTCTGGCAGCATCGGTGGAGAAGAAAAGAGTCGACGTTTCGAGTCCACATGACCCTTCAACAGAACTGAGTATAGTTAGGAGCGGGGTGAAATATAAGCTGGTTTAAGGTGGGGGGTGGGGGGAGAGAAGTTGAGGGTGGGGTGGTTGTAGGGACAAGCAAGCAGTGATAGGAGCAGATAATCAAAAGATGTCACAGACAAAAGGATCAAAGAGGTGTTGAAGGTGGTGATATTATCTAAGAAAAGTGCTAATTAAGAATGGATGGCAGGACACTCAAGGTACAGCTCTAGTGGGGGTGGGGTGGAAAGACTGACAAGGTATTAGTTGTAGATTTAAAAATAATGGAAATAGGTGGGAAAAGAAAAATCTATATAAATTATTGAAAAAAACAAAAGGGAGGGGGAAGAAATGGGGTGGGGATGGGGGGAGGGAGTTTAAGATCTAAAGTTGTTGAATTCAATATTCAGCCCGGAAGGCTGTAAAGTGCCTAGTCGGAAGATGAGGTAATGAAAGTCGACTGGATCTTGGGATAATTAACCAGAGGTGAAGAACACAAATTCTAGGAGGTGGTAAATTGATGTGTAAGCCATTAGTACAGCCTCATCTAGTGTTGTACGTGCCTTGTTGCCGCACGCAATTCAGATGTTTGAGCCATTACTAAAAAGGCTCTTAGCTTAAAGCATCAGAGTTCTGAGGAGAGACTGAGAAGCTTGGGATTGTTTACTCTGGAAAAGAGAATGGTGAAAGGAGGTATAGCTGGCAGTTAAGGGAATAGATAAATTGAACCAAAGGAGTTGCTTTGGGATTGCGGCAAACTGTAGAGCACAGACTTCCATTTAGAAAAGAAAGGACATAGGCAGTTTAGATTGAATCTGTTTACAGAGGGATTAATGAGTGGAATGATCTGCTAAGAGATAGTGAGGATAGATAATGTGAAAAAATTCAAGTGGAAAATTAAATAGATATTTGAGATTGATTGAGAGGTATTAGTGTTTAGGACCGACTAGATGGACTGGAATTTTTTTGGTCCTATACCTTCCTATATTTGACCTACAGAGTTGTCTGCTTGAGTATAAAGGAAGAAAATACCATATATATTGAATAAAAGCAAAATACTGCGGATGCGGGATACCTAGAACAAAAACAAAAATACCTGGAAAAACTCAGCAGGCCTGACAGCATCTGCGGAGAGGGATACAGTTGACGTTTCGAGTCCGTATGACCATATTTTGGTTGTCTGTTTTCAGGTGAAATTGCAGACAAACGACCTGGTCCAAAAGCTAAGCACAGTCACGAGTCAGTCAAAAGTAATCAACCTTTTGACAGAAGAAAAAAATCTGAACCACTGGAAGGAACCGATGAGATGAATTTTAAACCTGTGATTACTAAAGGTATGATCCATATTGATTTCATTGGAATGGATGTTTTCTTGTCCCTCCCTAAAGCCAAAAATATATTCACTGAAGATCTGTAGTTGAATTTAACATAAAACTTGTTTGAAGGTTTTTATGGTGAGACCGCTAACATTGAGTAAGATGATTTTAGGTTACACAATGTAAAATTTGCTCTGAAAAGAGCAGTTGTTGCCTTAAGGGTTCCTTAGAAGAACCGATAGGCCTTTAAACATTAAGATAAAAACAAAAAACTGCGGATGCTGGAAATCCAAAGCAAAAACAAAAATACCTGGAAAAACTCAGCAGGTCTGACAGCATCTGCGGAGAGGAACACAATTAACCTTCAAACATGTTAGAAAAATGATGGTCTATTAGTAAAGCGTTATATTGTGGTAAATATTGTTAGCAGATTAAATTTAAATGAGTTGTACACTTACATTTTTAATAAGTTTAGATTGGTACAACAGACCAATGATGTTTTTGTAATGTCCAGATTCAAAAATTACTGGATGTTTATGGGAGTTCATTGCATGGATGAGGATTGCTTCCTCAAACCACACGTTCTTTCTTTGCACTATTTAGTTACAAGGTCAGGTAGAATAAATTATGAACATTGAAACAAGAGTAGGCCATTCAGCTCATCAAGTCTGTTCCCTTATTCAGTTAGACCATGGCTGATCTGTACGGCAACTCTATTTACCCACAGTGATTCATATTTCTTGCTGTGCTACCCTTAGCTAAGAAACATCTGTCAGTTTCAGTCTTGAAAATTTCAGTTGACCCAGCACCCACAGTCTTTTGGTGTAGAGAGTTCTAGGCTTCCTCTTCCCCCTTCCTTGAAAAGTAATTCCTGGTTTTACTCGTGAATGACCTGTCTAATTTTAGGATGCATTTACTTATACCACAGCAATAGTGGGAGCACTTCTGTACATGCACAGATACTGTGTCAGTTGCAGTGAATCGGTCTGTGACATTATCATTTGCAGCTAGACAGACATCCTAAATTAAGTTTTGAGATGCAAACTGAAAACGGGTACGAAGGAATAAATTAAAACAGAATCGTGTTAGGATTGACTGTTCCCCAAAATGTTCTGTTTGTTTGTCAGTCATTATTATTGAAATGCTTATCAGAAATAAAATTGGGGTATTACTTTTTAATAGGAATTTCTGCAGATGCTATCAAAAAAATTTATTCTATTTTCTACAATTAAATTTATTCTTTGGTAAATAAATAATAAATAACCAATAATAAGCAAAAAAATTCATCACCAACGTGGGGATTTGAGACCATACCTCTGGTAACTGCCAACTGGCTATTCCGAATTGCCTTCACAAAGGCTTTCTGACTTGCTTCAGAGGATTGTTACTTAAACCTGCAATCGCTGTTTCCATTTCGGATATCTTTGATGCATAGCAAATTCACAAGCTTATCCCCAATAGTAAAGCAGAAATCTGAACTGGGATTTGATGTTCTGCAGTCACATGCAACACTGATGCTCCTGTCGCTGAGTTGAAACGTGTCAGGATCAGTTGCGCAAGCGTCAGTACAGGCCGAGTGCACATACGCAACTGATCCTGACACCTTTTCTAAAATAAAAGCAAAAAACTGCGGATGCTGGAAATCCAAAACAAAAACAAAAATACCTGGAAAAACTCAGCAGGTCTGGCAACATCTGTGGAAAGGAACACAGTTAACGTTTCGAGTACGCGTGACTCTTCAACAGAACTAAGGAAAAATAGAAAAGGGGTGAAATATAAAACAAAAACAGAATTACCTGGAAAAACTCAGCAGGTCTGGCAGCATCGGTGGAGAGGAAAAGAGTTGACGTTTTGAGTCCTCACGACCCTTCAACAGAACTGAGTATAGTTAGGAGAGAGGTGAAATATAAGCTGGTTTAAGGTGGAGGTGTGGGGGGGTGGTGGAGAGAGAGAGAGAGAGAGAGAAGTTGAGGTTGGGGGGTGGTTGTAGGGACAAGCAAGCAGTGATAGAAGCAGGTAATCAAAAGATGTCACAGACAAAAGGATCAAAGAGGTGTTGAAGGTGGTGATATTATCTAAGAAAAGTGCTAATTAAGAATGGATGGCAGGACACTCAAGGTACAGCTCTAGTGGGGGTGGGGTGGAAAGACTGACAAGGTATTAGTTGTAGATTTAAAAATAATGGAAATAGGTGGGAAAAGAAAAATCTATATAAATTATTGAAAAAAACAAAAGGGAGGGGGAAGAAATGGGGTGGGGATGGGGGGAGGGAGTTTAAGATCTAAAGTTGTTGAATTCAGTATTCAGCCTGGAAGGCTGTAAAGTGCCTAGTCGGAAGATGAGGTGCTGTTCCTCCAGTTTGCGTTGGGCTTCACTGGAACAATGCAGCAAGCCAAGGACAGACATGTGGGCAAGAGAGCAGAGTGGAGTGTTAAAATGGCAAGCGACAGGGAGGCTTGGGTCTTTCTTGCGGACAGACCACAGGTGTTCTGCAAAGCGGTCGCCCAGTTTGCGTTTGGTCTCTCCAGTGTAGAGGAGACCGCATTGGGAGCAACGAATGCAGTAGACTAAGTTAGGGGAAATGCAAGTGAAATGCTGCTTCACTTGAAAGGAGTGTTTGGGCCCTTGGACGGTGAGGAGAGAGGAAGTGAAGGAGCAGGTGTTGCATCTTCTGCGTAGGCATGGGGAGGTGCCATTGGTGGGGGTTGAGGAGTAGGGGTGATGGAGGAGTGGACCAGGGTGTCCCGGAGGGAACGATCCCTACGGAATGCCGCCGGGGGGGTGAAGGGAAGATGTGTTTGGTGGTGGCATCATGCTGGAGTTGGCAGAAATGGCAGAGGATGATCCTTTGAATGCGGAGGCTGGTGGGGTGATAAGTGAGGACAAGGGGGACCCTATCATGTTTCTGGGAGGGAGGAGAAGGCGTGAGGGCGGATGTGCGGGAGATGGGCCGGATACGGTTGAGGGCCCTGTCAACGACCGTGGGTGGAAAACCTCGGTTAAGGAAGAAGGAGGACATGTCAGAGGAACTGTTTTTGAAGGTAGCGTCATCAGAACAGATGCGACAGAGGCGAAGGAACTGCCAGAATGGGATGGAGTCCTTACAGGATGCGGGGTGTGAGGAGCTGTAGTCGAGGTAGCTGTGGGAGTCGGTAGGCTTGTAATGGATATTGGTGGACAGTCTATCATCAGAAATTGAGACAGACAGGTCAAGGAAGGGAAGGGAAGTGTCAGAGATGGACCATGTGAAAATGATGTAGGGGTGGAGATTGGAAGCAAAATTAATACATTTTTCTAGGTCCCGCCGAGAGCATGAAGCAGCACCGAAGTAATCATCGATGTACCGGAGAAAGAGTAGGACTGGAACAAGGAATGTTCCACATACCCCATAAAGAGACAGGCATAGCTGGGGCCCATGCGGGTACCCATAGCCACACCTTTTATTTGGAGGAAGTGAGAGGAGTTAAAGGAGAAATTGTTCAGTGTGAGAACAAGTTCAGCCAGATGGAGGAGAGTAATGGTGGATGGGGATTGTTGGGGCCTCTGTTCAAGGAAGAAGCTAAGGGCCCTCAGACCATCCTGGTGGGGGATGGAGGTGTAGAGGGATTGGACGTCCATGGTGAAGAGGAAGCGGTTGGGGCCAGGGAACTGGAAATTGTTGATGTGACGTAAGGTGTCAGAGGAATCACGGATGTAGGTGGGAAGGGACTGGACAAGGGGAGAGAGAAGGGAGTCAAGATAACAAGAAATGAGTTCCGTGGGGCAGGAACAGGCTGACACGATCGGTCTGCCGGGACAGTTCTGTTTGTGGATTTTGGGTAGGAGGTAGAAGCGGGCCGTCCGAGGTTGGGCGACTATCAGGTTGGAAGCTGTGGGAGGAAGATCTCCAGTGAAATATAAGCTGGTTTAAGGGGTGGGGTGGGACAAGAAGAGCTGGATAGAGGACCAGTGATAGGTGGAGATAACCAAAAGATGTCACAGACAAAAGGACAAAGAGGTGTTGAACACCTTTTCTAGTTGGCTGCAGGGATTACAGTTGCTAATTTTAAGCTTGTGCCACCTCCAACCACCTGCCTCTGGATTCACTTACAAGGAAATAATTTAGCTGGCCAATGAAGCCCACAAATCATTTTAAATGCTCCAATTTGATCACCCTAAACTCAAGAGACGGCAAGCCTAGCTTGTGTAACCTCGCTTAATAATTTGACCATTTAAACCCTGGAATCATTCTGGTCAATTTACATTTTATCCCGCCCAATGCCAGTATATCCTTCCTGAGGTGTGGGCCCAGAACTGATCTCTGTACTCCAGATGGAGTCCCTGGCCACGGCTCTGTACTGCTGAAGTATACCTTCCTCCCTTTTGTATTCCACTTAATGTTCCATTTAAGTTTTTGATTACTTTGTGTTCCTCTCCACTAGCATTTAGGGCTGTCTAACTGGACAGATCCTTTGCTCCTCCACAGTTCCTAGCCTTTTGCCATTAAGCTGTCCCTGTATGCATTGGAAATGAGTCAGAGGGAAGATTGATGGGACTACTTTTCCTCGGTCTGACTATATTTTCATAAAATGCAGATTACATTAAACACATTATCAGTGGTAGAATTTGAATAGAAGTGCTGTAAAGATGAGAGAACTTTTCTGTATTAAGATTTTGCTCTCATGGATACCTGTCATTTTAGTTCTCTGTTTGCATCTATGTGTGCCACAGTTTGTTATGGACAAACTACATAAATTATAGAACAGCATTATTCAATAATGTTGATTGAGGCCAGAAGCTGGTGCTATAGAGCAACTGACTTTGAAGTGCTTAAGGTAGTAAAATGTTTGTTCTAGTCAGCTATTGATGTTATAAATTCATTTGAAAGTATTCAGTTGCATTTAGACTAAGGTGGGTTGAATAACTGCAAGAATTCAACAGCATTGAAGTGAATAGCCGTCTGCAAGACTAAACTTCGATATCAGAAAATTCATATGACTAAGAAATGCCAGTTTTCTCAGAAATTTGAGTTGGCTAGTTAAGGAATGAACCACAAAAATTGTCTCCCTGTCTGCTGATTGCTCTCCCCACAATCTCCCTTACACCCTCATTCCCATTCTCTTTATCACCATATCTTGGTACTTCGAAGTATTGTGAACTGTGTGGAGGATAGTGTGGAACTTCAAAAGGACAAAGACAAGTTGATGGAATGGGCAGACAGGTGACAGATGAAGTCCAATGCAGAGAAATGTGAGAAGACTCATTTTGGTGAGAAGAACAGGGTATATAAAATAAAGGGTACAATTCTAAAGGGGGTGCTGGAACAGAGGGACCTAGGTGTATATGCAGAAGTCATTTAAGGCGGCAGGGCAGGTTGAGAGAGCAGTTAATAAAGCATGCTGTGCCTTGGGCTTAATTAATGGGGGCATAGAATACAAGAGCAAGGAGATTATGTTGAACTTGTATAAGTCACCAGTTTGACTTCAGCTGGAGTATTGCATCCAGTTCTGGGTGCAAAACTGTCGGAAGGATGTGAGGCATTAGAGAGGGTGCAGGAAAGATTCACAAGAATAGTTCCAGGGATAAAGAACTTCTCTTATGAAGAAAAATTGGAGAAGTTAGGTCTGTTTTCCTTAGAGAGAAGAAGGCTGAGAGGAGATCTGATACAGGAATTCAAAATCATGAGGGGTCTGGACAGAGCAGATAGGGAGAAATTGTCTCCAATTAGGCATGAGAGGGGACAGATGTAAAGTAATTAGTAAAAGAAGCAAAAGTGATGTGAGGAAAATCTTTTTCACACAGCGTATGGTTAGGGTCTGGAATGCACTGCCTGAGAGTGTGGTGGAGGCAGGTTCAATTGAAGCATTCATAAGGGAATTGGACTGTTATCTGAAAAGGAAGAATGTGCAGCGTTATGGGGAGAAGGCCGGGGAATGGCACTAGGTGTGTTGCTCATTCAGAGAGTTGGTGCAGACACAATGGACCAAATGGTCTCCTTCTGTGCTATAACAGTTATGTGATTCTGTGATATCTAGCTAGATAGATCTCTGCAAGATTTAAATATAAATAAATATTTTCATACGTATAATTGGATAGAAATATAAAGAGAATACTGGACCTTGTGGCACCCCAAAGCATGAGTAAAACCTCAGAGCAACATTTAGTAAAAATGGAATTTGACTTAATCACTAAATCAGTGGTGCAAATGTTATCTGCTACATGGCATAAACACACCTGTTGTTATAAAACAGTGAATCCATTAGCTTGCCAAAATGTATTTATTTTGCTAGAAATGCTGAAAAACTGCCTGTTTGCCTGGAGACAGCTTTGAATATATAGTTCATAACTTCAATTAAAGACATTAGGTTGCTGTATGGGTAACACTCAAAACAACCTTTAATGTATTACTGAAAAAAGAGATGTGTCTAAGCTTTTCATTTTGAACTCATCAGCACACTCGCAAGAATACCTTATATTGGTAGTCTTGCGAGTGTTCTGATGAGTGCAAGATGAAAAGCTTGGACATGTCTCTTTTTCCAGCAATACTCAAGTTCTGAACTTTTAATGTGCAAGTCTGAAAAAGAATTCTTCTACAAACTAACAAATTACATTTATATAGAACCATTAATAAAGAAACAAGTACCAAGACACATCATAACCAAAATATGTAAGAAGCCCATTATTTTATTGATGACCTGCCTATTGTTCTTTGCAGTGGAAAATCTAGCTATACAATCAGCTCCTAATGATAAACGGAATCGGAGACGATCTGGCCGAGGGAGGAAGAAGATATTTGAGAACTATTTGTCAAGCAGTGATGTTTCAACTGGCTTAAAGAGAGGAGAACTTATACAGGTAACTAAGGCCATATATTACTTTTGCCACTTAACTGCAGAGCCCACAGGTAAAAATGAAAATGTTATGACAAAGATAGGTGGAGGGACAGGTAGTATTGAGGAGGCGGGGAGGCTGCAGAAGGATTTGGACAGGTTAGGAGAATGGGCAAAGAAGTGGCAGATGGAATACAACGTGGGGAAGTGTGAGGTCATGCACTTTGGTAGGAAGAATAGAGGCATAGACTATTTTCTAAATGGGGAGAGAATTCAGAAATCTGGAGTGCAAAGTGACTTGGGAGTCCTAGTCCAGGATTCTCTTAAGGTTAACTTGCAGGTAGTTAGGAAGGCAAATGCAATGTTGGCATTTATTTCGAGAGGACTAGAATATAAAAGCAGGGATGTGCTGCTGAGGCTTTATAAGGCTCTGGTCAGACCACATTTAGAATATTGTGAGCAATTTTGGGCCCCGTATCTCAGGAAAGATGTGCTGGCCCTGGAGAGGGTCCAGAGGAGGTTCACGAGAACGATCCCAGGAATGAAAGGCTTAACATATGAGGAACATTTGAGGACCCTGGGTCTATACTCGATGGAGTTTAGAAGGACAAGGGGGGATCTGATTGAAACTTACAGAATACTGAAAGGCCTGGATAGAGTGGACGTGGGGAAGATGTTTCCATTAGTAGGAGAGACTAGGACCCGAGGGTACAGCCTCAGAGTAAAGGGAAGACCTTTTAGAATAGAGATGAGGAGAAACTTCTTTAGCCAGAGAGTGGTGAATCTATGGAATTCATTGCCACAGAAGGCTGTGGAGGCCAGGTCATTGAGTGTTTTTAAGACCGAGATAGATAGGTTCTTGACTGGTAAGGGGATCAAAGGTTACGGGGAGAAGGCGGGAGAATGGAGTTGAGAAACTTATCAGCCATGATTGAATGGCGGAGCAGACTCGATGGGCCAAATGGCCTAATTTCTGCTCCCTTGTCTTATGGTCTTACGGTCTTATGGACTTGCTATTGTATCTCAAAAATAAAACCATTGACCTTAGAATTAGATGCTCCAATAGTATAAGCCAGTTGATATGTATAAATGGTACATCAAACCTTTAATTTGATATAGTTTAGTCACAGTAGTAAAGAACATAACCTAGATGTATTGTGTGCATTAATGCACACATTTGGAGTAACTGCATCCTCATTTGGCTGCAATTCACTTGCCCATTCAAATTTTGAATTGAAACATATAAGAAAAGTAAGAAGTGCAATACATATAATGGCCACAGCAATTGTTGTAATACTAATTGAGAGCATAGAAGGTGAATTGTCTATCTTCCTTTCTCGAGGATTTGAGGTTGTGTCTTCTCTGTTCCAAGGCTGCTCCCTAGATAGACGACGTCACCATGGAATCTCTATGTCTGCTGTTGATAAAGGTGTTGATTTGCTGGGGGCTGTGATAAAACAGATCACTGAATCAGATGTGCTGCAAACTCCCTGAGCCCTGAAAGGATTTTCAAAAAAAATTACATCTAATTTTAAATTAACAGCAATCACTTTTTATACATGGAATTACCATTATTGACAGCTTTTGTTTGGCATTAAATTTGATCCAATTCGTCTTAAGCTGCAATTGAACTTAGGTATAAGACAGAAAGTAATAGGCTAAAGTTTATTTAGCACAAAAGAACATAATATAAGAAATGGGAATTGAGGCAAACCATATGGCCCCTCAAGCTGCCATTCAGTATGATCATGGCTGAACATCAGCCTTAACTCCATTTTAGTTGTTTGATCCCCATATCCTTTGATTCCCCGAGAGACAAGAACCTGTCTATTTCAGCCTTAAATATATTCAACGATGGAGTACCACAAGCCTCTGGAGTAGAGAATTCCAAAGTATTCACAACCTTCTGAGTGAAGAAAATTCTCCTTATCTTAGTCCTAAATGATTGACCCCTTATCCTGAAACTGCGCTCCCATGTTCCAGATTCCCCAGCCTGGGGAAACAACCTCTCGGTATCTAGCCCATCAAGGTCCTTTGGAATCTTGCATGTTTCCATGAGATCACCTCTCATTCTTCTGAACTCCAGAGGGTATAGACCCAGTATATTGAGCTTCTCATAGGCCAACCTTCTCATCCCAGGACCCAAGCTAGTGAACCTTAGCTGCACCACCATCAATGTAAGTATATCCTTTCTTCAGTATGAAGACCAAAACCACACACACTACTTCAGTGTGGCTTTACTAAAGCCCTGTACAATTGTAGCATGACTTCTTTACCCTTCTACTCCAATCCCTTCGCGATAAAGGCCAATATGCCACTTGCTTAATTTTTTTTTATTCATTCATGGGATGTGGGCATCGCTGATTAGGCCAGCATTTATTGCCCATCCCTAATTGCCCTTGAGAAAGTGGTGGTGAGCTGCCTTCTTGAACTGCTGCAGTCCATTATTTGCTGTAACTGCAGGCTAACTTTCTGAGTTTGTTGTACGAGTATACCCAGGTTCCTCTGAACAGCAACATTTACAGATTTCGTGACTCTTAGAAAATATGCTTTTATATTCTTAGTACAGAAGTGAATAACCTCTCACCTCCCACATTATACTCTACCTGCCACCCTTATGCCCATTCATTTAACTTATCTATATCTCTTTGAAGCCTCTTTGTATCCTCACAACTTACATTATCACTTAGCTTTGTATTTTTAGATACGTTACTTTCTGTCTCTTCTAAGTCCTTAATATAGATCGTAAATAGTTGAGACACCAGCACTGATCCTTGCGGCACTATAGCCACAACCTGCCAACTTGAAAATGCCCTTTTTATCCCTACTCTCTACTTCTTGTTCGTTAACCACTCCTCTATCCATGCCAATACATTACCCCCAACTGCATGAGCCATTACTTTGCGTATTAACTTTTTTTGTGGTACCTTATCAAATGCCTTTTGGAAATCCAGACGGAACACTGGTTTCCCTTTATCTACGCTACCAGTTGCACCTTCAAAAAAGTCTAATAAATTTATCAAATACTATTTCACTTTCTTAAAACCACGTTGATTTTGTTTGATCATGCTATGATTCTCAAAATGCACTGTTAAGATTTCTTTAATAAGAGATTCCAGCATTTTCCCAACAACTGATGTCAGGCTAACTGGTCTGTAGTTCCTCTTTTCTCTCTAAGATAAAAGCAAAAAACTGCGGATGCTGGAAATCCAAAACAAAAACAAAAATACCTGGAAAAACCTCTTTTCTCTCTCCCTGTTTACTTGAATAGCAGTTTCATATGCTAACTTAGAATCTGCTGGGACCATTCTAGAGTCTAGGGAATTTTGGAAAATAATAACCAGTGCATACACTACTGTGCATCAGCTTCTTTTTGAACCCAAGAATGTAGGCCATTAGATCCCAGAGATTTGTTGGATTTTAGTCCTGAAAGTTTCTCTAGTACATTTCCTCTGCTGATATTAATTTTCTTAAGCTCCTCACTCTTATTAGCCCCTTGGTTACCCTCTATTTCTGGTATGTAATTTGTATCTTCTACTGTGAAGACAGACATAAATTTTTGTTCAATGTCTGCCATTTCCTCATTCCCCATGATAATTTCTCCTGTCTCTGCCTTTAAGACCAGTGTTTACTTTAGCTGCTTCCTTCCTTTGTGTATACTTATAAAAGCCCCTATAATCTGTTTTATTCATATTCCTGGCTAGTTTAGTTTTGTTCTATTTTTTTCCCCTCTTTCTATCAACTTTTTGGTGGCCCTTTGCTGGTTTCTAAAACATTCCCGATCTTCAGGCTTGCCACACTATGAGCCTCTTTTTTTAATCCAATAGTATTCTTAACTTCCTTAGTAAACTATGGGATTCTTGCTGAGTTTTCGTTTCTCAATGGATGGATTGTATTTTTGTTGAACATTTTGAATTGTTTCTTTAAATGTTTCACACTGTTTATTTATTGCCATACCTCTTCACTCAATCAACCTTAGCCAGCTGCCCTCTCATTTCTATGTAATTGGCTTTGTTGAGGATTAAGAATTTTCTTTGGGAGTGGAGTATGTTGGTTTCAAAATTGATATGGAATTCAATTACATTATCACTTTTTTTCCAGAGAATCTTTTGCTATGAGATTATTAAATAAACCTGCCTCATTGTGCACTAGACCTAAAATAGCTTTATCCCTTGTCAGTTCCAGAACGTATTGTTCCAGGAATCTGTCACGAAAACATTCTACAAGCTCATCTTCCAGACCAACTTTGCCAATTTGCTTGGTCCAGCCTATATGAATCTTAAAAGTCCCACATAGCTGTTACATTGCCTTTGTTATGAAGTGCAGTTATTTCTTGCTTAATACTCTATACAAAGGCATAACTATTGTTAGGGGTCCTTTCAACTACTACCACTAGTGTTTTCTGACCCTTGTTCCTAATCTCCATCCATACTGATTTTACTTCTGATCTTCTGAGCCAAAACCCTTTTTCACTGCTGCCCTTATGCCATCCTTTACTATTAAGGCTACTCCTCCTTTCCAAGTCTGTTCGTCTTTTTGAAATATTGTATACCCTGAAATAATTATTGGTCACCCTGTAACCATGTAATGCCGATTAGATTGAAACCATTTATCTCTATTTTGTGCCACCAATTCATCTATTTTATTGTGAAAATTTCACACATTCAGATAAAAGTCTTTAATTTTATTTTCTTACTACAATTGTTTGAATAGAACTTATTTGCTGATGCAGTATTACCATTAAACTTCTTGTTCCACTCTGCTTATCTTTACCCAAATCACTACACTGCTCTGTTGCCATGACTTTTCTCTTTAAATTTCCCTTCAACTGAGCCCTGCAGGCCCCCCCCCCCCCGCCCCCCCTCATGCCAACTGGTTATCTAACTGGTTTAGGAGGGTATGGTACCATTTTGGTTACATTGCTTGACTAGAATTCCAGAAGCCTGATCTAATGATCTGGAGACATGAGAATATTAGAGCTGATGATACAAAGTTAGGTGTGATAGTAAGCTGTGAAGAGGGCACAAAGGCTGCAAAAAGATTTTGGCAGGCTAAGTGAGTGGGCAAGAGTGTGGTGAGGGAAGAGGCAGGGAGATGTTTTGTAGTGGAGAGAAGAACCCGGTAGTTATCGTTGCATTCTAGGAATGATCTCGGAATAGTGAGCAGTTTGGCAGAGGAGAGAACGGCCCATTAATGTTTGATGTGGTCATTGTGGTGATAAATAGCTAAACTAGTTGTAAACTACATGCTTACGTCTGCACCCCTTGGACTTCGGGGAGCAGAGATTGGGGCTGCATCAGGAGGAGTGACCAGGTTGGGAAAGAACCAGAGTTATACCAGGGACAAAGGCATCAAAGGTGAAGGTGAGTGCGTGATTAAACTGATCCATAGCTGCAAAGATATCCTGAGTAATGGAAGGCCAAAGGCTCGATAGTTGGGAGTTTGAAAGTGCCATTGTAAGTTGCTTGGAGGGGTTCTTTCCAGGGACAGACTTGGAGGAAGTGGCTTTAAAAGGGGATGTGAGTGGTGAGGGCTGCTTTTCTATGGTTGATATGATGGGAATAAAGAAGGGTGAATCAGTGTGGCAGTGTTTATATGAGGGAGAGGTTAAGGAAGGATAGGAATAATGTTGCCGCTGAGCTGCGCAGGTGTTTGGCCAAAAAGCAACCCAAAAGGCACTGTGCAGGCCCTGATCCAGGATAAATACTGTGCGTGTGCAGCTTTGCAAACAAATTAAAGTGACCATGCACTGAAAAAAACTGACTGCAGAACAACTGAATTTTAAAGGGAGCATTGGATAGGATGTTAGTGAACTCAGAGGAAAGAGGGAAAGTTGAATTGAGGTGAAGGTTGAAATCACTGTGAACAAGGCTATTTGGTACAGAGGCTGTTCAAGGAAAAGATGGAGGATATCTAGGTGTGAAACTTGTGGTTAGTGGTGGAGAACAAGAATTTTAAAGAGGAGATGAGAAAGATGAAACAGCTGAGGTGCTCAAAGGGTGGGGTGTATGAGATTGGGGGACAAACCAAGGTGAGATTTGATGCGGACTAAACTGTGACTGCCTTACTTTGGGCGGAGCAGTTGGATGAAGGTATGGTGAGGCTGGGAGGCTTCAGTAAGGAGGGAAGTGTCATCACTCATTAGCTAAATTTCCATCACAGTCAAGATGTCAATTTAATCATTCACCACGATGTAATCCATGACCAGTGAGCAGAGTATCTGGAGGGAGTTGCGGAGAGGGAAAGTGATTTTTGATCCACAGGCAGAGTCCATGTGGGCAGTGGTGGGAGGAGTGAGTAGGATAGGAAGGGGGTTGATAAAATTAACTCCCAGCAGGCAAATGTCACATGGGCGAGGTTAAAAAAAGAGGCTAGTGCCTAGCTGTTTTCACTTTAGTTACCAAGGCCCTAAGTGCTGGAATTCCCTCCCTTCCCCTCTTGGCCTCTCTACCCCCCTTTCCTTCTTTAAGAGGCTCCTTAAAACCCACCACTTTGATCAGGTTTTATTCATTTGCTCTAATATCTCCTTATGTAGCCTGGTGTCAGCTTTTGTTTGTTATAACGCCTTGGGATGTTTTACAACTTTAAAGCTGTTACAGGAATGCAAGTTACTGTTTTGGTGTAAATTAGACAGGAATGGCTATTCAAGAGTTTTATTTTGACTAAAATATGATCAGCTTATTGTCATAAATTCAAATGTAGATTTGGGTGGGTCTGGGGTGACTGCAAAACTGCATGCAAATGAAACTTAAAAAACTAGGGAACAATTAAAGTGAAGAATCTACTAAAAACTCTCAAAGCCTACTCATGAAAGTATTGAGAACAAAAGGGCACAGATTCAACGTAATTAGCAAAAGAAGTAATGGAGGCACGAGGAGAAATGTTTTCACTCAGTGAGTGGTTAGGATCTGGAATTCACTGCCTGAGTGTGTGATGGAGGCAGGCCAAATTGAGGCATTCAAGAGGGAATTAGATTATCACCTGAAAAGGAAGTATGTACAAGTTTACAGTGAGAAGGTGGGGAAATGGCAGAAGGTGAATTGCTCATTCGGGGAGCTGGTGTGGACATGATGGGCTGAATGGTGGCTTCTTGTGCTGTAACAATTATGTGATTGTGTGAAAAGGCTTCTCAATCCATTAGCAGCAATTTGTCAAGGTGGAAGAGTCGTGGAACAAGACTGAGAGAAAGGAAGGATAAGGAAACCCAAGGTGCAGGCAGTTGATGGGGGATTACAACATGCAACCACCTGTGAGATAGCTGTTGAGGTGGAGGAAGTTCTACGTGAAATTTATGCCGTGAAGGGAGTTCTTCTTCCACTCTCTTTGGTCAGCATTGTAGCTTGCCTGCAAGAAGGTGGGGACGTGTCAGGTAACAGCTTCTGTGAAAGTATTCTGCTTGACAGCAATTCAAAAGTGATAGTATGACTCTAGTCAGGTTCTGATATTCTCAAGCAATGTTTTTGCGGGACCCACCTTGGGAAAGCCACCATACACCACGTGTTCTACATATAGTCAAATGTAATTCCAGGGTTTTGTTGGTCAGATCTTAAAAATGCATCAAACAGTTTTTTAATGTTTAGAGTGCATCAACATTTCATCCATAATATCAAACATGGAAAATTTACCAAAAGATCAATAGTGTATTTTTGTGTGTGTGTTTTGTTTTACAAGTTGTATCAAAATACCCTAAGCCTTTAGAAAGCTGCCCTTTGGTTTCATAGTGAAAGTTTTTCTTGTTAGAGAGTAATTAATGATGTATATGATAGGCTACAGTATTTTTAAAAAAGGACTGACTTGCATTTATGTAATGCTTTACATAATCCCAGGACATTTGTAAGTGCTTTGCAGCCAGTGAAGTGAAGTCACTGTTGTAACATTGAGGCACTCCAGTGAAAGGAAAATGTTATTTTGGAAACCATTTAATTTGGCCAATATTTAATTACTTTCACTATTACTTGGTAAATACCAATATTTTAATATAAAAGCAAAAAACTGCGGATGCTGGAAATCCAAAACAAAAACAAAAATAAAAATACCTGGAAAAACTCAGCAGGTCTGACAGCATCTGAGAGGAACACAGCGTTTCGAGTCCATATGACTCTTCAACAGAACTAAGGAAAAATAGAAGAGATTGGTTTTAGAAGAATATTTTAACATTCTTTTTATGGTTTTGTAGATTTTTGAAAATTATAATTGTGGTCCATTCCAGTTTGCTGGTTAACGTTAAAGTGGAGAAATTATGTGAGGCAGTGAATGTTAAGTATATGATTTAAAATGCTATGGTTTGAAAATTAAGATCTACACTTTTTCCTTTGGCATTTACAGGGCCCACTGAGAATAAATCCGAAAAACTACCAGGAAGCTTTTATTCCTTCTCCTGTAAGTAAAAATGATCTTCAAGATATGTTGAAGCTAGTCTTGGCAATGTACTTCCTTCCTCTTGTCCTGGATGCTTGTAGACCAATGCTGTGGTATCATATTTTTAAACTTGACTGAAGTAAATTTTGATTTGTTTGCAGTATTGCATGAAAGATGTTGTTTTGTGATTTCACTATATGCTACATTTGTCTAGCAACAGATATTGTGCAAAATGTGTTATGGATTGACACCCAAATCCAGTGGCCTAATTGACATGTTTTTGCTACAATCACTGGGAATATTTCCACACGTTGCTTTGAAACCAGTAAAGCTTTCGAATTTTAAGTTTTTTTTTTGCAAGGATTTTGTATGTTGAGTCTGTCACTTGTCTCAGCTATTGGACCGTTTGTCAGTTTAAATATGGCTTTAGGTATGTATTACATACAGAAAATGCTGGAAATACACAGGTCTTCAGCATTTGTGGAGAGAAACGGTTAACGTTTCAGGATGATGCTGACCCTTCATCAGAATTGAGGAAAGATAAAAAATATAATAACTTTTGAGCAAATGAAAGGGTGGAGGGTGGCGATGAGGAAGAACATAAGGGAAGGACAGTGATAGTGTTGAGGGCAGGAGAGATTAAATGACAAAAGATTTGATGGTGATGGATGAAGTAATGAAATAAAAATGTGTCCAGATGAGGTGTGAATGGCTGGATAGCAGCTGCCTGAATGCAAAGTGACAGAATAAAGAAAGAAATGAGAAAAAATGAACCAGCAAAAAAAATGAAATAAAGTAGAGGCAGATGTTATGAACCAAATTTGTTGAACTCAATATTGAGTGCGAGGCTATAGAGTGCTGCATCAAAAGATGCAACGCTGTTCCTCAAGCTTGAATTAAACTTCATTGGAACACTTTAGCAAACCAAGGTCAGAGTAGGAACAAGGTGGAGAATTGAAATGACTAGTGATGGGAAGCTCAAGTCCATGCTTTGGACTGAATATAGGTGTTTTGCAAGGTGGTCTCCCAGTCTGCATTTGGTCATCTCAATGTAGAGGAAACCACATTGTGAACAGCAAATACAGTATACTAAATTGAAAGAAACAAGTAAATTGCTGTTTATCATGGAAGGAGTGTTTGTAGCATTGGATGGTGAGAAGGGAAGAGGTAAAAGGGCAAGTGTTGCATCTCCTGCGCTTGCATGGTAAGGTGCCATAGGAAAGAGAAGGAGTATTGGGGATGACCAGGATGTCGTGGAGGGAACAGAACATTGAAAGGGGAGAACAGGAGAATATGTATTTGGTGGTGGCATCATGCTGGTGGTGGAGGAAAGGGTGGAGAATGATCCGTTGAATGTGGATGCTGGTGGAAGATGAGGACGAGGGGAACTTCATGGTTCTTGGTGGGAGAGGAAGGGGTGAGAACAGAAGTGTGTGTGAAATTATTGGACACGGTGGAGGGCCCTGTCAACCACACTGGGGGGCGGGGGAGATTCCTCAATTGAAGAAAAAGGAAGACTATTGGCACTGTTGAGAACTTTTAAAAATCATAGTTTTAAGGGATTATTTTATTGCATCTTAATCATGATCTGGAAAAAAGTTGAGAACCTGACCTGAAAACATGGATGACAAAATGGCAGAGAATAACTTCACAAAAAAGGCTGTTACCAGGAAGCAATATGACCACAGTTCTTTTAAAGAATCCTGGGCAATAATAGACCATGCCAAACACTCTGGTTGTAGTAATGTCCTGTTCAAGCAATTCAGTCTATCAACAACATCAAGTGCTTCCCAAATATAAAGAACCAAAGAAATTTATGTTGTAGATAGAAACCATTCAGCCCATTGTGTCTGTGCCAACTCTTTGTTAGACTATTCATAAATAATCCATTGGCACATGCTCTCTGAACAGTCCTGTGTTTTCCTATGCTTCTATATTAATCCAATTTTACCTTAAAAGATGCAGTGGTTTCACATCCATTCTCTGTGGCAAGCCATTTTATGGTCTAACAGCTCACCATGTATAGATTATCCCATATGTTTCTAAATACTCACTAATTTTATCTTTAATTTTAAAGTTTAAAGCCCTGATTTTATGAAGCGGGTTTGAATCAGATCCTCATTTATGCTCCATAATTTTTTTTTGGGTTCTTTGACATCAATACCAGGCATGTTATGGTAAAATCTGGCCTCAAGAATTTGCCCATGCCTTATTTTGGACGAATGACTTTTTAATTATCTGATTTATCTTTCACTGTCTTCCTGCACATAGATATTACATTAGTAATGTTCTGTCTCATGGCACAATTTGTATCTACTGAGAATTGAAAACCTGACTTAAAATAATGTACCATGCTCCTGAAGTTATAACGACTGTCAAATGAGGAGAGGGAGAGCAGAGCAACAATGCATGAGTTCCTTTTGAATAGCTTTAGCATCAGCATTGGCAAAGGAAGTAATATCAAATTCACACAAACCTTCCAACAAACAAGCCTCCGTGTGGCCCAAAGGCTATGATCTAAGTTGGAAAAGTTGTTGGTGGGTTTGGTGTTAGGTCAGGTTAAGCTCTCAGTTTCCAAACCAGTTTAACCTGGATGTTTACATTTGCAAAGATGAACGGGGTGAGTGTGCAAACAACTTGCCTTTTTAAAGTATCCCCTTCTGAAGGGGGCAGCTCAATAGGGCTTATAAGGAAAAGCGAAAAAAATACAAGTAGGAAGCAGTAAAGATTAAAGGGTATTGAAGGGAACTGGATGTATAGTCAGAGGCTTTTAAAGAATGAGAGAGTGGTAACAAAGAAGGAGTGATTTAGGCAGAGAATTTTGAAAATTATTTTCACAATCATAAACCAAGCATTACTGCATAAAGGTTGAATGGAGTTGATGCAGTTTAACAGTCATGATGAATATTTTCTTGGCTTTGGCCCAGATTTGTAACAGGTTAAGTAAGCTGCCACAGATTACTTGTAGGCATAATGTAAGTGTTCTCATTTTAAAAAAAATCAAAATACCTAATATAGAATAAATTTGTTACAAATTTGAATTGTCATAGTTCTCAAGTTGATCGTGCCTCTCACCCCTGTGTGGGTCCCACACCTTTGATCTTTCAGCTTCTAGCTTCACCCAATATGTATGCCCCAATTTTAATTTTGCTCTCTGTAAATTTTTTTTAAAAGTGATATTTTTGTGTTTTTCATTTCCTGGTTGGCTCTCTCTGAGAATTCTTTAATGTGATACTTGGACAGCTTGATTACATCATGGCAGCTCCTTGCTAGTAATCTTTAAAAATGCTGCAAGCAATTGCACGGTGAGAAAGTTAAATTTCGTGCCACAAAGATCACTATCTCTCAGCGAGGTTTTCTTTGAGGTCAGCAGCAAGTGCCCTTGCTTTACTGTTGGCTGCAAAATTCAGGCAGATGATGTTGATTTAGGAGTGTCTCCTCACAGATTCTTAAGCAATTGAAGACTAACTGTATGTTAGGATAAGCCATGTTAAATGTAGAACAGTTCACAAATTCTCAATTTTTAGCTGAGTCGTCGCATATATACCTGAAGCATCAGCTCATGCTACAAATTTGATGAAGCATTAAAAAATTGTTCCAAGAGCAATTATTTTCCTTTAATATATGTACTATTTTAACCTATCAAGGCCAGCAGGTCTCTTCCCAGTTTATTTTGGGACATTTACATGCCTGGCACTGCTGTTGTTATTGACAAACTGCCAAAGTAATTGCAGCAACACTCGTGTCGAAGTGGTGTTCTGCACCTTAGCTTTTATTGAAGATCCTGTGTATCATGTTGAGATAAAAGAGCTTTAAAAATGTTTTTGAGAGTTGAACTGTCTTATCCAGCTCCATACAGGCAGTAATACAGGTGAGGACCAGATAAAGCACTCCTCCATAGAAGGGAAGTCCAAGCACATCAACCTTATAGAACAGCATTAATCAGAAGGAGAAAAATAATCCAAATCTTTTGGTGAATGCATATTCACTAACAATTGCAAATCATCTCCTCCTCTGCACCCCTCTCACCCTTCAAATTAAAGACAAATAAATTCCATAGTGTAATTCACAAAAACAATACTTTACCAATGTACACTCAGCTAACTTAACTATGACTGAATCCATATGAATAAGTGCTGGGAGATGAGCTTGGTACTGTATCCCAGCAGAGATGGAGTTGGAGAGTTTTTTAAATAAGTTAAGCTTATAGAGCTGCCATTTTTGGCTTCCTTTCACCACCACTTTTTAGTTAATTGTAAAAATGACGAGTTCTAATACAAGTACATCATCTTTTATGCTTACAGAATAAAGCATATCAGCTTGTACCATCTTTATCAAATAGTTTTATGGGCATAAATACATTGAATAGTGGTGGAATCGTTCTGTACAGTTGTGAAATGAAGTTCTCCCATAATGCAGAGCGCATAAGTCTAGTTGGACCCATTCAGAGCATGGATTATGGGGAAACTCTCTTTGCCAATGGTGCAAAATCATCATCCTCAGCCAGGAGATCTTGATTTTGCATGTGATAACTCCCAGTAAATATGAGCATTGGTAATTCTGTCTTTCTCACTTGTGTTACTCCCTGATAAGTTAGGAACATTGCAGAAAGATAAAGTTCAGTCTACTTGGACTAACTTGTATGGTATTTCCTTAGAGGCCAGTTGTAAAGCAGCTACTTGGAACAGGTTTCATGCTTTTTTTTATGGTATCAAGGGATTGATGATGGTTCAACCGTATTGTTCTCCAGGCCTGTTTGAGGCGCTTGACATGGATGTAGCATATTTCCTTCTTGGGTATAATGACTTAGGAAATGAAAAAGAATGGTGAATTACTTCATAGATAGTGTTCTTTCTTCTTTGTTTGAAATTTTCTAGATTCCACTGGCTTGGGATAATTCTATTAGGTATTAAACATGATTTGGTATACCTGTTGTATTTTACAGCATGATGCTGCTTCAGATTTAAAAACAAGACAGTCCAAATAAGATCATATGTACACAGACGACAGTTAGGTAGCTGTATAGTGCACAAACTTCTTAGTGGTTGTGGCCATAGATCATTTCCTTCATAATTTGATAACATTTCTGTGCATCCTACTTATAGGCAGGGTTTGAAGTCTGTGGAAGTACAATGAACGTCATGTTCAAGGCAGCTAATCTAATGTCCTTAGACATCATCTTAGTATTATGGGATGCTTTTGTCATTAATTCTATTAATACTTTTTCTTTCAGGATGGAAACCGAGATATTTTTATCGATGGTATCATTTCTCGGAATAGAGCTTTGAATGGTGATGTGGTGGTAGTAAAACTCCTGCCCAAGGAGAAGTGGAAGGTAAAGTTTCAGATCTGAAATAAAAAAACAATATTTTGCTTTCTTCTCTCCCATGTCCACCAAAAAAAAAAAATCAGAATATATGGAAATTCTGACTAGGAATTAGGTGCACAGGACAGAATTTAATCCAGGCAACTAGGGTCTTGCCTGCTCACTGGAGAGCCAGCAAGAGCACTGCATTGCCGCCTTTGGGAAAGGTCCCCCATTGTGGCCCATGGTGGGGCTGAAATCCTTCCCCCCCCACCCCACCCCAGCCCCCCAAGAGTTGCCAGCCAGTGAGAGGACATCAGCTGTCCATTGCAGGCAGCAGGAGCAGTGGCAGCTTCAGCGGTAATGCACCCACCAGAACCCAGGGTCAGCGAGGGACCCCCTGATCACAGATGAGTGAGGGTGGAATGGGGGTCGTGTTAAAGGGGTCACGAAGAAGGTGGTCGGCAGCAAAGGCTGGGAGGGTGGCTTTCAGCAGCCCCCTCCCTTCCCAATGCCCGGCCCCACTGAGAGCACTTATTTTCACATCCATAACATTGCCCAGTTCGGCCCCTGTCTCAGCCCATCTGCTGCTGAAACCCTCATCTCGGCCTTTGTTACCTCTAGACTTGACTATTCCAATGCATTCCTTGGCCCCCACCTCACCCTCGATAAATTTAAGCTTATCCAAAACTCTGCCCAATTATAACTTGCATCAGTCCCATTCACCTCTCACCCCCTCTGCTTGCTGACCTACATTGGATTTGGGTTGAGCAACATCTTGATTTAAAATTCTTATCCTTGTTTTCAAATCCCTCCATTGCCTCACCCCTATCTCTATAATCTCCTCCAGCCCCACAGTCCTCTAAGATATCTATGTTCCTCCAATTCGGGCTTTGTGCACCTTTGATGGCTATGCCTTGAGATTCTGGAATTCCCTCCCTAAACTTCTGTACCTCCCTTTCTTCCTTTTAAGATGTTCCTTAAAACCTTTTTGACCAAGTTTTTGGTCATCTACCCTAATATTTCCTTATGTGACTGGGTGTTAAATTTTGTCTGATAATGCTTCTATGAAGCACCTTACAATGTTTTACTATGTTAAAGGTGCTATATAAATGCTTGATAAAGTGGTGATTGTTGTAGTAGTAATAGTAGTAATAAGCTGGGTGTTCACTGTAGCACTCCAAGGACAATTTATTCTTAGGTGAGAGGTTGTCTGATTTGTATTGGGCACCTCACCCCAATCACATAACTAAGATCAAGAGCTTATCAGAATGGAGTATTGTACCTGCTTCCCAATAGAGTGTACTTTTGTATTTCAAGAAGTATTTTTAATTATTTTGATTTTGCACTTTTGATCGCTGTGCTTGCTCTGTTAAAAAAGCAAACTTCAGAGATTTTCTGCCATTTGGTCCTGAATTGATCAGTTTTTTGAAAATCTATATTTGAAAACAGTATCTTGAAAGTTGTATTACCTTTACTTTCAAAATTTGATTTATTATTTGGAATATACCCAGTGAAGTGCAAACTACAGCTTGAGTTTTGGTTAAGATTAAGATTTAAACTGTTACTAGGCTGCCTTGAAATACCTGAATTTTTGGGAAAAAAATTGTATTCATAAATAATGCATTATATGTGGATTAGCAAAAAGTGTGGTTTATTTTTGTAAATTAGATGATTGTAATTATTGGCCATTTGAAATGTCTGTTAAAACTATAGTGCTTCTATAAAAATTAATTTTATGAATTGTCAGATTGTGTAGTTGGCCATTAATAACACACATGGATTAATGTGAGTCGCTTGAAACATTTTAGTGTGTTATTTACTAGTTTTGGCTAGTTTCTCAGCTTGACAATGCTAAATTAATTTCAAAGTTAGAGAATGGCAAAAGACATTGACCGTAGAATTACTTGTTCGTCCTCATTTGATCATGTAACCACCATAAATAGACAACTTCAATAACCATTTCAGAATGTATATTATATTTTTGTACAGCAGGGGGCAGAAATATTATTAAAGGTCAGGCCCAGGGCATATGACATGCACACAATCATTTTGAACAAAAGAATTTTTTAAAAGCAAAAAACTGCGGATGCTGGAAATCCAAAACAAAAATAAAAATACCTGGAAAAACTCAGCAGGTCTGGCAGCATCTGCGGAGAGGAACACAGTTAACGTTTCGCCGAAACGTTAACTGTGTTCCTCTCCACAGATGCTGCCAGACCTGAAAAGAATTTTTTACTCTTCTAGTGGTTTCTGTTTCTTTTTTAATTGCTTTGGATTGTTCTAGATTCTTGCGCAGTTTTTTTAGCATAAGTATAGAAAGCATTCAGGGATTATGCTTTAATACAGCTTTTTCCTAATTAGTGATATGGCTATAAACACAATCCATTGTGGAGTAATGTAGCATCCAGTATACTCAATATATGCTGCAAATTGAAAGTGTTTTAAATGCTTCAGAATTGGTATTGTGCACTTAAAACATTAATTATAGTAGTGGCTAATGATCAAGCAATCTGCTTTGTGTTCCAGTTTGAACTTCATTACCCCCTATTCTCATTACTTCTCTTAACTTCATGTGTTGTTTACCTTTTGAGTCTTTTATTATCTTTGCCATTGAAGGTGAGCAGAGGAAATGTGTTTGCCCCTGTTAGTTTGTTAGTCTGCTTGTGTTTAAGCAATATATCTCAAAAACTAAGGGATAGATTTTGACAAAACTTGGTACACAGGGTATGGACTAAGGAAGTACTGATTAGTTTTTGGAAAGATGTGGATCTAGGTCCTGGATTTTTTAAAGAGGATCCAGTAACATTGAGAGATAGAGCAAACCGACTTTTTTTTAGAATGTTGTGGATTGTCTCGGCTAATGTGATGGAATTTATCATAGCTGTCAAAAAGTGAGCAGAGTTTTCAGAGCAGGTTGTTGGATGTGGATTTACATGAAGCCTCCTCAGTGACTTGGAAACTCTTAAGAAAAAGATTTATTTTTTCATCTTTGTAGTTACTGAACATCAACCAGGCAGGGAAAAGCCTCGAGGAAGAGCTACCTAATTGTAATAAGTAAAAAGAGGGCCTATTGTATCTGTGCCGGCCAAAAAAGAGAAAATAAAAGAAACTAGTTGCTCATTTTAATCCCACTTTCCAGCACCTGGTCCATAGCCTTGCAGGTTACAGCAATTCAGGTGCAAAACAAAAACAGAATTACCTGGAAAAACTCAGCAGGTCTGGCAGTTACTTTTTAAATGAGTTGAGCGTTTCAGCCTCAACCACTAAACCTGGCAGTGAATTCCAGATGTCTGCCACCCACTGGGTGAAACGGTTTTTCCTCATGTCTCCTCTAATCCTTCTACCAGTCACCTCCTACCAATTAAATCTATGGGAAGAATTTTCACATTGGCGTGCGGGGGCAGGCCTTGCACGCTAACGCATAAAATGATGTGCGGTGACGTTGGGCGTGCGTCCCAACGTCACCGCACGTCATCCTGATCTTTTGTTCGGCGGGCGAGTGCCAGAGGCGATTGTGCATACGCCGAACTGTTAAAGGCCTGCTAAGGCCATTAGTAAACCAATTTAGGCAATTGACAAGGCTGCCCGTCCAACTTTAAGGTTGGCGGGCAGGCAAAGAGCCCAAGCGGCCTTCATGTTTTTCAGGAAACCTCATCCACGGGTGCGATGAGGTTTCCTGAAGGTTTTATTAAATAGATTAAAAACATTTTGACAGTTCATAAACATGTCCCAGCTCATGTGACACTCACATGAGGGGACATGACTGAATAATTTTAATCTTTTTTTTTCAGACTTTCAATCTGAGCTTAATCTCCCTGAGACAGCTCCTGCGCTCTTTCAGCTCTGACTCTCCCTCCCCCCGCTCACACAGGTAACGCTGAGCGCTACCGGGCGCACGTCACGCTAGGTAGGCCTTAATTGGCCAGCCCACATAAAATGGTGGCGCGCAGCCAATAGCAGGCAGCGATCGGCTCCGCTCCCGCCCGCCCGACAGGCAGAAAATCCTGCCCTATGTCCCCAGTATTTGACCTCTCATTTAGGGGAAACTTGTCTTTCCTGTCTAACCTATCTAGGCCCCTCATAATTTCGTACACCTCAATTAGGTGACCTCTTAGCCTCCTCCGTTCTAGAGAAAGCAACCCTAGCCTATCCAATCTTTGCTCATAACTGCAATTTTCAAGCCCTGGCAACATTCTTGTAAATCTCCTCCACACTCTCTCCAGAGCAATTATGTCCATCCTGTAATGTGCTGACCAGAACTGTGCACACAATTCCAGCTGTGGCCTAACCAGTGTTTCATACAGTTCCAGCATTACATCCCTGCATTTGCATTCAATGCCTTGCCCAATAAAGGAAAGCATTCCATGCTTTCTTTACCACCTTGTCCACCTGTCCTGCCACCTTCAGAGACCTGTGGACTTGCACTCCAAGGTCTCTCACTTCCTCAACCCCTCTCAATATCCTCTGATTTATTGAGTATTCCTTTGCTTTGTTTGCCCTCACCAAATGCATTACCTCACACTTTTCTGGATTTAATTCCATTTCTCACTTTTCTGCCCACTCAACCAAACCATTGGTATCCTTCTGAAGACAACACCTATCCTTTTCACTAGTAACCATATGGCCAATTCTTGTGTCATCCGCATATTTCCCAATCATGCCTCCAACATTTAAGCCCACATCATTAATATATACTGAGTGCCCTCTTCACTTGTTCACTATATTTTGCATTTCTACACTTAAACTAAGGTTTTCAATCAGAGTATGTATTTACGTTTACCTATAATTTAAAAGCCTTTTGTTGCGTGTGCGATTTTACCAATGTGAAAGTCTTTGTGCTGTTATAATAGAAGCTGTCATCTCAAACATGTCTGAGCCAAAGTGTTGCATAGCCATGCGATACAAGGTTGTGATTGGCTGAAATGGCTACTTAACCTCTTAAGTTGTCAATTTAGTACGAACAAAATCAATGTGGAAAAAATTATTGTTGAGCATTTAGCTGCCAGCAGAAAATAGAACAATCGGGTCCCTTGATCTTATTCCAAGTCATCATTCGCGAAGCAGTAAGTACCACAAAGCTAACCAATTCGATTGCACTAACAATTTTGAAAGAATTGCTTAGAATATACAGCACAGAAACAAGCCATTCTGCCCAGCTAGCCTGTGCTCGTGTTTATCTTCCATGAATCTCCTCCCATTCTAGCTACCTCATCTCAACCGTTCAATACATCTTTAAATTCCCTTGTACTGCTCTGTTTTCCTCTTGAAACGATCTGAGCCTCAACCACTTCCTATGATAGCGAATTTCACATTCTAGCCATTCTAGGAGTGAAGAAATTTCTCCTCATCTCCTTATTGGATTTATGAGTAACCATCTTGTATTTATGATATGTGGCTTTGGATTTTCCTCCAGGAAGAAACATTCTCTCCATATCTACGATATCCAACCCATTAATATTTTTAAAAGATCTCTATTAGGTCTTCTCTAATTTAGTAGTTCTCAAAGTATTTGGTTAAAGGACTCCTTTTGAAGTGTAACCATTGACCTCCCATCTAAATGATAATACTTTGGGGTCTATCCTTTGAGTTTAACTAGTATAAATATTTTTTTTAAAACTCCCCTCTTGAACAAGGCTGAACTCACCTGGTGTGCTTCTTACTGAAGTTTTTGTTGGTCCAGTTTAAGCCGCCATTTTTCTCCTTCATGCAATTCTTCTATGTGGCTAAAAATAGTCTTAACATAACACACATGCAATCCGGTATGGATGCATGCAAGTATTACAGTTATAGTTTGCACCCTGTTCCTATCAGACAGCGATGCCTGCATTGTAATGTGACAACCAGGTATAAAAATTGTGCATAGTTGCAAAAAAAATCTTGCTTTATGCAGTTTAAATAATTAAATAAAACATCTGAGCATTTGGGATATGGGTTTTTTTGTAATATGGAGGGAACAGAAGTTTTCACCAGGGACGTGGGGTTCTTTGAGCTGTTTTGTTGCTTTGAGGACAGTATGGGAATGAGCTCTTGTTTAATGATGCTCTGTTTTAGAATATCTTGCCAGCAGTCACTGTTTAATCTTATATGTGGACACTTGAACAAGGTACTGGAAGATGGACAGTACCCAGGGGAACTGCACTCAAGCATGAGTAGGCGATTTCAGCAGAAGAGAGAAGAAAATAGGAGGGATAAAACGTATTATGGTTGTTGTCAGTGCGTCACGTCCATGGAAATAACTTGTTAAGATGCTGGTCATTAGAGACTCAACAGTGGAAAGGCACATGAAGTTCTGTACCAAAAAATCTTCAGAAGCAACCACTGTGGCAAGTAAAGAGAAGAAAATATATTTTATAATTAACTAAGTGAAAAATGGTAAGGTTTTGTGGAAGGAAGAATAATTAAATCTTCAATAAATACCATATCCACAATGGGAGGTAAATCTTTTCTAATCTATCTCTTGTGATATTGCACATGGGAAGTTGAGACTAAGTATACTCATTAGGTGAAATGAGGTTTAGAGAGTGGCAGATAACTGGGCCGGTGCATCTAGATGCATTTCAGTTACCTTTTTGAAATCAGAAATGCTACTCTTATTTTTATATACTTCAATATTATTTGCAATTGAAAAACAAAGCTTTCAACAATTTAAGAAGCTGAGAGGGTAGTGTTGGTTAGAGATTAGCAGTTCCTCTGCTGAGGAGGAGGAGGCGGCTGAGGTGTTAGGAGATGCAAAATTGAGGGTTGTATTTAAGGTGTAACAGGTTTTCATAGTTTTCATTATAAACGTGAACAGAAATTTATATTATGAAACATGACAGAATGGTTTGACAAAACTGTGACAACAGGAAATAGCGTTCTGTATGCAGGAAGTGTATGCAGTCATAAGATTTTTGATAAATATAGCATTGACAGTTTTTGAGGGAGAAGAATAATTAAAGTAATTTACATTTCAAAACAAGTTTAGTAAAGTGGTGGGTAAATAATATTTTTGTGAGAACTGTATCTTTTATTGTCAGTGCTGAGAATTGCACTTCCTGACTTAATGTCAGTTCATCTGTGCCCAGATGAAGAGGATGCCCTGCTCTACCATTGTGGATTCCATTTTGGATTTTCAGTTCCCACTATTGTCAGGATATTTGATTCTTTCAACTCTGAATTGTTTGTGCTGTGAGGACTAGGAATTGGGTTCAGTCTCCCTATGCTCATTTTTCATTGAACCCTGGCACAGAGAGACACAGGATTTTCATCTAATGAATTTGGCCTGTTCTCACTCACAGAATTGAATGAACCATTCACTAATCCAGTGCACTGTTCATTTTCCCATAAATGTCTATAATTTTTAAAGAAATCATTTTGAATTGCATCCTGGTGTTTTTGCAATTTTCCTGCATCCCTTCTCCCCATATTCCAAATTTAATTTCTGTTTTGGATCCTGCAGCCATGTGACCAATTTAATTGCGCTGAAGTATGTTCCCTCGTTTCTTTTGAATATTTTATGTTTCACTTTCAAATGTTAATCATAAAGCAAGACAGTAAATGTAAATATTTAAAACAATGGCATAAATGTGCTCAAGAATTTTAAAAAATTTTTGTTTGTTCTATCAAAAAGGATTAACTAATTGATAAATCATTGTCTCCAAATGTTCATTTTGGGTGGTAGTGGGAAGAATTGTATTGAAAAAATGTGCACATGCCATTGGATCGTCTATCTCAATTAAAAACTGCAGAATAAAAATGTTAGTTGATCATACTGAATATGAAGTTTTCCTTACTCTGAGTGCTTGGTGTGTGTTTAATCAGTATTAGTTTTGAGAATGGATTCCACAATGGTTGCTTTCTGTAACTTTTAAACATTTTAGCACAATGTTTTAACTGTATACATAATAAAAATGTTTGTTAATTGTATACTAACTCCTGTCAACATAAAAATCGCCAAATTAAAAGAAAAGAAAATCTCCAAATGTTTTGGATTTCCTCACCAGGAAGGGTGGATATTCTATTTAGGGAGGTGCGGAGAAACTGTGAACAAGACTGAATTACTGTTTATATGGGAAATGTAGTGCTATGTATATATTCACACAGCTTTGTAGATTATTAGTATGATTCCCCTTGGGTGTAGCACATTTGACAATATTCTACAATAGAATATGAGTAGTTAGGTGTGGTGCTGAGTATGCCAAAGCTTTCAAAGCAAGAAAACACAGGAAAGGGAAATTGCTTTGTGACTGTTATGTAATGATTTAAGATAGGACTGAGTGCAGAGCTTTATCCTGGAAGGACAAGCGAGACACAGTTGTTGGCCTGAGATCTTTTAATATTGGAATCACAAAGGAAGATTATTGGGTGGAGTACAAAATCCTATTTTACTGTTGAGGGGTTTTCTTTAATGTTGTGTCAGTTCGTTGAGGCTGTGCAGGTGACTCATTATTTAAATGCTTATCACAAATTCTATTTTTTGACGAGTGCTAAGTGCACTTTATTGAAATTCTTAGACCCAAAATTAAGATGTGTGATATTAGCATGAGAATGTTTAATGTATCTACTTGAAATTTCTCTTTCTCATTTTAGCGGTGTTGAACTGTTTAAAATAAATGGTCAATTCTCTGATAGAATAATGGAAAGAAATTTCAGATGAGTATGAAGTATTCTTGTGCTGTTATTGTCTGCATAATTATAGGACATTAAAGTTTTTGCAAACACCTGAAAAAGGGTTTATTATAGTGTGATTTCTGCATCTACACCATTTGGAAATCTTCTGCAGAAAAGTTAAAGGAGCAAGTTGCTCTCTGGATGGGGGAAGAGAAATACATTGAATGCTAATATTTGTCTCTTCCTTTCTTTTTCTAATATGATTGGCTCAGTTGAGCACAAGACTGTACAATTGGATTGAGATCTGTACTAAAGAACAAAAATGGTACATTCCCAATTTGATGTAGTAGAAGGTTGTGGGTTCATGTCCCACTCCCGGAAACCAAGAACTGTGAATGTACTCGAAAAGAGTTACATTCTGTGACTGTTGATAACGCGAAAGAGTTACGTGGCTAATTAAACAATCAGCTGTGTAGTATCTGTATTTTGGGTGCTAAGTGCCTTACTAAGTCCCCAGTATGAAGAGTAGGAGGCTATATGCACTCCTCTTGGTAGAGCTATTGAATATCATCATACTTTCTAACACTTCATTAGCTGAGAGGTCAATGACCAGGGAGCATAGATTTAAAGTAATTGGTCGAAGAATTAGAGGGGAGTTGAGGATTAATTATTTCCATCTAGGAGTGTGGTGGGGTCTGGGGCTCTCTGCCTGAAAGAAACCATCATCACATTTAAAAGACATTTGGATACATCCTTGAAGTGCCGTAACTATCAACCAAGAGCTGGAAGGTGGGATTAGGCTGGATTGCTCTTATTTGGCCGGCATGGACACAATGGGCTGAATAGCTTTCCTCCATGTCATAAATCTTTCCATGCTTTAACGTTTACAGGTTAGCTGTTAGTTTAGCATTTATGACTATTACTTGACGTCTAGATGATTTTTGTTGTGCTCTCTTACTTAGCTGGAGAACTGGAGACCTAATGTCCAGAGAGAGATTTTATTTTGGGAGTTAGAGCTAAATTAGTTTAAACACATTCAGTGAACTCTGAAAGGCTGTGTTGTCATGGAGATGGGTGGAACTTAAGGCTCTCTGGTTTCAATTTATCTGAGTGTTCAGCAGCAGGGAAAGAGTTTGATGCAACTGATGTTAGTTGCAGTTTAGATCTTGTGTAGTTTGCAGCTCACTGAGAAGGCCTGGGAGCCATTTGATGCAGTTAGGGCTCACGAGAAGTCCTGGCAATGTGAGAAGGTGGCGGAAGGTTGCTGGTTCTATGGTGGGGGCAGTTAGGGCCCAGAGAAGCCCTAGGAGCTACATATAGCTCAGTGCAGCCAGGAAACTGAAGAAACCCAGGGGCACTGCCAGCTTAGTGAAGCTGGTGGTCTGCAAAAGAATTGGAAGCGTGCCAACAATTAGAGGTGGGAGTGCAGCTTTGTGAACCCATGAAATGCTGTCTTAGGAGGAGAGTTTGAACCATTAGGAGGTGAGCAGTCATTGAGGCAGTCCGAGTCAGTGCTGGGTTTGAGGGAATTCAGATGCTAGATCTTCAAAAGTGAAGTGCTGAAATTCCTTGAAGGATATAGAGTTTTAATGAGACTCTCAGTGATCACTGATGCCTGCGTGGGATGATCTTGGTCGCATCTGCCATTTAATATGCCGTGTGGTGTGTCAGTTTGCCTGTTAATTCATATTTGCCTCATGTTAATTCTGAATGTTAAAGTGTAGATATTGTAGATTATTTTACTTTTCTGACTGTGTAGTGAAGCTAATTCTGTTTGTTTAAAACCATCGAATCCTATGGCTTTCTTCTCCTAGTGGGTACAAAGTTTGTCTACTTTAAACAAAAGGTGACTGGTCCTCTAACTGAATCATAACAGCTCCCTATCACCATTCTGATATCTTCATCAGTTGAAAAGGATTCTGCTGCATCAATATACGCCTGATTTGTGACCATAAGCAGCACATGTTACAGGTCTGTGACTGCTATTCTGGGAGCAGTCATGGCTCTCTTATCCTGTGCCAGTTTTCTCTGCCACCTTTATTTCAAGGGCACCAACGCTGTTGGTGACGAGGGAAATCGCCTCTGAAGATAATTAATAACTTCAGTTAGGAATCAATACACAACTGCAAAGCACATAGATAGCAAGAGCCATGTTATCATAAGAACCATCATGAGAAAACAATCAGCATACTCAAACAGCACTTCTCCTGGTTGGACTGTTCTGGAGAAGCTTTGCAGTACATCTCTGAGTGGGTATCCTGCTTTGTCGCTGTCCACTGTATGCTTCTCAACATTGCTGTGATGAGAGACCAGTCCTTACTAACATGTGCAGCCATAGAATGAGGAAGAAGAGGCATAGCGACCATCAACCCCTAGTTACCTAAGCTGTGAGAGAAGTTCATCGAGAAGTGCTTCTACTAAGTGTGACCTTGCATTCACCATCTACTCTCAATCCTTAGCAATTTTCTTGCAACAACGATCTGATGCTTTCCTTCACTCCAAACTTTATTGTTCCTGCCCTCAATTCACTAAAAAGAGATATTCCAAGACCAAATCTAAATGAGAGGTGGCAGGTTAATGAGCTTGTATTGAGAGTAGTTCTGATGGCTTGGAGGGTCACCTCAAGCAACTATGGGTCTAGAGGGCCTGGATGCCAATTGAAGCATTTTGGCAAAAATAAAAGCAAAATACTGTGGATACTGGAAATCTGAAACAAAAACAAATGCTGGAAAAACTCAGCAGGTCTAACAGTATTTGTGGGGAGAGAAACAGAGTTAGCATTTCAAGTCCATATGACCCTTCTTCACAGCGTTCAGACCCTTCTGAAGAAGGGTCAGCCGGACTCAAAACGTCAACCCAGTTTTTCTCCCACAGATGCTGCTAGACCTGAGTTTTTCCAGCATTTTCTGTTTTTGTTGCAGCATTTTGGCATTGGCTGCAGCAGTTGTGGCAAGTTATCTGACTCTAGCAAGGGTATTGACAGAGGGGCTGGTGGTGATGCAGAGAAACTTTGATCCTGAGAGAGGCGCTTCTCCCATGGAGCCAAAGCCATTTCCTTGGGTTGGCACCTTAGCCCTCCTAGGGATCTCCTGGAAAACAGAGTGCACGAGTGACGTTACACCCTGGAAGTCCCTTTCAAAATTGGTCCCTGAAGCCAAAATTGCTGCCATGCCAACAGTGTGCTTCCATACCATCACTATGACCTACCATTGTGGCCATCTGAACTTCCACGGCAACGTGGACAAGCTGTCAAAATTGTCAAAGGATGCTCCATGCTTTGTGACATCGTGCACCAATCATTTATGATTGTGTGTCTGAGTCTTCAGTAGCCTGTGTCCTTGGAATTAGCGTCTTCTGCAGCAGAACCAATAGATTTCTAGGCCTGTGTCTCAAATCAGCCGAGCGACCACCTAGCAACTTGCAGACCAAACATCCCTTTTCCAGAAGGGTGCAGAAAAGAAGTATAAAAAAATTCCTGCAGGAAGGGCTCGGACAATTTAAGTGTATTTGCGATAAAAATTGATCGTCAGCAATAAATCCTACAATTAATTAAGTTTGCTTCCAAAAATAAGCTTGCTTTTCAGAAAAGATTATACTGTAAAACAGTTTGTCTCGTTTTATGTGCATGTTCTTATCCAAGCACATAATGACTTGGCAAAATAGCAGTGTCTATCAAGATAGAACTGTAGTCACACCAGATGCATCAAAAAACTTCATAAGAATCCAACCGTATCAAATGTAATAACCTACCGCTCCCAATAAATAAATAAATAAATGCTACTGTAGTTTAGAGTAGACCACCAAAAGGAAGTTCCCACTAGTATGAATACCCTTGAGAACTTCCATAAATTGTTACTTAATATGACAGGTTTCAAATCTAACTTTTACAGGAAAGAACTATTGCCAGAAGCCAAAGTGAACTGTGGAAAGTTGAATTGCTTTTCTTGGCTTTAACCTGAACTTTCTCAACAGTGTTTTGCTTTGTTTCTTTGCTGAGCTTGTAAAATGTGCTAAAATTGCATGTACTCTGGGCTTCATTAAGGTGCTGGAACTTCATATTAATAGGAATAATGGCTTGTGTTCAGAAGTCATTGTTAGTGAATGTCTCTTAAAGGAGAAATGTCTATTTGGATAACTTTTAATGCCCCTGCAAGAAAATAAGTTCATCATATTGGCTTATGTACATGAGAGCCAACTTAGCACCATAATAAATAAACCACTTTGAAATTTTTAAGCCTGACTTATTGAATGCATGCTTTTAACTAGGATCTTGAATTTAATTTGTATAGACTTTTTTCTCAATTATTTTTGTGGATTTGGTTTTATTACATTGGACTATAAGTACAACAATTACAAATGAAAGAAACAAAATAAATTAAACGCAATCTGCTTCTTTCAGCTGGATAGGCTTTGCCATAGAGAGGCTACCCATCTTTCTCCTGAACTTTTACGTTGAGTGAAATTTGTGATCAGAGAAACACACATGCAATTTTTTTTTGCTGTGCAGCCCTGCATATTTAAAACAGCTTTCAATGAAAAACGGAATGCTATGAAATGTTAGCATTATTTAGATTCACTTTGGAACAAAAATTGTGGCAAATAAGCTGCGGTACTTTGTAGGTTTTGTTGAGGCATCATTGATATACTACTGTGTCAGCTAGAAATCTGATCCAACATGAGACAAGATTTGAATATTTAGTCAGTGCAATGCAGTTTGTAGTGAAACTGATTGTGAAAGCATTTTTTAAATGTTCTTTGAACATTTGTATTAATCATTAATAATGTATTATTCCTGTAAACTGTGAGGTTTAAATAAGAAAATGGTCAACATTATAACAACTTTATCCTTTTTAAGCTGGTGTTTTGCTTTCAGGATCACAAAGCTGTTCCTTGGCAGAACTGAGCACACTCTGTTTTTTGACACTCAAGCAATTCAGCAGACCTCTGGAATCCTCAAGTATCCATCCTAGGCCCCCTCCTGTTTCTCATCAATATGTTGGTCCTCAGTGACATCATCCAAATATACAATGTCAGGCTAAGGATACCCAACTCTACCTTACCACCAGCTCTGTCAAACCCTCCACTGCTTCTGTATTGTCAGCCTGCTTGATCAGTTTCTAGATGAACAGCAAATACTTGCAACTAAACATTAGTAAGACCAAAACTATTGGCTTTCAACATTGCCACAAACTCTGTATCCTTGGCACTGATCTGCCCTTCTCCCAGGCACTGTCTTGCATTGAACCAAACTGTTTGTAATTTTGGTGCCTTATTTGACCCAGAGCTGAGCTTTTGACTGCCTATCCTCTCTGCCCCCGCCTCAGTTCATCTGCTGCTGAAACTCTCATCCATGTTTTTGTTACTTCCACCTGCGGCCATTCCATGGCTGGTCTACCACCCATATTCCACCCACAATAAACTTGAGCTAATCCAAAATTCTGCTGCCTATATCTGAACTGGCACTAAGTCTTGTTCACTTATTACCTCTGCACTCACCCCTGCCATTGACCAGAAACTGAACTAGAACCCCGCATAAATATCCAGGAGAGCAGATCAGAGGCTGGGTATTCTGCATCAAATGGCTTACCTCCTGATTCCATTCAGGAACGTATTGGAATACTCCCAACTTGCCAGACTGGGTGCAGCTGCAAGAACACTCATGAAGCTGAGCAACATCTGTGACAAGGCAGTCTGCCTGATCAGCCCATCCAACACCTTAAATGTTCATTCTCTCCACCAAAATGCACTGTAGCTACAGTGTGTACTATCTACAGGACAGCTCGCCAAGGATTCCTCAACAGCACCTCCAAAACCAACGACCTCAACCACCTAGAAGGACAAAGGCAGCGAGTGCATGGCAACACAATAATCTCTGTCATATACCATCCCAACTTGGACATATATCGCCGATTCTTCATTGTCACTTGCTTAAAATTCTGGAACTCTCTACCTAACAGAACTGTGGACACACCTTCCATATGGACTGCAGCAGACAAGAAGACTTCACACCCCCACCTTCTTGAGGGAAACTAGGAATGGGCAATAATTGCTGGCCTTGCTAGCGATGAGCATATCCAGAGAATTAATTTAACAAAGTGTTACTGACGTTTGGGCCTCTAGCTAACCTTGTGATTGAGAATCCTGTTGGATGGTTGGACTTTCAAGGCTAACAGTGCGGCAGTAATAGACCATATATAACTCCATCCTCTGTGTCCTTTGTTAAACACAATTAATCTGCTGAAGGATGATTCTGGTAAGTGTTTCCAAATCCATTTCCAAGTTTTAGGCTGTTTGGATTGAAGCAGTCTGGTTGTGGATTAGCATTAAATCCATGGCTTTGGAGTTTTTGCATGATTTCTGCCTAGATAAGAGCATAATGTAGGCGGAATCAAATTAAATGGTGCAAAAGATTGCAAACCTTTTAAGCATTTTAGCGAGTTGCGGTGTTACAACTTGACGTCTGAGAATCTGCAGTCTCTTAAAGTGGTTCAAAAGTCCCTTCATTTGAAGCAAACCCTTGCCCTCAGAACTGGCCATGTCCCCAGGTTGGAATGGTGGGTTTTTGTCGGTTGCGCCCATTCAGGGGTGATTGTCACATTGCGCTCATTTTCTCAGGTGAACAGGCAACTATGATCACATGAACACAGCATTAATAATCTAGACCAGTCAATTGAAGCCAATTTAAAAAGTAGAATTAAGGGCATTAAATTTGCGATTGATCCGCTCTGCTCTGTTGCCAATCAATCAGTTACAAAATCAATTTTAAAAATGTAGAGGAAGGAGTTTCACTCCACTTTGTGTTGCTCAAGGTTGCCCTGTTTTAGTCTTGAAACAAAGTACAATCAACTACGCTGCTTGATTGGGCTAGCTCAAGGAATATTTAATGTTTGGACTTTTGTTAACGAGTTCCACAAAATATTCAGCATTATTTCACCTCTAAAACTTGCGCTGTGCTTCCTAGGTAAAATTTGTTGACAGTGCCCCATGTTGTAGGCAGCTCATCTCCAGTATTGGCTTCTCTTCCAGCCCCTGCATAGATACCTCTAGAATCCATCAAGGATCTATCCTTGACTCCTTCCTTGTTCTCATCTGCTTCCCTGTGACTGCATTGTCCGAAGAGATGGTGTCAGTTTACACATGTCTACTGAGAACATCCAGCAACTCCCCGCCACCACTTTTTTCAACTCTTGTCCTTCCTGTTTGACACCTAGTATAGGATGAACTGCAGTTTCCTCCTATTAAATACCAGGAAGTCTGAAGTCATAATCTTATGCCTCCACCACAAATTGTCTGGCTGTCATTAACCAGACCGTAATTACAATGTTTTATTCGACCCTGACCTGAGCTTCTGACCCATATTCTCTTCATCACAAAGATTGCTTTCATCCACCTCCATAATTCACCTGCCTTCGCTTGCCCCATCTGCTGCCGAGAAGCTTTTCAGTTACACGCTCAACTATTCCAAAGCCCTCCTGGCTAGCTTCCAATTTACCAAGCCCAGAAAACATCAGCTCATCCAATGTTCTACTGCTCTTAACCTAACCTATGTTTTGACATGGTTGACAATACCTTCATCCTCTAATGCCTCTCCTCTGTCATCCAGCTGGGTAGGACTGTTCTCATCCTCTTCCATTCTTACCTATTTAATCATAGATGGAGAATCACTTGCCATGGCTCCTCTTCCTACTGCCTCACAATCACCTTTGGTAACCTCTCAAATCTATCCTTGACCCCCTCCTCAGCCGCAGGCACCATGTTCGTTTTCACATGTACGTAGCTGACACCCAGCTCTACCTCACCACCACCTCTCTCGACTCCCCCATTGTTGCTAAGTTATCAGACTGCTTATCTGGCATCCAGTACTGGATGAGCAGAAGTTTCCTCCAATTAAATATTGAGAAGACTGAAGACATTGTTTTTGGTCCCCACTACAAACTCTGTCCCTGGCTGCTGACTCTACCCCTATCCCTGCTAACATTGGAACATACCATAGAATATAGGAGCAGCAGTAGGCCAATTGGGCCTTGGCGCCTGCTCTGCCATTCAATTTGATTGTGGCTGATCATCTAGCTCAGTGCCATTTCCCTGCACTATCCCCATATCCCTTGATGTCTTTACTATCTAGAAACCTATTGATCTCTGTCTTGAACATACTCAATGACTAAGCCTCCACAGCCCGCTGGGGAGATTTACCACCCTCTGAGTGAAGAAATTTCTCCTCATCTCAGTCCTAAAAGGCCTACCTCTTATTCTGAGACTGTGTCCCCTGGTCCTAGACCCCTGCCCCCCAACCCCACCACAGCGAGGGAAAGCATTATTCCTGCATCTAGTCGAACTCTGTAAGAATTTTGTATATCTGAATGAGGTCACCTCTCATTCTTCTAAACTCCAGAGAATAAAGGCCCAGTCTTCTCAATCTCTTCTCATAGGAAAAAAATCTCGCATCCCAGGGATCAGTCTGGTGAAACTTCGTTGCACTCTCTCTATGGCATGTATATCCCTCTTTAGGTAAGGAGACCAAAGTGTACAGTGTTCCAGGTGTGGTCTCACCAAGGCTCTATTACCAAAAGCTTGATCAAAGAGATAGGTTTTAAGAAATGTCTTCAAGGAGGAAAGTGAGAGAGAGAGGCAGAGAGATGTATGAAGGGAATTCTAGAGCTTGGGCTGAATGTGGGGGACCAACCAGGAGTGCATTGGAATAGTCAAGTCTAAAGGTCAAGAGTGCATGGAAGAAGATTTCAGCAGCAGATGGGCTGAGATAAGGCGAAGTCAAGCGATGTTACAGAGGTGGCCTTAATGATGGCACAAATATGAGGTCAGAAGTTCATCTTATGATGGAATGCAACGTCAAGGTAGCAAACAGAGTGACCATCTCAGATTGTTGCTAAGAGATTGGGAAGTATTGATGTCCAAGTGTTATGGGTGTCCTTGCCCTGGTCCTGAGAGTGGAAGACAATGGAAAACCACCACTGATAAAATAACAAAGGATGAAGCATCAGCAAACAATGAGCCAAGAACCTGCCTTTGGGCAGAACACACATGGATGAATGAATTGCCCATTAAATAGTACTTTGGCCAAGTTTGTTTAATTTAGATGTTATTGCCAGTTTATTTTAATGCAGAATTTCCATGGTCCTCTTTTTGTGTTTCTGCAGGTTATTGTCCCTGAAGGAGATGGCTCAGAAACTAATGCAGCTTCTCAATCAGACATGGCTGGTGGTGTTAATAATGTTAACTTTGAAGACCTTCCAGCTCAGGATGAAGTTGAAGTGCTTGAAACCAGTCCTGATGTAATTATTGAGGAGCAATATGATGACAGCCAAGATGACAATAACGGAATGAGTGATTTGAAGAAAATCATATTTGATGGAAGCGTTAGCAAGATAAACTTCAGTCCTTCAGAAAAGGGTGAGATTATCTTGGTCAGTTTATATGTTTCTGATGGCTATAGTTTTAGACTGCAACTTGTTTCACTTTAGGAGGTAAGTAATCGGAAGGTTTTGTTTAATTTTGTGTTATCGTGGTTTACCAACTATGTTTTGGAAAAGCTACAGCCATTTAAGTGGTGATTTACCTTTGAATATCTAACAGATTTTAAGAATAAGTTGTAAGTATATCACAGAATCTCAGAATTTTAACGGCACAGAAGGAGGCCATTCAGCCCATCGTGCCTGCACAGGCTCTCCAAATAAGATAGTATAATCTTGTCTAGACTATTGTGATAAATGTGTAGCAATGCATGAAAGCCTATTTTTGACATGAAGTTGAGAGTTCAATATTGTCATGCATTTTATTGACTTGGTTTGTTTAAGTTGATGGTTATTTCCACCATGAACCATTTGTTACACTAGAAACTTGAGTCCAGATTTAGAAATTTTTTTCCGAAAACAAACCCTTGGAAATAATTGTGATTAACCATTAGATACTTAGTTTAATGTTAATGGTGAGAGGAAACATTGACAGAGATGGTTCTTGAATAAGTTTCTTATAGCAATTCATGAGTGTTGAACTGACAGTCAACAGAATGCTTGATCTATGAATCTGCCTTGGAATTTGGTCACTGGAGCTCCTTTCACAATTTCAGCTCACTATGGGATAGCATTTATTATTTGTACAATCGGTCAAAATATTAAGTACCTCAAACGATAATGAAGTCAGACCAATGTACTTGATTGAAATGTTAGCAAGATAAACTTCAGGACTTGAGAAAATGTTTATATTGGGTTTGTAGGTCAATTTGATGTATGATTTCTTTCATAAATGAATATAGTAAATAGAAAATACTGCCAATGTGCAACAGGGGCAGGTGGTGGTCTAATGAGGAAGGAGAAGAGAATAACAGGTAAAAATAAAGTAGTTGAGATGAAATATGCTTTCCCCCTTACAAAGAAAATTTTTTTTGCATCTGATGACCTGGCAAAAAGCTATCAAAAACCTGTAAAGGTAAGAATTTAAGGAATATGAGCAGGAGAAGGCCATTCAGCCCATCGAGCCTGCACCGCCATTCAGTATGATCATGGTTGATCTTGGGCTTCAACTCCACTTTCCCCCTGCTTCCTATATCCTTTGATCCCCTGAGAGATCAAAAATCTATCTCAGCCTTTCAATGATTTTGCATCCACAATCCTTTTGGGGGAGGAAATTCCAAAGATTCATAACCCTTGTGTAGGAATTTCTCCTGATCTCAGTCCTAAATGATCGGCCTCTTATCCTGAAGCTGTGCCCCTTGTTCTTAATTTCCCAGCCTAGAGAAACAATGTCTCGGTGTCTTCCTTATCAAGCCCCTTCATAATCTTGAATGTTGCAATGAGATCACCTCTCATTCTCCTAAACTCCAGAGAACATAGAACCAATCTACTCAGCCTCTCATCACAGGATAATCCTGTCATCCCAGGGACCAATCTAGTGAACCTTCTCTGTACTGCCTCCAATGCAGGTATATTCTTCCTTAAATATGGAGATCAAAATTGCACACAGTATTCTAGGTGTGGTCTCACCAAAGACCAGTACAATAGTAGCAAGACCTCTTTATTTTTGTACATCAATCCCTTTGCAATAAAGGCAACATGCCGTTTGCTTTTTTAATTCTTGCTGTACCTGCATGCTAACTTTTTGTGTTCCTTATATGAGTACACCCAAGCCTGTGATAAACTACTGTGTAATCTACACAAGCCACCTTAGAAAGTGAAAATGTATTAAAAGAAGAATAGGTGGCAAACAGGTACCACTGACATAGGCTATGGTACTGGACTGGTAATCCAGGCCTGGGCTAATGACCTGAGTCATGAGTTCAAATACCATCATGGCAGCTGGGAGATTTAATCAATTATTTTATCATTATGCTAAATATAATTTAAACGCAATTACCTAAATACATCTGACATAAAAAGTTATCAACAGTAATGCTGACCATGAAACTGCTGGATTGTCAGGAAAAAACATCTGGTTCACTGATGTCCTTTAGGGAAGGAAATGCAGTTGTTACCCGACCTCATTTACTTGTGATTCCAGATGGACAGCTATGCTTTTGACTCTTAACTGCCATCTGAAATGGCTGAACAAGTCACTCAGTTGTATCAAACTGATCTGAAAATGTCTAATAATAAAATCGGATGGACGACCTGGCATTGATCTAGACACTGGCCACGACAAAGCTACACCCAGTGCAGTCAACTTTGCAAAGTCCTCCTCACTAACAGCTGGGGAGTTGTGCTAAAATTGGGAGAGCTGTCTTGTAGACTACTTGAGCAACAGCCAGACGTAGTCACATGCACAAAATTATACCTTTCAGCCAATGTCCCAGACTCCTTCATCATCATCCCTGAGTATGCCCTGTTTCACTAGCAAGATATACGCAGCAGAGGTGGCAGCACAGTGGTATATAATTTTGAGGGAGTGGCTCTGGGAGTCCTCAACATTGACTCTGGACCTCATGAAGCCTCATGGCATCAGGTCAAACATGGGCAAGGAAACCTCCAGCTGATTACCACCTACAGCTCTCCTTCAGTTGAGTCAGTACTCATCTATGTTTGATACTACTTGGAAAAAGCACAGAGTAGCAAGTACACAGAATGTGGTCTGGCTGGGGACTTCTGTGTCCATCACAAAGAGTGACTCTGTAGCGTCAATACTTACCAATCTGGGCGAACCCTGAAGGACACAGCTGCCACATTGGGCCTGCAGCAGGTGGTGAGAGAACTAACATAAGGGAAAAACTTGACCTCATCCTTACCAATTTCCCACCTTTGTACTGAGGACACCTTCCACCATGTTGTATGACACTATCACTGCACTAAATAGTTTAGGTTCAGAATAGATCTGGGAGCTCAACACGGGGCATCCGTGAAGTGCTGAACAGCAACAGAATGCAGGCATGATGGTCCATCACAGCCTTTTTTGATGTCCCCTTCACAGAATCCAGCCTTGAACCAATCAAGTGGGCTGCCTTGCCTTGGATGGTGTCAAGTTTCTTGAGTGCTGTTAGAACTGCACTCATCCAGACTGACTTGTGCCTTGTAGATGGTGGACAGGTTTTGGGGAGTCAGGAGGTGAATTACTCACTGCACGATTTCTAGCCTTTGACTTTCTCTTGGAGTCACAGTATTTATATGGCTAGTCCAGTTCAGTTTCTGGTCAATGGTAACCCGCAAGATGTTAAAAGTGGGGGTTTCAGCAATGGTAATGCCATTGAATGTCAAGGGATGATGGTTAGATTCTCTTGTTGGAGATGGTCATTGCCTGGGCATTTTAACATTTGTCAGCCCAAGCCTGGATATTGTCCAGGTCTTGCTGCATTTGAACATGGACTGCTTCAATATCTGAGAAGTTGCGAATAGTGCTGAACATTGTGCAATCATTAGCAAACATCCCCACTTCTGACCTTATGATGAAAGGAAGGTCATTGATGAAGCAGCTAAAGATGGTTGGGCCTAGGACACTACCCTGAGGAACTCCTGCAGTGATGTTCTGGACCTGAGATGATTGACCTCCAATAACCACAGCCATCTTCCTTTGTGTAAGGTATTACTCCAACCAGCGGAGAGTTTTCCAGCTGAGTCCCATTGACTCCAGTTTTGCTAGGACTCCTTGATGCCACACTTGGTCAAATGCTGCCTTGATATCAAGGGCAGTCACTCTCGCCTTACCTTGGGAGCTCAGCTCCTTTGTCCATGTTAGAACCAAGGCTGTAATGAGGTCAGGAGCTGAGTGACCCTGGCGGAACACAAACCCGTCAGTGAGCAGGTTATTGCTGAGCAATTGCTTGATAGCATTGTTGATGACCCCTTCCATCACTTTATTGATGATTGAGAGTAGACTGATGGGGTGGTAATTGGCTGGGTTGGATTAGTTTTGCTTTTTGTGTACAGGACATACCTGGGCCATTTTCCACATAGCCGGGTAGATGCCAGTGTTGTAGCTGTACTGGAACAGCTTGGCTATGGGTGCAGCAGGTGCTGGAGCTCAAGTCTTCAGTACTATTGCCGGAACATTGTTAGGGCCCGTAGCCTTTGTACTATCCGGTGCCTTTAGCCGTTTCTTGATACCACGCGAAGTGAATCAAATTGGCTGAAGACTGACATCTGTGATGCTGGGTTCCTCTGGAGGAGGCCTAGATGGATCATCCACTCGTCACTTCTGGCTGAAGATTGTTGCGAATGCTTCAGCCTTGCCCTTTGCACTGAGGTGCTGGTCTCCCCCATAATTGAAAATGGGGATATTTGTGGAGCTGCCTCCTCCAGTTTGTTGTTTAATTGTCCACCACCATCCACGACTGGATGTGGCAGGACTGCAGAGCTTGGATCTGATCCATTGGTTGTGGGTTCACATGGCTCTGTCTATCACTTGCTGCTTATGCTGTTTGGCACACAAGTAGTTCTGTGTTGTAGCTTCACCAGGTTGACATCTCACTTTTAGGTATGCCTGGTGCTGCTCGTGGCATGCCCTCCTGCGCTCATCATTGAAGCAGGGTTGATCCCCTGGCTTGGTGGTAATGGTAGAGTGGGGGGATATGTTGGGCCATGAGGTTGCAGATTGTGGCTGAGTACATTGCTGCCCACAGAACCTCATGGATGCCCATGTTTGAAATCTATCCTCTTTTGCACAGTGGTAGTGCCACACCACACAGTGGATGGTATCCTCATCATCGATGTGGAACTTCGTCTCCACAATGATTGTTCAGTGGTCACTCCTACTGATGCTGTCATGGACAGATGCATCTGCGGCAGGCAGTTTGGTGAGGATGAGGTCAAGTATGTTTTTCCCTCTTGTTGGTTCCCTCACCTCGTGCTGCTGACCCGGTCTAGCAGCTATGTCCTTTAAGGCTAGGCAAGCCTGGTTAGTAGTGATGCTACTGAGCCACTCTTGGTGATGGAGAGGCCTGGTCAGTAGTGGTGTTACTGAGCCACTTTTGTTGGTGGACATTGAAGTCCCCCACCCAGAGTACATTCTGCACCCCTGTCAGCTTCAGTGATTCCTCAAAGTGGCGTTCAACATGGAGGAGTACTGATTCATCAGCTGATGGGAAGTGGTACGTAGTAATCAGCAGGAGGTTTCTTTGCCCGTGTTTGACCTGATGCCATGAGAGTTCATGGGGGGCCAGAGTCTCTGTTGAGGAGTCCCAGGGCAACTCCCTTCCAACTGTATGCCACTGTGCCGCCACCTCTGCTGGTGGATGGTGATGCTGGTGTCTGGTACTTGATCTGTGAGGTATGACTCCATTTGTATCACTATGTCAGGCTGCTTGACCCATCTGTGAGACTGCGCTCCCAATTTTGGCACAAGCCCCCAGATGTTAGCAAGGAGGACTTTGCAGGGTTGACAGGGCTGGGTTTGCCATTGTCGTTTCCGGTGCCTAGATCGATGCTGGGTGGTCCATCCGGTTTCGTTCCTTTTTTGTAACTTTGTAGCAGTTTGATACAACTGAGCAGCTTGCTAGGCCATTTGAGAGGGCATTTAAGAGTCAATCACATTGCTGTGGCTCTGGAGTCACATGTAAGCCAGACCAGGTAAGGACGGCAGATTTCCTTCCCTAAAGGACATTAGTGAACCAGATGGGTTTTTACAACAATGGACAATGGTTACATGGTCAAATTTCACCATCTACAGTAGTGTGATTCGAATCTGGGTCCCCAGAGCATTACCCTGGGTCTCTAGATTACTAGTCCAGCGACAATACCACTACGCCATCACCTTCAATATAGAGAAATGTGAAGTGATCCATTTGGTAGGAAGAACATGGAGTGACAGTATAAAATAAAAGGTATAATTCTACAGAGGGTGCAGGAGCAGAGGGACCTTGGTGTATATGTGCATAGGTCATTGAAGGTGGCAGGACATGTTGAGAGAGCGGTTAATGAAGCATACTGCACCCTGGGCTTTATTAATAAGGGCATAGAATACAAAAGCAAGGATGCTGTGTTGAACTTGTATGAGGCACTAGTGCAGCCTCCTGCACTGTAACATTTCTGTGCCAGCAATGCCCACATCCCATGAATGAATAAAAAATATCTCTGCTACCCATGCCTTTACTCGCACCACCTATCACCCCAGTTCTTGCTGGTGCCTACTTTGCCTCCCAGTTATGCAAGGCCCCAATTTTAAAATTTTCATCCTCGTTTTCAAATCCCTCTGTTGCCTTTTCCTTTCCTATCTCTTACCTCTTCAAGCCCCCCAAATCCCCCGAGATGTCTATGCTCCTCCAATTCTGGCCTCGTTATTTTAGTTGCTCCACTATTAGTGACCGTGTCTTCAGCTTTTGAGGCCCTAAGCTCTGAAATTGTCTGCTAAACCTCTCCGCCTCTCTTTCCTCCATTAAGACACACCTTAAAACCTACCCCTTTGACCAAGCTTTCACCGTCCATCCAAATAATGCTTTATGTGCTCTGTGTCAAATCACAGAATCACAGAAATGTTACTTTACAATTCTCCTGTTAAGTGCCTTAGGATATTTTACTACCTTAAACATTCTATACAAAATGATAGTTGATGTTGTGCAGGAGAAAACCTGCAGTTGAAGTTTAAGTTATATGCTATTAATTACTTCCTAAATGCAAACTATAGTTACATTTGCTTTGTTTTTTTGATAAGGCTATAAATAAATTAGGTATGTTCAAAATTATAAGTACCACCATTTTGCTTGTAATGTAAATAGTATTTCATTGCTGGCTATTTTGACTAGTTATCACAAACTCTAACTTTTATTGCCAGGGTTTATCAGTCAGCCTGGTTAAGCCATAAAGAGTGACTGGAAAGAACTAATGATGTTGTAAGCATCCATCGAATCATTGCCTTCATTTTGAAGATTGAGAATTGAAAGTTGCATAGGAATTAGTGTAAGAAGCTGAATGGCTTTACATGAATCATTTCCATTTGGGAATTTACCATGTTCCAGAATTATATAATGCAAAGCCACGCAGAATTTCATTATTTGGGTGATGAAATCAGAATTTACTGAGACTTTGCAGCATTTTTGAATACAGCGTTACATTTAGTATTGGGATGTAATTTCTACACTACATAGCCTCATGATTTCATATTTGTACTTTCATCTTTTATCAGTAACTTGGATAAGCAATTATGATGTAGTAATTTAATATCAAATTATTTGTGCTGTATACATTCAGTCTTCAACTTCATGCCATTTATTGGATTATTTCTCCCCAGTCTTCCTGAACGTTTATGGTAAGAATGCAGTAACATAAGAAATAGGAACAGAGGTAGGCCATATGGTCCTTTGAGCTTGCTCCATCATTCAATCAGATTATGGCTAATCTTTGACTTCAAATGTGCTTTCATAATCAATCCTTATATCTCTTGATTCCTTTTGAGTCCAAAAACCTATTCCACCTGAACCTTGAATATACTCAATGAATGAGTGTCCACAGCCCTTTGGGATTGAGAGTTCCAAATATTGACAATTTTCTGAGTGAAGAAACTTCTCATCTTAGCTCTAAATGGCCAATCCCTTATCCTGACACTATGCCCCCTTATTCTAGGCTCTCTGACCAGGGAAGCACAGAAAATTAACATGCAAGCACAGCAAGCAATTGGGAAGGCATATGGTATGTTGTTTTTTATTGTGGAGGGATTGGGGTACAAGTGTGTGGAAGTCTTGCTGAAATTACGTAGGGCTATCGTGAGACCACACCTGGAGCACTGTATATTGTTTTGGTCTCCATACCTAAAGAAGGATGTACTTGCCCTTGAGAGGAAGTAACGAAGATTCTCTAGATTGATTATTTGGAAGATAGGATTGTCCTATGAGAAGAGATTCAGTGGAATGGGTCTATGCTGTCTGGAATTCAATGACTGAGATTTGATTTCATTGAGAAATGTGAGATTTTGAGAAGGCATAATAGGTAGATGCTGAGAGACTGTCCCACTGGTAGAAGAGCCTAGAACAATGGGGCATTGTTTCAGGATAAGAATATGGCCATTTAAGAAGGGCTGAGTTGAGAAGTTACTTCACTCAGGATTGTGAATCCTTTGAATTCTCTACTCCAGAGGGCTCTCAATGCTTAGTCATTGAGCATATGTAAAGCTGAGATCAATAGATTGTTGGATACTAAAGGAATTAAGGGTTATGGAGATCAGGTGGGAAAGCGGAATGTCAAAGGGCAGCCTGAACGTATAGGACGTTGGAGCAGATTTGAGCGGCCGTATGGCCTACTCCTCCTATTTCTGCTGTTCTACCATTGGTGGTTGAACCTTCAACAGCCTAGTCCCTAAACTCTGGCATTCCCTCCCTAAATCTCTCTGCCTTGTTTGTTCTCTCCCTCTCTCTCTCCCTCTCTCCCCCTCCCTCCCTCCCTCCCTTTAAGACACTTCTTCAAACTTACCTATTTGGCAGTTTTTAGCCTTCAGTTCTAATATTACCTCATGTGGCTCAATTTCAAATTTTGCTTTATAATGCTTCTGTGAAATGCCTTAGGACTTTTCTTTACATTGAAGATGCTGTATAAATAGAAGTTGATCTTGTTGTAAAGATAACACAAGCCTCAGTCCTTTCCCATAAACCCAGGCCTTTCGAAGAAAGCATGTTACGTATATTTCTGAAACATAGAAAATTAAATTGTGTAGTTAGGTTTTCTTCCATGTTTTAGAATTTTCTATTGTTACTAACTTTATTTCCAATAGTGCGTGTTCGGCTTACTGACGAGCTGATAGTGACTGAAAGAATTTTGTTTTGTTTTCCTCAACTGTTTGTTTGATTTTGCTTTTCTATCCCCACGAACAACTATAACTGACTGCTTATTTATTGTTTGTATAATTTTGAACTTCAATGCTGGCGGCTTCTTCGTAAGTACAGCACCTATTTCTCAGTAGTAATTTGTTTTATTATGAATGCAAAATTTAAACCAATCAGTTCCATGAAACCTGGCAGGAAAAAAGGCATGATACAATGTTTCACACAAACATATGAATTAGGAGCAGGAGTAGGCCACTCAGCCCTTTGAGCCTGCTCAGCCATTTAATATGATCATGGTTGACCTGACTGTAACCTCGTGCCTACCCCCGAAAGTCTTTCACCCTTGTTTATCAAGAATCTATCTATCTCTGCCATGAAAACATTCAAAGACTCTGCTTCCACTGCTACTTGTTAAGGGAGTTCCGATGACTCAGTAGCATCCGAGAGAAAAAAATCCTTCTCGCCTCTGTCTTAAATGAGCGACCCCATATTTTTAAACAGTGACCCCTATTTCTAGATTCTCCCACAAGAGCAAACGTCCTCTCCACATCTACCCTATCAAGACCTTGTATGTTTCAATTAAGTTTCAATGTTTCAATCTTACCCTTCTAAACTCCAGTGGGTACAAGTCTAGTCTAGCCTAGCTTACCCAGTCTTTCCTCATAAGACAATCCACCCATTCCTGGTATTAGTTTAGTAGACGTTCTCTGAACTGCAAATGTATTTACATCCTTCCTAAAATAAGGAGACCAATACTGTACACAATACTCCAGATGTGGTCTCATCAGTGTCTTGTACAACTGAAGCATAATCTCCCTACGTTTATATTCAGTTCCCTGTGCAATAAACAATAACGTTAGATTAGCTTTCTTAATTACTTGCTGTACCTGCATACTAGCCTTTTGGGATTCATGCACTTGGACACCCAGATCCTCCTGCATCTCAGAGCTCTGCAATCTCTCACCATTTAGTTAATATGCTTTTTTATTCTTCCTGCCAAAGTGGACAATTTCACCTTTTCTCACATTATTTTCCATTTACCAGATCTTTGCCCACTCGCTTAACCTATGTCCCTTTGTAGCCTCTTTATGTCCTCTTCACAACTTACTTTCCTACCTATCTTTGTATCAGCAAATTTAGCAACCATGCCTTCTGCCCCTTTCAGGTCTTTTATATAAATTGTATAAAGCTGAGCCCCTAGCAGTGATCCCTGTGGCACACCGCTCGTTACATGCCGCCAGTCAGAAACAGACAGATTAATGGCTACCGTCTGTTTCCTGCTAACTAGCCAATCTTCTATCCATGCCAATATGTTACTGCCTATACCAGGGGCTTTTGTTTTCTGCAGTAACCTTTGATGTGGCACCTTATCAAATGTGTGTTGCTGGAAGTTGATAAATTTGCATATTGAGATTCTCTATTTAATATAATTAGAGCAGAAGTTCAGACCATTGTTTATACAGAATCAGATGTTATGTTCTTCATTTAGGCTGGTGGGGAATTCTTTGGTGTAGGTCTGGAAGTGGTGGAGGATGAGTAAAGGAATTTGGAAAGAAACTTCTAAGCTTTTTATCCAGAGGCTGTGAGCAAGTGCTTTTGATGTGGATAAATAAACACCACAGCTGCATAAATATTTTTGGTGAACCATAGCTTTTGTTAAACTTCCAGTATAAACATAAAAAGGCAGTGTCTGTTATCATCTGTGACTGCCTCTGAAGTAAAAGAGCACTTGAAAATTGTTTTATTTATTCATCCATGGGATGTGGGTGTCACTGGCCAAGCCAGCTTTTATTGCCCATCCCAAATTGCCCTTGAGAAGGTGATGGTGAGCTGCCTTCTTGAACCGCTGCAGTCTATGTGGTGTAGGTACACCCACAGTGCCGTTAGGGAGAGAGTTCCAGGATTTTGACCCAGCAACAGTGAAGGAACAGTGATACATTTCCAAGTCAGGATAGTGAGTGGGTTGGGAGGGGAACTCCCAGGTGGTGGTGTTCTCATGCGTCTGCTGCCCTTGTCCTTCTAGTTGGTAGTGGTCATGGGTTTGGAAGGTGCTGTCTAAGGAGGCTTGGTGAATTCCTGCAGTGAAACTTGTAGATGGTACATACTGCTGCCACTGTGCGTCAGTGGTGGAGGGAGTGAATGTTTGTGGATGTGGTGCTAACCAAGCGGGCTGCTTTGTTCTGGATGGTGTCAAGTTTCTTGAGTGTTAGAGCTGCACTCAACCAGGCTGACTTGTGCCTTGTAGATGATGGACAGGCTTTGGGGAGTTAGGAGGTGAGTTACTCATCACAGGATTCCTAGCTTCTGACCTGCTCTTGGAGCTGCAGCATTTATATGGCTAGTCCAGTTCAGTTTCTGGTCAAGGGTAACCCCCCTCCAGGATGTTGATAGTGGGGGATTCAATGATGGTAATGCCACTGAGTGACAAAGGGTGATGGTTAGATTCTCTCTTGTTGGCGATGGTCGTTGTCTGGCACTTGTGTAACATGAATGTTACTTGTTACTTGTCAGCCCAAGCCTGGATATTGTCCAGGTCTTGCTGCATTTGGACATGGACTGCTTCAGTACATGAGGAGTCATGAATGGTGCTGAACATTGTGCAATCATCAGCAACCATCGCCACTTCTGACCTTATGATGGAAGGAAGGTCATTGATGAAGCAGCTGCGGATGGTTGGGCCGAGGACACTACCCTGAGGAACTCCTGCAGTGATGTCCTGCTACTGAGATGATTGACCTCCAACAACCACAACCATCTTTCTTTGTGCTAGGTATGACTCTAACCAGCGGAGAGTTCCCCCCCGATTCCCATGTGCTCCATATTTGCTAGGGCTCCTTGATGCCACACTCGGTCAAATGCTGCCTTGATGTCAAGGGCAGTCACTCTCACCTCACTTCTGGAGTTCAGCTCTTTGTCCATGTTTAAACCAAGGCTGTAATGAGGTCTAGAGCTAAGTGGCCCAGACGGAGCCCAGCTGAGTGTTAGTGAGCAGGTTATTGCTAAGCAAGTGCTGCTCGATAGCACTGTTCGTGACCCCTTCCATCACTTTACTGATGATGGAGAGTAGATTTATGGGGCAATAATTGGCTGGGTTGGATTTGTCCTGTTTTTTGTGTACAGGACATACTTGGGTAATTTTCCACATTGCTGTGTAGATGCCGATGTTTTTGCTGTACTGGAACAGCTTGGCTTGGGGCGCACAAATTCTGGAGCACAAGTCAGGGCCAAAAACCCTTGCAGCACCAAGTGCCTTCAGCTGTTTCATGATATCACGTGGAGTGAATTGAATTGGCTGAAGACTGGCATCTGTGATGCTGGGGACCTCCGGAGGGGGCCAAACTATTTCATCCACTCAGCACTTCTGGCTGAAGATTGTTGCAAATGCTTTGGCCTTATATTTCGCACTGATGTACAAGGCTCTCCCATCGTTGAGGATGGGGATATTTGTGGTGCCTCCTCCTCCACTGAGTTGTTTAATTGTCCACCACCATTAACGACTGGATGTCGCAAGACTGCAGAGCTTAGATCTGATCTGTTGGTTGTGGAATCACTTAGCTCTGTCCATTGCTTGCTGCTTATATTGTTTGACACGCAGGTAGTCCTGTGTTGTAGCTTCACCAGGTTGACATCTCATTTTTAGGTATGCCTGGTGCTGCTCTTGGCATGCCCTCCTGCACTCTTCATTGAACCAGGGTTGACCTCCCTGGCTTGGTGGTAATGATAGAGTGGGGGATATGCCGGGCCACAAAGTTACAGATTGTGGTTGAGTATAATTCTGCTGCTGCTGATGGCCCACAGCACCTCATGGTTGTCCAGTCTTGAGTTGCAAGATCTATTCAAAATCTATTCCATTTAGCACAGTGGTAGTGCCACACAACACGATGGAGGGTATACTCAATGTGAAGATGGGACTTTGCCTTCACAAGGATTGTGCGATGGTCACTCCTACTGATACTGTCATGGATCGATGCATCTATAGCAGGTGAGGATGAGGTCAAGTATGTTTTCCGTCTTGTTGTTTTCCTCACCACCTGCTGCAGACCCAGTCTAGCAGCTATGTCCTTTAAGGCTAGGCCAGCCTGGTCAGTAGTGGTGCTACTGAGCCATTCTTGGTGATGGACATTAAAGTCCCCCACCTAGAGTACATGCTGTGCCCTTGCCACCCTCAGTGCTTCCTCCAAGTGGTGTACAACATGGAGAAGTGCTGATTCATCAGCTGAGGGGGTTGGTGGTGTGGGTGTTGGGTGGGGGGGCGGGGTGGGGCGGGGGGGGGGGGGGGGGGGGTGGGGGTGGAGGGGGGGTGGGGGGAGGGGGCTGTGGCTGTGGCTGTGGCACTTGGTAATCAGCAGGAGTTTTCCTTGCCCATGTTACCTCAGAAACACTTCTAGAGTTCACATCTCAGCTTCTGAAATCATGTGGAAAAAGAAATACTTCACTTACTGTTGCAGTGTAAGTCATGCTGATGTAAGTTGGCTGATTCTCCAGACTACATGCTTAGACTGGCACCCTTAAAATTCCAGGCACTGTTGTGGTTGTTACTCTTCTTCAACTGAATATCAATTGCAAATAGGCTTTTCATTGGGATTGAGACTTCTGAGTGGGAATGCCATGAAAGGCTATTTTTTCAGGAAAGCCCCTTAGTGCACAAAACTGTAAGGTTTTCTTTTCTCATTCTGCCACCACCACCATCTCTTCTGTTGAAGCACAGGACGCAATGGAAATACTTGGCCCCAATGTGTTTTTAAATGCATTTGGGATGTACTCTTAGCAAACCTAGCTTCTCCAGTCCGCTGATCACCAACAGGCTTCTTGCTGTCCCCTTTTCACCATACAGTTTTTTGAGAGCAATGTTGTAACCAACTTTCTTGGAAGCTTGGAAATCTATTTGATACTTTGAAGCTCTCCATGCTGAATTATTTGGCAAGCCCATGAACCTTAGCTTTCTAGAAACTTGAGATTTGTATATGGCATGCTTCTGTGTGACTGCCCTTTGGATCCCCCATTCTTTCAAACTGTTCAATTCATTCACAAGCTTGTGTAGTGACAAGTCATGGAGCTTTTTTTGTTCAGCTTACTGGAAAATTGACTTTCATTTCTCCCTCCCTTGGGATTGATGAAATTAGCAATCTTTGTCATGCAATTTGACAAAACCCAAAAGCTAATTATGCTATCACAGTAGCAAATGAAATGGATTAAGCTTCTACACACTGCGCTGAGAAGAGATCATTTGTTCATGTTCCTCAGTGTATGTATTCCACACTTGGTTGTTTTGCTATACGGATCCATATGCTGCTCGCTTGGTTTTCACTTTCTGTACCAACTGGAAGGAACATGTGGGAGCAGTGTGCAAAGTTATTGTTTCTTCACTTTTCCAGGCTTGAATTGCCAGGTGCCTGTTGAACCATACAATTGACTAAATTTTGAAAATTGCTTAGTTGGTAGATGATTACAATTTAAGGATCTTTGCAATATTGTACTTAGGCCTCCAATGCTCATTAATTTATGGCCAGGATTTTCCAGTTGGTAGGCGGGCCCAGGGGCGGTCGGGAAGCCGAGTGCCGCCCGTGATCGGGCCCCGACAGTGATTTCACGCTGGCTGGCCAATTAACAGACAGCCAGCGTGAATCGCGTACTGCAGCGCTGCCGGGATGGGGGCAGGAGGAGGGCGAGCATGCGCACGGGTGTGTGAAGATTTTTTAAATAAAAAATAAAGATATTAAAAATAATGAAAACGTCTCCTCATGTGACTCTGTCATATGAGCAGGGACATGTTCAAAACGAGTGTTAAAAGGTTTTTTTGAATCACTGGTTTTTGTCACGAGCAGGGACATGTTAAAAATTAGTGTTAAAAGGTATTTTGAATCACTTGTCGAAACCTCATCCCGCCCGTGGATGAGGTTTCACCAAAAATGCAAAGGCTGCTTGGCCTTTTCACCTATTCGCTTACTGAACAGTTGGACAGGCAGTGAAAAATTCTAGTCGATTAAGGGCCTTAAGATGCCGCTTAATTGTGTGGGTGGACTGCCGTGCACGCCTGCCGACTGAAATATCGTGTGAGTGCGCGATGATATCTGGACGCTCGCCCGACATCATTGCGCGTTATTTTACACTCAGGTCAGGCGCACTCCTGCCTGACAAGAGAAAAATTCTGTGACTTCACTTACAATTAAGAGTTTTATCTAACTTGTAAATGGAACCTAAACAAAAATTGTTGTATGGCCTAGTTTTGTTTCACGAGAGAAAAAAGTGAAACATTCCTATTTATATGTTATTGTGATTTTTAAAATATTGATTTTGTAGCCGCTGGATTTAGCGGAATACAGCCTGTTGATAAGAGTGGCATCAGAACGCGAACTTCAAAACAAAGGAAATCTTGCAGTATGGCAGTAAATGATTCAAGAATTCATCCAGATAGATTTCTTCAAAAAACTGGCAAGGTAAATATCTATGAAAATATTTTTCGCCTTATTTGTTTTATTCACCTACACATAGCTAATAATCTGAAGTTACAGTAACCTGCAGTGGATAGCAGATTTCTTGAAAATACACTATGCTGTTCAAGAAACGGGTGTTCTTTTTCCCTCCTCCTCCTGTCTTCCTCTATTTTCTGTTAAGATATTTTTGTTCTCTTTTGATACCTATTTATATTGGCAATTTTAATACTGAATAAAAATGTTTTTGTAGCTAGTTTGATAGTTTTTGTTATGTTTCATGTTGCAGATCAGTACTGCTAGATGAGTTAAACAAATGACGCTGTTATCCATATTCCATGGGATTTTGTTTAATTGTCAGAAAAAAGTTATTTATTCCTTATTTCTCCTCTTTCTTCCCCACATCTCCCACCCTGAAATCCTAATTCAAGTTTTTGGAATTTTGCTCCTTCTTGTTCACAGATCCATGAAATGAGTGGATTTCTTGAAATGTGTACAGGAGAGCTTTTTAGGTCAATATGTTGAGGGTCCACAAGGGACGGTGCAGTGCTGGACCTAATTCTGGTGAATGAAGCCGGACAGATGGCTGAGGTGGTGGTGGGGGAGCATTTTAGTGATAGCGACCACAACGTGGTACAATTTAAACTTGTTATCAACAAAGAATAGACAAGTTGCAAAAAAATGTTTTGGATTCGGGGAGAGCAGATTTTAGTAAGAGAATCTGGCCAATATAGACTGGGAACACCTACTTGTGGGGAAATCTACAAAAGAGCAGCGGGGGGGGGGGGGCGGCGTTCAAAAAGGAATTGGGGAGGCTACAGGCTCAACATGTTCCCTCTAGGGTGATAGGAAGGAGTAACAAGCCCAGAGAACCATGGATGACCAGAGATATTCGGGATATGATGAGAAGGAAAAGAGAGGCTTTTAGCAGGTAAAAGGGGAGCAAATCAGCAGAGGCATTAGTGGAGTACAGAAAGTGCAGGGTGGAGCTTAAGAAAGCAATTAGGAGAGCAAAGAGGGGATATGAGAAAGCTCTGGCTGGTAAAAGTAGGGAAAATCCCAAGATATTCTATAAGTATATCAATGGGAAGAGGATAACCAAGGAAACAGTAGGGCCCATAAGGAACCAAGGGGGCAATCTATGGGTGGAGCCAGAGGACATTGGTAGAGTGAATGAATACTTCACATCCGTCTTCACTCAAGAGAATGGGGATGAAGGTATCGAACTCAGGGAGAGAGACTGCGAGGTTCTTAAGCAAATTGATATAGGGAGTGACAAGGTATTGGAGGTGTTGGCAGGCTTAAAAGTGGACAAATCTCCAGGTCTGGATGATTTGTGTCCCAGACTGCTAAGGGAGGAAATCGCAGGGGCTCTGACCCAAATTTTTAATTCCTCTCTGGCCATAGGGGAGGTGCCAGAGGACTGGAGAACAGTGAAAGTGGTTCTGCTATTTAAGAAGTGTTGTAGAGATAAGCCAGGGAACTTCAGGCCAGTGAGTCTCACGTCAGTGGTAGGGAAACTATTGGAGAAAGTTCTGAAGGAGAGTATCTATCTCCACTTGGAGATGCAAGGTTTGATCAGGGATAGTCAGCATGGCTTTGTCAGAGGGAGGTCATGCCTAACAAATTTGATTGAATTTTTTGAGGAGGTGACCAGGTGCGTAGATAAGGGTAGTGTAGATGATGTAGTTTATATGGATTTCAGCAAAGCCTTTGACAAGGTCCCACATGGGAGACTTATAAAGAAGGCAAATGCACATGGGATACAGGGTGATTTGATAAGGTGGATTCAAAATTGGCTTAGTTGTAGGAGACAGAGGGTGATGACAGAAGGCTGCTTTAGTGACTGGAAGCCAGTGTCCAGTGGCGTACCACAGGGATCTGTGCTCAGTCCCCTTTTATTTGTCATTTATATAAACGACATAGATGACTATCTCGGGGGTAGGATTAGTAAGTTTGCGGACGACACAAAGATTGGCTGGGTGGTTAACAGTGAGGTTGAGTGTCTTGAGCTACAGGAAGATATAGACGGGTTGGTCAAATGGCAGATAAGTGGCAGATGGAATTTAACCCTGAAAAGTGTGAGGTGATACACTTTGGAAGGAGTAATTTGACAAGGAAGTATTCAATGAATGGCATGACACTAGGAAGTTCTGAGGAACAAAGGGACCTTGGCGTGTGTGTCCATAGATCTCTGAAGGCAGAGGGGCATGTTAGTGGGGTGGTGAAAAAGGCATATGGGACATTTGCCTTTATCATTCGAGGCATAGATTACAAAAGTAGGGAGATCATGTTGGAGTTGTATGGAACCTAGGTGAGGCCACAGCTGGAGTACTGTGTGCAGTTCTGGTCGCCACATTGTAAGAAGGATGTGATTGCACTAGAGAGGGTGCAGAGGAGATTCACCAGGATGTTGCCTGGGATGAAACATTTAAGTTATGAAGAGAGGTTGGATAGCCTTGGGTTGTTTTCTTTGGAGCAAAGAAGACTGAGGGGCGACCTGATCGAGGTGAACAAGATTATGAGGGGCATGGACAGGGTGGATAGGGAGCAGCTGTTCCCCTTAGTTGAAGGGTCAGTCACGAGGGGACACAAGTTCAAGGTGAGGGGCAGGAGGTTTAGGGGGGATGTGAGGAAAAACCTTTTTACCCAGAGGGTGGTGACAGCCTGGAACACGCTGCCTGGGAGGGTGGTGGAGGCGGGTTGCCTCACATCCTTTAAAAAGTACTTGGATGAGCACTTGGCACATCATAATATTCAAGGCTGTGGGCCAAGTGCTGGTAAATGGGATTAGGTAGGTAGGTCAGGTGTTTCTCATGTGTCGGTGCAGACTCGATGGGCTGAAGGGCCTCTTCTGCACTGTATGATTCTGTGACTCTGTGAAATGTTATTGATTTGTTGCTGTCTATTTCAGTCTAGGAAAAATTTCAGTATAGTGCCAATGCATCAGTTTTATATATGAATTCGTGTCTAATCCAAGTAGTGCAACAAACTTGTAACTACATTTCTGTCGCCAGTCTTGAAAACATGTTCAGCAACAGCAACAACTTGGATTACATAGTGCCTTTAACGTCCTAAGGCACTTAAAGGAGTGTTAAACAAAATTTAACACTGAGCCTCATAGGAGATATTAGGACAGGTTGGTTGAAGAGGCAAATTTTATAGAGCATCTTAAAGGAGAGCACCAGAGGTGGACACAGAAAGCATTTAGGAAAGGAATTCCTGAGCTTATGGCCTCGGTAGCCTCAAACTGAACATGAAATTCTAATGTGATATGATCGCTGTCACCTAGAGGCTCCTTTACCATGAGGTTATTGATTAACCCTGTCTCATTGCACACGACCGTGTTTAGGATAACCTGCTCTGTGGTTGGCTCTAGAACGTACTGCTCTAAGAAATTGCCCCAAAAACACTTTGTGAACTCATTTTCCAGGCTACCTTTGCCAATCTGATTTTCCTAATATATATCTATAGATTAAAATTACTCATGATTATCTCAGAACCTTTCTTACATACTCCATTTATTTATTTCTGTATGCTCTGTCCCAATGTAACTACTATAAACTATTCCCACAAATGACCTCTTACCTTTACCATTTCTTATCTCTACCCAAACTAATTCTACATCTTGCTCTTTCAAGCTAAGGTCTTCTCTCAGTGCGGAACTAATGCTGTCCTTAATTAACAGAGCTACCCCGCCACCAATTCCTAGCTTCCTGTCGTTCTGATATGTCAAATACCCTTCGACATTCAGGTCCCAGCCTTGGTCACCTTTCAACCAAGTATCTGTAATGCCTATCAGATCATGCATATTTACCTCTATCTGTGCCAACAATTGATCTCTTTTGTTAGAAATGCTACATACATTCAGTTACAGGTCCATAAACTTTTTTATTTACCATTTTAGGCTTTATCTGCTGGTGCCCTTATAATTGTATGTTCTGCCCCTTCCTGTCATACTCTGGAACTCATTACCCAAATTACTGCCCTGTTCTATTACTTTATTGCATCCCTTTACTACTTTGCCTACTCTCACATGATCTTCCACCCCGCCCACCCCCCACCACCACCAACTATTTAGATGAAAGTTCTCCCTACTGGCCCTAGTTATATGATTTTCCAGAACACTGGTCCCAGCTTGGTTCAGGTGTAGACTGTCCCAGTACTTTCCCCGGTACTGATGCCTGTGCCCCATGAATCGAAACCCATTTCTCCCACACCAATCTTTGGACCACGCATTCATCTCTCTAGTCTCATTTACCCTATGCCAATTTGCTTGTGGCTCAGGTAATAATCCAGGGATTATTACCCTTGAGGCTCTGCTTTTCATTTAGCCCCTAGCTGCTCATACTCCCTATGCAGAACCTCTTTCTTAGTTCTATCGATGTCGTTGGCCTATAAACTACTCCCACAAACGACCTGTTACCTTTACTATTTCTTATCTCTACCCAATCTGATGCTACATCTTGCTTTTTCAAGCTAAGGTCTTCTTACTCTGGGTTCCTGGGCAGCAGTGCAGTCATATTCATAGTGAATTCTTTAGTGATTGATTCAAGTTTCAATTGCTGCAAGGATGTGGGCTGCTGTGTTTAAATTAGATTAATGAAAATTGAACATGGCAATATTGAGAAACCTGGTGTCCTTAGATGGTTGTGAAATGACCCATGGCACTATTCAATAGTGAGTTCTTGTGTCCTGGCCAGTTTTTATCCCTCAACCAACATCAGTAAAGCAGATTATCTGGAATTAATTCCTACATTCAACAGTGAAAGTCTTAGAGGGACAGGGTACTTTGTTCCTTACTATGGTTTGTTAGAGTTCAAAATCTTAACTGTGCAGGATGGCTTGTGAGCACCTACTTGTAGTAACCTGATATGTAATAGACCTTTAAGACCAGTATTGTAATGTAAGGTCACATTATCTTAATACCCAATAGCAGAGTTGCGCGGGCTACCTCTCTATGAGAAAGTCTTGAGTTCGTCACTGATGAGTGAAGACAGTTTTATGTTGTCAGAACACAAGTATAGCTGCAGAGTTTAGTTTGTTAATGAACAGCATGTGCTTATTCTAACAACGATTTCCTGATGTTCTCTGTCTCCGTACCAACTCGGTTACCCCAGTACAAGGGTGCAACCCGGATCCTTTAGCCTAGCAAACCTTAGGGGCACTGGATCCAACACTACCACTGTTAAAAAGTAAGGAATTTGTTTAGGTTCACAAGTGAAATGTTGAATGCTTGTTTAAAAAAATGCTGTTGAGGATTTTCTTGTAAATGTGAAGATGACTGAAGACTAAAGAATAACAGTGTTATTATTCTCATAAACACAGGTCATTTCCATTGTGGAGAGGAAACATTCCAGAGCTGTGACCGGATTTGTCAAACCGTTACCTGATAAAAACAGTGAACTTTATAAGGAGTTCTTCCTGTTTTCACCTGTTGATCACAGAGTACCTAGAATCTTGGTACCTTCAGAAGACTGCCCAAAAGACTTAATGGCCAGGCCTGCAGATTATGCAAACGTTCTTTTTGTTTGCCGCATTGTGGACTGGAGGGACGACAGCAGTTTTGCAGATGGGTATGAGTAATTTGTCGTTGAAATGTACTAACTTTAAATTGAAATATTAACAATTAGTATAGTGTTGTATTATAAACAGCATTTTCCATCGTGGTGCCTTAAGTATGCTTCTTAAGAGGTATAATTCAAATAATTTTTGTCTAATGTCGACTAAATTAAAATCATTTTCTATAAGAAAGTAACTTAATTTTGGGAATGATAAAACCTGAGAAAAGACAAACATGGAAGAAATATTTGGTCTCTATTAGTACTTAAAAAGAAATAGGAGCCGGAGTAGGTAATTTGGCTCCTCAAGCTTGCCCTGCCAGTCAATAAGATCAGCCTCAGTTCTACTTTTCTGCCTGTCCCCCACAACCTGTCGATCAAAAATCTGTCTAACTCAGCCTTTAATGTATTCATTACCCAGCCTCCACTGTTCGCTGAGGGAGAGAATTTCAAACACTAACAACCCTCTGAGAATAAATTCCTCCTCACCTTCATCTCAAATGGGAGACTCCTTATTTTGAAAATGCAGTGCAAGGGCCGGAGTGGAATGGGGTGTGATCTGCAGCGCACCCCTCCCCCTGTCCCCCTGAACCTACTGCTGAGTTCCTGATTGGGCACAGAGTGCCAGATAACGAGGGACCCCCCCCTGAGAGGCCACTGGAAAAACTGATAGGTTTGCTGGACAGCCTTCGCAAGGTATGGGAAAGCTGTGCGGCTCCCATTTAACCCCTGAGCCATCACTGAATTGTTCGAGGTGGTTGCTGTTGGAAATGGGTGACAATGATAGCATGAATATGAAGTTGGAAGTTCATCTCGGGAACAAGTGTGACACCAAGGTTGTGAACAGATTGACTTAATCTCAAACCGTTGCCAAGGAGAGGGTTGGAGTCGGAGCTAGAGAGCCGAGTTTTGAGCAGGGACTGAAAATGGATGGCTGCAGTCTTCCTAATATTTAGGCGGAGGACATTTTTATTCATCCAATACATTGTTGGATAAGCAGTCTGATGATGTAGCAATAGTGGAGGAATCGAGAGAGGTGGTGGTGAGGTAGAGCTGGGTGTTGTCAGGCAGTGTACATGTGAACAGTAATGCTTTGCCTTAGGCTGATGCCACCAAGGGGCAGCATGCAGATAAAAAAAATAGGAGAGGGCCAAGGATAGATCTTTCGGGATACCATAGATAACTGTGGGAGTAGGAAGCGAAGCCATGGCAAGTGTTTCTCTGGCTATGGTTAGATAGTTAAGAATGGAACCAAATTAGAGCAGTCCCACCCAGCTAGATGACAGCAGAGAGGCATTAGAGGGGTTGCTGTGGTTAACCTTGTTAAAGGCTGCAGGCAGGGCGAAAGGACAAAGAGGAAAAATTTACCTTTTACACGGCCACATAGGATGTCACTTGTGACTTTGATAAGTGCTGGTTCTGTACTGTGGCAGAGACGGAAAACTGGAGGGATTCAAACAGAGTGTTCTGGGAAAGATGGGAATGGATTTGGGAGGCAGCAATGTGTTCTAGGTCTTTGGAGATGAAAGGGAGGTTGGAGATGGGATGGTGGTTTACAAGGACAGTGGGGGTCAAGGGTTGTTTTTTTGAAGCGAGGGGTGATGACGGCAGAATTAAAAAAAAGAGGGATAACAGCTAACGTCTCAGCCTGTCAGTTGCTGAAATGCTTATCCATGCATTCTTTACCTCCAGATTCAACTAATAATGCCTTCCTGGCCAACCCCCCATCTTCCATCCTTCATAAACTTGAGCTCATCCAAAATTCTTCTGCCCATATCCTAAACCCACACCATGGTCCTAGTCATCCATCACTCCAGCACTCACTGACCTTTGTTGGCTCCTGATGCATCAACACCTCAAATCTAAAATTCTTATCCCCATGTTCAAATTTTTTCATGACCGTAACTCTCTTTGTCTCTAACTACCTCCAGCTCTACAGTCCTTCAAAAACTTAGTGTTCCTCCAGCTCTGTCTTGCTCAGTCCTTTCATCTTCCAATGATAGCCGCTTCTTCAACCATCTAGACCCTAAACTTTGTAATCCTCTTTCTAAGTCTCTCCTCCTCTTTCAAATTCCTTTGGGCCCTTCTTCAGACCTACTCTTGACCAAACTTTTAGTCTTGCCTCTTATTACCTCAATATGCAACTTGGTGTCAGTTTTTGCTGCATTACGCTCCTCTGAAACGCTGTGAAGTGTACCCTTGTGTTAAAGAATCTGTGTCAATGCATGTTGTTGACTCAGATAATACCACTGAGTCAATGTTGACACAGAAATCGAGTTAAAATGATGCATTGAAGTTGATGTAATGTTAGCTGAGATGTAATCCTTAACCTAACCAGCTTGGCAAAGCATCATGACAAATCTATTAAAGGATTGAGACCCCTCAAAACAAATAAAGACATTGACAAAGTGAAATGCACAGTACAACTTTGCTTGTTTTGTGTTTATTTGTAAACAGGCATTTAGCCAAAAGTCTAGGGCAAGCTGGCGAAATTGAACCTGAAACTGAGGGCATCCTTATTGAGTATGATGTGGATTTCTCAGACTTCCCTAATGAGGTTTTGGAATGTCTACCAAAATCTATACCATGGACCATCCCAAAAGAAGAATTACAAAAACGTAAAGATTTACGGTAAGTATGTTTAGTATAAAAGCAAATTTTAATGCTGTTTTAGTTGACATGTACGTATGCTTTGATTTATAAATCATGTTGGAGATTGACACTTAAACTAGAAATTCGACCATCGAGTGGAAGTAGTTTATTCGGGAGGGTGTTATAGACTCTAGCTGTGAGTGAACTCTAAACCTGGATGCTGAGGGTTAAATTTGAAGCAAACCAAGAATGTACTTCACAGCAGGAATCTAATGAATAAGACTTCAGTCCCCAAAACAAGTATGTCAAGTGAGATTTTGTAGCAACCTATGTATTGCCTATTCACTAAACAATTTATTATGTTGAGTAATAGTGATTGTACAGTATTACTGCCCAATTTATGAGTATGTGGTTGACCTCTTCCTAAAGATAGTAGTTTTATAGGTGTTTCTATGGGTATCATGTTTGGCTTGGCTCAGTTACTTTCATTCTTTCTTGAGCCAATATGCTGTGGATTCAAGCCCCATTCCAGGAGTTGAGAAAATAATCTGGGCTGATGCTTCAGTATGGTACTGACTTGTAAGAGATGCCTTCTTTCAGATGAGCTGTTAAATCAAGGACCATTTTGCCTGTTTAGGTGATCATAGAATTATAGAAATTTACAGCATAGAATCAGGTGTAATGCTAATTTTGCACCCCATCCAATATTACTAGTTGACTTGAATGGAGAGTAAAATCAGATGTGTTGTCAAACCAACACTGTACCTAAACCATCAGTTTTCCTACTGGTTTAAATTGAATAAAAACAAGCCTAAAATTGCCCCCATTAGTTGGGGTATAAAATCAACATTGCGCATGACCCCATGGCTTTCCAACCTGTGAATTATGTAAAAATTGTAACCCTTAAGTCTGCCTTCAGGTTGTTGGGATGGTGAGAGGGGAGGGAAGAGAAAGATAGAGCTGAATTTTACAGGAGGTGGGGTCTGTATTGCTTCTCCCCTCCTCACCCCCCAGTTACAGAACGCCCCGCAGCAATAATATGCAGGGTCAGCTGAAACGAACAGAGAGTGAGACTTCTGTCTATTAGTGGGAGGAAGTCCTACCCTCAAGCTGCCAGCATAATTTGATTGGCTGGCAGCTCTAGCAATCCCAGCAGTGCCAGAATTCAGTAGTGGTTGCTGCTGGGACTGCAACCAGCCCCTGTGAAGAGAAACAATGAATCCTGGACTAATGAATAAGTCCTGGGCTTTTAGGGCGGGAAGGGATCTGGCACCCTAGGGAGAAACTGAGCGGTGGCAGGATTTGGAGGCTAGGCTAGGATGCACAAAGTCGATGTGGTGATGGGGGGGTGGGGGGTGCCCCCTATGAGCACAGGGCACACTCCAAAGGAATATCCCCTCCTTCCTTCCAACCTTTTTACCTGTTGAGTAAAAAAGAAACGGCCTTCCCACTCCTGCCCGCAAGCCCACACCAACTGTATTAAGGCATGGGCAGTGTAATGTTCAGGTCAATTGGCTTGTAACAAGCTCAATTGCCTGTTAATTATATTTCTAAAACATGGTGGCAGGCTGCAGATTTTGCCTACCATTTTATGGGGATAGGGTCGGGAGTGAGTGGGAAAACAGTGGTTTAGCCACCCATCATATATTAAGTGCCCCCCGGCTGAAAGCGCACATGGCGATGGGCCCTAAAATCCAGCCCATAGAGGAGCTGTTTGGACAACATACAGAACAGGAGATATATATATATATATATATATAAAGGTAGAGAAGAATTGTGCAAGGTGCACAGAAATAGTTTTGAGAGATGGGGCACAGGAAATATAGAAGCAACAAGATATAGTGTGTGTGAGCTGTATAAGGTAGGAAAAGAATAGAAGGCAAAGACAATATTTCACCTGTGACAATTCTGTGAAGAACTTGTCCCTTGAGTAAATTCTCAAGGAATATCATCCAATATGATTTTCTCCAGTGGACTCCAAATATGTATCCTATTTGTGTAGAAGTTGAACTATAGTCAAACATGGAGGAAGGCCACTTGTGAAAGTAAGACATGGAAAGATACAGTTATGCACTTTAGGAATTTGTGTGTTAGATTCATGTCAACCATGGACATCTATCAGCATTGACAATGTGACGCTGGTCATTGTTGATAGCTTCACATACCTAGGCCCTACAAGTACCTGCAATCTTTCACTTGATGCTGAAATCAACACCCACATCATAAAAGCTGCAAGCTGTTATGTCCAAGTAAGAGAGCTTGGAACAACAACAACCTGACTGAAAATATGAAATTGCAAGTCTACAAAGCCTGTGTCCTCAGTGCACTCCTCTGCATATGCGAGGCAGGAGAAAAGGTTGAAGAGTTGCCACCTTTGCTGTCTCAGACGTATCCTTGGCATCTCTTTGCAGGACGAAGTCACCAACTCTGAGGTCTTGTAATGTGCTACACATTACTAAGCTAACAATGCCTGCACCGGCACGGTCACATTCATTAGATGGATGACAACTGTCTACCCAAAGACTTTCTGTATGGTAAACTGGCCACTGGGTCACAACCTCCTGGGTGTCCATAGCTCCACTGCAAGGATACCTGCAAGTGAAATATGAAGATGGTGGACATTGCCACAGCCAACTGGGAGACACTTGCCGATGGCGGTGACCTCTGGAAGCTGACTGTTTGGAGGGGCGTTGGTAGAGGAAAGCAGAAATTAAAAGCTCAGCTGGCCGAGAAGAAGGCCTTGAGAAAACAGGTGCCAGAAAATCCTGCACCTTCTCAGCCCACTGTCCTCATCTGCAGCAAATGTGGCAGCGACTGCCATGCCAGAGTGGGGTCTTGAGCCACACCAAGAAATGTTTAATGCATAACTGGGTTAGTCATAGTGTGATCGGTTTAGAGGGACTGGAATTCTTAAAATGCATCCAGTCGAACTTTTTAAGTCAGTATGTAGAAGGTCCTACAAGAGAGTCGTGGACTTAATTTTTAGGGAATGAAGCCGGGCAAGTAGTCGAGGTATCAGTGGGGGAACATTTTGCAGATAGTGATCATAACTCCATTAGATTCAAGGTTGTTATGGAAAAGGACAAGGATGGGCCAGAAATCAAAGTTCTAAATTGGCGGAAGGCCGATTTTAATAAGATCAGATATGATTTGGCCAAAGTGGACTGGGAGCAGCTACTTTTAGGTAAATCTCCGTCAGTGTAGTGGGACTCATTCAAGAGGGAAATAGGGAGAGTACAGGGCCAACATGTTCCAGTAAAGACAAAGGGTGGGACCAACAAATCCGGGGAATCCCGGATGTCAAGTGAAAAACAGGATTGGATAAAGAGAAAAAGGGAGGCTTATGGTAGAAACCGAGGGCACAAAACAGCAGAAGCCCTAGAGGAGTATAGAATGTGTAGGGGGGAACTTAAAAAGGAAATTAGGAGAGCAAACGGGGGCATGAAAAAACATTGGCAGGTAAAATAAAGGAAAATCCAAAATTATTTTACAAGTACATTAAGAGTAAGAGGATAACTAGGGAAAGAGTAGGGCCCATTAAGGACCATAGTGGTAATTTGTGTGCAGAGCCAGAAGAGGTAGGTAGGGTTCTAAATGAATACTTTGTGTCGGTATTCTCAAGTGAGGGAGACGACGTGGGTATGGAAATCAGGCAGAAGGACTGTGATTTAATTAAAGAATTTAGCATAGAAAGGGAGGAGGTTCTCAGTGGTCTGGCAGGCTTAAAAGTAGATAAATCTCCAGGCCCGGGTGAAATGTATCCCAGGCTGTTGAGTGAGGCAAGGGAGGAGATAGCAGGGGCGCTGGCAATAATTTTCAATACCTCTCTGGCCACAGGAGAGGTGCCAGAGGACTGGAGGACAGCCAATGTGGTACCGTTATTCAAGAAGGGAGGAAGGGATAAACCAGGGAACTACAGGCCAGTCAGTCTAACCTCAGTGGTAGGGAAACAATTGGAAGCAATTCTGAGGGACAGAATTAATCTACACTTGGAGAGGCAGGGATTAATCAAGGACAGTCAGCATAGTTTTGTTAAGGGGAGGTCATGTCTGACCAATTTGATTGAATTTTTCGAAGAGGTGACCAGGTGTGTAGATGAGGGCAATGCATTTGACTTCAGCAAAGCTTTCGATAAGGTGCTGCATGGGAGACTGATATCGAAGGTAAGGGCCCACGGGATCCAAGGCAGTTTGGCAAATTGGATCCAGAATTGGCTGAGTGGCAGGAAGCAGAGGGTGATGGTCGAGGGGTGTTTTTGTGACTGGACGCCTGTGTCCACAGGGATCGGTGTTGGGTCCCTTGCTCTTTGTGGTTATATATAAACAATTTAGACTTGAATGTAGGAGGGTTGATCATTAAGTTCGTGGATGACACGAAAATTGGTGGGGTAGTAAATAGTGAGGAGGATAGCCTTAGATTACAGGAGGATATAGATGGGCTGATCAGTGGCAAATGGAATTTAATCCGGATAAGTGTGAGGTGATGCACTGGAGCAGGACAGACAAGGTACGGGAATACACGATGAATGTTAGGACCCTGGGAAGTACCGAGGATCAGAGGGACCTTGATGTGCATCTCCACCGGTCCCTTAAGATAGCAGGACAGGTAGCTAAGGTGGTTAAGAAGGCATATGGGATACTTGCCTTTATTAGCTGAGGCATAGAATATAAGAGCAGGGAGGTCATGCTGGAACTGTATAAAACGCTGGCTAGGCCACAGCTAAAGTATTGCGTGCAGTTCTGGAATCCACATTATAGGAAGGATGTGATTGCACTAGCGTGAGTGCAGTGGAGATCTACCAGGATGTTGCCTGGGCTGGAGAGTTTTAGGTATGAGGAGAGATTAGGTAGACTGGGGTTATTTTCCCTGGAGCAGAGGAGATTGAGGGGGGCCATGATTGAGGTGTATAAAATTGTGAGGGGCATAGATAGGGGAGACAGGAAGGAACTTTTCCCCTTGGTGGAGGGATCAATAACCAGGGGGAATAGATTTAAGGTAAAGGGCAGGAGGTTTAGAGGGGATGTGAGGAAGAATTTTTTCACCCAGAGGGTGGTGGGAATCTGGAACTCACTGCCTGAAAGGGTGGCAGAGGGAGAAACCATCATAACATTTAAGAAGTATTTGGATGTGCACTTGCGATGCCATGGCATACAAGGCTATGGGCCTAGTGCTGGAAAATGGGATTAGAATAGTTAGGCACTAGTAGTTTGGCCGGCACAGACTTGATGGGCTGAAAGGCCTTTTTCTGTGCTGTAGACCTCTATGACTCTGAGAGTGGAGCAGCAAAGTGCAAACCATCATCTCACAAGATTGAAGGTTTCCAATGTGTGATAAAGTCAAATTGAGCCATTTTGGATATCTGCAAAACCCATGCTAACTTCATATGAAGTGGATTTACAATTTTAATGTAATTAGATCACTGCAGAAAGAGTTTAAAATAAATCCCAAGTTGCAAAAAAAGCTGTAAAACATTTTGAGAGGTATTACAATACTGATATTGAGCTTTCCTTTGTTCAGTGCAATACTTGGAGAGTTTTCTTGTTGCTATGGTAATCTGAATGTTGTGTGAGACATGCATGTAAGCAGTCATTTGAAAACTGACGATATTTTGGACAGCAATCAGCAGCTAGTATGATGGCTTTCAGGTGCAAAGATATTTTGGCAAACTTGGCAAGATAGATATGATATCCTAGAAGAAAAATACAAAAATCATGAAACAGTCTTTCAAAGCAAACTATGCAGAACAATTAGATGTTAGTTACCTTATATTAATTTTGAAATACAATCATGTTTATTAAACAGTAACTTGTGGTTTTGACTGTAAATTGAACCGTCCATTTCCTGAAGGGTTAATTCTGATAAAACAATTAGCCTTTGGCATGATGTTGCTACAGACTGTACCTCAAGCCCATTTGTATTTGACACTTGTAGTGCAGCGCTTTATTGATTCAATTTACGTAATTAACAGGAATGCACAATATATATAAATCTGCAACTTTTAAAGATATGTATGAATGGATTTTGATGTTCCCATCATGGAAACGCTTTCCATTTTTTAGGCAAGTATGGAATTCTAATACCAAACAATGTTGAAATGGTTCATTAAAATTGATCTATATTTTTGCTTTGAGTGGATGGATGTATTAAATGTGCGCATGTTTCGTTTTGGTATAACTAAGGAATGGTAGAGAAAGGTAATTCTGGTAATATTTATGCAAAGAGAAAGCAATCTTTAATTAATTAAAAGAATTTGTGTTTTCATCTTAACTCCCTTGAGGAAGTCATTCTTCTTTTTCATTACCAAATTAGTTAATGTTTTTGAACTGAATTCAGTGATTTGGATATCGACATTTGGGACTGGAAGGGCAGCACTCCCACGTACATATCTCAGGTGCTAACGAATGAGCCTACGGATAGTCGTTTCTTTTTTCTTAGTAATACTGTAGCCATGGATACATCAAACAAAACAAGTTATGCTTTCTTTTAAGCAAATGGAATTTGAAACAGATTTTTAAATAGTGTAATTGTATATTACTCAGATTGAAGCTGAATTGTATCTGCATTGTAAACTGATGAGCCTCACTCTGAATACTATAGAAAGAAATTAACTCCTGGCCCAGAATACTACACACTTGTTTTTTGTTTCAGTTGTAGTATTATGTGCTGGTAATAAAAATTGAACTTGTTTTAACTGAAAAGAAAAGCACTTTTTGGGTATTTGTTATCTTCCAACAACTTATCTTAAGTTTGCAAAAAGCCTGCTAAGTTTTTACTTGTTTTAGCATTAAATATTAAATTGAGATTTAAATTATTTGATTCTAACTCTGATTTTGTAAAACTGGCTGCATTGTGTTCAAAGTAAATATCTCTAAAATTAGGTAGATTTTCCTGAAGAATCCTGATTGCGGCTTCAAATTTCACATTCAGACTTTAGCTTTGAATGTGTTTTCTGCTGGCAATCTATCTTTATTTCATTAATCCTGGGTAATATGTTCTTTTACATCTCAACTGAATGCATTTTAACAAGAAAATATAAAAATCCTGTGTCACGTAGGGATAGAGATGTGATTTTCCTGGTCTTGGGGTAAAACTTAACTTGGTGAGATTGATGCACAAGCTTTTGTTTGCAATCTAAGAGGGTTCTGGCCTGAGTATTTGGCCTACAGCTGGATTGTAGGACTATCACTTGTCATCCGACTAGTGCTGGACCTTATCCCTGCCCATACATTGGGCCAGTTTGTACACTTACATTCTAGTTTCCTTGAAATGTGTCGCTTCCATGCTGACTGGTCCTGTCATTGAGTGACTCCACACAAGCAGACACCGCTTTCTGTGACTTGAGAGTGAGATCAGTTTTTCTCACTATAACAGATGGACCAACTCCTATAAATTAGTCGAAAGAGATACAACTTTGAAGTAAAATTGCACATTACTTGTGAGAAAGTGCTCTGAAACCTCAGGATTTTGCTGTGAAACAGAAGGCCGTTTTCTGATGTCGCAAATAATGAAATTAATGGCAGTCTGTATAGCAAAAATGCCCTGTTGTATCCCTGCATTGACAAGTGCCCGAGTGCATCCCGGGCATTTCTCAAGCCTTGCTCCCTCACCAGTTGCTCTTTGCCGTGCATGTTTGGGTAGGGGTGGGGATGTTGCAGACACAGAGATGTTTTTGGTTTAAAATGTGATTGCAGAAGGGGCAGTGGATGTCAAAAAAAATTAAATGGTAAAAGTTAGAAAAAAAATTGTGGGGCCTGTATTCTGGAAGATTGAGCAATATGTATGTCAATGCTACACATTTAAACAAAACTAAAAAGTTAGAAAAAAATAACTTGAGGATTAGATGATACTCTTTTTCATTGCACTTCTTCCTCTATCAAAGGCTCACTACCCTCCTCTAGGCACTTGACTGCTCAATGTTGTTGACATTTTCTGCAGATAGCAAGGTTACTTAGCCACTGTCTAGCACACATGTGAAAAAGGAAGAATTTGCATTTATACAGTACCTTTCAAGACCTCATGACAGCCCAAAGCAATTTACAAATTATAAAATTAATAGCCAGGTCACTTGCTTCTTTAGGTGTTGTTTGAAGGTTAAAAGTTGACACGGACACCTGGAGTACACACCTAATGTATTTCAAATAATGTCATGGGCTTACCCATCTGAGAGAACAGATCGGACCTCTGTGTAATGTCTTATCCAGAAGACAGCATCTCTGACAGTACAGAACTCCCACAGTATTCCATTGAAACGTCAACCTAAATTATGTGCATTGAAGTCTCTGGAGTTGAGCTTGAACTCACGAACTTCTGGTTAAAAGGCAAGAATGCTACTATTGAGCCAAGGCTGACACTTTCTACAATCATTATGGTGGCAGATTTTATCTTCTGACCTGACAAATGGAGGAGAGAGTGGGTGAGGAAAAGGGGAATGATTTGGCGGTGTTAGTGATGGATACTAACAAAGTGCTAAAATGTCAGGACGTCCTAGGAGATTGTGTTATGACAGAATCCATATGGATACAGTTAAGAAATAGGAAGGGAAATGTCACAATTTTTTGTGTGCACTATAGGTCAGCAAACAGTAGAGGTGAGGCTAGACTTAGAAATTTGTAGATAGTTTGAAGATAGTTCAAGTAACAGCCATAGGGTGATAACATTGGCTGATTTTGAAAATGGACAAATAAAAGTAATTCAGCTGGTCAAAGTGGAGAATCATTTTTAGAATGCATTCAAGACTGCTTTCTGGATTAGTCTGTTTCTATTCCTTATTATTTATTTATTGCTAGAGTGGTTGGGATGGGTTTAAACTAAAATGGCAGGGGGATGGGAACCTATGCAAGGAGTCAGAGGAGGGGGAGTCAAGGACAAGAACAAAAGACAGAAAGGGGAATAAGAAAAGTGATAGGCAGAGAAATCAAGGGCAACAATCACACAGGGTCTCAGTGAAAAATAGTGGGAACGGGACAAGTAATATTAAAAAGACAAGCCTTAAGGCTTTTTTGCCTTAAAGTGAGGAGCATTGCTCAATAAAGTGGATGAATTAACTGTGCAAATAGATGTAAACAGGTATGATATAGTCGGGATTACGGAGACATGGCTGCAGGGTGACCAGGGACGGGAACTGAACATCCAGGGATATTCAGTATTTAGGAAGTACAGACAAAAAGGAAAAGGCGGCGGAGTTGCATTGCTGGTTAAAGAGGAAATTAACGCAATAGTGAGGAAAGATATTAGCTCCGCCGATGTGGAATCTGTATGGATAGAGCTGAGAAACACTAAGGGGCAGAAAACGTTAATGGGGGTTGTAGATAGACCCCCAAATTGTAGTGGCGATGTTGGGTATGGCATTAAACAGGAAATTAGAGACACATGCAATAAAGGAACATCTGTAATTATGACTTTAATCTGCATATAGATTGGACAAATCAAATTAATAACAATGCCATAGAGGAGCAATTCCTGGAATGTATACGGGTTGGTTTTCTGGACCAGTATATTGAGGAACCAACTCGAAAACAGGCCATCCTAGACTGGGTATTGTGTAATGAGAAAGGAATAATTGGCAATCTAGTTGTGCGAGCCCCTTGGGAATGAGCAACCATAATATGATAGAATTCTTCATCAAGATGGAGAGTGAATTAGTTGATTCTGAGACTAGGGTCCTGAATCTTAATAAAGGAAACTACGATGGTATGAGGCGCGAGTTGGCTATGATTGATTGGGAAACATTACTTAGAGGGATGCCGGTGGATAGGCAATGGCAAACATTCAAAGAGTGCATGGGTGAACTGCAACAATTATTTATTCCTGTCTGGCGCAAAAGTAAAACAGGAAAGCTGGCCAAACCATGGCTTAAAAGGGAAATTAGAGATAGTATTGGATCCAAGGAAGAGGCATACAAATTGACTAAAAAAAACAACAGACCTGAGGATTGGGAGCAGTTTAGAATTCAGCAAAGGAAAACCAAGGGATTGATTAAGAAGGGGAAAATAAAGTACTAGAGTGCGGGGAACATAAAAAACTGACTGTAAAAGTTTCTATAGGTATGTGAAGAGAAAAAGATTGATGAAGACAAATATAGGTCCCTTACAGTCAGAAACAGGGGAATTTATAATGGGTAACAAAGAAATGGCTGAACAACTAAATGCGTACTTTGGCTCTGTCTTCACAAAGGAGGACACAAATAACATACCAGAAATGTTGGGGAACACAGGGTTTAGTGAGAGGGAGGAACTGAAAGAAATCAGTATTAGAGGGGAAATGGTGTTGGGAAAATTGATGGGATTGAAGGCCGATAAATCCCCAAGGCCTGATAATCTACATCCCAGAGTACTTAAGTGGCCCTAGAAATAGTGGATGCATTGGTGGTCATCTTCCCAGATTCTATAGACTCTGGAACAGTTCCTACATATTGGAGGGTAGTTAATGTAACCCCACTATTTAAAAAGGGAGGTAGAGAGAAAACAGGGAATTATAGACCAGTCAGCCTGATGTCGGTAGTGGGGAAAATTCTAGAGTCCATTATAAAAGGTTTAATAGTTGAGCACTTGGAAAACAGTGGCAGAATCGGACAGAGTCATGGATTTATGAAAGGGAAATCATGCCTGACAAATCTACTGGAATTTTTCGGGGATGTAACTAATAGAGCTGATGAGGGGGAACCAGTGGATGTGGTTTATTTGGACTTTCAGAAGGCTTTCGACAAAATCCCACATAAGAGATTAGTGTGTAAAATTAAAGCGCATGGGATTGGGAGTAGTGTATTGAGAGGAATAGAAAACTGGTTGGCAGACAGGAAACAAAGAGTAGGAATAAACGGGTCTTTTTCCGAACGGCAGGCAGTGACTAGTGGGGTACTGCAGGGATCGGTGCTGGGACCCCAGCGATTCACAATATATATTAATGATTTAGATGAGGGAACTAAATGTAATATCTCCAAATTTGCAGATGACACAAAGCTGGATGGGAGGGTGAGCTGTGAGGAGGATGCAGAGATGCTTCAGTGTGATTTGGACAAGCTGAGTGAGTGGGCAAATGCATAGCAGATGCAGTATAGTGTGGATAGATGTGAGGTTATCCACTTTGGTAGCAAAAACAGGAAGGCAGATTATTATCTGAATGGCTTTAAATTGCGAGAGGGGAATGTGGAACGAGACCTGGAAGTCCTCGTACACCAGTCGCTGAAGGTAAGCATAAAGTTGCAACAGGCGGTAAAGAAGGCAAATGGTATATTGGCCTTCATAGCCAGAGGATTTGAGTACAGGAGCAGAGATGTTTTGCTGCAATTATACAGGGCCTTGATGAGACCACACCTGGAATATTGTGTACAGTTTTGGTCTCCTTGTCTGAGGAAGGATGTTCTTGCTATAGAGGGAGTGCAGCGAAGGTTTACCAGACTGATTCCTGGGATGGCAGGACTGACATATGAGGAGAGATTGAGTCGGTTAGGATATATTCGCTAGAGTTCAGAAGAATGAGGGGGGGCGGGATCTCATAGAAACCTATAAAATTCTAACAGGACTAGGCAGGGTAGATGCAGGAAGGATGTTCCCGTTGGTGGGGGAGTCCAGAACCAGGGGTCACAGTCTGAGGATACGGGGTAGACCATTTAGGGCTGAGACGAGGAGAAATTTCTTCACCCAGAGAGTGATGAGCCTGTGGAATTCGCTACCACAGAAAGTAGTTGAGGCCAAAACATTGTATGTTTTCAAGAAGGAGTTAGATAAAGCTCTTGGGGCACAAGGGATACGGGGAGAAAGTGGGAGCAGGCTATTGAGTTGGATGATCAGCCATGATCATGATGAATGGCGGAGTAGGCTCGAAGGGCTGAATGGCCTACTCATATTTTCTATGTTTCCTATCTTTTTTATGTAAAGAAAGAAGAGTACCAGATTTTGTTCTGAGAAATGAATTGGGGAAAACTGCTGATGTGAGAGCAAGCGAACAGTTAGAAAACAGTGATTGAAACATACTCAAGTTCAATATAAGACTAAAAGACAGTGAAGAGTCAGATAGGACAGCCGTACTGAAAACATGCAAAGTACAGAGATAAAGTGTGGCCTGGCCAAAATTATAAGGCAAAACAGTTTGCAAACAGGTTGAAGCATAAGCAGTGGAAAATCTTAAAATATGCGATGCATATAGTGCAAAATTGAAGATATTTCTATAAGATAAACAGAGGTTGCATAACGCTATGGAGATCCATAAATAAATAGTGTAAAATTCAACTCAAGCTTGAAAAAGAAACATTTGATAAGGGTATAGTTACCAATAAGAAGGATAATCATAAGGAGTATATAAAATGTAGAAATGAAGAAAGAAACTAAATAAAAAGTTTAGGGATGTGAAAACATTGATTAGGACGGCTAAAATTGATCATGACAAATACCAATAAAATAAATAGTAAAGATATAAAAAGTAAATGTTTAGACAGGGCGCGATCAAATCAGAGATGAATAAGGGGCAGTCCAGTTCTCGGGGAGAAAGATATAACAAATTGCATTTATATAGTGCCGTTAAAGTAGTAAAACTATCCAAGGTGCTTCACTGGAGAGTTATCAGACAAAAACTGACAAGGCCAAAGAAGGAGACGTTAGTACATATGATCAAAAGGCTGCTTAATGAGGTTGCTTTAAGTAACTTCTTACCGTAGGAGGAGAGAGATAGAGCTTAGCACCTAAATGACTGAAGGTTTGACAATGAGAGAGGGAGATATTAAATATTTTGCATTAATATTTACAAAGGAAGTGAAAATGTAGGTATTCTAGAGAAAGATGGGAAACATTTGATGGAACTAACTATTGAAAAGGAATGGGTTCTGAAACAGAGGAACTTAGTGGACATTTCACTGGCCTTTTATGTCCATCAGTGGCTGTTGAAATCAGAGAGAAGGTACCAGAGGCACTGGTCACAATTTTTCAGTTTTTACAGGACTTGGACCAATGTGCTCGCAAGGTTTACTAGTGTGGCAGGGAGATGGGCACCAGCATATAGAAGTAGAAAAGACAAATAGGATACATAAATGAGTGAGGGTGTTGGATAGTACTGGAGAAAGAAATTATACCCCAAAGGATAGGAGCAGACTAAGAAGGACTAAGACAGTTTTAGAATGCATGTATGCAAGCACACAAAGTGTGGTGAATAAGGTTGATGAGCTACAAGTACCGATAGCAATGTGGGAATATGATATTGGGGCAATAACAGAAACCTGGTTAAAAATGGTGAGGATTGGGACTTAATATTCAAAAATGCAAAGTGTCCGGAAAAGATAGGTTGGAAAAAAGGGCAGTACTGATTAGGGAAGACATTTTAGTGTTGGAAAGAGATGTCCTTGAGCGGACAAGGACAAAATCCATTTCGCTAGAGTTGAGAGGCCAAAATAGAATGAAGAGGCTAGTGAGAGTACTCCATAAACCTCCATATAGTGAGTGTGAGAGAGAAACAAATCTGCAGGGAAATCACAGAGAAATGCAAGGATAAGTGGTGATATTGGGAGATTTTAATTATCCAAATATTAATTGGGATAATGCTAGACTAAAGGGAAAGGCAAAGGAGGAATTCCTGAAATGTGTTCAGGAGAACTTCCTTGACCAGTATGTTCTTGGTTCAACAAGGAAGGAGGCATGGTGAATATGATGAAACAAAAAAGAGGTGTATGGTGTATTTCAGGTGAGTTCTTCAAATGACAACAAGGCCAAATACAATAAGTGAGAGGGGAAGTGAAGAAAAATTATAACTGGCAAAGGGAGAATATAGGAATAGAATGGCAGTTAACATAAAAGGGAACCCAAAAATCTTCTACCAGCATGTAAATAGTAAGCAGATTTGGGGTTGGTCTTATTACAGACAAAGAGAGAGATATATGGTTAGAGGTGCAGGGCAAGGTGAGAATACTTAATACTTTGTATCGATGTTTACTAAGGAGAGGGTGCTAACAAAATATCAGTAGAAGCCAAGATGGTGTGGGAATTGACAGGAAAGATGCACTGGAATGACTGTAAAATTTGTAAAAGACAGATTGTGCTTAATCTGATTGAATGTTTTGATGAATAACTGGGAAGATTGATGAAGGGGATGCAATGGATATTGTCAATGTAGATTTTAAGAATGCCTTTGAAAAAGTACCACATGATAGACTGATTTAACAAAATTGAGGATCCTGGAATAGCAGTGTCAGATTGGATAAAAAATTGGCTTCAGGACAATTGGCTTAACTGTGTCCAGTTCTGGTCATCACGCTTTAGGAAAGATGGCAAATGGTTGTTTTTCACACTGGAGGATGGTAAACAGTGTTCCCCAAGGTTCAGTGCAAAGACTGTTGCTTTTTTTTGATATGTATAAATGACTTTATGGTCCCAACTGGTGTTACTACTGGACAAGTCAGATCCCAGGGTGGAACCCGACTTCATAGATCCTAACTTATATTTTTGTTTAGAAACATGGAGGGCGACCATTGAACATGGAGTCAGCTGATGAACTTTTAACAAAAGAACAAAATATTTATTAAACAAGAAAATATTAACTATACGACCATACTCCTTCACCCACAACTATACCTTTGCAGATTCGTAAGGATAACACAAGTTACAAAAGCTATCTTATACTCTCATGTTCACAGGAAGTACACAGTCCATGTAAGCTAATAGGTGACCTGTGATCAGGCACACCACACTCTGAAACCAAATGACGATGCCATCCCAAACAGATGCTTATGGATCCCTCATCAACTACCCCAGACACATGTCGCACCATGAGCCACCAGTCTCACTGAACTCTGTCTTTCACATGAGAGTCTCCAATCGCCAATCTCAACCCATTTGGGAATCTTCTGCCAAACAACGCTTTCTCTCGGACGCCTTCCACAGAGGTCCATCTCCAGGGTTTCTAACTCTCCTTCCGTTGTTCCTCTCCCCTGGATCGCCATATGCTTTCAAGCTTTGCCTTCCATGCGCTCTCTCTCAGATACTCAGCGGGGCCAACAGAACACCACTGCTTCATGTGCTGCTTCCTCGAATCTTCTGGCTTCTCTGAAGCCTATTTTGCTTTAAGTCTGCATCCTGCAGCTTTCTCCCTTTAAGCTTGGAGCCTTCCTTTGCTCCTCACTCTTAACTTCACTTAACAGGACCTTTTCCAGACTCCTGTTCTTCCTTTGACTAGAAGGTCTTCTTGGGACTTTCTCTTGTTCCACTCCCCTGGATTTTGGGTCTTTCTTTAGTTTGTTCAAGAAGCAACATAAGAAAATAACAGTTAAACTAATGTTAATATATGCATAAACTCTCATTTCCATAATAGCTTTAAGTGGTGCCTCCTAAATATCAGTGCTAACTACAATTTTATTTTCAGTATATATCGATGATTTGAACTTTGTTATAGGGAGCAAAAGCTCAACATTTATTGGCAACATAAAAATCTAAGTGACTTGGCTAATATTAAAGACTTACATTTAACTAACACTTTTCATGGCTTCACGATGTTTCAAAGTGCTTTACAGCCAGTGAAGTACCTTTTGAAGTGTACTCATTGTTGTAATGTAAAGAGGACCGTAAGAATGCTCAGAAAGACAAGCAGAGGATAGGCAGCCTGGGAAAATACAGAAGTGAGTAATGTTGTACAGTTTGGGAGAAAAAAAAAGCAATGTATGGTCATATATGCTTGGGAAAGATGGCAGTGTGTGAACTGAGACACCTAGGGATTCAAATATATAATTTAATGTGAATCAGAGGTTTTGTAACAAAATTATGCCAAGTATGGACCAGTAATTTATCATAGTTGGGGAATGCTCTGCAATCGGCAAGGAATCCTCTGGGTTACATAACACTGCAGACACTGGTTTTGTGAACACAGGGATGGAACCTGGGAGAAGAGTCATAGGATCAAAGAACATTAGTATGGCAGGTCACAGGGAATGGCAGCATTAGGCATGCTCTTGTATCACGGAACATTGAAAATAAATTTTAGTGCCTTTTATAACACTGGGGTTGTGATGTTGGCACCCAGCAGGACTGAGGAAGTTTTTTGGGACTTTGGCGACTGAATCTGGAACCATTTGAGGTGATTGCTAGGATTTGGCATGTATTGGAGAGCAGGACCTAGTGTAATTGGGGAGGAGTCTTGACGACGGAGACCCAAACTGCCATCCCCTCCCCCCACCCATGCAGCTTTTGCACTACAGGTTTTTCGGCTTTACCTCCCAGAAGTATTTAATCTGCCGGCTTCCTTCTGAGACCTGTCAACAGTTATTGGAACACTCTACAAAACTTTCATGGTGCTTCATGCTCTCGTCGGGACCTTGAAAAATTTATTAATTTTGCTTCCAATCTCCACCCCTCCATCATTTTCACATGGTCCATCTCTGACACTTCTCTTCCCTTCCTTGACCTCTCTGTCTCAATTTCTGATGATAGACTGTCCACCAATATCCATTACAAGCCTACTGACTCCCACAGCTACCTCGACTACAGCTCCTCACACCCCGCTTCCTGTAAGGACTCCATCCCATTCTCTCAATTCCTTCGCCTCCGTCGCATCTGTTCTGATGACGCTACCTTCAAAAACAGCTCCTCTGACATGTCCTCCTTCTTCCTTAACCGAGGTTTTCCACCCACGGTCGTTGACAGGGCCCTCAACCGTGTCCGGCCCATATCCTGTGCATCCGCCCTCACGTCTTCTCCTCCCTCCCAGAAACATGATAGGGTCCCCTTTGTCCTCATTTATCACCCCACCAGCCTCCGCATTCAAAGGATCATCCTCCGCCATTTCCGCCAACTCCAGCATGATGCCACCACCAAACACATCTTCCCTTCACCCCCCCGGCGGCATTCCGTAGGGATCGTTCCCTCCGGGACACCCTGGTCCACTCCTCCATCACCACCTACTCCTCAACCCCCACCTATGGCACCTCCCCATGCCCACACAGAAGATGCAACACCTGCCCCTTCACTTCCTCTCTCCTCACCGTCCAAGGGCCCAAACACTCCTTTCAAGTGAAGCAGCATTTCACTTGCATTTCCCCGAACTTAGTCTACTGCATTCGTTGCTCCCAATGCGGCCTCCTCTACATTGGAGAGACCAAACGCAAACTGGGCGACCGCTTTGCAGAACACCTGCGGTCTGTCCGCAAGAAAGACCCAAGCCTCCCTGTCGCTTGCCATTTTAACACTCCACCCTGTTCTCTTGCCCACATGTCTGTCCTTGGCTTGCTGCACTGTTCCAGTGAAGCCCAACGCAAACTGGAGGAACAGCACCTCATCTTCCGACTAGGCACTTTACAGCCTTCCGGGCTGAATATTGAATTCAACAACTTAAATCTTAAACTCCCCCTCCCCTCATCCCCACCCCGTTTCTTCCCCCTCCCCCTTTTTTTTCAATAATTTATATAGATTCTTCTTTTCCCACCTATTTCCATTATTTTTAAATCTACAACTAAAACTTTGTTAGTCTTTCCACCCCACCCCCACTAGAGCTGTACCTTGAGTGTCCTGCCATCCATTCTTAATTAGCACTTTTCTTAGATAATATCACCACCTTCAACACCTCTTTGATCCTTTTGTCTGTGACATCTTTTGATTACCTGCTCCTATCACTGCTTGCTTATCCCTACAACCACCCTACCCTCAACTTCTCTCTCCCCCCGCCCCCCACCTTAGACCAGCTTATATTTCACCTCTCTCCTAACTATACTTCAGTTCTGCCGAAGGGTCATGAGGACTCGAAACGTCAAATGTTTTCTGCTCCACCGATGCTGCCAGACCTGCTGAGTTTTTCCAGGTAATTCTGTTTTTGTTTTACAAAAAGATATAGATAAGTTAAGTGAGTGGGCAAAGATCTGGCAAATGGAGTATAATATGGGCAAATGTGAAATGAGAAGCATATTATCTAAATGATGAGAGATTGCAGAGCTTGAGGTGTAGAGAGACCTGGTGTCCTAATGCATTAATCACTAAAGGTTAGTATGCAAGTACAGCAAGTAATTAGGAAAGCTAATAGAATATTATCATATATTCCGAGGGGAATTGAATACAAAAGCAGGGAGGTTGTGCTTCAGTTGGACAGGGCATTAGTGAGACCACATTTGAAGGACTTTGTGTAGTATTAGTCACCTTATTTAAGAAAGGATGTAAATGCGTTGGAAGCAGTTCAGCAAAGGTTTATCAGACTAATACCTGGAATGGGTGGGTTGTCTTATGAGGAAAGTTTGGACAGACTAGGCTTGTATCCACTGGAGTTTAAAAGCGTAAGAGGCATCTTGATTGAAACATATAAGGTCCTGAGGGGTCATGACAGGGTGGATGTGGAAAGGATGTTACTTCTTGTAGGAGAATCTAAAACTAAGAGTCACTGTTTAAAAATAAGGGGTTGCCCATTTAAAACAGAGATTAGGTGAAAATTTTTCACTCAGGGTTGTGAGTCTTTGGAACTCTCTCCCTGGAAGGGTGGTGGAAGCAGGGTCCTTGAATATTTTTAAGGCAGAGGTGGATAGATTCTTGGTAAGCAAGGGGCTGATAGGTTATCGGGGGTAGATGGGATGCAGATTTCAGGTTACTATCAGATCGGCCATGATCTTATTAAATGGCGGAGGAGGCTCGAGGGCCGAATGGCCCACTCGTGTTCCTTGTTCATACGTAAGAAAGGAGAGAGAGAGAGAAAATGGGGAACTACAAACCTGACATCAGTAGTAGAGAAAATGCTAGATTCTATAATAAAGGATGTGATAACAGGACACTTAGAAAATAAGGTTAGGAGTCGGCAGAGTCAACATGGATTTATGAAAGGGAAATCATGTTTAACAAATCTGTTGGAGTTTTTTGAGGATGTAACGAGCTGAATTGATGAGGGGGAACTGGTGGATGTGGAATATTTAGATTTTCAGAAAGCTTTTGATAAGGTACCACACAAGAGGTTAGTAAACAAAATTAAAGCACATGAGATTAGGCATAATATACTGGCATGGATTAAAAGCTGGTTAACAGACAGAAAACAGAGAGTGAGAATAAATGGGGGTCGTTTTCAGGTTGGCATGCTGTGACCGGTGGGGTACTGCAAGGATCAGTGCTTGGGCCTCAGCTATTCACAATCTATATCAATGATTTTGATGTGGGGAATTAAATGTAATATATTTCCAAACTTGCAAACGACATAAAACTTGGTGGGAATGTGAGTTGTGAGGAGGATGCAAAGACGCTTCAAGGCGATTTGGAGAGGCTAAGCGCGAGGGCAAGAATTTGGCAGATGGATTAATGTATGGAGAAATGTGAGGCTATCCACTTTGATAGGAAAAACATACAAAATTCTTACAGGACTTGAAAGGGTAGATGCAGGAAGGATGCTTCTCATGGCTGGGAGGCCTAGAACCAGGGGTCACAGTCTCAGAATAAGGGGCAGGCCATTTCAGACTGAGATGAAGAGGAATTTCTTGATGTAAAGGGTGGTGAACCTTTGGAATTCCCTGCCCCAGAGGGCTGTTGGAACTCAGTTGTTGAGTATGTTGAAGACTGAGATTGATAGATTTCTACATATTAAAAACAGCAAGGGATATGGGGATAGTGCAAGGAAATGGTGTTGAAATAGAGGATCAGCCATGATCTCATTGAATGGCCGAGTGGGCTCAAAGAGCTGAATGTCCTACTCCTCCTATTTCTTATGTTCTTTTCTTCTATAGTATAAATTGCTGTGATCGTTTGAAATTTGGCATTCTTGCATTTGGCCTGATGAGTGCAAAACAAAATCTTTTGCCAACATGTCTCTCTTTTCAGTAAAATTCAAGTTCTGTACTACTAAGTGATTGTTTACAATAAATTTTGCTAATTTCTCTCCTGGTTCTTGTTACTAATTATCTTAAGTCTGTGTCCTCGGAGCACTGACATTCCTTCCAGTGGAAGCATTTTCTCCTTATTTACACTTCTCAAAACTTCTCATAATTTTCAATACCTTTATTAAATCTCCCCATAACGTTCTTTGCTCTAAAAATTACAATTCAAGTTTATCTAATCTTTCAACTAACTGAAGCCTGTCATCTCCAGTAAATCTCCTCAACACTGCTCCAAGGCCATGACATCCTTCCCAGAATTGAATACAATACTCCAGTTGATGCCTAATCAGTGAAAAGTTGAGCATCACTTCCTTGCTTTTGTCCTGCCTGTCTCTATTCATAAATTCAAGGACCCCTATATGCTTTTTTTAAAACAGATTTATCAATTTGTTCTACTATCCTCAAAGATTTGTGTGTGTGAAAGCCCAAGTTTCTCTGTTCCTATGCCTCCTTCAAAATTGTACCGTTTAGCTTTTTTTTATTGCCTGTCCTCCGTCTTCCTCCTAAAATACATCACTTCACACTTCTCTGCATTAAATTTCATCTACCCATTTTACCAGTTTGTCCCCCCTGGAAATCTGCTTATAGCCTCCTCACTGTTTGTTATGTTTCTGAGTTTTGTGCCAAATTTTTGCCTGAAATAAAGCCTGGGAATTCAATCTAATTTATTTCACAGTCTTTTGGAAAAGGCTGAGACATCTGAAATTTTAACAGGATGAGGGGGAAACACTCTACTTTAGTCAGCCGATGTATACTGGGAAATTCATGTACATGATCTCAATCTCCAGATGTGTTGAAAACTGTCAACCTTTCAGGGAATAAAATGTCCAGTTGAAATCAAAACTTATAAATCAGGTTGAATCCTTGTAACAAAAACTCTCAGCAAGACATTTGAAGGCATAAAAGTCAATACGATGGGTTAATTTAATCATTTTTTAAAAGTATAAAAATGTAACAATTCTGAATAATATCAAAATCAAATCTGATCTATTTTTTGACCACAGAAGTGACGCTTAGACACTTTTACTCACGTCATAGGAAAAGCTCTTAATTTAATCTGCTTGATTTAATTTTTAAATATGAGACTTATCATTGGCTATATTTACTGTGGACTATCCAAGAGGACAAAGTTTAACTAGCTATGTACTGCACTTGTCAAAACTGAGTCTTAAATGTGGTAGAAATCTCAGAATGGAACCTTACTATAAGGAATGAAATAATATTCAAGTATGATGTCATCCTGAGATAAGGAGAAATTATTTTACTCGGAGGGTTGTGAATCTTTGGAATTTTCTGCCCCAGAGGGCTGTGAAAGCTGTGATTGAGTATATTTAAAGCAGAGCTTGACAGATTTCTAATTACCAATGACATAAAGGGATATGGGGGAAAAAGGCATTGGAGTGGATGATCAGCCAATGGCAGAGCAGGCTCGATGGGCTGAATCCCCTACCCCTGCTCCTATATTCCTATGAATGAAGTATGAAGAAATTATCTTTGGATTGTTATCTTTTCCTCCTTTTCCTTGTCCAATTAGTACAGCTGAGATTGGTCAAATGTCATCTCCTCCATCCCAGTGGAGATCAGTATCAATTTCAAGCAGGAATAGGAGTGTGTTTTACCATGCCATATTTGAGAATCCAAAATTCTAATTTTTCAGTTAATGAGGTAAAATAACTAAAATCTACCTTTGGAAGAGTTCATATTCTAGCAAGGGGCATTGCTTCTGCTTTGAAACTTTGTGTACTTTATTGTAACAGTAAGGTCATAGCCATAAATTATTTTTTGTCTCAAGTTTCAAAGTTGCAATTGACATAACTGGATTTCTGTAAAGAAGTTTCAAAAGATTTGCATAATGATACATTCATAACATCTAACAATTTCCTATGTCGTTTTCTAGAAACTTGTAATTGCTTTGTAATAGCTATAAGATATTGCAAGATGAGATAAAATTTGCTAATTTTTTTCAATAGGAAAGAGTGCATATTCACGATTGATCCAGCCACTGCTAGAGACTTGGATGACGCGCTATCTTGTTGCAAACTCCCAGATGGTATGTTTCTTTTTTGAACTTCTCTCTTTTTGAAATTCATTAATGAAAATGTGATATTACTTCGTATTCCATTTGAAAAGAAATGTAAAAATATAAGAATGGCAAAACCACATGACTTTTAAATAGAGCACCAATTGGAGACAAGTGCAGTGTTTCTGTTACCAAGACTGAGGAAACGACATGGCCTAGATTTCGCAGTCAAGAGTCAAGCGATGGCACTTGTTGCTGACCTCAAAGAAAGCTGCCCACACTGATCCAGCGATTTCTGTGGCGTGGTTTCCCCCTTTTCTGACAGCAGTTTAAATCTGGCACCAAGTCAAGGGCATGTCTTAGCATATAGCAGGCAAGCACAGTGAAGTATCCATGCACAGGCCTCCATTATTAATATAGATTTTCAGATAGCAAAATAAATGATTACACTTGGATTAAGAGAGAAGTTTAAATAAAGATAAAGCTATTCAAAAATATATTTTTTAAAACATAATTTTTTATCATAATGGAAAAATTTGACATTCCATAAATATAAAATTAACTTCTCAGGGCGGTTAATAGAAATTATGAAGTTAGTGTGCTGCAAAAAAACGTAGTCACACCATATTTAAAAAGGTTAACTTTTTCAAGAACCTTTGCAGTGAGACTAATGGTGTAAAAGTAGAGGCTGTCATCAATTCAGAAAATTTCCCATTGATTGTTGTTCCAGGGGATCTCAAGAATATGCACTAACTGTTAGCAACTTCTGAAATTGCCCGTTATCCTGCATGTGGGCGGACTCCAGAAGTTGCTGTCAGTTTCTGTGGAGTAATGCTGATGGGTTTGTCATCATTACATTGTAAAATCCAGGCCCTTAGCAAGTGGAAAAGTTCCAAATGAGCCTAATCTTTCATTTTGGTGGAAATAAAATTGCTATTTCCCTGTCAGAAAATACAGTACTTGTGCATTGTATACATAAGGATTTCACACATTTGTAAATTATTTTTATTAAGGCCCATTGCAAGCATGAACTGTTGCATAAGCTACCGTTCATCTTTGAAGAAGTGACTGTTAGCATGAAAGTCTCCTCATTGGAAGATGCTTAAATTGTAGGGAAAGAAAGAAGGAAATGTTACATATGCCATAAATCTGAAACAAAAACGCTAAGATGCAAGAATACACAGCAGGCCAGACACAATCTGTAAAAAGACCAGACTGGTTATGACTGTTTGGGTGTGTACCTGTCAAAGGCATCATAACCACCCTTTCCTTGATTGAGCTGTGGATTTCCTGAATTTTGTATTATAAGTGAATATAGTTCCACAATTTAGCTCCTACTGATGTCGATGCAGAAAGAATTTACGTTTATCATGGGCTTGTTCAGGGAAAAGAAATTACTATATCATTTCCGTGATGTGAGACTGAGTGGTACTGCTGCAATACAATTACTTAAACTAGTTCATCTCCTGTGGCATTACCAACAATGAGTCTGTGGCAATACCAACAATGAGTCAGAGGATAGAATCTGTCACTAATGTGTAGCTGATGTTCTGGTGGAGTTGTTGACGTTGTTGTCTATTTACACTGTATCCTTGGTAGTATTATGATGATAGTTATATATGATGGTGTCATGTCTCAAAATCATGAATACACTACCATTAATTTGTGGGATTTTAAATATAAATAATGAAAGATGAAATTTAGATAAAATAATAAAATGAAAACTCAAGGTCATGATTTACCTAATCTTTGTATCACATTTTAATAATTTCTGTATTTAAAACTAAGCTATTTAAATGACAAATAATCTAATGAAACAGAGGAAACTGTTAAAATAACCGCCTTTTAAATGAATTGGCTGTGAATGGGATTTAATTTGTATTGAACTTTGTGATTAGATATATTCATGTGAATTGAAATTTGAAATGGTTGATGTGACGTGAAGAGGTTATGAGGGAAAATATGATGCCTTAAATAGTTTAAAAGTATCAAAAAGTAATAGCAAACAGACCAAAAATTAAGTTGAAAAGTTCTCTGATGAGAGTTTAAAGGAGCAGCAGGGAGAACTTTAGAATTCTGTCCTCAGAAAATGCTTTAGGCAGGCTGGGTCTGGAGAAATTTAGTTGTCCATGAGACCCACTCCCTGCTTCCTTGATCCTAATCCTACTAAACTACTAACCACATAACCTCCTGGCTCCCACATTAGCTGATATTGCAAACAGCTGTCTTTTCTCAGGTACTACTCAGGTACTTGGGTATCCTTCAAATGTACTGTATGTAAGAAGAAAAAGATTAGTGAAGACAAATGTTGGTCCCTTACAGTTCGAAACAGGAGAATTTATAATAGAGAACAAGAACATGGCAGAGCAATTAAGCAACTACTTTAGTTCTGTCTTCATGGAGAAAGACACAAATAACTTCCCAGGGAACCAGAGGTCTAGTGAGAAGGAGAAATTGAAGGACATTAGTATTACTAAAAAAAAAGCAGTGCTGGAGAAATTAATGGGACTGAAAGCCGATAAATTCCCTGGGCCTGATAATCTACATACCGGGGTACTAAAGGAGGTGATTGTGGAAATAGTGGATGTGTTGGTTGTCATCTTCAAAAATTCTGTAGATTCTGGAACAGTCCTGGCAGGTTGGAGGGTGGAAAATTTAACCCCACTATTTAAAAAAGGAGGGAGGGAAAAAACAGGGAATTACAGACCAGTTAGCCTAACATCGGTGGTAGGGAAAATGCTAGAGTCTGTTATAAAGAATGTGAAAGCAGGACACTTAGAAAATATCAGTGGGATTAGACAAAGTCAACATGGATTTATGAAAGGGAAATCCTGTTTGACAAACCTACTGGAGTTTTTTGAGGATGTAACTAGCAGAATAGGTAATGGAAAACCAGTAGATGTGATGTATTTGAATTTTCAGAAAGCTTTTGATAAAGTCCCAAAAAAGATGTTAGTGTGCAAAATTAAAGCACATGGGATTGGGATTAATATATTGGCATGGATTGAGAATTGGTTAACAGACAGGAAACAGATAGTAGGAATAAATGGGCCTTTTTCTGAATGGCAGGCGGTGACTAGTGGGGTACCTTAGGGATCTGTGTTTGGGCCCCAGCTACTCACAATACATATCAATGATTTGGATGAGGGAACCAAATGTAATATTTCCAAGCTTGCTGATGACACAAAACTAGATGGGAATGTGAATGGTGACGAGGATGTTATGAAACTTCAAAGCGATTCAGACAAGTTGAGTGAGTGGGCAAATACATGGCAGATGCAGTATAACATGGATAAGTGTGAAGTTATCCACTTTGGTAGGAAAAACAGAATGGCATGATAGATTGGGAAATATTGAGGTACAAAGGGACCTGGGTGTCCTTGTACACCAATCACTGAAAGCAAGCATGCAGGTGCAGCAAGCAGTTAAGAAGGCAAATGGTATGTTGGCCTTCATTGCGAGAGGACTTGAGTACAGGAGCAAGGATGTCTTAATACAGCTATTCAGGGCCTTAGTGAGACCATACCTGGAGTATTGTGTGCAGTTTTGGTCTCCTTGCCTAAGAAAGGATGTACTTGTCATAGAGGGAGTACAACAAAGGTTCACCAGACTGATTCGTGGGATGGCAGGATTGCCGTATGAGGAAAGATTGGGCCGACTCGGCCTGTATTTACTGTAGTTTAGAAGAATGAAAGGGGATCTCATTGAAATGTATAAAATTCTGACAGAGCTGGACAAAGTAGATGCAGGGGTGATGTTTCCTCTGGCTGGGGGTCTGGAACAAAGGGTCACAATTTCAGAATACGAGGTAGGCCATTTATGACTGAGATGAGGAGAAACTTCTTCACTCAGAGGTGGTGAACCTGTGGAATCCTCTACCACAGAGGGCCGTGGAAGCCAAGTCACTGAATATATTTAAGAAGGAAATAGATAGATTTTTGGACTCTAAAGGTGTCAAGGGGTATGGGGAGAGAGTGGGAGTATGGCATTGAGATAGAAGATCAGCCATGATTATAATGAATGACGGAGCAGGCTCAAAAGGCCGAATAACCTACCCTTCCTATTTTTCTATGTTTCTACTGTCATCACATCTCTCCATAAAATAAATCCCTTGACCTCTCTGTTCTTGGAAAATATCTTACCATCTCCAATCTCCTTTTCCTCTCGGTCATTAGATGTGTTGTTGTCTCCCAAATCTGATCCCACCTTTTCCGGAACACCATGTTTGAATCACTTCAATCCGGCTTCCTCCCCTGCCTTAGTACCAAAATAGTTCTTAGCAAAATCTCAAACTACAACTTATGTGACTGTGTCAAAGGTAAACTCTTCCTCCTTGTGCTCCACCCCTTGTCTGCAGCCTTTGACACAGTTGACCACACCCTCCTTTTCCAGTGCCTCTCCATCATTGTCCAGCTGGGTGAACGGCACTCATTGTCTTCTTATCTGTTAACTCATAGCCAGAGAAACCTGCAATGGTTCTGTTCCTGCTCCTACACTGTTGCCTCTAGTGTCCCCCAAGGATCTATCCTCGGGACGCCTCCTATTCTTAAATACATTCTGACATTACGTCATTTGAAAATAGTCCCTGTTTCCTCATGAACAAGGGTTCATTTGGTAATGAACAATTATACCTCTAAATTTTCTTAGTTGTGCTCAAGCTGTTTATTTCAATGCGTGATGCCTTTAAATTTCTTCGTGCAGCCATGCATGTGCAATGCCTTAAAAGGGGTATCTTTGAATGCCCTTTGCAATACCTTCACAATTAGTGCATTGTCAGACACTTGCGCAGCTTAGTGGGAACATTGCTCACTTGCCTTTCTCGACCCCTCTATTATCTCTAAATTGTCGGTCTGCTCATGAATTTCCTTAACTAAATATTGGGAAGTTTGAAGCCATTGTCTTCAATCATCACCACAAGCTCTGCTCCCCATCCCCTGACTACAACTGCCTAAGGCTGAGCCAACCTGTTCACAACCTTGGTGTCACATTTGACCGGAGATGAGGTTCCGAGTGACTAAAATTCATTCATGGGATGTGGACATTGCTGGAAAGGCCAGCATTTATTCCCTTATTTCTAATAGTCATTTGTAGTGCAGAACCTGAGTATTGCTGAAAAAGAGACATTTTTTGTCAAAGCTTTTCATCTTGTACTCATCAGGACAATTCGCAAGAAAATACTAACGTCAGGGGAAACAACATATTTATACTGTCTGAGAAAAGAATGCTGATTGGTTGGCAAGTGTACTCAGATTGGCAGAGGTGTTGCCATGGAGAATGCACCAGCAGATGGTGACTGACAGTTAACTGCCAAGCATTGTTTGAAATTTAAACCAGACAGCTTGACTCTGCTCAAGATATTGCCTTGGGAAATGAACCAGTGAATGGCTGCCATTTCTTTTATTTAGCTGAAACAGATGCAAAATGTGTACATGTTCTTTCTGTCTGCAAAGAACAGGGCCTTGTGTATTAATATATGTAGCTTCCAGTGCACGCAAATGCGCCATACTGTGAGCCCGACTGACAATCTTAAATCAGTTGTCAGCGTAATTCTCAGCACACTGAGAATTATTTAGCAAATGTTGTCCAATCGCGGAATCACATCTAATGTTGGACACTGTGTTTTGAGTTTTATAAGCATGGGCTGGTTGGGTAAGGTCTGTAGCTTGCCTATTGTGAACAACAAAAGGGACATGCTGTTTGATACAATCCGCCAGTCTTTGGGACATACGGCCTACTAGGTTCATTCCCCAGGGCAACATCTTGACTAATCAGAGTCAAGTTGTCTGGTTTAAATTGCAAACAGTGCTTGGCAGTTAACTGTCAGTCACCATCCACTGGTGCATTCTCCATGGCTTCGCCTGTACCAATCAGCACTCTCTTCTCATACAGTATAAATATGTTGTTTCCCCTGACATTGGCATTTTCTTGTGCATTGTCCTGATGAGTGCAGAACAAAAAGTTTTGACAAAAAAGTCTCTCTTTTCAGCAAGATCCCTTATTTCTCTTGAGAAGGTCGTGGTGAGCCACCTTTTAGACAATGGAATGGTTTGCTAGGCCATATCAAAGAGCAGTTAAGAGTCAACCACTTTGTCGTGGGTCTGGAGTTGCATTTAGGCTAGACCAGGTCAGGATGGCTGATTTCCTTCCCTAAAAGACAAGAGTGAACCAGATGGGTTTCTATCACAATCCGGTAGTTACACGGTTGACATTACTGAGTGCATTTTTTCTAATTTCAGATTTATTTAATTAACTGAATTTAAATTCCCCAACTGCTGTGGCTGCATTTGAAATCATGTCTTCAGATCATTAGCCAATGCCTCTGGGTCGCTAGTCCAGTAAATATAACCACTATACTACTGTTTTCACTTAGTGACATGGCCCCACTCTGCCCCGACCTCATTTCATCTGCTGCTAAAACCATCATTCATACCTTTGTTATTTTGAGATTTGACTATTCCAAGGCCAACCTCCCATTTTACACCCCCTGTAAACTTGAGATTATTGAAAACTCTGCCATCCATGTCCTATCTTGAACTGAGTCCCATTTACTCATCACCTCTGTGCTTGCTAACCTACGTTGGTCCTGGTTAAGCCACGCCTTAATTTTAAAATTCTCATCCATGTTTTAAAATCTGTTCATGGCCTTGCCCTTCGCTAATTCTGTAATCTCCTACAAATCTCCTCCAATTTTGGCCTCTTGAGCATCTCTGATTTTAATCACTTCACCATTAGCAGCTATGCCTTCAACTGGCTAGAGTCTAAGCTCTTGAATTTCATTTCTAAACTTCCCCACTTCTGTTGAAGGTGCTCCTTTGAGCAAGCCTTGACCAATATCTTCTTATGTTACTTGATGTTAAATTTTGCATGTTACTGCTAGCATGAAGCATTTTGGGATGTTTTACCACGTTAAAAGTGCTATATAATTAGTTATTGATTTGGAGTAAACAAGAATAAAAAAAGGATTAAATTATTTACAAATTAAAAATAAAAAGGAGCGTTTAATAAAGAAACGCAAAACTATTTTTAATACAGTATTCAGGTGGAGAGATTGGGTTACTTGCAGCATCCTAAGACTGGGTAGGCTTTGAAGCTGTGTTATAGTTTGGCAAAGGGGACTTGGAGCTTCTGAAGCTCCCCTTAGTGTTAGGAGTGTGTTTGATGGTGTAACTGGGACCCCTGACAGTTGATAACAGCTTACTTAGTTAACCTATTAAGGTGCCACCAAGAGGCATAATAGGAAATTATACACCCAAAAAAGAGTATGATGTATGGACTGTTTCTAACATATATAGATAAATATAGATTACAATAGAAAAACTCAAGCGAATGGCCTTTGTTGAATTCAAATGGTTTCTATTCGATAGATAAATCATGCAAACAAAAGCAAAATACTGCATATTCTGGAAACCTGAAATAACAGAAAATGCTGGAAGCACTCAGCAGTTCAAGCATCTTCTGTGGACAGATAACATGAAGGTTAATGACTTTTCATCAGAGGAAATATTGGTTTGGCAATTGTACACCTATGTAGATAGTATCACCCCTAAATTTGTAACAAAACCTAAGCCTCTCTGCTTCTGTCTGTTTTCATGGAAGAAACCTCTTAACAGCTTTTCTACTTTTAACATTGAGTGTTTTGGACAAACTGATGAGGTTCTAAAGGAAACAGAAATAACTGATGATGATGTGATCAGCAGGTGAAGGAAGCCAAAGACCTGGGTCCTGACAGATTGCAACCTCAAGTACCTAGAGGAAGTAGCTCATAAAATTTGATATGTTCTAACAGGTGTCTTGGAAACTAATATTATGCGTGTGGATTGGAGAAAAGGATATGATATACTGATCTCTCAAAAAATGACCGAGATAATGTAGGAAACTACAGGCCAGTCGGCCTTATATTTATAGTTGTAAAATTATTAGTATCAAATGGATCCAAGATGATATATATGCCTGTATAAATACAGAGCCCTGGTGGCACACTATAGAAAGAAATCATGGAGGTGATAACAGAAGCTCTGGCCACAATTTTTTTCTCCTCTTGAAATGAGCAAATTTTGCCCTGTGACTGGGCATAATTTCTAGTTTGACTAGAACTTTGTACATGAATATAGTATTGGCAGTTGAAATCATTATATTATTTGCCAGAAAACTCAGCATTTCGAGTAACAAAACTGATTTGAGTTCAAGCATGCAAACTTTGTTTGCTCATCTACTTTCAGTTGTATATGAAAAGAAATAAGGTGAGGCATCTTCATTGATTAAAAATTTAGAATGCCTCTGCATTCTTAGATTGAGCTAACACCTTTCATTTTCAAGCACTACCTCAAGGCTGAAACTCCAGTGCAGTACTGACAGAGTACTGCACAGCCAGAGATGCCATCTTTTGGATGAAATGTTAAACCAAGGCCCCATTTGCCTGCCCAGGCGGAAGGAAAAGACCCCACGGCACAATTTCAAAGAAGAGCAGGGGAGTTATCCTTGGTATCCTGGACAATACTTATCCCTCAATCAACATCACAAAAAACAGATTATCTAGTCATTATCACATTGCTGTTTGTGGGAATTTGCTGAGTGCCAACTGGCTGCTGGGTTTTCTACATTACAGCTGTGATACACTTCAAAAAGTACTTCATTGGCTGTAAGGTGCTTTGATGTCTGATGGTGATGGAAAGTGCTCTATAAATGCAAGTCTTTCTTTTTAGTACTGAAGTTCAGCTATCAGAGCTTTTAAGCAAAACAACTTAGAAACAATCTGTGAAGCTTTTCTTCTAACTTGATCGTACAAAATTAAATTTTCAAGTTTTGCATTTGCATTTTGGTAGAGAGAACTGAGGAATTCCGGTTGAGCATTTCCATTGGTTCTATGAAATGAAACGGCTTGTTAAATCTGACAATGTTATGCAAGTTGCACAAAAGTTTTTGAAGTAATGTAGAGAGAAATTTCTCTTGTAATTTTCTGACACATATTTTTCCTCTTTTGGATTTCATGTACCAGGAGTCCAAAGCAAAATGAGTGGTAGAAAATAGGCATGCAGATTGTGTGTGTCTTAAAGTGCTAGTCTCATATTGGGGGTAATCATAAGTTCTAAATATCATGTATGGTTATAATTGTATCTTTTCAAAGTCAAGTTTCTTAAAAGTATATCACAGTACATGGATCTTCAGAAGCAAAGGAAGTGTCAGGTTCTTTGATTCAGTATACTGTGCAAGGAAATTGAAATATCTACATTTATTTTTCGGTCTGTTTGGGGGTGAGGGGAGTGGACAGAGCAGATAGAAACTTCAGATCTTAATACAGATTGGATGTTTTTCACAGGAAAGTGTGTACGGCTTTTTCAGCAGATTTCAGAGAAACAGGATGCAGCAGGAGGAGACAACTGTAAAACAGTCATAAATTGAAATTGACCCTGACAGTTGCTGGGACGACAAAGAATTGAAAAATTGGTATGACGGCCATCAGAGTTCCAATAGGCTGATGCAAACTAATTCACTAATTTAGTTCAGCAAGTGATAGTTAATTTTGTTTTCTGGACTTTTGAGTGCAAGAGCTCTACCAAACACTATTGGAGAAGGAAATTCTACCTAAGGAAGAGGCATATGGAGCTTCATTGGTGGTATTCTTTATGAGCATTAATGAGTGAAGAATGTTGAGGCAGGTGCAGCAGCTCTTGTTTACCTTTAGAACATAAGAACTAGGAGCAGGAGTAGGCAATTCAGCCCCTTGAGCCTGCCCCGCCATTCAATACGATTATGGCTGATCTCATTTCGGCCTCAACTCCAATTTCCCGCCCTCTCCCCATAACCTTTCAACCCATTACTAATTAAAAATCTGTCTATCTCCTTAAATTTATTCAGCGTCCCGGCATCCACTGCACTCTGAGGTCGTGAATTCCACAGATTCATGACACTTTGAAAAAAGTAAAAACTCATCTCTGATTTCAATCTACCACCCTTTAGCTTAAAACTATGGCCTCTCGTTTTAGAATGCCCCAGAAGGGGAAACATCCATTCTGCGTCTACTTTGTCTATCCCCTTTAGCATCTTATATACCTCAATTAGATCTCCTCTCATCCTTCTAAACTCTAGCGAGTATAGGCCTAAATCTCCTAAATGCTCAGTCTCCTCATAAGACAAGCCCTGCATCTCTGGAATCAATCTAGTGAATCTCCTCTGAACTGCCTCCAATGCAACTACATCCTTCCTCAAGTAAGGGGACCAAAACTGTGCATAGTACTCCAGATGCGGTCTCACCAATACCTTGTACAGTTGCAACAATACTTCCCTATTTTTATACTCTATTCCTTTAGCAATTAATACCAAAATTCCATTTGCCTTCCTTATTACCTGCTGTACCTGCATACTAACTTTCAGCGATTCATGCACGAGGACACCCAGATCCCTCTGCACTGAAGCATTCTGAAGTTTCTCTCCATTTAAATAATAAGTCACCTTTTTATTCTTCCAACCAAAATGGATAACCTCGCACTTATCCACATTAAATGCCATCTGCCAAATTTTGGCCCATTCACCTTGTCTGTCCATATCCATTTGTAAATTTCTTATTTCTTCATTGCAACTTATTTCCCACCTATTTTGGTGTCATCTGCAAATTTAGCTATAATACCTTCTATCCCTGAATCCAAGTCATTAATATGGATTGTAAATAGTTGGGGCCCAAGGACTAACCCTGTGGCATCCCATTAGTTACAGCTTGCCATCCAGAAAAAGACCCATTTATCCCGACTCTCTGCTTTCTGTTGGTTAGCCAATCCTCTATCCAAACTAATATATTACCCCTAACTCTGTGTCATCTTACCTTGTGTATTAACCTTTTGTGCGGCATCTTATCAAAGGCCTTCTGGAAGTCCCGATATACTACATCTACAGGATCCCCATATTCCACTTTGCTTGTCACATCTTCAAAGAACTCTAGCAAATTAGTCAAACACGATTTACTTTTCATAAAACCATGCTGACTCTGATGGATTGCATTTTGACTTTCCAAGTGCTCCATTACTACTTCCTTAATAATGGATTCCAACATTTTCCCAACGACAGATGTTAAACTAACTGGCCTATAGTTTCCTACTTTCTGCCTACCCCTCCCCGGCCACTTTTTGAATAAGGGCGTTATATTAGCATTTTTCCAATCCACTGGAACCTTTCCAGAATCCATTGAATTTTGGAATATTATAGCCAATGCATCCACTATCTCCGCTGCCACTTCCTTTAAGACCCTGGGATGTAGGCCATCAGGTCCTGGGGACTTGTCACCCGTTAATCCCAGTAGTTTGCTCAGTGCTTTTTCATCTAGTGATGGTAATTGTTCTAAGTTCCTCCTTCCTTAAGTGCTTGTAGCTTCTGTGATTGTAATGTTGTACAGTACTGGCAGCCAGTCACATAGACTATAACAGAGTAAGCTATGTTCAACTAGTCAACTGATTTGTATGCCTTTGCAAGGTAATGGCTGCTGAAATCATATTCATCGCTTGAGTAACTGTTACAATAGTCCTTCTGATATATGTTTATAGAATCTTGAAATTGTTGAAAGTAGGACTGAGTTTTTTTTTAATGATTTACGCTTTAAAACAGCTTTTCCAGTCATTTTTGCCACCTTCCTTCTGTGATTATGATGTCAAGACACTGTTTGCAGCTGAATAAGAGTTTACATGGATTTAGAGATTGGTAGGCAAGATCATGATTCAATTTTCTTGTCAGAATTTCTGTCTTGGTTTCAGTACTAAAGATGACAAACTATTTGTTCTTATGCCAGTCTATATTTGGTTATAGTGATTTTCTTTTCAGGCGTGGGAATAAACCAATCTGTATTGGAGAGGTATCAGCAACCAGGAACATGATGAAATCCATCGTCTTATTGAAAAAGATGGGAAACAAAGGGCATAAGTACTTATTCCTGCGTGATTACTGCATGTGTGTTGAGATAAGTGCCCATTTATTGTGAATGTCTGTTTACATTCTTGTGAGGAAGTCAACATATCTGGTTCAAAATCTCAACAGGTAGGCCACAAGAGAAGAACTTTTCAGTAAGGTGTTAGGACTACCTTATTGAAGACATGTGGGAATGTTGAAATTGACTGCTCTAACTTAGAGGAAAGTATTGAGGCAGTTCGTCAATTTCTGAACCATAAAATTGAGAACATTACAAGGTGGCCAGTTTGCTCTGAAGCTAATTGGAAAGCTAGTTTGCTGAGTTTGAGGTGCCTCAAAATCTTTCCATTTATCGTATAGCTTTTGTCGAGTTTTGACACAATAACAGTAAGTAAATTACTCTGTATTTATCCGGGTCTGACGATGGAGTTAGATCTGTGTTGGGAACTGATTGGTACATATCAATTACCACCCGTCATGGTCTACCAAAGAATCATGAAGCTTGAAATTGACCTTGGATGCGTGCCTCCTGCAAGGTGTTGTCACATTGGTGTGTCAGGGAAGAATACACTTGCCTGCTTTTTTTGTCCAATCTTTCCGATCAAGTTTTCTATTAGTTAACTGATGGCTAGTTGACCATACTCGTGAACCAATGTTTACATTAAGCTACTTGGATAGAATGTGACATTCAACAACATAAGATTGCTTGATTTGAGCCCAAACAACATTGGAACTTGTGATTTGTGAATGTAATTTTATTACTATGTAGCAGGCTTCATTTTGAAACTTTTGTAAATCAGTGGAATTGGTGTACAGATCGGTGAAGACTTTAACTTTTTAAAGGTAGAGCTGAAGCTCTGTTCCTCTTCATTTCTCTCCTTTTAGATTCTCCTTAAATTCAAAGTCTTTGAGAAACTTTTTAATCATCTTTTAATGTTGCCTCCTTTGCTTCAGTGTTGTTTTATTCAGCTTCTAGCCACAGATTCCATCTCTCTCTTTGACCATAGTCTGAGGCTGAACCAGGCTGGTTTGCACACTTGCATCTGTTTGATCCTGAAATTAAATTCTAACCCCATTTAATCCCTATCAGCAAGACCACCTACTTCCACCTCAATAATGTCTCCCATCTTTGTCTGAAGCACTTACCCATGCTTTTGTTACATTCCAATGCTCTCCTAGCCAGCTTGAGCTGATCTAAACGTCTGCTGTATCCAAACGGACACCAAATGCCATTCACCATCGCCCCTGTGCTCATTGACCTGCATTGGTTCCCAGTTTTAAAATTTTCATCCTTGTGTTCAAATCTGTCCATAACCTCATTCCTCCCAATCTCTGTAGCCTCCTCAATTCCTATAACTTTCCAAGAACACAGTTTCTTCAGTTCAGGCTTCTTGAGAAATTTTGATTTCTTTCACCCCATTCACAGCCACATTCAGCTGTCCAGGCCTAAGCTCTGGAATTCCCTTCCTAAATTTCCCTGAATCCCTACCCCCCCTGTCTTGCTGTAAGCCACTCCTTAAAACTACCTATGTGACCAAGCTTTTGGTCATCTGTCCTAATATCTCCTTATGTGGCTCAGCGTCAAATTTGTCCAATAATGCCCTGTAAAGAATCTTGGGACAACTTACTGAGCTAAATTGCTAGAGAAATGTAAGCTGTTGTTAAAAGGTGTTATATAAACACAAGCAGTTGTTGAGCTTGCTAGTGCCATAAGTAATTGGAGTACATAAGAATGCAAGTTCCCACAACACTGTCTCCTGTACATCGATGACTGCTTCGGTGCTGCTTCATGCTTTTGTCTGGACCTGGAAAAATTTACTAATTTTGCTTCCAATTTCCACCCCTCCATCATTTTCACATGGTCCCTCCCTTCCTTGACCTCTGTCTCAATTTCTGGTGATAGACTGTCCACCAATATTCATTACAAGCCTACCGACTCCCACAGCTATCTCAACTACAGCTCCTCACACTCAGCTTCCTGTAAGAACTCCATCCCATTCTCTTAGTTCCTCCGCCTCCGTCGCATCTGTTCTGATGGCGCCACTTTCAAAAACAGTTCCTCTGTCATGTCTTTCTTCACCGAGGTTTTCCACTCACGGTGTTAGACACGGCCCTCAACCGGGTCCGGCCCATCTCCCGTGCATCCGCCCTTACCACCTTCTCCCTCCCAGAACCATGATAGGGTCCCCCTTGTCCTCATTAATCACCCCACCAGCCTCCGCAGTCAAAGGATCATCCTTCGCCATTTCCGCCAACTCCAGCATGATGCCACTACCAAACACATCTTCCCTTCACCCCCACAGCGGCATTCCGCAGGGATCATTCCCTCCAGGACACCCTGGTCCACTCCTCCATCATCCCCTATACTTCAACCCCCTCCCACGGCACCTTCCCATGCAACCGCAGAAGGTGCAACACCTGCCCCTTTACTTCCCCTCTCCTCACCATCCAAGGGCCCAAACACTCCTTTCAAGTGAAGCAGCATTTCACTTGCACTTCCCTCAATTTAGTCTACTGCATTCACTGCTCCCAATGCAGTCTCCTCTACATTGGAGAGACCAAACGCAGACTGGGTGACCGCTTTGCGGAACACCTTCCTGTCTGCAAGCATGACCCTGACCTCCCTGTCGCTTGCCATTGCAACACACCACCCTGCTCTCATGCCCACATCTCCGTACTTGGCCTGCTGCAATGTTCCAGTGAAACTCAACGCAAACTGGAGGAACAGCACCTCATCTTCCAACTGGGCACTTTACAGCCTTCCGGACTGAATATTGAGTTCAACAACTTCAGATGATGAACTCTCTCCTCCATCCCCACCCCCTTTCTGATCCCCCCCTTTCCCAATAATTTATACTTCTTTATTTATTTTTTAAATATATATTTTTCTTTTCCCACCTATTTCCATTATTTTTAAATGTATTTCCATCCATTGTTTTATCTCTACCTTTTAGCCTATTTTGATCCCACCCCCACTAGGGCTGTCTGTCACTTGCTTGTCCTGCTTTCTGCCCTTAATGTCATCGTTAGCACATTCCTCAGCTAATATCACCACCGTCAACACCCCTTTGTCCATGACATCTTTGGCAATCACTTTGCCTCCACCTATCACTGGCCCTCTATCCAGCTCTACCTGTCCCATCCCCGTCAACCAGCTTATATTTCACCTCATTTCTATATTTCTTAGTTCTGATGAAGAGCCATACAGACTCGAAACATTAACTGTATTCCTCTCCGCAGATGCTGTCAGACGTGCTGAGTTTTTCCAGCTATTTTTGTTTTAGTTTCAGATTTCTAGCATCCGCAGTATTTTGCTTTTTTTCATAGAATTTATATTTGGCTGGTAAAATGCTGCAGAATTAGTGACAGACGATAAATGATTATTGAATCACATTTTAAAAAATATATTTTAGTGGTTAATTTTAACAAGTCACGGCCACTTTTATGCCGGACCAGATGGGACTTCTTAATTCATTATAACTCAGTTTAGTAAACAGATCTTACAAACATATAACCTATTCAGTTTGGATAAAAATGAGTTGCAAAGTGTTATAGCCAGGTTTGTGGTGTACATGACAGTATTGCAATGTTTAGGGTTTACTGCATAGAAATGTTGACCTTACCATGTGTGAAATTGTACTCTGTTAGAAATGATTGAAATTAAATTTTCCTGTAGTCCACAAGGCATTTACAGCACAGACGTTCATTTAGTCCAACAGATGCACACAACTCTCCTCCCACATCTCTTCATGCAACCTGGTCAAAATATCCTCATTGTTTTCTCTCTTGTACTTATCTAGTTTCCCCTTAAATGCATCCATGCTGTTTGCCTCGACTACTCTTGTGGTAGTGAGTTCCACATTTTAATCATTCCCTGGGGAACAAAGTTTCTCCTAATTTTCCTATTGGATTATTAGTGGCCATCTTATAATTATATAATTGCAGAGAGGTGTAAAAAATACAAAGTAGTAATAATGGGGGATTTGAATGCAGAACAATGCTTATTATTGAACTAGAAAATGCTGTCATGCAAACTCAGCTGGTAAATTTCAGAGTGAACCTCTGTTGTGTATCTAAATTAAATATTCATAGTTAATATTTGTAATTTATTTAAAGGAAACTTTGAAGTTGGCGTGCATATTGCAGATGTGAGTTACTTTGTTCAAGAAGGCACTGCTCTCGATATGATTGCCAGCAGGAGGGCAACCAGTGTCTATCTGGTTCAGAAGGTAAGTAATATAAAGTTAAACCTATGCTGTTTAGTATACAAAAATGGTTAAAGGTCATCCAAAACAGGCTTCATAATTAGGAGTGCTTTGTAACAAAATTGAAGATAAATTAGTCTTTTACAAGAAACCTACGGAACGATTTAACCTACTGTTATGACCGATGCAGTTGGTAAAGTGGGGTTATTTAAAGATCTGATAGAAATTTTAAAGAACTGTCATAACCTATAATTTTAAGTGTTATGTTTGAGATGCAACTCTAAATGCAGGAATCAGACCACCAGTTCGAGGTTTTACATTAAACTAAAGGAAACATTTTATTAATTTGCACAGGTTAAAATAGATATACACATGGCTACAAATTACAACTATCATAACTTTTAACAAATTCCCAAACTAATCTCCATTAAGGCAACAGCAACCCAGAGACTTAACCAAACATCAGGCAAAGCATTTTCACCTTACGAATTCAAAATGAGGCTCTTTCACTTGGTTCCTATGGAGCCAGTTGGAGGCTTGCAGCTGCCTTTTGATCTCACATTGCCTCTGCTCTGCACACCTGAAAACTACTGAAGTTATACCTAGCAGCCCCATTGAATGTTAATTCTCATTGTATCAACAACCTCTGAACTAAACCTCTAACAATAAAACCCCTTTCATAGTACCAACTTTATTAGTAATATAAACATATTGCTTGGTAGCTGCTAGAAAGGCATCAGTTTTCACCCCACTTCTTGAATGCTCCATTCAAAAAATACCAATGCATGCTATCTCTCTTACATATCAAAACTAACCGATCAAAGCACCCAGACTAGCTGGCTTTAATCCAATTAGGACACACCTGCAGACTAAACCTCTGCTTTAAAAGAAAAATGTTTTCCAAAATATTATATACATTAATAGCTTCATGACACCTGCACTGATGGATAAATTCTGTTATTTAAAGTTTCAGTATGCTCTCTTTCACTGAATGATGCAGATCAATAAGCAGAACTTACCAATGTACAGCCTACATGGCTTAGATAAAAAATTAGTTCTTAAACTGTTGAATTATCACCAAGATTGAGGTGTACACGAGAGCATTGCAACATTGAGGGGTTACTGCTTAAGCATGTTTACAAGACCATATGTGAAGTTGTACTGGGTTAGAAATTATTGAAATTAAATTCTCCTGTAGTCTACAAAGCATTTATGGCACAGAAACATCCATTCAGCCTCCTCCCATAGCTCTTAATCTAATACCATTAACAGACCCTTCTATTGCTTCCTGCCTCATGTACTTATCTAGTTGCCCCATATATACATCTATGCTCTTTGCCTTGACTACTCCTGTGTTAGGTGAGTTCCACGTTCTAATAATTCCCTGGGTAGAGAAATTTATGCTGAATTCTCTATTGGATTTATTAATGGCCATCTTATATTATAATTAGAGTTACAAAAACTATTGAGTAATTATGGGGAACTTTACACTATTACTATCTCAATTTATATCAGGATAAAGGGTAGAGAGGGGGAAGACTTTTTGAAATGTTCAGGAGAATTTTATCACTGTTTTTGGCCCACTGAGAAAGGAGGTATTGCTGGATCTGGTTCTGGGGAATTAAGTTGGGTCAAGTGGATCATATGTTATAGGGGGAACATGTACAGAACAGTGGTCATATATCATAGGGTTTAGGTTAGCTATGGAAAAGGACAAGAAGCAAACTAGACTAAAATTATTTAATTGGAGGAGGGCCATTTTCAATGGAGTATGAACAAATCTAGCCCAGGTAAATTGGAACCAAAAATTCGCAGGCTAGTGGAACAATGGGCTGTTGAGGAGGTGGTTCACATACAGTCAAGGTACGTTTCTATGGGAGGGTAAAGGTAGGGCAATCAAAGTCAGAACTCCCTGGGTGACAAAAGAGAGAGAGTAAGATGAAGCAGAAAAAGAAATACATGTGACAGATGTCAAGTTGATAATACATGTAAGAACCAGGCCGAATATAGAACATTCAGCGGGGAAGTTTAAAAGGAAATGAAAGCTAAAGCAGGAGACTGACAGCCAACATAAAGGGAATCCGAAAGTCTTCTATAGGCATTTGAATAGTAAAAAAAGAAGTAGGACTGATTAGGGACCTAAAAAGGAGATTTACGCACAGAAGGAAAGAGCATGGCTGAGGTACTAAATGAGTACTTAGCATTTGACTTTACCAAGGAAGAAGTTGCCACTGAAGTCATAGTGAAAGAGGTAGTAGTTGAGACCCTGGGTGAGCTAAAAATTGTTCGAGGAGGTATTCAAAAGGCTTTTAAGTATTGTGTTTAAAGTAGATAAATCACCTTGGACCCGATGTGGTGTATCTGAGGATACCAATGGGATGAAGGGAGGAAATTATGAAGGTACTGGCAATAACCTTGCAATCCACCATTGCATATGCAGAGGTGGTGCCAGAGGAATGGGCAATTGAAAAAGTTACAGCCTTGTTCAATAAAGAGTGGAAGCATAAACCCAGCATTACAGACCAGTCAGTTTAACCTCACGGGTGAGGAAAGGTTTTAGAAATGATATTCCGGGACAAAATTAACATTCTCTTGGACTAGTGTAGATTAATTAAGGAAAACCAGCATGGATTTGTTGAAGGCAAATTATGTTTAACTAACTTAATTAAGTTTTTGATGAGGTAATAGAGGGTTGATGTCATTTATATGGACTTACAAAAAGCATTTAATGAAGTGCCATGCAATAGGCTTGCTGGGAAAGTTGAAATCTGTGGAATGAAAGGGAAGGTGGCATCGCAATTAGCTAAATGACAGGAAACAGAAAATAGTGGTGAGCTTTTGTTTTCTCAGACGGGAGGATGGTATGCAGTCAGGTTCCCCAGGGGTCAATTCCAAGACTACTGCTTTTCTTGATATATATACATTTCACATCCTTCCTTTCTCTCATTGTCATCTCTAGATCCATTTATCTCTTGACTGTATTTCATTCTTTTTCCATTTTTTCTGGAAAACATATGATCTTGCTGTAATCCAAATGGATTTGAAATTGTATCCTTGGTGCTTCTTTTTAAAATACTGGATTTGTTTAGCTTGTGGACCAATGATTTGAACCACGAGTCAGGACCAGTTTTACTAATTTTTCTGAGGGAGGTTTACAGGTGCTATCTCAAAGATATATGGAAAGTAATTAAATCACATCAATCATCATGTTTCCATTAAGAAAGATCCCTTATCCAGTAAGTTTCTAGATCTTGGGAAGTTCCATTATATGTCAGTAGGCAGGAATTACCCTATTCACTAACCACTGTGGATCTTCCATTACGACATCACCACAGTACACCATGTCCAGCGTGTAATATATTCAATAGAGTAAGAAGTTGAGACGGAGTTTGGTAAATGGGATAGAGGTTGTGAAATAGTTCTAATACTTGGATATAAAAAGTGAGATGAATGAAAAAAAGAAAAAAATTCTAAGCAGTTAGCTGCAAGAGAATCAGTGGTACCTTGAGAGGTAATGAGGAATATAGAAAATGGAAACAGTTTTCACTTTATCTTAGTTGGTAAGAGAAGCAACCATGAACCTATAGCTCATGACCAGGACATTTTATTCTCATAGAAAAGCAAAAAAAAAGAAATCAAGCTTTGGTACCATAGCAAACAACATAACTGGCAGGAAAAATGTCTAAGAATGATTTGGATACAATAGCATTTGTGATGTGTACATATTTGTCAATAAACCTTCACATTAAAGTTCACAACACTTTTACCATTGGAACTCCAATTGGATTACAGCAGGATCATATAAATTTAAATAGTAGCTATTCTTTTCCAGAAAAAAACAAAGAATGAGATAGAACCAAGAAATAAACGGATTGAGAGGTGACAATGAGAGGAAGCATAAGAAGCATTAGGGGGAGGCGATGGGGTAGTGGTAGTACTGGACTAGTAATCCAGAGACCCAGGGCAATGCTCCTGCCACGGCAGATGGTGGAATTTGAATTGAATAAAAATCTGGAATCAAAAGTCTGATGGTGAAACCATTGTCAAAGGAAATCTTTTGTCTTTATCTGGTCTGGCCTACATGTGACTCCAGACCCACAGCCATGTGTGTTTGACTCTTAAAATGCCCTCTGAAGTCCCACCTCCACAGACCGCTACAAGGTCACAAAAAAGGAATGAAACCAGACGGACCACCTGGCATCAATCTAGGTACCAGAAATGACAACATCGACCCTGCAAAGTCCTCTTTACTAATACCTGGGGGCTAGTACCAAAATTGGGAGCGCTGTCTCAAACTAGTCAAGAATCATACCTAACAGATAATTTCCCAGACTCTGCTATCACCATCCCTAGGTATGTCCTGTCCCATTGGCAGGACAGACCCAGCAGAGGCGGCGGCACAGTGGTATACAGTCGAGGGGGAGTTGCCCTGGGAGTCCTCAACATTGACTCCGGACCCAGTGGAGTCTCATGGCATCAGGTCAAACATGGGCAAGGAAACTTGCTGCTGATTACCACGTATCGCCCTCCCTCAGCTGATGAATCAGTGCTCCTCCATGTTGAACACCACTTGGAGGAAGCACTGAGGGTGGCAAGGGCGCAGAATGTACTCTGGGTGGCGGACTTCAATGTCCATCACCAAGAGTGGCTCGGTAGCACCACTACTGACTGAGCCCTAAATGACATAGCTGCTAGACTGGGTCTGCAGCAGGTGGTGAGGGAACCAACAAGAGGGAAAAACATACTTGACCTCATCCTCACCAACCTGCTTGCCTAGAGTGACCACCGCATAATCTGGAGATGAAATCCCACCTTCACATTGAGGATACCCTCCATCCATGCTCTACCACCATGCTAAATGGGATAGATTTTGAACAGACCTAGCAACTCAAGACTGGGCATCCATGAGACGCTGCGGACCATCAGCAACAGCAGAATTGTACTAGAACACAATCTGTAACCTCATGGCCCGGCATATCCCCCACTCTGCCATTGCCATCAAGCCAGGGGATCAACTCTGGTTCAATGAAGAGTGCAGGAGGGTATGCCAGGAGCAGCACTGGGCATACCTAAAGATGAGGTGTCAACCTGGTAAGCTATAACACAGGGGCTACTCGCATGCCAAACAGCATAAGCAGCAAGTGATAGACAGAGCTAAGCGATCCCACAACCAACAGATCAGATCTAAGCTCTGCAGTCCTGCCACATCCAGTCGTGAATGGCGGTGGACAATTAAACAACTCGCTGGAGGAAGAGGCTCCACAAATATCCCCATCCTCAATGGTGGAGTCCAGCACATCAGTGCAAAAGATAAGGCTTTTGCTATAATCTTCAGCCAGGAGTGCTGAGTGGATGATCCATCTTGGCCTCTTCCTGACGTCCCCAGCATCACAGATGTCAGTCTTCAGCCAATTCGATTCACTCCACATGATATCAAGAAATGGCTGAAGGCACTGGATACTGCAAAGGCTACGGGCCCTGACAATGTTGTGGCAATAGTACTGAAGACTTTGTGCCCCAGAAATTGCCGTGCCTCTAGCCAAGCTGTTCCAGTACATATACAACACTGGCATCTACCCAGCTATGTGTAAAATTGCCCAGGTATGCCCTGTACACACAAAGCAGGACAAATCCAACCCGGCCAATTACCGCCCCATCAGTCCACTCTCCATCATCAGTAAAGTAATGGAAGGGGTTATCAGCGCTATGAAGCGGCACTTGCTTAGCAATAACCTGCTCACTGTTGCCCATTTGGGTTCCGCCAGGGCCATTCAGCTCCTGACCTCATTACAGCCTTGCTTCAAACCTGGACAAAAGAGCTGAACTCCCGAGGTGAGGTGAGAGTGACTGCCCTTGACGTCAAGGCCACATTTCACTGAGTGTATCATCAAGGAGTCCTAGCAAAACTGGCATCAATGGGAATCGGAGGGAAAACTCTCCGCTGGTTGGAGTCATACCTAGCAGAGAGGAAGATGGTTGTGGTTGTTGGAGGTCAGTCATCTCAATCACCACAGGAGTTCCTCAGGGTAGTGTCCTCTGCCCAGCCATCTTCAGCAGCTTCATCAATGACCTTCCTTCCATCAAAAGGTCAGAAGTGGGGATGTTCGCACAATGTTTAGCACCATTCATGACGCCTCAGATGCTGAAGCAGTCCATGCCCAAATGCAGCAAGACCTGGACAATATCCAGGCTTGGACTGACAAATGGCAAGTAACATTCGCACTACACAATTGATAGGCAATGACTATCTCCAACAAGTGAGAATCCAACCATCACCACTTGATGTTTAATGGCATTATGATCACTGAATCTCCCACTATCAACACCCTGGGGGTTACTGTTAATCAGCAACTGAACTGGACTAGCCACATAAATACTGTGGCTACAAGAGCAGGTCAGGCTTGGAATTGTGTGAAGAGTAACCCACCTCCTGACTCCCCAAAGCTTCTCCATCATCTACAATGCACAAGTCAGGAGTGTGAGCAATACTCCCCATTTGTCTGGATGAGTACAGCTCCCACAACACTCAAGAAGCTTGACACCATCCAGGGCAAAGCAGCTTCCTTGATTGGCACCCCCTCCACCACCAAAATACAGTAGCAGCACTGTGTACCATCTACAAGATGCACTGCAGGAATTCACAAAGGCTCCTTCGACATCACCTTCCAAACCCACGACCACTACCATCTGGAAGGACAAGAGCAGCAGATAGATTGGAACACCATCACCTGGAAGTTCTCCTCCAAGTCACTCACCATCTTGACTTTGAAATATATCGCCGTTCTTTCACTGTCGCTGGGTCAAAATCCTGGAACTCCCTTCCTAACAGCACTGTGGGTGTACCTACAACACATGGACTGCAGCAGTTCACCACCTTCTCAAGGGTAATTAAGGATGGACAACGAATTCTGGCCCAGCCAGCAAAGCCCACATCCCATGAATGAATAAAAAAAATCCCAACAGCAAGAGAGAACAATTGGTAGACAAAGACAGAATGGGAGTTTCAGGACTTTATATACAATTTGTTTTACTCTTTCAGCAAGCGGTGGTGAGAGAGATCAACTATTCAGCCATTAAATATAATAACTCCTTTGATAGAAATGAATGCAAGGTTGTTTCTTATGTAGGACCCTTAGTGATTTTAAATTTATCTTCACTTTCTCTTGTGTGTTGGTTATGTTCTATTACAGGTTATCCCAATGCTTCCAAGGCTTCTCTGTGAAGAACTCTGTAGCTTGAATCCAATGCAGGACAAGCTAACATTTTCTGTCATTTGGAAGTTGACTCCACAAGGACAGGTACAGCTTTTACCATTTTTTTTAATATCAAACCAAAGGGGGCTTTGAGTCTGACAATGTTGAGACAATGCCCTGGGCCTAGCAGTACTTTGAGGGAGGGCTCCCACAGTCTATGACTGGATCCCCACAGAGACTGATAACTTAAGATATTTGAATTTCCAGTGACTGACTGAAAGGATCAGCTAACAAGATTTCATATTTTAGGACTTTCACTGTAACAAAAAAGCTAAAAGCAAATATAACTAAGCATTTTATATAGACAACTTTTACTCTGAACTACAGATTCCCCCATGTGACTTTTAACACAACTGACAATCTTATGCCATATACTTTATGCTGTCCCTTATGTGGACACTTTATGCTCCAAAATCCAGTCCAAAGCTATTCTCAGCTCCCTTCAGCTTGCTTCTTTTCTCCTTTTCCAGCCAGGTAACTTCTAATCCCAGAATTGACTTTCACTCTGAGGATTTCATTAGAGATTCCTTCCCTCTCGCCAAGTTAGGTGAATCTTCCTTCAAGCCTCCTTTAAATCCTCTCAAACTCAGCCTGTTCAATCTGAAGGTGAGCTCCCACCTGTGTTCTGCATGCAGAACAATAGAGTCAGCATTTTCTCTGCTTAAGGCACAGGACTGGCTGCCTGTATCTCCTGCTCTCTGCCTCTCAGATGGCTGCAGACTGCCTTGTGTCAGAGTTTCAGGGTAATTATAGAAACCCTCTAACCTCAGACAATGGCTTTGTGGACTTTTCTCTTCCCAAACTTTATTTCCATGGCAACAAAAAATCACTTGGGTCATGGATCCAGGTAATGCTAATTAGTTTTCCTCTATAGTCCCAACTCCATTCTATCTTGGAATTAAACAGACAGCTCAGCGTATAACTGTCCATAAAACCTGACATTCCTAACACCTCCCTGTGAGACTCGGAGACTAATAGTCTACCTGCAAACAGTACAGCTGCTGTCTCCATTGTCTACAGGTGTAAGCATCTTGCACCACCTTCCCAGTAATTCAACCTGGGCCCCACTGTCCCCATTGCAACTAAGCCACCCAGACTTCTTGTTGGGCAGAATTCAGAGCAGGTCACATGACTCCACTTCATTGACACATCTTCTAAATTGTAGAGAGTCCCAAAATGTAACCATCTTATAAACTTTGTATTCATCATAAGGGAGGTTTTTTTTTCCCTCCTTAGGAAGCTTAATTTTCCATTAATCATTTTTGCAGCTTATTGCTGATTATAATTAGAACAGCACAATGCCTCAGAGAAATAGTGTGCAAAGGTTTAAAAAACATCCAACTTCCCATTTGCGGCAATTTTGTCCATAGCTCAGAACTGTTTGCATACTTATAATTTCTTCCTTTTGACTATTTTCAGTATCGGAATTTTTCTGCTTTAGACATGATTTCATGTGTCAAGGTTCTGGCCCACCTCGAAAAAATAGTCACCGGACCCAGTCAGCCTACCCAGCTGCCCTGGCAGCTTGGAGGCCGGTTGATCCCTGGTTAGTGCGTGCAGTCATCCTGGGAGGTTAGAGGCTGGTTGAAAACTGGCTAGCGGGCGCTCATCCTACATTGAGTTGAAAGGCTGTTGGTGTTGATTGCTAGCCCATCGGCTGCTAGTGGTGGGAAGCAGTAATCCCAGGTTGAGCCTTATGAGCCATGATATAGTTCGTGACTCCTCCATGTTGAAAGTTTGTGCATCACCACATTATTGCTGTGTGTGATTGTGAAAATCCAGTGAAGACTCTGGCTGAGCTCGGTTTCAAGCTTACTGGGGAAAAATTGAATTAAGTCAACACAACTGCTGTATAAGTACATGAATTCCTAATATCCCAGAAGACCCACCCTGAATGATCAAGTCGGCCTTAAGTGTGTAGGAATGATGTGCAGAATTGTAACTAAACTGTTGATCAAGAAACTGAAGTAGCTGACTTCAAAATTCTGTTGTTAAAAACAGAAATGAAACAATGCAAAACTCTACTGAAAAAAAGCATGCCATTTACAAAATCAAGCACAACTAAAATAAAATGCGGCTTCTTGTTCAGGTTCTGATTTTTTTCTGAAATGTCATTCATCTTCCTCATTTCTTTTCATATATCCTCCACACTTATGCCCTGGGTGAGGAGCTGGGGTATGAAGCATGCTGGTGGGTAGAGAAGGCCAAGATTACAACCAGGAAACTATAGACCAGTTAGCTTGACATCTGTCGTGGGGAAGGTAATTGGGAAGAGTGAGCATGGTTTTGTGAAAGGGAAATCATGTTTAACCAATTTATTGGAGTTCTTTGAAGGACTAACATGAGCTGAGGATAAAGTGGAGCCTGTAGACATGCTGTACTTGGCTTTAAAGAATGTCTTTGATGAGGTGCCACATTCTAAGGTTATTGCAGAAAATAAAAGCTCGGTGTAGCAGGTAACATATTAGCGTGGATGGAAGACTGGCTGGCAGAAATGGAGTGTATGTATAAATGGGTCTTTTTCTGATTGGCAGGATGTGATGAGTGGAGTCCCATAGGGGTCTGTGTTGGGGCCTCAACTTTTTAACAATTTATATCAATGACTTAGATGAGGGATGTGAAGGCATGGTAAATTTGCAGATGACACAAAGATAAGTAAGTTGTGAAGAGGACATGAGGTTGCAGAAGGATATAGATAGGTTGAGTGAGTGGGCAAAAATCTGGCAGATGGAGTATAATGTGGGAAAATGTGAAGTTGTTCACTTTAGCAAGAAGAATAAAAAAGCAGAGTATTAATTAAATGGAGAATGACTGCAGAATTCTGAGGTGCAGAGGGATCTAGGTGTTCTTGTGCATGAGTCACAAAAAGTTAGTGTGGAGGTACAGCAAACAATAAAGAAGGCTAATGGAATGCTATCCTTTATTACAAGAAGAATTGGATGTAAAAAGGAAGGATGTTATGCTTCATTTGAATAGGGCATTGGTGAGACCACACCTCGAATACTGTGTGCAGTTTTGGTCTCCATATTTAAGGAAGGATGTAAATGCATTGGAGGTGGTTTAGAGGATGTTTACCAGATTGATACCTGGTAAGAGCAGGTTGTCTTATGAGGAAAGGTTGGACAGACTGGGCTTGTTTCCACTGGAGTTTAGAAGAGTGACTTGATTGATGTATAAAAGATCCTGATTGGTATTGACAAGGTGGACGTGGAAAGGATGTTTCTTCTTGTAGGTGAGTCCAGAATTAGTAGGCACTGTTTTAAAATTAGGAGTTGTGTTTTAGGACAGAGGCGAGGAGCAAGTTTTTTTTCTCGAGGGTTGTGAGACTTTGAAACTCTGTCTCAGAAGGCTGGGTTCATTGAATATTTTTAAGGCAAGTGTCAATAGATTCTTGTTAGTTAAGGGTCTCAAAGATTATCAGGGGTAGACAGGAAATGTGGAATTCGAAACACAAACAGATCAGCCATGATCTTATTGAATGGCAGAGCAGGCTCAAGGGACCGAATGGCCTACTTCTGTTTCTATTTCGTATGTTTGTTGTACCCCCACTGCTCACAAACCACAGGTGTACTCTGCCAGAGACCACTCTCTCCCAGAGCACCTCAGTGCCTCAGGTGCTAACAGCCAGGGACTCACTCCATGGCCAACAGGCAAAATTGAGTCCCACAGCTGCCCCAGGATCTTGACCCCACCCAGCAATTAAACCTATAAGTGAAATATGGGCAAAGTGTTATTACACATCTAAAAGAGCTAGTTAAAAATCACATATTCCATTAAGTTTCACATCACAGCCAATGCTGTCATATTATACACGCAGTTAAGCCCCAGATGATGAGAATCATTTAAGATTAATTACCTTGCCATCATTTGGGTTGTAGAGGTCAGTGGCTGTGTCTCCAGGTTCTGCAAGCTTTTGGGGGTGGCTTGACCTTGCCGTTGCTGCACCTCTGGGCACTGCCTTTTGAACTGCAATGCTGGAAAATCATTCATGCCATTTTCCCACCCAGTGCTGATTTGAGAGAAGGGGAAAATGTATACAGATAGACAAGTTCCCTGACTCTGCCAGCACTTTTTCCAGCTATGTTTTGCACCTTGAGTACCTCCACCCTGTGGCGTAGGGCTGTCCCCTCCTCTTCCTCTGTCATCTGCTGTAGGACTGCTCTCCCTTTTCTTCGCCGTGCCACTTTCTGCCGCAACTTTGTAATCATCCCTTGCTTGTTTTCACAGCACAAGGAAGCCAAGAGCAACGGTAGAGATGCCATGCTGGACTTTATGAATCTGGCCAGGTTGAATCCCAGAGCTAGATTAAGGGTGTCCTAAGAACAGAAAATTATAGATCAATTCCAGTGACAAAAAGTTTTTCTAAAGCACACTTATGCAGCACTGTCTCAAAATTTCAAACTCTCTCAATAGCTCCTCTTGCTATATTTCTCTACAAATTTATGCAAAGTAAATAAAAATGGGTTTCCTAACTGCCCAGTAATTCACAAATTTAGGGATTATTGATTGCTGAAATCTCTCCCTAAGCAGGCGCCATGTGGATAGCTTCTTGCAGACTGCAGATTTGAATGGCCCACCCCTGCTGAGTGCCATTTGCAATGGCTAATCAGATTTCGACTTTGCTGAGGTCTGACCAATCAGCATGAAGCAAGGGGCGGGGCCTCATTTTGCATTTTGGGGCGTGGTCAGGAATGGGCGCCAAAATCTCCATGAGCCAGTGAAGTTCCTCTGATTGGAAACCACTTCCTGTATGGTTCCCATGCACGAGGAGGAGGCCTATGCTTAGCGCCATATTGCTTCATGGAACACAGTTATCAAATTGAAAAAAATCAAACAACTTGGGCCCTGGCTTCTCCCTGCGTCTCCCCCACTTGCTGGCTCTTCCCAGTTTGGCCCCACATGTCCCTTGATTGCCTGCTCTCCTATGTTTTCCCCAGCTCTCTACCACTTCTCCCCGGCTCTCCACATGTATCCCCTGCTGGCCCTGCACCTCCTCTGCCAGCCCCTTGTCTCTCCTGCTTGCCGGCTCTCCCCCGCTTCTCTGGCTGGCCCTCCCCACTCTCGGATCTCTTCCTTACCGCACTCTGTTGACGTTGAAATGGGGCAATAAGCTGAGCAAGATTGCAGAGATGTGTCCAAAAATAATAGGGTTCAGTTGCATATTTCACAATCCAGCCATCTTTCCAATTATGCTAAATGACACAGCCGCATTTTACTATGTCCGTTTTTGAAGGAAGGATCAATGCAGGTGATGCATTGATCAGAATTGTATTTGCATAATTCTCTTGAAGTTGATCTCAGATGTAAAAAAAGTGCTCTAGCACCTCAAACTAAGACTGGATTTAGGCTTAAAATTCAGAAATCATTACAAAAAAATAATTGGACTATTTTTGTTCATTGTGAAATTGCAGAATTTCCAAAATATTAAGTTATCAAGAGTTTGAGATAAGTAATTCTGAGACCACAGTCATTTAAAGGCATGACAAACAAGGCAGCTTTAGTGATTTGCTGATCTTTGATTATGTTAAGGACAGGAATGGAGGAACTTCCAGACCATTCAGCCCTCGGGTATTTCAACATGCAGTTAGATTATGCCTGATTGGCACCTCAACTCTGTTTAGTCAATATTGACCCGTATCCCATGACACAAACAAAAATTTATTTCAGTCTTGAAAACTTTGACAAACCATCCACAGCCTTTTGGGGAAATCAGTTTCAAATTTCTGCTATACTTTTTCTGAATAAGTGCTTCCTAATTTCATTCCTCAATGGCTTGGGTTCTAATTTTATGCTCTTGTTCTGAATGTCTCCAGAGGTAATAAATTCTCTTTATGTACTCAATTGATTCCTCTTATTTTAAACAACTTGATTAGATCACCCCTCAATCTCTTCAACTCAAGGGAATATATGCCATTGTTATATAACTTGTTCTCATCATTTAACCTAACAAGACCGTGTCATTCTGATGAATTTGCACTGTACCCCCTCCAACTTTTCCTTCTTGATGTGCAAAGTCCAGAACTAGACATAGAATTTCCAAAGGCTTATGACCATGGCTCTATAACAATTGAAGCTCTTCTTTGCTTCCTTTTTGTACCTATCCACTAGCCTTTAGTGATTTAACTAGACAGCTAAATCTGTTTGCTCCTCCAGTGTCTAGTATTTTACCATAAATATTTTGATTTGTCTTTCCAGAACGGATGAATGCCATTTGCCACAATTTCTTACTCGCTTAATCTACTTGTATTTCTTTATAACTTCCTGCTCTCCCATCTGTACAATTTCTTTCACCCTAGTCCTAAATCTCTTATTCTGAGACTGTGACCTCTTATCTAGAATCCCCAGCCAGAGGAAACATTTGTCTCAGCATCTCCCCTGTCAAACCTCTGAAGAAACCTATATATTTCAACGAGATTCTCTCTCATTCATCTAAAAACTCAACTCCAGGGAATGTAGGCGAAGTCCACCAAATCTACTGGATATAGCAGCATGGTGGCTATGTTACTGGACTAGTAATCCAGAGAACTGACTAATGATCCAGAGTTATGAATTCAAATCCCACCATGGGACGTGGGGAATTTATAAATAAATCTGACAAAAAAGCTAGAATCAGACCTTTGACCATGCAACCAAAGGATTCTTGTTTAAAAACCTACCTGGTTCACTATTATCCTTTAGGGAAGGAAATCTGCTGTCTTTACCTAATTTGGTGATCATGTGACTCCAGAGCCACAGCAATGTGGTTGACTCTTAACTGCCCCAGAGGTGGCAGCAGAGTACGCAGTCAGGAGGGAGTGACTCTGGACTCCATGAAGTCTCATGGCATCAGCTCAAAGGATAAAGAAAGCTGCTGATTACTACCTAAAATTCTCCAGCAGTTGATGAATCATTGCTGCTCCATGTTGAACACCACTTGGAGGAAGCACTGAGGGTAACAAGGGCACAGAATTTACTGTAGGTCAGGGACTTCCATGCCCATCAAGAACGGCTCAGTACCACCATTACTGACTGAGCCCTGAACAAACTAGTGGCCCCCATGAAATCACATGGCATCAGGTCAAATATGGGCAAGGAAACTTCCTACTGAATAACACCAACCGCACCCCCTCAGCTTATGACTCAATAGTCCTCCATGTTGAACACCAATTGGAGGAAGCACTGAGGTTGGCAGGGGTGCAATATGTACTCAGGATGGGGGACTTCAATGTCCATCATCAGGAGTGACTTGGTAGCACCATGACTGACCAAGCCGTAAAGGACATAGTTGCTACATAGCGTCTGCGACAGGTGGTAAGGGAACCAGCTAGTAAAAACCTACTTGACCTCATCCTCACCAATCTGCCATGGATGCATCTATGACAGTACTGGTAGGAGTGACCACCGCACAGTTCTCGTGGAGATAGTCTCACCTTCACATTGAGGATACCCTCCATTGTGTTGTGTGGCACTACCACCGTACTAAATGGGATAGATTTCAAATAGATTTCGCTCCTCAAAACTGGGCATCCATGAGGCGCTGTGGACCATTAGCAGCAGAATTGTACTCAACCACAGACTGTAACCTCATGCCTGGCATATCCCCCACTCCACCATGACTATCAAGCTGGGGGTTGATCAACCCTGTTCAAAGAAGAGTGCAGGAGATCATGCCAGGAACAGCACCAAGCATACCTAAAAATGAGGTGTCAACCTGGTGAACCTACAACACAGGATGACTTGCATGTCAAACAGCAGAAGCAGCATGCAATAGACAGAGGTAAGCGGTCAGATCTAAGCTCTTCAGTCCTGCCACATCCAGTCGTGAATGGTGTTGGACAATTAAACAACTAGCAGGAGGTTCCATAAATATCCCATCCTCAATGATGGGGGAGCCAGCACATAAGTGCAAAAGGCAAGGCTGAAACATTTGCAACAATCTTCAACCAGAAGTGACGAGTGGATGATCCATCTCAGCCTCCTCCTGAGGTCTCTAGCATCACAGATGCCAGTCTTGAGACAATTTGTTGAAGGCACTGGATGCTGCAAAGGCTATGGGCCCTGACGACATTCTGGCAGTGGTACTGAAGACTTGTGCTGCAGAACTAGCTGCATCCCTAACCAAGCTGTTTCTGTGCAACTGCAACACTGGCATCCGCCTGGCGATGTGGGAAATGGTCCAGGTATGTCCTATTCACAAAAAGCAGGACAAATCCAACACAGTCTACGCTTGATCATCAGCAAAGTGATGAAAAGTGTCGTCAGTGCTATAAGCAGCATTTACTGAGCAATAGTCTGCTCACTAACACTCAGTTTGGGTTCTACCAGAGCCACTCGGCTCCTGACTTTATTCAAGCCTTGGTCCAAACATAGGCAAAAGAGCTGAACTCCAAGACGTGAGTTGAGTGATTGCCCTTGACATCAAGGCAGCATTTGACCAAGGGTGGCATCAAGGAGCTCTAGCCAACTGAAGCCAATGGGAATCTAGGGGAAAACTCTCCACTGTTTGGAATCATACCTCACACAAAGGTTGTGGTTGTTGGAGGTCTATCACCTCAGTCCTGGGACATTGCTGCAGGAGTTCAGGGCAGTGAAGTAGGCCCAACCATCTTCAGCTGCTTCATCAATGACCTTCCCTCCGTCATAAGGTCAGAAGTGGGGATGTTCACTGATGATTGTGCAATGTTCAGCACTATTCATGATTCCTCAGATACTGAAGCAGTCCCTGTAAATATGCAGCAAGATCAGGACAATATTCAGGCTTGGACCGATAAGTGGCAAGTATCATTCACGCAACACAAGTGCCAGGCAATGACCATCTCCAAAAAGAATCTGATCATCTCCCAATGACATTGCCATCATTGAACCCCCACTATCAACATCTTGGGGTTCTTGACCAGAAATTTAACTGGACCAGCCATTTAAATACAGTGGCTACCAGAGGTCAGAGGCTAGGAGTTCTCTGGAGTGTAACTCACGTTGTGATGCCTCAAAATCTGTCCACCATCTACAAGGCACAAGTCAGAAGGGTGATCCACTACTCTCCACTTGCCTGGATGAGTGCAGCTTCAACAATAATCAAGGAGCTTGACTCCATCCAGGACAAAGCAGCCCACTTGATTGGCACCTCATCCACCAGAATAAATATTCACTCCCTTTGCTGATGCTCAGTGGCAGCAATGTTTACCATCTACAAGATGCACTGCAGCAACTCACCAAGGCTCCTGCGACAGCACCTTCCAAACCCATGACCTCAATCACCTAGGAGGTGAAGGGAAGCAGATGCATTGAAACACCACCCCCTGCAAGTTCCCCTCCAATCACACACCATCCTGACTTATTATTCGTCCATGGGATGTGGGCGTCGCTAGCTAGGCCAGCATTTATTACCCATCCCTAATTGCTCTTGTTCAGAGGGCATTTTAAAAGTCACCCACATTGCTGTGGGTCTGAAGTCACATGTAGGCCAGGCTGGATAAGGACAGCAGATTTCCTTCCGTAAAGGACATTAGTGAACCGGGTGGGTTTTTAAATGACAATCGGCAATGATTTCATGGTTATCGTTAGACTTTAAATTCGATGTTTTTTTTGTGAATTCAGATTCCACCATCTGCCATGGTGGGATTCCAACCTGGGTTGCCAGAGCATTGAACTGGGTTTCTGGATTGCCAGTCTAGTGACAATACTACTACGCCACTACCTCCCCTGACATGGAACTATATCGCTGTTCTTTCACTGTTGCTGGGTCAAAATCCTGGAACTCCCTTCCTAACAGCACCTGTGGGTGGTCCTACAACACACTGATTGCAGTGGGTCAAGACGACATCATCACCACCACCACGTCAAGGACAATTAGAGCAAGAAATGCTTGCCTAGCCAGTGACACCCACCTCCCATGAAAAAATAACAAAAAAGAATAATCCCACATGTCAGTACAAAAGGCAAGGTTCAAGCATTTGAAACTATTGATAATCAGAACTGTTAAGTGCACAGTCCATCTTGGCCTCTTCCTGAGGTCCCCAGCCTCACGGATGCTGGTTGTCAACCAATTGATTCACTTCACCTGATATGAAGAAATGTCTGAGCGCACTGGGTGGACTATGGGTCCTGACAATATTCTGGTTGTAGTGCTGAAGTCTTATACTCCAGAAAAAGCCGAACTGTTCCAGTGTTGGCAGAACACTGGCATCTAATCAAATCTAACCAGTTACCGTCCACACTCAAATCAGTAGTGTGATGGATGGGGTTGTGGACAGTGCGATCACGTGGTATTTATTCACTGATAACCTGCTCACTGGGTTTGGGTTCTGCCAGGACCCTCATTACAACCTTGGTCTAAGCATGGACAAAGATGATCAGAGCTGCCATGAGTGTGATTGTCCTTGACATAAAGGCAACATTTGACTGACTGTGCCATCAAGGAGCCTGAGTAAAATTGAAGTCAATGAGAATCAGGGAAAACTCTCAACTGGCTGGAGACGTATCTGACAGAAGAAAATAGCTGTGATTGTTGGAGGCCAATCATTTGAACCCAAGGACATTGAAGATGGTTGGGCCTAGAACCCTGAGGAATTCTTGCATCAGCTACTTGAAAAATGACCTTCCCTCTATCATAAGGTCAGAAGTGGTGATGTTCACAACTCTTGATTAACAAAGGGGGTGAAAGGTTATCGGGGGTAGGCAGGAATGTGGAGTTTAGATTACATTCACATCAGCCATGATGTTATTGAATGGTGGATCAGGGTTGGGTGGCCTACTCCTCCTAATCCATATGTATGTCCTCAGATAATGAAGCAGTCCATGCCCACATGCAGCAAGACCTGGACAATATTAAGTCTTATAAGTGACAATTTATATTGGATGAAGGGACCAAATGTTTGCTTGCTATATTTGCTGATGGAATACCCTCCACTTGCCTGGATGAGTGCAGCTCCAGCAACACACTAGAAGCTCAGCAAAATCCAGGACAAAGCAGCCCTCTTGACTGGCACCCCATCCAGCATCTTAAACGTTCACTGCATCCACCACCTGTACTCCCTGGCTGCAGAGCATACCATTTAAGGAATGCATTGCAGCAACTTCAGGCTTCCTCAACAGCATCTTCTAAACCTGCAGCCTTCTATCACCTAGAAGCACAGGGGCAGCAGGTGCACAGGAACATGACGACCTACAAATTTCCCTTCATTTCATACAAACCTGACTTGGAACTACAATGTTGTTTCTATGTCGTTACTGGATCAAGATTTGCGATCTCTCTATCTAAATAGTACTATGGGTGAATCAAACCCCACAAACTGCAGGATGCAAGAAGGTGGCTTACCACCATTTTCTCAAGAGCAGGTCAGGATCAGCACCAAATGTCACTGATGCCCATATTCCAGGAATGAATTAAAAATAAATAACCTCATAGGACAATCCCTTTCTTCCTGTATTCAATCTAGTGAACCTCCACTGCACACCCTTAGGTAAGGGAACCAATACTGTACTGTTCTCCAGGTGTTGGCTCACCAAGGTCCTATGCAATTGCAGTAAGACATTTTTACAGTTATATGGTGATATTCCCAATGAAATGGATATGCTGAATAATTACTTTGCATCAGTATTTACAGTAGAGGAAGAGATTAGCAAATTCCAAGGAAACTAATTTTGGATTGGGGCAGGGACTCCCAAAAATGAATATAAACAAAATAACACTAATGGAGAATAATGGCACTGAAGAGTGCAAAGCCACAGGACCAGAGTTTTAAAGGAACAGGTGATAACATTGCAGGCGAGATAATCTTCCAAAATTCTTTTATTCGGGAACTGTTCTTTAGATTGGAATATTGCGCATGTCAATCCGTTATTTAAGAAAGAGACAGTGAAACTAAGGAATTTTACAGCAGTTTGCCTAACATTTGTTTTCAGGAAATTGCTTGAATCTGTAATAACTGAACACCTTAAATTTTCATCTGGGCAGAGAGAGCCAGCATGGATTTGTAATGGGTGGGTCATGCAGAACTAGATTGAATTTTTTGATGAGATGATTTAAGTAGTGGACAGGGGCATGTCAATGAATGTTATGTATATGGTGTTTCAGAAAGCATTTATGAAATACTTTATCAAAAGATGGTCAGCTAAAGTTGAAACCCAAGGAATTGAAGGCAAATTATTGACCTGGTTAGGAAATTGGCTTGAGGAACAGGAAACAGTAAGGATAATGGGCAAGTACTCTAATTGACAGGATATGATTAGTGGTATCCCACAAGGACCTGAGTTAGGGTCGCAACAATTCACTGTACTTGAATGACTTAAATGATGGGTTAGAAAGCCACATATGCAAATTTGCTGATGATGCAAATATAGACGGTATTGCAAGCAGTGTAAATGGCGTAAATAAAATAGATAAAGTAATGGGTAGAACTCTAGCACAGATTTCAATGTGGATAAATGTGATGACATCCACTTTGGACCTCAAAAGAATAGAATTGGGAACTTTTTAAATGGCGAAAAGCTAGGAACAGTGGAGGCCCAAAGAGACTTGGAAGGTGGGGGTAGGGGGAATCCAGGCACACAGGTCATTAAAATGTTTTTAACAGATACAGAAAATAATCAAAACTGCTAATGGAATATTAGTTTGAAATCTAGGGGACTAGAGTATAAGGATGTAGAAAAAGTTCTTCAGCTATAAAAAGTCCTTGCTGGACCTTACCTAGAATACTATGAGGAGTTCTGGGCACCACACCTTAGAAACAAGTGAAGAGGATACTCAGAGCGCTTACTTCTGCTATGCTGTGTGAACTCAACAGTAATACAATAATGCAGATCTTCCTTGAGGCTTTTCCCTGCCTGATTGATGCATTGTAGCGACTAAGCTGAAAAATATAAGTCTTTTTATTAAGAGATTCCATCTCACTAAGGAGGCTTCAAACCAATTCATATCCAACAACCTGCTCTGAAAACTCTGCTCACACTGACAGCTGAGACAATCCACAGCATTATAAAACAAACATTCCAAATAGAACAACCCACAGCATTCTAAAAATAGGGTGAATTGACTATCTCCCATGTTAAGACATCCTTTAAAAATTCCAGGATCTGGATCTGCGACTTTGCTAACCAGTTCTTCCTTGGGCCATACCCTGTCTGTCTACCAAGTTTCATTGAAATCTGGCCATTAGTTTGAGATATGTTGTTTACAGACAAAGGAACTAACAGGAGTGAAAATATTATCTCCGCTTCCCTTCAGTGGAAGAGGTAATTATGTATTTGCCTCGGAAGGAGTGCAGTGTAGCTTTATCAGACTGATACCTAGGTCCCCCAAGAGTTAAGTTGCAGGAAGCGATTGGGCAAGCAAGGATTGCATTTTCTGGAATTTAGTAGTTTAAGGGTATTCATTTTTTTTTGCCAATATTAAGGGCAACACAGGGTTGATAGTGAAAAACTATTGCCCCTCATTGGGGAGTCCAAGACCAGCGGATATCGTCTAAATATTAGATCGGGAGTGAATATGATAAACACTTCTATACACAAAGGGCAGTAGAAATTTGGAACACTCTTCCACAAATGACAGTTTATGGTAGATCAACTGTAAATTGATAGATTTTTGTTATCCATAGATGTTATGGGATATGGGACAAAGATGGCTTTATGGAGTTAGGTCACAGCTCAACCATTGATCTCATTGAATGGTGGAAGAGACTCAAGGGGCTAAATGGCAGCCTTCTATTGCTATGTTACTCTAATCCCTTTGTAATAAAAGATAGCATACATTTGGTTTCATAATTACTTGCTGTACCTGTGTATTAACTTGTAATTCATGTACAAGGCACCCAAGAAATATTTCCCAATCTCTCATCATTTAAAATATATTTAAATTTTCTATTTTTCCTTCCAGTGTAGGTGATTTAACATTATATTCAATTTGCTACATTTTCGACCATGCAGCTGACCAGTCTAAATCCTTTTGCAGCCACTTTGCGTCCTCCTAACAATTTACTCTCCCATCTAATTTTGTATTATCAGCAAACTTGGATACATTACGCCCTGTGAAGACTGATACAAAGTACGACTTTAAATAAATCTGAAATTTTCTTCATGTTGATTAGATTCATCTGCATCTATTTTTAAATGGGCCCTTATCTCCCTAATCACTCCAGTTCTTATATTTATTAAAATATTTACTGTTAGCCTTAATATTCTTTAAGATTATTTTTCTATACCTTCTTAGGGCTGTTAATATTGTCTTTGTATTTTTGTTGCTCTCCCAGGTCACTGGATTTCCATTTTTCTTTGCATTCCTATACGCCTCTTCTTTCAGCTGTTTACTGTGGTCCAGATCTTCCAATCTGGATCAGAACCCTTTTTCGACCTTGATCAGACAGAATCATGCACACTTAACTTCCTCCGATTTTTCTGAACAATCTGATGGAGGATCCTTCACATCTGACCCAGTGTAGCAAAGCTTGTAGGGAGCAGTACAGAAACTGTGCTGAAACCATGGCCCCTTTTTGCAGAACTAGATGTTCCAAAGCTGCTTTGAAAAGTGCTGCAGAGAGAAGGTAATGGGGTTAGGGTGGATAGGTGGGTCAGGGAGGGGAGTTGTGTTGGGGGCTCGTCAGGTCAGGGGATCGTCAGGGGTGGGGCTCAGTTGTACAGTTACCCAAGTGTTAGGCTAGGCTTTTTCCTGTTTAACATTTCTTAGATAACTATTCAGGTAGTTAAGTCAGAACTGTCTGAAGTCTCCAACTCTAACTTTTTTGGAGGGTCCCAGAAGCAGGGGAATTGCCCATTCGAAGTTCAAACTTCCCGGGCATTTCCCTCAGAGTCCCTTCCATAGCACATCTTCCGGGGTAGGTCTGATCTCCAACTATCTGAAGACCTGAGCCTATATCTTACCTCACTGAGTGACCATGTTAAACCTTTGCCCTTTAGGGATATGAACTGGCTACGTATTGCAACAAATGCTACTTTGAATAGACCCCATTGTTACTCACAATAAGAGGTCATGGTGGAAGAATTAATCCAGTCAGGTCTCTTGGTTAAAGCTGGTTTATTTCTAAGACAACTCCTCAGTGCCACTAGCTTCCAAGTAGCTTCCCCACAGCTGTACCTTATATCCAGTTGGGATAATTAATGCCCATCACCTTTTTAACTACCAATTGGTTTTAACAAGATGATTGCCATATTAACAGATTCCCCTCTTTTTTTTAAAACTTGAACACTCTTTTTAAACAAATAGAAGAAAATAATGTCATGTATTTCCATGTCCATAATTCCCGAATTTCTTTTAGCAAAACAGTCTGATAGTTGGTGACTTGCGTCAACCCATTTTATCTTAGAGATCTCTTTTCTTTCAAACATCTCCTTTATGCTGGCTAGGTCTATTCATAGTCTTTTTTCCGTGACACTCTGTGGAATGAACGTTGTTCCAAAGAGACCGGTTATCAACATAACATTCTATGGGCAAACTTTTCCCACATTGCCCCTTATATAATATTTCTGTCTATAATGGACGAGAAACCCCCATATCTAATGCCTCTACTAAGGCTAACATTTCAGCAACGAGGGTGCTTTTCACTACCCTTTTTATTTTCTTGGCCTCCCAAGCCAGTGGGCAACATTTATCATTCTTTCCCTCCAAGAATACGATGAACCCTGCTGTGCTAGAATACCCATCTGGAAGATTGGCATGTGAAGCATCATTAAAAATTACCAATCTCATACCTTCTGGATCACCCAAGGCTGGAAACCTGAGCACACATAAAAAAAAATTAAATTGAAGTGTGTTTTATTTGCTCTCGGAACTTGCTCAAATGTTGCATGTTTTATCATGGTACTCAGCTCCAACACATCATAACTAGCGTCAGGCCTAGTCTGAGTGCACAACCAGTTCAACTGCCCAATCAAACTTCCCAACTGTTCCATTTCTTCCTTGGTAGCAGGATCCTCTTTGTGAGGATCTACCACGAGTTATTGGGATATTAGTAACATTTTCTAGATAAGATTGTTGATTCAATGTCACTCCTAACTTGCTCTGCTTAATGTATTTAAAGGCCCCAGAAGCCTGACTTCCGACCTGGAACTCCTTTATCTTCTTGATTACCTATTGTTCAAGTTCTACAGATCCTCCCCACAGTAAATCAATATGCATGATAAAGATCCCAGCTAGTTTCTTCTTATGGTACCAGAAGAACATTGCCCTTTAATTGAATGCAACCTATTTTTAACAGACAGACCTCAGAAAAATACCATACTCTTGATGCATCATTCAACCCATAAAACACACATTCAATTTCCATAGCTTTCCTTCTACATCCCCAGCTTCTTTGGGTGGTTTCAAAAAACTTCCCTTTGAAACTTCTCCCCCTGTAAAAACGCAGCCTTTATATCATTCGATTTGCACTCCCAGGAATAGGATGCCAAAATAGCTAAAAAATCTTCAAACTCACTTTCCCCACAGTAGGAGAGTCCACTCTGACATCCTGATCTCCCAGTCACTCTTCAAAGCCTCGAGCTACTAATCTCACTTTGGCCTTATGTGCTGTCTCGGAGTACATTCTGTACAGATCTGTGAAATAAAGCTGGCTGTCCTCTGTCAGGTATTTCAGAATATACCACAAATTCCTTCCAACTTTAACTCTTTCCGTTTGGCTTCCTTTATAAGCTTACTTTCCAGTTTATTAGCAGCTACTAGAATCTGTCATAAGGACTTCTGTGAGAATGCTAGCATGCTCTCTAGTCTTCCTTGTTAAGCTACGGCCTCTACTCACATTCCCCTCCCTTTTGGGACTGCTATAAACGATAGTCCTCCCGTGTGAGCAGAACTCCGTTTGCAAGTCCATGATCTTTTTCTAGAGGCACGACCTCTTTGTGGTCCACTGTCAGAACTCATACTGTGTTTTCTGGGTTTCCACATCTTTACCTCAGTTTGCTAATCAATAGGTCTTGTCTCCTGTCCTTCATCCTGCACATTTAGCCAATGTTTGTATCTACCAGTGGCCTTTCCTGCTCTCCCTATGATGGTGGCACCCCTCCACACACTGGTACCTTCTGGCATTTATGTTATCTTTGTTCCTACTTTGGGTAATTGCCCCTTTTGGACGAATAGCGGTGTCCTGTACCTCAGTCAACCCTGTATCTGCCATCGTCTGCTCCTCATAACTACCCAGTGTGTGAAGTGCATGGTGCCTCCTCACATTCTATGTCCTGTAAAGGTATAGTCAGTACCAATTAACCGTGAAGAATGTACCCTAACAGTTTGATTACCATGTTGCACAATTACTACTTTCCCATCACTCCCTATAACCTTGCCAGGCCCTTTCCACTCTTCCTGGCCTTCCTTTTTATAATATACGATGTCTCCTTGTCTAAACTGTATTCCTGATGGTCTTATGCAGTGCCGTAGGGCCCGCTGAATTTTCTGAAACCTCAGTTTTAATGAAAACTTTTCTGCCCGCATGTAAAGCATTCAGATGAGCAGAAAAAGTGGAGCTAATGCTAGTCCCTTCTAGAGCAGGGGGAGCATCTGATAACACCAAAGGCAACTTCGGATTTCTTCCGTACATCAACTGATACGGACTGTACCCCCCCCAACCATTTGCAGAGAGTTCTTTGCGCGTACCGCCTATGCTAGCGCCGTTTGCAGTTTACAGCCTGGTTGATCAGTTAATATTTTATGTAACATGTCATCTATTACTGCATGGTTTCTTTCACAAAGACCATTACTGAACGGGCTCTCAGTTGCAGTGTGCATCAACGATGCTGTTTAAATTTTCGCACATTGAAATTCCTCATTGGCGAATTCCCCACCATTATCTGTGAGGTATTTCGTTAGCATTCCTAATCCTGTTCCTACACATTTCTCCATGACCTTATCGACAGTGGTTCTTTTGTCTTTACTATGTATCACAGTGGATAGACTAAATCTGGTTGCCATATCTATGAAGTGTAGTAAAATAAATACCCCTATCCTTGTCCCAAACTTTCCAAGTCCATTGCCACTGCATTGTTAAACTCCCTGGCTAGTGGCAAGCTCAGGTCATGGTGGTGTCTTGCGATACTTAAGGCAAATTTCACACTGAACAGTGACTCGTTCAATAAGATCATCATATCCTTTATCGACCGCTCCCACACCTCGAAGCAGAGTCTTCAGCTTCTGTGGCGCCAGATGTGCAAACTGTCCGTGTAATTTCCAAATGATCTTTTTGTCCACCAAATTCTCAGCACAGTTAACAAAACTTCATGAACCTTTTGATAAGAAATCTCTGGCTTCCTTAGTGGCAAGCAATAATGGCCTGACCGACTAAAATGGAGATCCACGTTTTTCCCCCCAAACACAACTGCTCAATCATTCTTCATATCTAGCGTCATCTGAGCCTTCTTCATCGCAGATCAACTCAACAATAGCAGTATCTTGCTAGAAACCACATCAGTACTGATAAACAGATTGATCCCTGCTATCTTACAAGGGAGGACCACCCGTTTGGAGGATGTTAATGTATTGTCATCTCCGAACCTGAAGCAGGTAGAGCTTTCATACTCCTTGACCTTCCGCCGGTCTGCTAGTTTGCACATCTGGCGCCACAGAAGCTGAAGACTCAGGTCGATAAAGGATATGATGATCTTATTGAACGAGTCACTGTTCAGTGTGAAATTTGCGTTAAATATTGCAAGACACCACCATGACCTGAGCTTGCCACTAGCCAGGGAGTTTAACAATGTAGTGGCAATGGACTTGAAAGTTTGGGACAAGGATAGGGGTATTTATTTTACTACACTTCATAGATATGGCAACCAGATTTAGAGAGAGACTCTAGATAGCAGTTAAGCCAGTTCATGCCGCACACCGTAGAAGTGCAACCAGAACAGCACAGTTGAAGGAATCTCCCATCAAGATACTTATCACCGGATTCAAACTCAGTGATCAATACAATTCCATCATGGCAGTCACCATTATCATTTTCAATCTCAGATGAATCCGTGTCGTGGGTCACTTCAAAAACCACGATTCCTTCACTGTGGGCAGCTCATTGCGTAATGGTACTGGGAATCACATCAAAACACAGATTAACCATTCCCCGTGCATTTTTTGGGTTTAAACGTCGACGGTCACCATCCCAGACACGCTTCTTGTCCCAACTCTCAAATTAGCTAGGGTTACAATCATTTTCAGACCTCTTGTCATTAACCCCATCTTTGTATTGGAATCTTCATCTAATATTTGGTCAACCGCAAAATTCAGCTACTATTGAATCCTCTATCCTTTGTTTTACAGCATAGTTGTTCGCATTTGCTAAAAAGTTGTAGGGAACAACTGTTTCCCCAGAAATTTTTTTAGGGCAGTAGCCATTTGATCTGAGAGGTTCTTTCCCCCAGAACTGAACCCATTAGTACTAAAAGACTAACAACATGGGAAATGCGAGCACAGTCCCATATTTTAAATGCCAATACAGATTCTGGAATTTCAACTTCAAATCACTATAGTCTTCTGTACCATTTATCAAAATCATGATATATTCTTCAATGGACTGATCATCTGATTTCCTAAATCTATCAAAGATCATCCAAGCTTCATACACTTCCAACAACTCATCCTTTTTATAGAACTTACCCAAAAATTGTATGAGACAGTCTAATCCCTCCTTATGATCCAAATCATCCACTTTCCACCCTGAAAATACTTTACTCTTTATCTTACTTTTGGCTGGTAATGATAATGCCAAAGCCATACCTTGCTTCTTCCAGGGTATAGCAGTAACCCAGGTCCACATTTCAACTTCAGCCTTCCATTGCTGATAAGGTTCAGAAAAAATTGGTGGATTGTCAAAGCTTGCAACTTTGCACCATCTTTCCACCATCCCATAACTTAAATTGTTAGCAACATATACTTCTTTTCCCCCAGAGGACTGATGTAGAAAGCTTCATATACAGCAATCAATCAGCAAAGCTTAAAGTTCATCCTCTGCTACCATGTTACTCACAATAAGAGGTTGTGGTGGAAGAATTAATCCAGACAGGTCTTTTGGTTAAAGCTGGTTTATTTCCAAGACAACTCCTTAGTATTAGTAACATCCCCACAAAGTGTTCCAGCTGTACCTTTTTATTCTATTCAGCTGGGATAATTAATGCCCATCACCTGTTTAACTACCAATTGGTTTTACCAAGATGATTGCCATTGTTTGTTGGTTTACTTGTAAACAATTCATCCTAGTTTACTGTAAGCCACATGCTCTAATTCCTCTGCCTATACCTCTCTACAAAGTAGTACTATGTTGGGACATTGGGCAGAATTTTGCCCTTGGTGATTTGGGGGCAGGACCTGCTCGCCGAGGGGAAAATGACTTGGGATGACGTCGGGAGGAATCCCCGATGTCATCCCAATCCCTTTAAATTTTTAGGAAGGCGGGCGGACAGCAAAATCAGCTGTCCGCCTGCCGACATGTCAATGGCCAACTGAAGGCATTGACAGGCTCATTAAGATAATTAAAGACCTGCCCATCCAAGCTTAAGGCTGGCGGGCAGGCCAGGAGCCCCAGCGGGCTCCAGATTATTCATGAAACTTCATCCACTGGTGGGATAAAGTTTCATGTCCGTTTTTTAAACATTTAATAAATTTTGTGTGTTTATTATTAATATGTCCCATCTGTACGACATTGTCACATGAGGGGGACATGTTAAAAATTTCAATATTTATCTATTTTTAGACTTTACTTACATGTCACGAATCTCCCTGAGACAGGACTTTGCCTCAGGGAGCAGTGTGCTCTTTCGCACGCATGCACGAAAGAGCACACTTTGACAGATGGGGAATCCCTCCCCCACTGTACAGGAAGCGCATAGCCTTAATTGGCCCACCCACTCAAAATGGCAGCGGGCCCCGTTTCGGTAGTGGGGGTCAGCTGTCCGCACACCATTTGAGGGCAAAATTCTGCCCATTGACTTTCAGCAGGACCGGACAATCGCGGCGGTGGGCAGAGCCAGAAAATCCCGCCCAATGTCTTTTGGATTTTACCCTTCATTTATTTGACCTCCCCAGGCCACTCTTTTAGATCAATTTCTCCAACTGTCTGGATTGAATTGTTCAGAAATGCTGATTTAGATGAGGGTCAGCACACATTGTGTTTGCCAACAGCATAAATGCTTCATTAATATAAAAATAAAAACAAAAAACTACTGCGGATGCTGGAAATTCAAAACAAAAACAGAATTACCTGGAAAAACTCAGCAGGTCTGGCAGCATCAGCGGAGAAGAAAAGAGTTGACGTTTCGAGTCCTCATGATCCTTCAGCAGAACTGAGTAAAGTTAGGAGAGGGGTGAAATATAAGCTGGTTTAAGGTGGGGGGTGGGGTGGGGGGGAGAGAAGTTGGGGGGGGAGTGGTTGTAGGGACAAGCAAGCAGTGATAGGAGCAGATAAAAGATGTCACAGACAAAGGAACAAAGACGTGTTAAAGGTGGTGATATTATCTAAGAGAATGCTAATTAAGAATGGATGGCAGGACACTCAAGGTACAGCTCTACTGGGGGTGGGGTGGAAAGACTGACAGGGCATTACAGGTATAGATTTAAAAATAATGGAAATAGGTGGGAAAAGAAAAATCTATATAAATTATTGGAAAAAACAAAAGGGAGGGGGAAGAAACAGAAATGGGGTGGGGATGGGGGAGGGAGTTCAAGATCTAAAGTTGTTGAATTCAATATTCAGTCCGGAAGGCTGTAAAGTGCCTAGATGGAAGATGAGGTGCTGTTCCTCCAGTTTGCGTTGGGCTTCACTGGAATAATGCAGCAAACCAAGGACAGACATATGGGCAAGAGAGCAGGTTGGAGTGTTAAAATGGCAAGCAACAGGGAGGTTTGGGTCTTTCTTGCGGACAGACCGCAGGTGTTCTGCAAAGCGGTCGCCCAGTTTACGTTTGGTGCCTCTAATAAATGCTTCATGGTGTTTTCGTAAACTTACTGGACACTTGATCAGATCTCAGCCTTCCTTTTCTTTATTGATTGCATCCATGCATTTCCCTATGTCAGGATGACTTGAAGTATCTGAACAGAGACACTTTAACTGAATGTTGTTGAAATTTCAAAGGGTAGGAAAAGCTTCAACCTTCCTCAAAAACCCAAATAGTGGTAAGAATGTGGAACTTGCTACCAAAGGGAGTTGTTAAATTGAGTTGAATAGTAAAGATGCATTAAAGGAGAAACTAGACAAGCATATGAGGGAGAAGCACATAGATGGTTACAATGGTAGGTGTAGATGAGGAATGATGAGAGTGGGCTCAAGTGGAACATAAACACTGACATGGACTGGTTGTACCGAATGGCCTGTTTCTGTGTCGTATATCCTATGTAATCCTATGCAAACATAAAAAAGCCTTAGTTAACCAAACCTGGACATGGAGAGCAGAGATGAATAGAGGGATGTCAAATATTATTGTTTGGATCAGAGCTATGATTTTACAAAGAGCACAGATAACACCTTAAGATCTTGCTGGATTTGGCATTTTTCTTGACATATTATTTACTACCATCATACAGTAACTTGATTACTTCGTAACTAGTTAATGGTGATTGTGGTTGGTGAATGAGTCTGCAGTACTAATTTCCACATATCACTAATGCAGTTGCGAACTGGAATTAGTCTCCAAGGAAGCAAAATAAAACTGTTAGCACGTTGTATAACCAGAAAGGAGATAGAATGTGTCATTGCATGTTTTACCTTCTGTTGTGTAATTGGCCATGTTTATTCGGAGAGTGGTTTCATTATTCTAGGGGCATCTTCAAGGCTAGCTCCATGTTTACTAGTGATGCCATTCATAACGATAGAAGCCATGAAGGAGTTGATGCGTTTCTTGTCTCTCTGTGCTTTAAAACGTCAGAGTAGTGTTCAATTTGTCCTGAACCATTTCAACATTTTATCAGTGCGTGCTCAAAATGCGCTTGACTGGATATAAAGCAGAATGTACAATCTTTCAATAGCTGCCTCCCTATGTATCATGTATGATGATCACCACCAAGTTATAGAAACGTAAAACAATGACAGACAGGAAAAGATCCTCTGGTCCATTCAGTCTGTTGCATAGAATTGTAACACCTTGTTCATCATAATATGTATAATATGTATACATCCCATCCTAACATCTAACCTATCAAACAGCTTAGGAATTTTATATGTTTCAATGAGATCAGCTAACATTCTTCTAAATTCCGGGGAATATGGATCCAATCTACCAGTCTGTCCTCATGGGACATCCCTCATCTTGGGTATCAATCTAGTGAACCTTAGTTGCACTCCTTCCAAAATTAACATATCCTTTCTTAGGTAAGGAGACAATAGTGTACACAGTACTCCAGGTATGGTCTCACTAGGCTCTGTACAATTTTTAAAAATTATTTTTCACTGGATGTAGTCGTCGCTGGTTAGGCCAATGTTTATTTCCCACCCCTAATTTCCCATGAGAAGGTGGTGGTGAGCCACCTTCTTGAAATACTGTAGTCCATAGGTACACCCACAGTGCTGTTAAGGAAGGATTTTCACCCAGCGACAGTGAAGGAATGGTAACATAGTTCCAAGTCAGGATGGCATGTTGCTTGGAGGGGAAATTGTAGGTGGCAGTGTCCCCATGTAACTGCTGCCCTTGTCTTTCTAGGTGGTAGAGATTGTGGGTTTGCAAGATGCTGTCGATGGAGCCTGAGTGTAGTCAGACTTCTTCAATTTTATATTCCAATCTCTTTGTAATAAAAACTAAAAAACAATCAGCTTTCCTAATTTCTGTACCTGTAGGTTTAACTTCCTGTGCTTTGTATACAAGGACAAACAGGTCCCTCTGAAATACCAGCATTTCCCTGTCACCCTCTATTTAAGTAGTATTCTGCTTTTTTACTTTTTCTTCCAAAGTGGAATGTTCACACTCCGAACATTATATTCCATCTGCCATGTAGGTACATCATGCCCACTCACTTAACTTGTCTTTATACCTTTGCAACCATTTTGCATTCTCCTCACAGCTTACTTTCTCATCTAACTTTATAGCTTGAGCAAACTTGGATACATTACACTTGGGCCCCTCGCCTAAGTCATTGACATAGTTTGTAAATAGTTAAGGCCCAAGCACTGATCATTACAGTACTCTGCTAGTAAAAGAAAACAAAGCAAGATTCGCTTTTGTATTGCGCTTTTCATGACCACTGAACGTCTTAAAACACTTTATAGCCTACTATTAAGGTAGTCAGTCATGTAATGTAGGAAGCGCAACACCTAATTTGCACCCAGCAAATACGCACAAACAGCAACGTGATAATGACCAGAAAATCTTTTTTTTTGTAATGTTGATTGAAGGATAAATATTGGCCAGGGCACTGGGGTTTACTCCCTTTGTGTTCTTTGAAATAGTGCTGTGGGATCTTTTGCATTCACCTGAGCAGGCAGATTGGGCCTTGGTTTACCATCTCATCCTAAAGACAATACCTACAACAATGGAGTACTCCCTCAGTACCTTACCAGAGTGCCAACCTTGACTTTTGTGCCATGGAGTAGTACTTGAACCTGAACCTTGTGATTGAGCGACAAGAGCACAACAACTGAGCCACAGCTGATGCTAGTTGCAGCTTGTCAACCTGAAAAAGATTTGCTGTTCCTACTCTCAAACAAAAGCAAAATACTATGGATGTTGGAAATATGAAATAAAAACAAAATGCTAGAAATACTCAGCAGGTCTGGCAGCATCTGTGGAGAGTAAACAGTGTTCAGTTCAGGGACAAATCTGTTTCTCTGTTTCTTTCTTCATAGAGGTTGCCTGCCGAGTATTTCCATCATTTTCTGTTTTCATTATGTGATTCCTACTCTCTGCTTTCTGTCCTTAGCCAATCCTTAATTCATGCTAATATATTGCCCTCAATCCCTTGAGTCCTAATTTTATGTAATAACCTCTTGTGTGGTGCCTTATTGAATGTTTTCTGAAAATCCAAATATACTGCACTCACTGATTTCCCCCTTATTTACCTTAATGGTTACAACCTCAAAAATCCTCTTAACAGATTTGTCAAATATTATACAAAAACAGACCTGGAAAAACTCAGCAGGTCTGGCAGCATCGGTGGAGAAGAAAAGAGCCGACGTTTCGAGTCCACATGACCCTTCAACAGAACTGAGTATAGTTAGGAGAGGGGTGAAATATAAGCTGGTTTAAGGTGGCGGGCAGGGAGAGAGAAGTTGAGGGTGGGGTGGTTGTAGGGACAAGCAAGCAGTGATGGGAGCAGATAATCAAAAGATGTCACAGACAAAAGGATCAAAGAGGTGTTGAAGGTGGTGATATTATCTAAGAAAATGTGCTAATTAAGAATGGATGGCAGAACACTCAAGGTACAGCTCTAGTGGGGGTGGGGTGGAAAGACTGACAAGGTATTAGTTGTAGATTTAAAAATAATGGAAATAGGTGGGAAAGGAAAAATCTGTATAAATTATTGAAAAAAACAAAAGTGGGGATGGGGGAGGGAGTTTAAGATCTAAAGTTGTTGAATTCAATATTCAGTCCGGAAGGCTGTAAAGTGCCTAGTCGGAAGATGAGGTGCTGTTCCTCCAGTTTGCGTTGGGCTTCACTGGAACAATGCAGCAAGCCAAGGACAGACATGTGGGCAAGAGAGCAGGGTGGCGTGTTAAAATGGCAAGCGACAGGGAGGTTTGGGTCTTTCTTGCGGACAGACCGCAGGTGTTCTGCAAAGCGGTCGCCCAGTTTGCGTTTGGTCTCTCCAATGTAGAGGAGACCGCATTGGGAGCAACGAATGCAGTAGGCTAAGTTAGGGGAAATGCAAGTGAAATGCTGCTTCACTTGAAAGGAGTGTTTGGGCCCTTGGACGGTGAGGAGAGAGGAAGTGAAGGGGCAGGTGTTGCATCTTCTGCGTGGGCATGGGGAGGTGCCATAGGTGGGGGTTGAGGAGTAGGGGGCGATGGAGGAGTGGACCAGGGTGTCCCGGAGGGAACGATCCCTACGGAATGCCGCCAGGGGGCGTGAAGGGAAGATGTGTTTGGTGGTGGCATCATGCTGGAGTTGGCGGAAATGGCGGAGGATGATCCTTTGAATGCGGAGGCTGGTGGGGTGATAAGTGAGGACAAGGGGGACCCTATCATGTTTCTGGGAGGGAGGAGAAGGCGTGAGGGCAGATGCGCGGGAGATGGGCCGGATACGGTTGAGGGCCCTGTCAACGACCGTGGGTGGAAAACCTCGGTTAAGGAAGAAGGAGGACATGTCAGAGGAACTGTTTTTGAAGGTAGCGTCATCAGAACAGATGCGCCTTCTCCCTCCCAGAAACATGATAAGGTCCCCCTTGTCCTCACTTATCACCCCACCAGCCTCCGCATTCAAAGGATCATCCTCCGTCATTTCCATCAACTCCAGCATGATGCCACCACCAAACACGTGTTCCCTTCACCCCCCCTGGCGGCATTCCGTAGGGATAGTTCCGTCCGGGACACCCTGGTCCACTCCTCCATCACTCCCTACTCAACCCCCACCTATGGCACTTCCCCATGCCCACGCAGAAGATGCAACACCTGCCCCTTCACTTCCTCTCTCCTCACCGTCCAAGGGCCCAAACACTCCTTTCAAGCGAAGCAGCATTTCACTTGCATTTCCCCTAACTTAGTCTACTGCATTCGTTGCTCCCAATGCGGTCTCCTCTACATTGGAGAGACCAAACGCAAACTGGGCGACCGCTTTGCAGAACACCTGCGGTCTGTCCGCAAGAAAGACCCAAACCTCCCTGTCGCTTGCCATTTTAACACGCCACCCTGCTCTCTTGCCCACATGTCTGTCCTTGGCTTGCTGCATTGTTCCAGTGAAGCCCAACGCAAACTGGAGGAACAGCACCTCATCTTCCGACTAGGCACTTTACAGCCTTCCGGACTGAATATTGAATTCAACAACTTTAGATCTTAAACTCCCTCCCCCCATCCCCACCCCGTTTCTTCCCCCTCCCTTTTGTTTTTTTCAATAATTTATATAGATTTTTCTTTTCCCACCTATTTCCATTATTTTTAAATCTACAACTATAATACCCTGTCAGTCTTTCCACCCCACCCCCACTAGAGCTGTACCTTGAGTGTTCTGCCATCCATTCTTAATTAGCACATTTTCTTAGATAATATCACCACCTTCAACACCTCTTTGATCCTTTTGTCTGTGATATCTTTTGATTATCTGCTCCTATCACTGCTTGCTTGTCCCTACAACCACCCCACCCTCAACTTCTCTCCCCCCGCCCCCCACCTTAAACCAGCTTATATTTCACCCCTCTCCTAACTATACTCAGTTCTGTTGAAGGGTCATGTGGATTCGAAACATCGACTCTTTTCTTCTCCACCGATGCTGCCAGACCTGCTGAGTTTTTCCAGGTAATTCTGTTTTTGTTTTGGATTTCCAGCATCCGCAGTAGTTTTTTGTTTTTGTCAAATATTATTTTCCTTTCATAAATCCTTGTTGACTGAGCCTAAATCATATTATGATTCTCTAAGTGCTCTGTTACTACTTCCCTAATAATAGATTCTCACATTTTCTTTACTATTTATGTCAGGCTAAATTGGCCTATGGATTCATGTTTTCCCTCTCCCTCCTTTCTTGAATAGTGAGACAATGTTTGCTACCTTCCAATCAAGACTGTCCTTGAAGATCTAACCCAATATACCCACTATGTGTGCAACTACTTATTTTAAAACCCTAGGTTGGCAGCCATCAGGTCCAGGGTATTTGTCAACTGTATGTCTCATTTATTTCTTCAGTACTATATTAACACTAATATCCCTAAGCTGCTGATTTCCACTAGCCCACTGGTTCCCCACTGTTTGCAGAATGTGTTTGTTCTCTCTTCTGCTGTGAAGACAGATACAAGGTATAAATTTAATGTTTCTATCATTTCCTTATTTCTATTATTTTTTCTTCTGCCTCTGCCTGCAAGGGACCTACATTTATTTTTATGCCTTTTTTCATTTTTACATGCTTACAGAAACTTTTGTATTCTCTTTTTATTTTTTATCCTTGGGGGTAAGTGCTAATTGCTACTAAACAATCTGCTAGCACTGAAAATTAATATTTGAAAATTCGGAGTGCCATTCCTTCACATTTTAATTGTTGTTGGCACTTTGCTTTTATTCCTTTACTTTCTACCCTTTCTGTCTCATTGTCTCTGTTATGGGCATGGGAGAGAGATAGACTGGAACCCCCAATTCTCTTTCCTTCTGTCCATAATCAGTGTAATTTAATTTTGAAATGTGTGATATGTGTTCCCATGCCCCCGTTAGTGTGCGGTCAATTTAAATGTCACCATGCATGGTGACTGGCATGGATTTAAACAAGGAGCATTATTTATTCACATGCTCATCCCAGAAAGGCTTATCACTGCACCACACATGCCCAAGAATGATGCAGTTTAAAAAAAAGTTGTGCGCTTCTAAAATATTAAAACAAAACAGAATAGTTGGCAGTTCACGTGTCTTTGAGAGTCCAGTGCATGAGGAAAGTTTTACCGCCTGGAGTTGAATTTCAGCTAAATTCAGATGACTGGGGTCAAACCCAGATTAACTGCTGGGTTCCTTCAAGGAAAAGTGTATTCAGTAGGTCATGTAGACAGGCCCTGATGGCTGTTGTAAGCAGAGGCCTAATTTCTTACATGTGAACTCAGAGCTGTCTGAAACAGGTTAGAGGAGGCTTTTAAAAGACTTGAAGCCTCACAGGTCTTGCAAAGGCAAGATAACACAGCCTTCCCTTTGCAGCTGTGATGTTGCTGCTGGTGTTCTGCAGACTGCCCAGTCTCCCTCACAGTTTTTGAATGAAAGGATGTCAAAATCAGAGGGTAGTTTCAACCAAATGATGAATGGCCATTAATGCACGATGGAAGGCAAATTATGGTCTTTCATCACGAAGGAGTTTCAGTCACATGGTCAAAAGTCATTGATATACAATGGAAGGTAGATAGTGGTTTTTAGCACTTCATTATGGATACTCAGTCTTGATAACCCTCCTTTGTTACATGGCAAACCCGGAGTTGGAGAATCTGAGAGCTTATTGACATTGTGTTTTGGAGTGAGCCTTGACGAATAGTAGGTGTGAAATACCGTGGAAGAGTGCTGTTTAGGCATGTCCATTCAAGGGAGACCCCTGCCTATTATTTGGAATTTTCTAGAAAGCTTGCTAGGTTGTTGAAGTTGCAAAGGTCAGATAACTCTTTGGCAGCCACCTTATAGTTTATCAGGGTCCACTTTAAAAGGAATATAGTTTTAAAAAAGATTGTAATATCTTGCATGACACTCCTCCTTAATCTAGTCTTTTTCCCCCTGCCTTTAGTTTACTCTCACTATTTTTCCATTGAACAAAATATTCTAACTGGTACTGGTTCAGACATTGTGCTGTTCATGAATGATTCTTTATTTTGATTTGTTCAGGTCGTTTGCCCTGGTCAGACTGGTTTCAGATGTTCTGCAGAATGCACTGCACTTTTTTGGTAGTTGGCTGAGAGTGACTTCCAGTTAAAAAGCCCATTTGAAAGTCCGTGGGCCAGTGAAAATGTAACCTTGGCACCGATTTACAGGTTCCAAGCATACACCTCCGAACCTAATAACCATTGTTTTAGTTTATATATAGGCACAAGTGAATCTCCGTTAATGCCCACCACTTAGAATTCAATAGAAATAATAAACAACACCATCATATTTTTTTGTCGCCCAGTTGAAATATTCTCCAAATACTTCGCGCTCCCAGCCTTTTCTTCTGCTTGTTCTTCCCTGTGTGTCTCTTCCCTACCTACCTTCCTTTCCTGTCTTTTACAAAGCCCCATCTTTCCTCTCTTTTCCACTTTTCACCCATTGTTGTGCTCCTTTCCCCTCTTGAAGCTCCTTTCCTCACTCCCTCTCACTGCTCTTTTCCTTGACCCCCTCACCACTACTTTACTCGTTGCCCCGCTCTTTCCCTTGTTTGTTCCCTCCTAGCTCCTTTCCTTGCGTTCTCCTTCCTCACCCCTTTCCTGGTTTGTTCCCTCCCCATGCTGCTTTCTCCCTCCCCGCTCCTTCCCTCATTTTCTCCCTCGTCACTCCTTTCCTCATTTTCTCCCTCGTCGCTCCTTTCCTTGTTTTCTCCCTCCCTGCTCCTTTCCTCATTTTCTCCCTCGTCGCCCCTTTCTTCTTTTTCGCCCCTCCTGCTCCTTTCCGCGTTTTCTCCCTCGTCGCCCCTTTCTTCGTTTTCTCCCTCCCTGCTCCTTTCCTCGTTTTCTCATTCCCTGCTCCTTTTCTCGCTATCTCATTCTCCGCTCCTTTCCTCGTTTTCTCTCTCCCTGCTTCTTTCCACGTTTTCTCCCTCCCTGCTCCTTTCCTCGTTTTCTCCCTCCCTGCTCCTTTCCTCATTATCTCATTCCCCGCTCCTTTCCTCCTCCTCCTCCTCCCCACTTCTTTTTCATTCAACGCTAAATCCGGAGGTTTTGGAAGTAACTGAAGTCGCCAAACAAAACTTTAGATGAAGGAAAGTATATAATAATTCGTGGGTATATTTAGTCATTAATCCTAAAGCAAAATACTGTGACTGCAGGAAATGTGAAATAAGAACAGAAAATACTAGAAATACTTAGCAGACCTGACAGCAATGGAGAAGGCAAACAGTTAATGTTTCAGGTTGTCACCTTTCATCAGAACACTTAAGCATGTTAGTGTGAATCGTCACTTTTTAATTTATTTTTAAAAATCGTTGCTTTGGAGTTTGGAAATTTCAGTTAGCAAGAACAGATAGGTGGTTGAATAATTTTAGAAAACATTTTATGCAATTTGTGGAGAACAGATTTGGAGCACACTCTGGTGGCCAGATTCTGCAATTAGTGTGTTGTGTTTACATTGGTGGGTGCTGTTGTGAATGTGGATGTAGGAATTTATAATGGTAAAATCAACAATGTGACAGCAAGCAAGGTATTTGAAGACAGGAAATGTGCACAGATATGAGAATTTTAATATATTTTGGATAGATATATTGAGGACAGGGTCATGCTTGGATATAGTGCCCTCATGTTGCACTATCTTGGCTTTGCTTGCAAATTGGTTGGAGTAGGTTGTCATTTCAGCATGTTGTATTTTCAATAAGTTCAAATAAGCATGAAGGCAATTTTAATATTATGAAGATTAGAGTCTTTTAGGGTTTATAGTTTTTTTTTCTTTCAATATATACCTCTATATTTGTATAGTTTATCTTGGCTTAAAGCTGCATTTTTCTTTGCTGATCTCATTGCGCTGAACTCTTTTTGCTTGTCTTATTACACCATTACAGCATTATTATTGTAGGCTTGCTGAACCTGTGATATCAGTGATCTCCCCAAGATGATTGCTGCTTGTGTGTTCAGCTGTTGTATTTATTGTACACAGCAATTGCAGTCCTACTTATTGAACCTAAACGAACTGTTAAAGAAAATCTTGGTCCTAATTATATTGTATACTATATTAGAATTTATGAATAATTGCAATTTAATAATTCATTGCCTTCTCAAATGGGTCAGCAAATATACAAACATGTTTAGTTCGTCCACTGGATCAGCTTCAAAAGAGCGCACTGCTCCCTGAAACTAAGTGCTGTCTCAGGGAGAGCGCTGAAAGGTTTGTAAACTTAAAAAATAGAAAAATAAAAAAATTATTAACATGTCCCCCTCATGAGTCAATGTCACACGAGATGGGACATGTTAAATATTACATAAACTTTATTAAAGATTTTTTAAACAGACATGAAACCTCATCCCACCAGCGGATGAGGTTTCATGTTTTTTCTCCTTCCCGCCGGGGCTCCTGGCCTGCCCGCCAGCCTTAAGATTGGACAGGCAGGGCCTTTAATTACCTTAGTTATCCTGTCAATGGCCTCAATTGGCCATTGACAGGTCGGCGGGCGGACGGCTGATTTTGCTGTCCGCCTGCCTTCCTGAATATTTAAATGGGGCGGATGACATCGGGGGTTTCTCCCAACGTCATCCTGCGTCGTTTTCCCATCGGCAAGCGGGCCCGGCCCCCAAATCGCCAATGGGAAAATTCTGTCCCATGTATTTATAATGTACCAACAAACTCAGAAACAGGAAGCTCTTTTTTGGACAAATAAGAGGAAATAATGTGGGATCATTGTGAGATGAGGAGGGACATTTTGTACTTGACAGTGCTAGAATAGTAAAGATATTTTATATTAGTTCCATGACAAACTAAGAATTTTAGGAGGTATTAGTATTTTTTTTTAAAGAAATCAATAGGAGTAAAAACGCAAATGTCTCCAAGCTGCTATAGTATGCACCCCAAATGCTGAAGAGGTTGAGTAAGAGGTAGTGTAGGCATAATATGCCAAAAACCTTCGGAGATGGGAATTGTACCAAAGAATGAAAAGTGGTAAATGTAATACACTTTGAATAACAGTGAAAGAAAAAATTCACATTTATTTAGCACCTTTCACAGCATCTCAAAGCATTTTCCAGACAATGAAGGGCTCTTGAAGGGCAGTCATAGAGTGGTTACAGTACAGAAGGAGGCCATTTGTCCCATTGTGTCTGTGTTGGCCCTTTGAAGAAGCAATTCACCTAGTACCACTGCCCTGCCTTTTCCTTGTAGCTCTGTAAAAAAAAAATTTATTCAGATAGTTATCTAATTTCCTTTTGAAAGCATCAATTGAGCTGCCTCCACCACACACTCAGGAACCTCTTAGAAGAGAAAAGACAGATAGAGAGGTGGAGGTGTTTAGGGAGGGAATTCCAATGCTTGGGGTCTAGGCAGCTGAAGGCACAGCTGCCTATGGCAGAGTGATTAAAATTAGGGGTGCACAAGAGGCTTGAATTGGAGAAGCGCAGAGACCTCAGAGGGTTGTGAGGCTGCAGGAGGTTTCAGAGATGGGGGTAGACGAGACCATGGAGGGATTTGAGAAGGAGGATGAGAATTTGAAATTTGAAGCGTTGCCAGACTGTGGGAGCCTTGTTGCTCAGAGCACAGGGTAATGGATGAATGGGTCAGTGTAAATTAGAATACTAGTAGCAGAGTTTTTGATATCTTTAAGTTTACTGAGAGTGGAGGGTGAGAGGCCAGCCAGGGGAGCATTTAAATAGTCAACTCTAGAGGTAACAAAGGCATGATCAGAGTTTCAGTTGCAGTTGAGCTGAAGCAGATGATTTTAGGGAGGTGGAATTAGACAGTCTTAGTGATGGAGAGGAGCTGTGGTCAGAAGTTTATTGCAGACTCAGGTACAACACCAAAGCTGCAAATTGTCTAGTTCAACTTTAGATGGTTGCCAGGAGAGGGATGGAGTCAGTAACTAAGGAGTGGGGTTTGTTGGGGGGACCAAAGAGAATGGCTTCCACCTTCTCAATATTTAGTTGGAGAAAATTTCTGCTTATCCAGTACTGAATGCCAGGGAAACAGTGTGACAAATCAGAGACAATGTAGGTGTTGAGAGAGGTGGTGATGAGGGAAAGGTAGGTGTTGTCAGTGTACATGTGGAACCTGACGTTTCATGTCGTCAAGAAACAGTGTGAAGATGATAAGTAGGTGGCCCAGGTTGGATCCTTGGAGGACTCCAGAGGCAACTGTGCAGCAGCAGAAAGTGAAACCTTCACATGTAATTTCTCTGGCTATGATTGGATAGGTATGGATGGGACCAGGTAAGTGCCATTCTACCCAGCTGGATGACCGTGGAGAGGTGTTGGAAGAGGATGGCGTGGTCAACCATGTCAAAGCTGCAGACAGGTTGAGCAAGAGGGTTGTTTCAATACTGTGACTCAGGATTCGTACATGGAGCTCCACACAAGATAGGCACATCTCTGCTTTTCCTCTTTGGAGAAGAAAGTGAGGTTGGAGATTGGGCAGCGGATTGCAAGGGTATTAAATATGGGTATTGTGATGATGACAGATGTAGAGGGGAGGGGCACAGAACCTAAAGATAGAGAACTTCAACAATATCAGCTAATTTGGGGGCCAGGAAGAGAAATTGGGTGTTGTACAGTTTGGTAGGAATAGGATCAAGGGAGCAATCTTATGAGCAAGAAGAACTAGAATAGAACATGAGGGCAGATAAGAGAGAAGTAGAGAAAGATGCAAGTTCAGCACTAAGGCAGGGGAAACCTTCATGGACATTTGGCACAGTGGATAAGGGGCAGTGAGGGAAGTGACAGAGGCAGTTGACGTATTCTATCTTGAAGAAACCCATGTCCTCCTCACACTTGTTGACTTGAGCCGTTTCAGTGCTGTGGCATGTGCAGAAACTGGATTGGAACATAGGAACTTAGGAAATAGGGGCAAGAGTAGAACAGCCTGCTCCACCATTCAAACAGACCATGGCTGATCATCTACCACTTATGCCATTTTTCCCACTATCCCAATATCCCATGATGTCCCAAGTATACAGAAATCTTATCAATTTCTGTCTTGAAAATGCTCAATAACTGAGCTTCTACAGCCCTCTGGGGTAGAGAACTCCAAAGCTTCACCATCCTCTGGAGTGAAGAAATTCCTCCTTATCTGAGCTTTAAATGGCCTGCCCCTTATTCTGAGACTCTGTCCCCTGGTTCTAAACTCACCAGCCAGGGAAACATCCTATCTACACCTACCCTATCATGCCCTGTTAAGAATTTTTAAAGTTTCAATAAGATCACCTCTCGATTTTTGAAACTCTAGAGAATACAGGCCCAGTTCCCTCAATCTGTCCTCATAAGACAAACCCACCATCCCATGATTAATCTGCTGAGCCTCTGTTGCACTCCCTCTATGGCAAACACATCATTCCTTAGGTAAGAAGACCAAAACTGCACACAGTACTCAAGGGGTGGTCTCACCAAGGCTGTATACAATTGCAGCAAGACACCTTTACTCCTGTACTCAAATCCATTTGTGATGAAGGCCAACATACAATTTGCCTTCCTAATTGCTTGCTGCACCTGCGTGCTAGCTTTTTGTGACTCTGGAACAAGGACACCCACATCCCTTTGGACATCAACATTTCCCAACATCTCACCATTTAAGAAATACTCTGCCTTTCTGTTTTTTTTCTACCAAAGTGGATAACTTCATACTTATTGCCATGTTCTTGCCCATTCACTTAGCCTGTCCAAATCCCCTGAAGCCTCCTTACATCCTCCTCACAACTCACATTCCCACCCAGTTTGGTGTTATCAGCAAACTTGGGAATATTACATTTGATCGCCACATCCAAATCATTTATATAGATTGTGAACAGCTGTGGCACATTAGGCCATCATCTCCTTGGCCTTTCGTCCTCTTCTAATCATTGGTTCCATTTGTTTGGAACTGGAAACAAATGTTTTATGCTTTTTTTCATGTTTACTTCAGTGCAAAAACCGAATCTAATACTTATTTTAAACGATGTGCATGTAATTTTCATAATTATATCTTTCAAAAATGGATCTTGACCTACAAAGACATAAACCATGATAGGTTTTAACTCCAAACTGGCAGAATATAACCTTTAACTGTCAATGTTGGTTTTAGAGGAACTGTGTATCTTGCATCATTACAATCACAATTTTTGGTCATGCATTTACAAGGCCTCAAATGATATGCAAAATATTTTTGATTCATCATTAATATATACAAAAAATATAGTGTGTATTTTTGTAGCGAATATTTGTGCATTCTACACATTTTATAGTGACTTCATATAGGTACCTTTATTGGATCAAATGAATAATCTGTTAAATGAAAATCATACGCATACCGAAAGAGAAAATTTAAATAAATAAATTGATTACTTTGCCTTGAAGAGCAAATTAAAGCAGCTGTTTTTGTTGTTCCATAATGCTTTTGGAAGCTCATTGGCTAGGGTTTGGCTATACGTCAAGGTGTGCACATTTTTCATGAGTCATTCTTTTCTGAGAAATGTGATGAAGCGCTGGATAAATATAAATCTTCCAAAAAAAATTGCTTCTTCAATTTTATTTTGCAGATCCTTAGTCAATGGCAAGGCCGAACTGTTATTCGCTCTTGTGTAAAGCTGAGTTATAATCATGCACAAAGCATAATTGAGGATGCAGAAAAGATATTCACTCCTGATGAATTACCACCTGTTTCACCTGATCACTGTATTACTGAAATAAAGACTGCTGTATTAAATCTTCATAACATCGCCAAACATCTTCGTAGGCAAAGGTTTGATGGGGGTGCTTTGCGACTGGACCAGGTGAGCACCTTTTATTTTGTAAGGAATACACAAAAAAAGTATTATTTTAACTGTGTCAATATACAAGCATTTTTGGGATATTCATATTTTAAAAGATTAAACAGCAATGTCTGAGGTAGATTTCAGATTCATACTTAATAAGGTTTTGAGAGCAATGCCTCAACGCATTTGTGAATAACTGACCATGGGCACTTTTTAGCAAAATACTGTCGATGCTGGAAATCTGAAATAAAAAACATCATAAAACTGATGAAAAGTCTTCTCAGCCTGAAATGTTAACTTTATCTCCAGATGCTGATTGACCTGCTGAGTATTACCAGCAATTTTTGTTTTTATTTTGGACATTTTTCAGTTAGCCTGCGGAACACAAAGTACTTTGTACTGAAGTAAAAAAAAACTTCTAGATGGCGCATTTTATGAGAACATTAAAGTTCCATACTATATAAAAAAAACTTGCATTTCTGTATTGCCTTTCATTACCACAGGAAACCTCAGCACTTTACAATCAATTAAGTACTTTTGAAGTGTAGTCACTGTTTGGAAGGAAACTATAGATTGGAATGATGCTGGCTCACAGTTGTTCTACCCCACATATTGCTTAGCCAATTAAAAGAGAAAATGCTGGAAATATTCTTCAGGTCAGACATCATCTCTGGAGACAAAACCAACATAACATTTCAGGTCGATGACTTTTCATCAAAACTTGGAAAAGTTAGAGATGCCTAAAGCAGGTACAGTGATGAGGAATGATCAGAAGGGATGCGGTGAAGTACTGGAGAGAGTAAATGACAAAGGAATGATAGTCCTTTTTGCCTTTTAACCTCGCCTTGCCTTCCACCCAAACACAGACCTTGCCCCCGTCCTTCCTTTCCCTGCCACTGCACTTGCTTAAATACTTCTCTTACTTTTCTCAGTTCTGATGAAAGATCATCACTCTGAAACTTTAACACTACCTCTGTCCACAGATGCTGCCTGACCTGCTGAGTATGTCCAGTATTTTCTGTTTCTATTTTGGATTTCCAGCACCTGTGGTATTATGCTACTGCTCAGCCAAGTTGTTGTAGAGAACCTCTGACTGAGGTCATGTCTTTTCTCACAAGGAGAGAAGATCCTCTTTGTACTGTAGTTATGCAACTTTTTATCTGACAACCCAGACTTGCAATGAAGGACTTGGAAACAGTTTATTAATCTGCCATTCCTTTCAACTAGCATGGCTAGTTGTATGGCTTAAGAAGCACAGGATAAAAGGAGGCAGCCTTGCCTTTTAGGACTGTAACTTCCGTGGAGTGGCAGTCATAGACAGATTGCCTCTCCGCTACTAGTTGCTTACCATGAAATGCAGCCTTACCTCTCTTGACGACTTTTCAACTTGGACCAGGTGAGAGAGGTGCAGTGCAGTAGGTTACTGAGGCCTTGTGTCAAGCGCAACTGAGTCAAAGGTAAGGAAGACACACCCTCTTTTTTGAAGCACTAGCTGCTGTAAAGCAGGTAGATTTATAGGTCCAGCTACTTTGAGAAGCCCAGGGAGGGTGGGGGGGTTGCAGGTGGAGGGTAGCCAGTGTGGGGAGTGGGAGTGGGGAGGGTAGCCTGTGGGTGGGTGGGTGGGGGAGGAGGGGGGCGAGTGGGAGGGTAGCTGGTGTGGAGTGGGAGGGTATATGATGGGGATGGAAGGGTAGTTGGGGTGGAGTTGTAGTCGATGATTGTAGTCAGTGAATGGAGGATAGTTGGGCGGTTCTGTAGGGGTTTGGGGGGCTGTGGGGGGTTGGGGTGGGTTAGTACAATAGTTACCCAGAAGTTAGAGGTGGTTTTAAATCTTCTAACTTTTTCTGGGTAACTATTAATGTCAGACAGCTGGAACCATCGAAGATTACAATTTAAATCAGAGTTTTGGATGGTTCCAATTGAGGACGATTTCCCAATGGAAGTTTGAAGTTTCTTGGCAATTGCCATGCAATCCTTAGAGGACTTCCGGGGGGATGTCCCCCAGTGCATCTTTGGGTACCTCCCAGGTATGATGCCCCAGAGCTCGGAAGTTATGGGCCCTAGTAAATCTGTATTTTGTTTAGCTGGTGGTAAGACGGGCAGCGGTATTTTTTGTTTTAAAGCATGAATTCAGAAGCCGATAAATCCACTTATCTTAGTTCCTACTTTCTGTAACCTGTATTTGAAATATTTAGGTATTCCAAAGTAGAAAATACCCTTGACTTATAAAATTTAAATTTCAGGTGTCAAAAGTCAGAGTTTTTTTCATATGCAGTTATTTTTACAGTGTCGATGATGCTCAATGTAAATTTTACTATGCATCCTAGAAGCAATTTGACAAAGAAGCATTATCTAAAAGTTCGATGGATTTTAAAGAAACAGCTCCTATCTCATGATAATTCAATATTTTACACTTAAAGTGAAATTGTATAGTGATTGATATTATACAATGTAAATAACAAAGCAAAATTCGGATAATTCTAATTGGCTTCTAAGGCTCCCAACAGTTGTTTGAATTTCTGGCTCCTTTATTTCTGAAAGGAAGAAACTTTTATTTTTATTAACTTGCTGGATGAGGTAAAGGACACTAATGAACTGAGGGTTCTGCCAACTTTGAACTGATGTGAGTTGCTGCTCAATAGAGGTACTGAGAGCATAGTGCATGGTGAAGAAAATGAATTTCATGAAAGGGCAAAGCAGCAGTTAAAGGAGAAGAAAAGACTTGCATTTATATCGCGCTTTTCAAAATCATCGAATGTCTGTAATTGATTTACAGCCAATGACGTACAATGAAGGAGAGCAAAATATAATGGTGATATCTGTGATCATGTGTAGCTGTAAAGCAGGAAAGATGAAAGCAGAAGTTGTTGAAGTAACATCAGAGCTGACATGGGAGATATTGGAATAAAACTCCCAGAAACAAGAAAATATTGGGCAAAACAAAAGTGAGTAGGAAGCCAGATTTAGGAAGGATTGGAAGGCCAAAATATCCCAAAGAGAGATTGGATGATCTAGATAAAACACAGTAAACTTCAAATTAGACTCAGCTGCAAGTCTGGCAGGCTAGGATCTAACCAATAAAACCAGTGAATAAGTCCACTATTTTAGTATATTGCATCTTGCCCTAAGATGAACCAAGTTTTTTCTTTCTCAAAGCTGTTGTATTAACTCATCTGAAATATGATTAATTTGTCACTTTTAAGTGCTTATTTAAACTACTTCAAAATTTCAGTTTTAATTTCAATGTTGTATTTTCAATTTGCTATCTGAATTTTGGAGCTACGTGCTTGGTTTTTGGAGTCCAAGAATACATTTATGAAGTCATACTAATTTTGATAAGTTCTTTGTTTTTCTTCCCTTTTCCCTAATGTAAAAATTTGCATTTGTAATAATAATTAGTCCCTGGCATGCAGTAAGCTGTGCACATCACATCTCGTACTTTACACAGATTCGTGCTGTACTGAGTTGAAGAGAAAAGTTGGGGTTTTCTCTCCACCTGGAAAACATAGGCCTGAATTTTTAGCTTGGCAGGCAGGCGGGCCCGGGATCGGCTGAGAAACGGACACCCATCAGCGATCAGCCCCCGACCGCGGCTTCACGCTGGCTGGTCGACTAACAGCCAGCCAGCATGAAGCACGCGCTGAAAAGCTCAGCACTGCCGGGGTGGGGGCGGGAGGAGGGTGGGCGATGATGTCAATGTGGGCGCGGGTGAGCGCTGAGTGAAAGCTCCCTGAAGGCAGAGAGCTGCCTCAGGGAGCTGCAGACCTGAAAATGTTCTAATAAAGTTTTAAAAAGAAAAAAAATGTCTGAGCATTACAATCAGGCACCTGAAACTATAGATGATAAAAATGCTGCCCAAAGATTTTTATTTTATTTCATAACAGAAACCTCATCTTACTCTTGCCTGAGGTTTCATGAAAAATATAAAGGCCGCCTGGAGATTTGCCCATCCGCCAACTGTTAGGTTGTACAGGCGATGAAAAATAGCAGACAGTTGCATCGTTAATGGGCTTAATTGCCCTCTTAATTGTCGGTGGGCGCGCTTCTGACTTTTGCGCACGCCAGCTGACCGAAATATCGTGCGAGCGCGTGATGATGTCAGGATGCTCGCCTGACGTCATCTCACGTGATTTCATGCCCGATCGGGTCAGATGCGTGCCTGCCTGATCAACACAAAATTCAGCCTGTAGTTATGGTGACTTTAGGTTTTTTAGAACCTTGAAACTATTGACAATTCTTAGTATTCACCTATATGAAGTACCTTGGGACATTTTACTGCATTTAAGGTTCAAGTTGTTGTAGTAACAAGAGGAGTTTCTTAAGGATTCTTGCTCATCTATCTGTTTTCCTGCTATTTTCATCATTTTTTGTTCCTTGTATATTAAATGTGATTAACAAGTTTAAAAAATAGTAAAGCTATTTATAACTGGTGACAATCTGTTTCACTTTTAAAATAGAATTCAATGTGCAACTTAATTGATTATTTTGCTCTGGCGCCAAACATAATTATAATGGTTTCCCTCATTACCCAAGCAGCTCCTATTAGATAATCATTTATTTGCATAAAAACATTAAGGAAAGGAGCAGCCCATATGGCTCTTCGAGCCTCTCTGCCATTCAATAAGATCACAGCTGATCTTCAACCTCAACTCCACTTTCTCACCCAATCCCCATATCCCTTGATTCCTATGGTGCCCAAAAATCTGTCAATCTCAATACTCAATATACTCAATGACTGAGCTTCCACAGCCCCCTCCAAGAGAGAATTCCAAAGCTTCACAGCCTTGAGTATATTCTGTAACATGGTCTCTATGGAAGAGAATTCCAAAGATTAATGAGCCTCTGAGAGAAGAAATTCCACCAAATCTCCCATTACATGAACTCTCTTTCCCCACCCCGCCCTCCCGCACAACAATTTAGTTTAAAGCCCTTCTCCACAGTCCTAGTTATATGGTTCATCAAACATGACAGTACAGCTCCCTCTTTCCCCAGTACTGGTGCCAGTGTGCCATGAATTGAAATCCATTTCTCCCACACCAATCTTTGAACCACGCAATCAACTCTCTGATATTATTTACCCTGTGCCAGTTTGCTTGTTGTTCAGGTAGTAATACAGATATTATTAGCTTTTATAATAATTAGGCTCTGCTTTTTAATTTTGCCTAGCTGCTCATACTCTCTCAGCAGAATCTTTTTCTTAGTCTTATCCATGTCATTAGTACCCACATGGACCACAACAATTGGATCCTTTCCTCCTACTCCAATTTCCTCTCCAGCCCTGAAGAGATGTCCTTAACTCTGGCAGCGGGCAGGCAACACAGCCTCCGGGACTCTCACTCTCAGCTGCAGAGAACAGTGTCTAACCCATTTACTATACCATCCCCTACTACCTTTACATTTCTTTTTGTTCCCTCCACTCGAATGGCCACTTGCACCATGATGCTGTGATCAGTTTGCTCATCCTCCCTGGAGTTCCTGCTCTCATCCACTCAAGCTGCAAGAGCATCAAACTGTTGGACAATTGCAAAGGCTGAAGCTCCTCCACTTCTACCTTCTGGATTCCCATACCTGCCTCTCTTACAGTCACACCCTTCTGTCCCTGATCACTGACCAAATCTGAAGTACCTAGCCTAAGGGCTGTGACTGTGTCCTGGAACAAAGTGTACAGGTAACTTGCCACCTTCCTGATGCATCACAGTGTCTAAAGTTCGGACTCCAGCTCATCAAACCTGAGCCGAGGTTTTTCGAGCTGCAGACACTTACCGCAGACGTGGTTGTCATGGATCACACAGGTGTTCACCAGCCCCCACCAGAACAATATTTAATGAGTTTTGATGCTATAGGAGATAAGAAACTAATGGAAAAATCAGCAAGGATGTGGGTAATGAATGAGTGGAAAAGAATACAGGGCGTATTAGAGTTTGAGGCAGTTGAAATTTGTGTTGCGTAATCCCTGGTTATTGGATGAATCAGATCTGGAGAAATGTGGTTAAGGGTTTCAGTGTTGATAGGAATGAGGTAAAAACAGAAATGAATGATATTATGGAGATAAAGTAAATAATGTTGGTGATGGATAAATATGGGGTTTGAAGTTCATGGCAGTCCAATAGCTCATTAAGGCTCCATTTTATCTGAAGAAGCCAAGGCTGAAGATTGCTTTTATTGTTTATGTTCAAACTTTCACACTAAACATAGTGTGGAAAAATATAAGATGTAATTGAAGAAAAATCCCTCTCTAATGGGGCAGTTACGTTTGGTGCAATTCTCTAAACAGCCAGGAGAAGCTACACTTGTCATAACTTCAGCAGAAGCTTTCTAAGATTTTCTGGTTTAAATGACTGAAAATTTCAAAATTTTGAAAATTAATTTGTTCTGAGTTTAATTTTGAATTTTGTAGAATGATGTTGTTGAGTGGAAGCAGGCAGATGAGAAATATGAGAGAGCTATTAGCACAGCGCTTCAAAGGTGTTTCCCCAAAGTTGCCCATGAGCATGAATTTGTATTTGTATGTGTATGTGTATTTCCTTACCCATGGAGTGAGAAATTCAATTTAAAATGGCTCAACAATGAAGACTTTTTACTTCAAAAAAAAAGCTTAGTTTATTTTACTCTGTTGCTCTGAAGGTTACCTAAGAAAAGGTAAAGTTACTAACATAAACACACACAAAGATTAATTACAAATGAGGATCAAACACTTATAAACATAAATCAAGATTAGTACATATTCCGTGCGGGCCTGATATGTTTTGAAGTCAAGGTGTTGCATTGTCTGAAGTGAAGGTCTTGAGGCTGTTGAGTTGTCTCTGCATTTGCATTGGCTTCCACTGTCAAAATGGTTGCTTTTACAATTGAGCTTAGCAGATGGAATCAGGGTTTACAGGGAGGAGAGAAAGTTTCTTCCTTCTGATTCTGCAGGCGTGGTGCTTTCAAACCGCCTCGCTACTTACAGCAGAAGTCATGGCTGTTTCTAGATGCCTTTCTTTGTTCCTCCCTGGGTTGAGGCTTCACCAAAATGGTTCTCTGTGCATCTGCCAGCTTCCTGCCCTTTTCAATTCTTTTTGCAGGTAAGGCAAGTTGGTCACCATTATCATGTGACCTGTACAATAATGCGGAGTCAATTTCCATGTAAGGCAAGTGGTAATTCCATTACAGTTATCCAAAGCCTCCTTGCCTCATCTGGTGATCAAAAGGGTCAAGGTTTTTCATACCTTATGGTGGCTTTTTAAGTGGTGTCTTTGTATTTGGAGGAAAAACCATCAAGTCAATAATTTTCTGTTTACCCTTTTGGAACACTTATTGAATTTTAAGTGTGTATGTCTGAGGATGCCTCTTTGTCTGACTGAAGGGATTCCAGTCCGAATCCAAAAGGAGGAAGTCAAGTGACCCTTGAAGTCCATTTTGGAAACAGTCTTTAAACTCAGTGCAAGGTGTCCTCCAAAATGATTTTTTCTAGAAATGTGTAATATCATAACTGTACATTGTAACAGCCATGAACAGATTTTTAGGAACAGCAGAGGTAACAGTGTTGGAGCAGCTGAATTGCACGATTCAATGCAGAACTAATGACCAGACTAATATCTTACTTCAAACAATACCATTCTAAACAATTATTTGCATCATTGCCTGTTTGTATGGCATTAATGCATTCATGCTTGCTAATGAAATAGTTACTGCAAAAGTAATTGATTGTGGGAAGCACTTTGTAAAATTTCACCATGATTGGGCGCAGATAAATAGAAGAATGAAGTGGAGAACAAACAGACTTTTGGAATATACATTCGCTGGGCGCTGCATAAGTAACATGTGATGTTGGCTAAGGAAGGTTTTAAAAAAACTCCAGAGGTGTTTCTATTAATGTAATATTCCACAATGTTTTGACATCTCTCCACTTCTGATGATAAAATTGGAAAGAACAAGTCTATATGCACTATTCTGTTTGCAAGTGGAATCTTTCAGGAGGTACAAAATTTGACAATGGAAATTTCATGGAACATTATCCTATTGCATTACAATATCATTAGATATGATTTACAACTACAGAATGTCATGTCGGTATAACATATATAATGAATCACTCTTGTATAGTAAATTTTACCCCATAACAGTTTAAGTGATGAAGCCTATTGGGAGAGGACATATTTGATTTACACTACAACTAGAGGTGGTGGCACGGTGGTGTACAGTTGGAAGGGAATTGTCCTGGGAGTCCTCAACATTGCCTCCAGACCCTATGAAGTCTCATGCCATCAGGTCAAACATGGGCAAGGAAGCCTCCTGCTGATTACTCCCTACTGCCCCCTCTCCTAACCCCCTCAGCTGACGAATCAGTACTACTCCATGTTGAACACCAGTTGGAAGAAGTACTAAGGATGGCAAGGGCACTGAATATACTTGAGTGGGGATTTCAAAGTCCATCACCAAGAGTGTGTCAGCAGTACCAGTACAGACAGAGTTGGCGAAGTTCTGAAGGATGTAGCTGCTAGACTGGGCCTGAGGCAGGTGGCGAGGGAACCAACAAGAGGGAAAATCCTATTTGACCGAATGATCAGCAATCTACCTGTCACAGATGCATCTGTCCATGATAGTATTTAAAGGAGAGAAGTCTTGTCTTCACATTGAGGATACCCTCCATCGTGTTGTTTGACACTACCACCGTGCTAAAAGAGAAAAATTTAAAACAGATCTAACAGTTCACAACTGGGCATCAGTGAGGCACTGTGGGCCTTCAGCAGAATTGTATTCAACCACAGTCTGTAACCTCATGGCCTGGTATCTCCCTCACTCTACCATTACCATTAATGCGAATCAACCCTATTCAATGAAGATTGCAGGAGAACGTTCCAGGAGCAGCACCCTGCAGGCAGACCTAAAAATGAGATGCCAACCTTTTGAAGCTACAACACAAGACCACTTGCATGTCAAACAGCAGGAGCAGCATACTATAAAGCTAAACAATCCCACAACTAACCGATCTGATCAAAGCTCTGCGGTCCTGCCACACCCAGTCGTGAATGGTGATGGACAATTAAATGACTAACTGGAGGAGGCGGCTCCACAAATATCACCATCCTCAATGATGGGGGTGCCCAGCACATCAGTGCAAAAGATAAGCCTGAAACATTTGCAACCATCTTTAGCCAGAAGTGCCAAGTGGTTGATCCATCATGGACTCCTCCCGAGGTCCCCAGCATCACAGATGCCAATTCGATTCACTCCACATGATATCAAAAAACAGCTGAAGGCACTGGATACTGCAAAGGCTATAGGCCCTGACAACATTCTGGCAGTATTGCTAAAGACTTGTGCTCCAAAACTAGCAGAACCCATGGCCAAGCTGTTCCAATACAGCTTCAACAATGGCATCTACCCAACAATGTGGAAAATTGCCCAGGTATGTCCTGTCCACAAATTGCAGGACAGATCCAACCCAGCGAATTACCGTCGATCAGTCTACTCTTGATCATCGGCAGTGTTGAAAAGTGTCATCGACATTGCTATCAAGCGGCACTTACACAGCAATAACCTGCTAACTGACACTCCATTTGGGTTCAGATAGGGCCTATTAGCTCCTGACCTCTTACAGCCTTGAGGTGAAAGTGACTGCCCTTGACATCAAGGCAGCATTTGACTGAAATTGGCATCAAGGAACCCAAGCAAAACTAAAGTCTGGGAATTGGGGGGAAAACTTTCCACTGGTTGTTAGAGGTCATTCACCTCAGCCCCAAGACATCACAGCAGGAGTTCTTCAGGGTTGTGTCCTAGGCCCCAACCGCCTTTAGCTGCTTCATCAATCACCTTCCCTCCATCAGAAGGTCAGAAGTGGGGATGTTCCCTGATGGTTGCACAATGTTCTGTACCATTCACGACTCCTTAGATACTGAAGCAGTTTGTGTCCATATGCAGCAAAAGTAGGACAGCGTTTAGGCTTGGGCTGAAAAATGGCAAATAAGATTCGTGCCACACAAGTGCCAGGCAATGACCATCTCCAACAAGAGAGAATCTAACCATCTCTCCTCGACATTCAGTGGCATTACCATCACTGAATTCCCCAGCATCAGCATCCTGGGCGATTACCATTGACTAGAAACTTAAATGGTCCAGCCAGTAAATATTATGGCTACAAGAGTTGCTCAGAGGCTGGGAATTCTGCAGCTTGTAACTAACCACCTGACCTCCCCCGGTGTGTATCCACTATCTACAAGGCTCAAGTCATTAGTGTGGTGGAATGTTCTCCATTTGCCTGGATGAGTGCAACTCCAACAACACTCAAAAGAAGCTCAACACCATCCAGGGCTTAGCAGCCCGCTTTTGATTGACACCCCATCCACCATCTTAAACATTCACTCCCTCCACCACTGACACACAGTGGCAGCAGTGTGTACCATATACAAGATGCACCACAGCAACCCACCAAAACTCCTTCGACAGCACCTTCCAAACCCGTGATTGGCAAAGACAGCAGATGCATGGGATCACCACGAACTGCAAGTTCCCCTCCGAGCCATACAGCATCTTGACTTGGAACCATATTACCGTTCTTTTCACTGTTGTTGGGTCAAAATCCTGGAAATCCCTCCCAAACAGCACTGTGGGTATACCTACATCACATGGACTGCAGCGGTTCAAGAAGGCGACTCATCACTACCTGCTCAAGGGCAATTAGGGATGGGCAAAAAATGTTGACCGAATCAGTGATACCCACATTCCCTGAAAGAATAAAAACAAATTGCCACCCTATTGCTTTTAGTCTAACTAAATGAGTTAAATTGGGCACTCAGCACATCTATTTAACAAGTCACGGTGTAACGCATACTCAATCAGAACAGTTTGTTTTGTGGAATGTCAATTGTTGATTGATGTCTCATCTGGAATTAACAGTAGGTGCACAGACTTATTGCAACTATTTCCATATTACTACCTGAAAAGACAACAGGAGCAAAGTAGTAGAATATTGCAATAGCAGAAATAGCAGTTAGCCTTGATCCATATATGTGAATAACCTGCACAGAGGATTACAAAGCTATAACTGAAACATACTTTCAATATAAATAAAAAATACAATGGCTAAACTGAGATGATAAACTTAATTTCAATTACTTCTTTCCCTATAGCCATTAATTGGTGAAAAGCTAAAAACTCTGATAAAGTTCCCCTGTTGGTTCAGTAGGTGTATATATATATATATATATATATATATATATTCATAACTCTTAAAGACTTTTTAACAAATAACGATGAAAGGAAACATACCAGAAATTTTGTAAGGGGGAGCATTGCTGTTTAATTCCATTCCTCTGCTAAACCTTGCAGATAGACCTTAATAACACAAGAGTGCATAACAGTTTTTTTTATTCATTCATGGGATATGGGCTTCGCTGGCTGAACAAGCAGTTATTACCCATCCCTAGTTGCCCTGAAGAAGGTGGTGGTGAGCTTCCTTCTTGAACTGCTGCAGTCCATGTGGTGTAGGTACACCCACGGTGCTGTTAGGAAGGGAGTTCCAGGATTTTGACCCAGTGACAATGAAGGAACGGCGATATAGTTCCAGGTCAGAATGGTACGTGGCTTGGAGGGGAACTTCCAGGTGATGGTGTTCCCATGTATCTGCTGCCCCTGTCCTTCTAGATGGTAGCTGTTGTGGATTTGGAAAGTGCTGCCTAAGGAGGCTTGATGAATTCCTGCAGTGTATCTTGTAGATGGTACATACTGCTGGTACTGTGTGTCGGTGGTGGAGGGAGTGAATGTTTCTGGATGTGGTGCCAATCGAGCTGGCTGCTTTGGCCTGGACAGTGTCAAGCTTCTTAAATGTTGTGCGAGTTTGTGTGCATATGCACTTTCCAGTATTAATATAATATTTTAAAATATCATTTTTTGCCATCTATGCCTGTCATCTCCTGAAACACTTAATCTGTAGATAACCCTTTTATTGTGTCTAAGACATGTGGACGAGAAAGTCCCATGTTTGACTCCTAGTCTTTGCTGATGTAACTGATTTCAAATAGAATGTCAGAAGGTGTTCACTAAGTCTTGATCACTGTAAGGTAAATCTACGCCCAGTTCTTTTACAAGCTCTTTTACTCTAGGCTTATGAAACTGACTATGAATTTTAGTGTTCAGATGTAGAATGAGTAGTTCACAGCATTCTGGCTGAAAGTCCCCTTTACTTATAATCACACTACAGGTGATCTGTCTGTAGCTGAATGTAGTCAGTCGGTTGATCAAGTTGCTCCTTCTGTCTCGTCTTTGTTCATCTTCTTGTCAACCGTATGGGCTAGCATTGATCATTCTTGTGCTCCAGGTTTATACCTTCAGATGTCATGCTGAAATGTTTCTTTTGAGCGAAATGGGTGCTCATTAGTCAAATTCACACCATCCATCTGCTTTGCAACAACACCCAACCCTGCTCTGCAGATGTTCTTTGCAGTTTTAGCAAGGATGTTGCCGAATTTAAGAATTATTTGTTGTTTTCTCTGGAACGGAGGAAGCTGTGGGGAGATTTAATTGAGGTGTATAACATTATGAGGGGGCTTAGATCATAGAGTGGATAGGAAGGACATATTTCCATAAGTAGAGAGGTCAAGAACCCGGATGCATAGATTTTAAAGTAATGGATAGAAGGAGTAGAGGGAAGTTGAAGATAATTTTTTTCACCCTGAGAATGGTCAGGATCTGGAACTCACTGGCTAAATGAATGTTAGAAGCAGAAGCCCTCATTGCATTTAAAACATATTTGGATAGGCACTTAATGTGCTGTAAACTACAAGGTTACAGACCAAACGCTGGAAAGTTGGATTAGGCTGGGATAGCTCTTATTCAACCTGCATTGACACAATGGGCTGAATGTCCTCCTCCTGTGCAGTAAATGTCTATTATTCTAATCTTAAATTGATTCAAGACTGCAGAACAATGGACATTTCTCTGAATAGATGCACCATGATTTTCTGGAAGCATGAGCAAACATATCTAATCAGTTTTAACAACATTAAAAAATTTGTATTTATGTAGTATCTTATCATACCTGTCAAAATCTTCTCAAAGTTGAATAAAATGTTGATACTTCCTAATTATCTAACAAGCCAATTGGAGTTTTTCAAGCTTTTTTTTCTAATGCATGCTGTTTTCTGTCCATTAAAATCTGAGTACCTATACAGTCCCAGTTCCCTGCTCTATTTTTCTTCCGCCTCCACCTCCCTCCTCATCACCGCCATTTGAACTGATAGATTTCACCATGAATATTTCTTATTCTTTCTCAAAATATTGTAAGGGCTTGCTTACCCTTCATTATATATCATATTTTTGCATCATATTGAAACTAGAATTGTTATTTTAGTCAAAACAAAAGCAAAATACTGTTGAGTCTGGAAACCTGAACTAAAAATAGAGAATGCTGGAAACATTCAGCTGACCATGCAGCATCTGTGAAAGAGAAACAGTTAAAATTTTAGATGACCTTTTGTCCAAACTGGCAAAAGTTAGAGAGGTAACCAGTTTTAAGCAAGCGGAGAGGCAGGGAAAAGTGGGAGGGAGGAAAGGAGGTAGGGGAAAGCAGGAGTGATAAAATTAAAAAAGGGATGATGATGAAAGGTAAAATGGTATTGGCACAAATAATCCAAAGATTGGTCTTAGAAAAGCTTTAATCAATTCCCTTTCAATATCGCACCATTTTGGACCGTACATTTTTTCCTAGATTATAAGCCCTCTTAAGAAGAGATGTAGAACAGATTTCCTTCCTGGACATCAGCTCACTGAAAGTTCATCAAGGCACAACGCCTACCTGCGATCTCATCTGATTTCTGGAAACTTTGTTCTGTAAATTAAATACGTTTTCATTGTAAAGGAGAAGGCTGAGAGGTGATCTGATTGTTTTAGGATTCTAATAGGACTAGGTCATGCAGACCACTGTGAGCTATTTCATTTTGTCTAGAACAATAAAATCAGAGGACACTGCCTGTGCTTGAAATAAGGTAAATTCACAACCAATCTGCAGAAACAATATTTCACTGAGGAGGTAATCAAATCTATGGAACTGTTTCCCAGGTCATGAAATTTACACTATAGAGCTACTTCTAGATTGGTTATGATCTTCCAAAATTCCCTAGATTCCAGTGAGTCGTAAAATCGCAAATGTAACCCTTCTATTCGAAAAAGCAAGGAGACAGAAAGCAGGAAACTATAGGCCAGTTAGCCTAACACCTGTCACAGGAAAAATGATAGAATCCATTATTAAGATAATAGCAGGACATTTATAAAATCATAATAGGATCAGACAGAGTCAACATGGTTTTGTGAAACGGAAATCATGTTTAATTAATTTACTAGAGTTCTTTGAGGAAGCAACAAGCAAGGTGGATGAAGGGGAACCTGCAGATGTGGTGTTCTTGGATTTCCAGAAGGCATCCAATAAGGTGACACATCAAAGGTTACTATGCAAACTAACAGGAAGCAGAGATTAGGGATAAATGGGTCGTCTTCAGTTTGGCAAGCTGTTGCTAATGGAGTGCCACAGGGATCAGTGTTGGGGTCTCAACTATTTACAATCTCTATCAATGATTTGATGAAGGGACCAAATGTATGGTGGCTAAATTTACTAATGAGATAAAGATATGCGGAAATTAAGTTGTTAAGAGGACATGAAAGGTTTACAAAGAGATTGAGATATGCTAAGTGAGTGGGCAAAAATTTGGCAGATGGAGTATAGTATGGGAATTATAAACCTGTCCACTTTGACAGGAAGAATAGAAAAGCAGTATATTCTTTGAATGGAGAGCGACTGCAGAACTCTACGATGCAGTGGGACCTGGGTGTCATGGTATGTGACTTACAATACAGCAAGTGATTAAGAAGGAAAGTGGTATGTTGGTGTTTATTGCAAGGGGAATCAAGTGTAAAATAGAGGTGTTGCTACTGCTTTTCAGAGCCTTCGTTAGATCACATCTGGAGTATTGTGTACAGTTTTGGCCTCCTTAAATAAGAGACGGTTCAGTTGACTGATTCCTGGGATGAAGAGGTTGTTTTATGAGGGCAGATTGGGCCAAGACCCATTGGAGTTTAGAAGAATGAGAGATGACCTTATTAAAACATACACAATGCAGAGGGAACGTCTCAGGTTGGATACTGAGAGGATGATTCCCCTTGTGGGGGAGTCTAAAACGGACACAATTGAAAAATTAGGGGTCGTCTTAAGACTAAGGTGAGGAGAAATAGTTTCTTTCAGATGGTTGTTAGTTTGTGGAACTCTCTTCCCCAGAGAGCAGTGGAGGCTGGGCCATTGAATAAGACTAAGTTAGATAGTTTTGATTGACAAGGGGATCAAGGGTTATGGGGGCAGATGGGAAAGTGAAGTTGAGGGCACAATCAGATCAGCCATGATCTTATCGAATGGCGGAGAAGGCTCGAGGGGCTGAGTGGCCTACTCCTGCTCCTAGTTCTTGTGTTCTTCATAGGTGAGCACATTCTGATGTATTATGTCTCCCAACCATCCATTCAGTGGCTAATGCCTCATTTTAGTAACTTCTTGCTGAAGTTCATATAAATTAACTTTACTACTGTATAATCATTGTTAAAAGACAATTTTATAATAACCTAGGAGGATCTGTATAGTAAGGACACACATACTATTTCTAAGAATTCTTGAGGTTATAATTGTTTCATTCCAGTCTAGACATGTCTAACTGGTGTTTGGTCCAATATCAAAACCAGCAGTGTAAAATTCTTAGAGCAGCCAAAATCTGTACAGTTTAATTCACTGGGAGTGAAAAAATCCAACTGCTGCAGAAAGTTGTAAATCTGTCAATTAAAAGAAATCATTATAGCAACAGGTTTAGAATTATGTTTGCACTGTTTATTGCCTGTAATGTAGCAGATGAAATTAATTTAAGATAAAATCTTCCAATAGCGCAGTATTCCATTTGTTCCAATTAGCATTTAAGTCTTTCCTTTTCTGAGAGGTAGATAATGCTGTGTGTTCAGACATGGTCCTTTCACCTCAGGGATCTATTTGAATCCAGCCCTGATTACACAGTCTTCCCTCTACTGACTCGAAGAGTCCTCTGTGAAATGAATTTGTTCTGTTTCAATCTAGTTCTTAACAAGAGGAAATGATGTTAGGGATTGCAGAAACATGCCTTTCCCCAGGAGATCAGATTTAATTCACTGTACAGGATTATAGGCTTTTCTGGGATTTAGTGCACTTTGAATCTAGATTCGGAGCACAGGAAGTTCAGAATTGCTTGGTGTTACAAAACTTGAATATTACTGAAAGGAGTGACATGTTGCCAAAGCAACATGTCGGGCATGCGTCCCGACGTCATGGGGCAGTCCCGCGATATTTCGTTCGGCAGACGCGCATTGAAGCCAGCTGCGCGCCCACCGATATGTAAATGGACTACTAAGGCCATTAAGAAAGTAATTCATGTAATTAGTAACACTGCCAGTCCAACCTTAAGGTTGGCGGGCAGGCGAAAAGCTCAAGTGGCCTTCGCATTTTTTAGGAAACTTCATCCACGAGCAGGGTGAGGTTTCCTAAAGATTTTATTAAATAAATAAAAAAAGTTTTCATAAAAATAAAAACATGTCCCATCTCATGTGACACAGACACATGAGGGTATATGTTTCAATAAATGTTTAAATCATTTATTTAATTATTTTAATATCCATTCAATCTCCCTGAGGCAGCTCTGTGCCTCAGGAGATTGTTGTGCTCTTTCGTGCACATGTGCTGGCCCCGACTCTCCCTCCTCCCCCCACCCTCACAGGTAGCGCTGAGTGCTATCGGTCGCGTATTAAGGCCCTCCCGCCCGCCATATGAAAAATTCTGCCCCAGGAAAACATGCACAAAATTGAAGCTGTACCTTAGAACAAATGAGAGAGGTTATGAACAGTAATAAGAGGAATAAAAAAGGATTAATGTTTACAAATGGATCAAGCTTGCAGTGTTCCTTCGCAAATTGCATTGCAAATGTACATAGCATCAGAAATGATCTAGATACATTAATTTAACCAGAGGAGTATGATGTAACCTGGACAGTTCCAGCTACAAAACGTTCAGGAGAGATAACGAACAGAAGAAGCAGTGGCCTTATTAAATTATAGCCATAGAAGAAAAAGTTTTTACTAAAAAGAATCTGTCTGGGTTTAATTAAGAAATGAGGGATTTATTATTAAGTGCTTATAGACTAATGAAACTCCAGCAGTCCAAGAAGAAGACTCATTGTTGAGAGCAGCAATGGATGGGCAACAAATACTGACCCTGCTCACGAGACCCACATACTGAGAAAAAAAATTAAAGTATGAAAGAAGTTAAGGCTGAAATTTCTATGGAAATAAGATAGTTTGCAGTAATAACAGTCATAATAATGGGAGACTTTATCTGTCATGGGACAAGGGAAAGGTTCCTGGTCAAAATCGAGAGTGGTTCTCAGAATTCATCCAGAACTTTTGCTTTAAAATGTTGCATGTCCAGAAAAGATACAGTTCTCCATCTAGTTCACAGAAATTACGTCTGATTGCTCGGAGATCTAAAGTTCGAGAATACTCTTACAAATTTCATCGTGTAGATAAAGCAGTGGTTCAGATATTTAATAGATGGATCTGATGGAAGTTAAGTACATGCTGAATAGGAAGAACGTAAATGTGTTAAAAGCGTGGAAGGTAGGCAGGTTAGAGGAAAATAACGCCATTCCGAATTGTGTGGATGGAATTGTTAGCAAAATTGAAGCCCATGGGATTGAAGGAGTAGTGGCAGCAGTAGTGTGCATATGAATTTGGCTAAGGGATAGAAAGCAGAAAATAGTGATAAAACATTTTTCAGACTGCAAAGAAGTATACACTGGTGTCCCAAGTGCTTGGTACATAGGACCACTGATCTTTTTGATATATATTAATGCCTTATACTTGGGTACACAGAATATAATTTCAAAGTTTTCAGGCTATACAAAACTCAGAAGGATGAGCAGGATGATAGAGCAGACATGTGCTGGTGAAATGGGCAGACACATGACAGATGAAATTTAGCAGAGAAATGTGAAGTGATTTATTTTGATAGGAAGAATGGTGTCATGCCCAGTAAAGACATGTCATATTCATAACTTTATGCATGGACTGAGCTTTTATGGAAGCTTCTGGAACTGTCTTTTATTTATTTAGAATGGACCTGACAAACTGTTAAGATGGCTGCCAATGGATCAGGTGACCTTTGCTTATTCAACACAGACTATCAAGCTTCCAGAAAGTTACAAACTTAATAACCATGGAATGGACATACCAAGACAAATGATATCTGTGGAATTAACACTTCCCATTGCTCAAACCTTACTCAAAACACAGGCCAGAATCTCTCACTCCGCCACTGATGGGATTTTAGGCGGGCAGAACGTGAAATTGAAGGAATGGGGTTCCCACCCTCCCTGACCATGCAGCGATTTTACACTGGGCGGCAAAGCCTTGGAAGGGAAGCCTGCCCTTACCTCAATTTTTAGGGAGGATTTACCTGGCATGGGGGAAGCCTGATGAAGAATGGGCCTAGATCTCAGGCAGGAAGTGGGGGGGCACCTCCATTAGAAGCCCTTTCTGACTGTGGGTGACCCCCCAACCACTTAAGATCCACTGGCCGCTGGACCTCCCCCCCACCCTCCACCCCAGCCTTTCCCCCTCTGAAACCCCGATCGCCCTCTTTGCACCCCCGAGGCCTTCCCTACCCTCCCCTCCCAGGGACCCTTTAAACTTACCTTGTCCTCCGGTCCTAGGCCTTAGGCTCAGGCATATTGGTGCACTTCCTCTTCTGTCTACTGCATCTCTTGTTGCTTCAAGGTCTGGAGAGATGTCAGCCAACCTGATTGGCCAGCAGTCTTCTAAGATGGGACTTCCTCCCGAGTGTGGGGCAGAAGTCTCGTCTGCAGCCACTTAACATTCATTTGAGTGTAAATGGCTGCAGGATGCTCAGAGTCGGCGGGGTTGTGCTGCCTGCTGACTCTTCAGATGGCGGGAAGGGAGACCCTGCTATCCGTAAAATTCAGGACACGGAGCCAATGGACTCCTAGACTATTATGTCTCCAGGTTTGTAATTCAGTGAAGGAAAACTGATGAAACCAGTTATCCACAAGTTAAGTGTGAAAGATCAACACCCATCTCCTGTTGTATATCAATGGCCTTTTAGCTTAAAGCCATTCTGGGTTGATTTTAGCTGTTGTCCATGTTACTGAAACTGGCTTCTGATACTGAGATCCTTTATTATCGCAAGACCCAGAAGAGGTCTGGGCAGACTGCAGAAGAACACCAACAAGACAACAGCTGCAGAGAAAAGGCTGTGCCATCTTTGCCTTTTAAGAACTATTAGTCGCCAGCCAGTCTGCAAACCAGTCTCTGAAACTAGCTGCAAGCCATCAAGCAGCAAAAGTTCTTAACCTGTTCCAGTTTCAAAGTTTACATAAGAATCAACCTCCTAGATATTCGACTACAAGAAATCTTGCAACCTGCTAGAAACCTTATGCTTCATAAGATCCTCACTCTTAATCATTAAATAGATTCAACAAACCACAGACCTGCCATGTGGGAGACTGGAAAGTGCAAGTCAGAGACTGAATTAACTGTAATATGTAAAAGCACATTATCTTTATCTATGTCCAATCTTTGTGCGTGTGTGTCTCTGTGTGTGTGACCGAGTTGCATTAATTCAAGGTAAATTTGTGAGAATAAATAACCTCCTTTGTTTTGAACACATGAAAGCTTGCTGGGGAATTATTTAATTGGAATTGACACTGCAAGGTCAGAAGAAGACACACCTCTTTCCATACAAAACTTACTGATTACAAGTAGTAAGAGAGCAAATTTATTCTGTCCGAGACAATGGGGAGAGGCAAGATGTACTAAATGGTCCAATTTTAAAGGGAAGAAAGGAGCAGAGAGATCCGGGGATTTATGTACACAACTCTTTGAAGGTGGCGGGTAAGTTGATAAAGCTGTTTGTAAAAGCATATGGGATCTTTGACTTAATAAATAGAGGCATAGACTACAAAAGCAAGGAAGTTATGCCAAACCTTTATGAAACATTAGTTATGCCTCAGTTGGAGCATTGTGTTCAATCCTGGGCACCACACTCTAGAAGAGTGTCAAGACCTTGCAGAAGATGCAGAGGAGATTAAATTGAATGGAACTGGGGATGAGGGACTTGAGTGGAGTGATTAGAGAAGCGGTGATAGAGTGGAGTGATTAGAGAAGTGGGGATTGTTCCTTTTAGAGTGTAGAAGGTTAATAGAGGTGTTCAAAATTTTGAGGAGTTATGATAGAGTACTGACGGAGAAATTATTTTCACTGGTGGGAGTATCAGTAACTTGAAGACATGGATTTAAAGTACCAGAGGGGAAATGATTTTTTTTTAACACAACTAATTATGATCTGGATATCACTATCTGAAAGGTGAAAGCAGATTCAATAGTAACTTTCAAAAGGAAATTGGATAAATACTTAAAAAGAAAACATTGTAGGGAGAATTTTCCCCATATTGGGGAAGTGGGCGCTGGCGGTCAGCGGCGATCAGGTCCATGCCGCCATTTTGCGCGGGTGGGCCAATTAAGGCCTGCCCAGCGTGTTTGGCCAGTCCCGGGGACGGCAGGAGTGGGCGGGCGCACACGGAACTGCAATCGCCGCCGGGTCCAATGGCGACCTGGCGGCCTGTTTAAAGGCCAAGCTGCAGCCGCACCAAGGCTGCTGTACATGGCCAGAGGTTGGGGGAAAGGCACATCTGAAACAGCCATGCAGGAGGGTAGAGCAGGTGGCCACTGTGCGCCCAGGTTTTCTGATGAGTGCCTTGCTGCCCTCCTCAAGGAGGTGGCAGCACGGCGGAATGTGCTTGTCCCCAAGGGCGGGAGGAGGAGACCACCCCACTTGACGAAGCGTGCGTGGGAGGAAGTTGCGGAGGTCGTGAGCTCCCACAACATGGTGCGGCGCTCATGGACCCAGTGCTGTAAGCACTTCAACGACCTGCTGCGCACGGGCAGGGTGAGTAGCATGTTAGCATCATTCACTGCACCCTTCATGTAACCTTCTCCCCGGCTGGCGGACCACCCATGTCTGAGTGGCCTGAGTGCAATGAGTCAGTGATGGCATGTGTCCTTAGCTGGGCGGGCCACCAGATATTGCCTATGCATTCGTCAGCATGAGAGGGTTGTGATGAGATGGGTTCCGCACCCGCAGCATGTGGTGGAGTGACACCCACATGACTGTGGTGGGGTCAACCTGGAGAAGCTACACCCAGGCGGACTGGTCGAACTCCACGACATGTGGAAGTCAGGGTGTTGACATGGTGTGAGGGGATCTTCAAGGTGCTGTGGCACAGATGGATGTGCTGCCCTCTACCCCTCTGCGCTCCACATCATTGTGCCTCCTTGCAAAGGCTGATACAACTGTGTGCTCCCAACTGTGATAAAGGCAGCATTGGGTGGGGGGGGAGGGGTGGGGGGGGAACGCAGGGGTAAGGACACACCAGGCATATTTGTGAGAGTGCCAGCTACCAGCGTGGTAAGGATGCACTGCAGCCCTGCAATGGCCAACTGGGCTTGGGGTGGGCCAGCCCCGAGGAGATTGACAGCACACGCCCAGGTCCACTGGAGCCGGAGAGATTGGGGTTCCACAGGCAGGTATGTATGGCCAGCACTCACGTCACCAGTAGTCTCCCAACATCCATGCCATTGCTGATTGTTCATTGAGTGATGTTACCAACATGGCTTGCCCAGTGTGTGTGGAATGATGAGCCGGGGGACAGGCATGTACATTGATATTGTCCGCAGGCTAACTGATCGAATTTCCTTACTCTTCCTTTCAGCATCATTGGCACATGGCCGGGAGCAGGAGCAGCAGGGGTCCCCTCTGAAACCTGAGGGGCATGAAGTCGCACCTTAAGAAGTGTCACACCATGTCTGCCAGGCAGGCACCTGCGCAGATACTGGCACCTCAGTGGGAATCATATCTTCGGCTTGTGTCCCAGGTCACAACGGTGAGGGCACTTCACAGTTGCTGGAGCAGCTGGCAGAGACAGAGTGCCGATGGCACCTCAGTCGGAGGACTGAAAGGGCCCAGGTACATGCTCAGTCTGTGGCAAATGATGAGCCTCTGGAGTCATCACTGGTACTTTTCTGTTGCCCTCCCACCCCCGTGAGTTGTTTCGAGCTTTGTGTGAAGTCCAACACCACTTTAGTTCTGTTATGTGAAGAGACTTTGGTTACAATATTAAATTTATGTCGTCTCAAATGGCTGTGGGTTCCTCTTTTTTTGGAATGGTGCATGGATTCCTGAGATTTGATGACTGATTTGCGTGTCTTTTAGATTTATTCACTGCGCCCATCGCCAATCCTCCTATCCAGACAGATGAGGTCTCCAGGATGGAGGATACATGCCAGGCTTGTGTTGCAGATCCATATGTGCTGTGCTAGCTAAAGGTTCCTTGGATTAGAGCGTCCCGGTTGTCCCTGCCTCCCTGGAGCATGCCCGGGTCAGCCTGTGCCCACTCATCATTTCCCTGTGCGTGCTCATCCTTGGACTCTCTGCTGGACTCATCGTGCTCAGCCCCAGCCACTCCGTCTACATCTTCTTCATCCACAGCGTCCCCCCTTTGCAGAGTTAGATTGTGCAGAACGCAGCATGCAACCACTATAAGTGACACTCGATCTGGGGGGGTACTGGAGTGCGTCCCCAGAACGGTCCAGGCATCTGAAGCACATTTTGAGAAGACCGATGGCTCTCTCCAGCACAGCCCTTGTGGGGGCGTGACTTCTATTATACCGCTGCTCAGCTTCTGTTCTTGGATGGTGGAGAGGCATAATGAGCCACCTTTTGAGGGGATATCCCTTGTCTCCCAACAGCCATCCATCCATCCGGGCTGGAGCACCCTAGGTGTCGTGGGAAGCTGCCTGGGTACCTTGCTCAGACTTGCAGGATCTGCATCCTGTGATCACACACTATCTGCACATTCACGGAGTGGAAGCCCTCCTGTTGACAAAGGCACCAGGCTCACCTGCTGTCTATTGCACCCTGGACGCGGGGGAAACCAGCAATCGCAGCAAAGCCTCTGGCTTGCGCTGTCTGGCTGGCCTCATCCCAGCTGTAGTGGATGAAGGTCAGTCCACGCCTGAACAGAGTGTTTGTTACCTGCTTGACACAAGTGTGGACAGCTAATTGGGAAACACCGCAGAGATCACCCACTGAGCCCTGGAAAGAGCCGGCGGCATTGAAGTTGAGGGCAGCTGTGATCTTTAGAGTCACGGGCATGGGATGTCCACCCACACAGTTAGCTGAGATCACTGGACCAATCATCTGACAGCAGGATAGTGGCGTCTTCTGAGACCCCTTGCACCTTGGACTACCTCTTGGACCTGCACCCCTTGTGGCTGCGCCTATCCTCCCAAAGGTTGCTCCCCTGGAGGCTGAATGAGCACTCTTGGCCTCCTCCCCCTTCTAGCCCTCCCTTGCCCCTCAGATGAGGTGCCTCCGGTGGAGAGATCACCTCCCATTCCCAGGCTCAGGGAGGCTTGCTGAAACCCACAGGCCCCAAAACAAATCCTCACTGAAAAGTGCTGACCTGAAGGCTATGAGTGCAGTCCAAGCTGCTGCTGTGTGTTTGAGACTTCTCCACCTCACACCTGCAACTTTCAATAACTTCTGAGCACTAACTGTTAAATGTTTGGATTCGCAAAAACAATGATCCCTTTTTCCTGCCCGTGGATGAGCATCATTAAAGTTTCAGATAGCTGCCGCCTGTTGTGCCCATTCGCCCAGCCGAATATCGCACGGGCACCATAAAATCCACAACAATTGGAGCCTCAACTACCTTAATTGGCTCGGTAATTACTGGTGGGCGCATAACGGACATAGTCGCGCGCGTGTGCGCGCTCCCAGCAAAATATTGCAATGGTGCGCGGTGATGTCAGGACGCGCGCCCAACGTCACCGTGCGTCATTTTACACGTCGGCGTGCGGGACCTGCCCACTGACGGAAAAATTCTGCCCTGTATGTTTGGAGGAAAGACTATGGGCAGAATTCTTTGTGCCTGCTGGTATCAGGGGTGTTTGGCAGTGTGAGTGGACAATATGGCGAGAAGGTTAAAAATTGGCTTCACGATGTCGGTGAAACCAGTTTGCAGTCATCCACTCTGTCGTCAATGGTGGGCCGTATTTTCCGCTGTTGGACATCAGGAACCTCATTGTCATACATCTGCATATCATTATAAGCCCAGCTTGTTGGAATCATACCCCCTATGCTGGGTCATCCAAACACATTGGCGGGAAAACATGCCGGTACAGAATACGCCTTGACAAGTGTGATGTGCAGAAGTTGGGACTTACCTTCAGGGCCTTGCTCACATCTCGGACATCCAAGGAGCAGAAGATGCTGGAGCCTGACAGCAATAGAACCCTGGAGGAACATCCATCGCATGCTGGGTGGATTCTGATGGACATGGCTCCACCATGAAGCAGCTCACGGAAGGTAGAAAGTCACCATTGAGGGTCTGTTCACAATGGCTGATCATCGAGAGGGTGGAGAGGAAGGTCCAGCTGTGTTTGGAAGATACACCAGAGGGTGGAAGAGGTCTGGGAGAGGAACGTGGTCGGTGGGAAGCAAAGGTGTTGGGAGGAGGGTGAAAGAAGGTGTCAGAAGGGGTGAGGTTGGGTGGGTGGGGGAACAAAGGTGTCGGGGGGAATGAAGGTGTCGGGTGGGAGGGAGTATGGGGAGGAAGGGGAATGGGGGAGAGTACGACAACTGGGGAGGTAGGTGTAAGGGAAGGAGTCAGGAGAGGGGAAGGAGTCCGGCGGGGAGGAAGGAGTCAGGGTGGTGGGGGAGGGTGATGGAAAGAGTCCCGGGGGTGGGGGGAAGGAGCAGTCTGGCGGGGGGAGGAAGGAGTCAGGTGGAATGACTAAGTGAGGTGAAGGAGTTCCAAGGAAGGAAGGAGTCCGAAGGGGTCCTGGTGAACGTGCAGGGGAAGGGTCTGTGGCGTCGATGACTGCTTCTTGAGGAGCAAACTGAGGGTGGGAGTGGTAGGAAGGAATGGTGAGAATGTCCAAGGGCAGAGTGAGGCAGTAGGGTGGGAGGGTGAGGGTGCAATGGTATCGGTAGAAGGGATGGCGAGGGTGGTTGGTGGGGACTCGAAGGCAGGCACAGACACTGGGGCTGGGAATGATTAATGTGGATGGGGATTTTCGGGAAGGAAGGGAACATGCACGTTCACCTGGACACCCCTGGAAAAAAAGGGTTGTAGCTGGTGTGGAGGTGGAAGGTGATGCTAGGGGGGTCAACAGTGATGGGGGAAAGGAAAGGGGTGACTGGGGGAGGGAAAAGGACTGGGGACCTCAAGAAAAACTACAACTACCATGCTTGTTAAATCAAAAGTGAAATGAGACTCATGGTGCATGAGAACAGATGCTGCATGGGATTGTGGTCAGTTGGGGAGCAGAGATGCAGGTCAGCTCAGATGGACAACTGAAAGTGAACACCAGCAGGCAGCATTGAAAATGCTCAAAACATTGAGATAACTGTGATGGGGAAAGGATCTGTGTGCGTGGGAGAGTGCTTGCGTGAGGCCCCAAAAGGCCCTGCTACACACAACTTCTCCCTCCAGAATCGCTCTTGGGCCAGCTGCATGCAGCTGAACTGCTCATGGGGGTGGGGAGGGGATGCAGAGGGCTTTCTCGCGAAGCCTGAAAATGAAGCTAAAACACACCATTACGCATTATTCAGTGAAAGTGAATATTTTCAGGTTGTAAAGTGACAGAATGTATCCACCCGTGCAACCAACTGATCAGAATTTATTAACTTTTCTAAGCCTTAGACTTCCAGGTGCTGCCCTGACATCCGCAGCAGGAATGGAGATAGCATGTGCACTGGTTGGCCCTGTTGCCTCCGATAACTTTGGCTGGGTCCTCTGGAGAGCCGAGGCCTTGGGGCCCAGGCTTGCTTTGGCTGTCCTCCCATGGGCCAGCTGCTCCCTCTGCGGCGACAGAGGACAAGGTTGAGGGGATCACAGGCAAAGGGGACTCTGAGGGAGAGGGCAGCCTTTGAAATTCCTGAGCGGATGACCCGGTGGGGTGTCCAGCTGCCACTCCTCCTCCCTCTGGGTGCCCGAGGGCCCTGGCCTGAATCCTTGAGGGGAAGGAGCACTTGGAGGGACATCGAGGTGCCCTGTTTGCCTCTCGCTTTACCACTGCAGTAACTCCACTATGGAGTGCAGGTCTGCGCACATTTCCGTGTTCTGCTGGACCAGGATTCCCATGGCATCTGCCATCCTCCCCATGGAGACCTCCATACGCACACACCTGGGCACCACTTCATCAGAGAGCAGGCGAACACACTCCTCCGACTCGCATGCTACTCTGTTGAGGGCTTCCAACAGCTCTACGTGATGTTCCCTCGCCATCTGCAGACTCTCCATGATGCGTTGGAAAGCCATCTCGTCATCTGCCTCTGACCTCACAGATGCCTCTTTCCCAGCAGTCCTCTGAGCGTCAGGGAGCTCAGCTGAACTTGCCTCCTGCTTCGGACACCTGTCCCCGTGCTGACCACCAGATTGTGAAGCCGAGCCTGCTCTAGATCTAGGTCCCACTGAGGTGTGTGTCTCTTTGCTGGTGGAGGGTGTGAGTAAGTGTCGTGACGGGTCTTCTAGGCTGCTTATTTCCAGGTCTTCAATGGAGGAGGAGTCATCTTGGCTGGAGATGAGGACCTGGATGGAGCTGAGGGACTGGCTGGCTGAGGATGTCGGTTGCTTGGCAGAGCTCCCTGTGAACCAAAGTGCAGATAATTAGTGCATGGCAGCAGAGTCAAAAGCAGGAGAGAGAGCACACACATTTGCATTGTGAGGGGGATGACGTGGTGCAGGATTCTCACGAGGGTGTTTGCCGCCGACACCTCACTGTTACTGCAGGCGTGGTCCACGCCCTCACCATTCAGCACGATGGCACGCTCCTCAAAGTGAGTGGACCTAACGTGGGCCACTCCACCCTTGGTCTGGGATCTCTCCCTGCTGTTGTAAACCAGCTGCTCCAGCATGAAAACAGATGGAGGGAGTGTTAGCAGGACACATGGCACTGTGTGGAATGTTTGTAGTGTGAGTGGAGCCATGGACGGGATGAGGACATGAACTTGAGAGGATATGAGCCTGATAGAGATGTTAGTGGTGGTGCCCCTTGAGCTGTGAGATCCCTGTGTATGTGTGGTGTGTTTGTGAGTGTGAGAGTTGAGAGTGATGAGAAGAGTGACTTACCCTGGCGGAACGGATGAGACCATTCATCCTGTTGCGGCACTGGGTGGTGGCTGTCCTCTTTTGTAGGGTATTGGCACTGACCACCGCTGCCACTGCCTCGCATGTTGGATTGATGATCTTGCTTGCTGGCCTTTGCACAGAACGGGGGTAGAGGACATCACAGAGGGCCCCCACGGCATCCAAAAGACGCTCAAAGGATGCATCATTAAACCAGGGGGCTGAAGTCTTCTTGCCTTTTGGGGCCTGTCGTCTTTGCAGCTGTCCTGGGCTGGAAGCACTGAGAGGTGTGTATGCAGCTGGACTTTACATATGGTGCCCAGCATAAAGAAGCGGTGCGGTGATGGCATGGCTGGTGAATGAGGGCCCGCCTGCCACCGAAACGGCGTGTTTCCTGGGAATGCATGATTAATGAGGCAGGATTGGGACGATTTGCCGTGAAAAGCCACCATTGCGGCTGGTGGGAAAAAATATTCATTTTCCTGCCTGCTACCACAATTAGTGCAAATCTGGGACAATTCCACCCTTTATGATTAATTGGATGGTTCTTTCCAAGACCCAGCACAGGCATGATGAGCTGAATGGCCTGATTCTGCTCAATATGATTCTATGATTCATGTGGTTTGGGTAAGTACCTTGCCACTCTGAAGCAGAGATCTGGTAAGGACTCAAATGTAATGTTGATCTAATTTTACATATCCTGCTACAGTAGAGTATCATATTAAGTTTGGGTAATCATAATGCCAGACTGAATACAATCTCCACAAAACAAAAATGAAGAACTGTGCTTTGTTTTACCTCATTTACTTCAAAAGTTTAAAGAATATTTTTGCAGATGTTCAATTAGGAAATTTATCCATACTGCTACAAAAAATTAAGTGCTCATGTTTCATATCCTCATTTGGTAGGATAAAAATGTTTTAAGCTGAGGAAGGCTTCTCAATTTACATTGGAAAACCAATTTCTCACAATTTTTATATAAAGTACATGATAAAGCTCAGATGCTTTGCTCTCAAATATTTCTTTTTTACATATGTTGATATCTCTTCCATACTCATTTGTAAATTGAAATGCATTTATATTGTACTTTTTCTGCTTGTTTTCATGGTATTACAGAAGTTTGTATGTTCTGAAATATTGGCCACACTGAGCTATATTTTTAACCATTGCAATGTTTGATAACTATAAAATGTTGAAGAGTTGGTTCTAAAATGTCTTTGCATTCAGAAATAGTGTTGGGACTAATGCAGAATTAAGATTGTTTTCTTACTGCAAATTAGTACCACTGAGATGGTTTCCTGTTTATTTGGGTATTACAATACAGTGCAGGCTGAATTAAAACTTCCACACAGTATGAAAAGAATGTAGGGCAAGCAGTTAGTGGTTTATTTTGATTTCTGTCCCTGTGCCCTTTTCCTAGGAACAAATTCAATTTAAGAATGCGTACTTGAAATCATCTCTATAAATGATAGATGAGGTTCTGTCGTTTTTAAAATACACTTGCAACATCTGAGAATCTGAACATAAATTTAACTTAATGCACTCTGTTTTCAACTGCAGTTGTATTATGTGGCTAAGTGGCACGTGATATGACCTTATCGTCAACTTAAGCCATGCTGGAGACTACCCCTGCTGGTGATGTGGAATAGCTCAAACAATACCACTTTCAGTAACGCACTGATGTGAATGGCTATTTTGTCTAGTTTTCAAAAGAATAAAATTGGTTTTGGCACCTCAGTCTACCCATTGCAGAGAATTGGTGGTTTCCCAGTAACTCAAAGGATGAGAGTTTTAAATAATGAAGCGATGGCTTTTGAGTGTGTTGTAAATTTCTTAACCTAATCATATTAAAGTTTGCCACAATGACCATTGCTTTTCTAACATTATATTGGCAGTTGTTTTGATCTTTGCTGATTGATAACTTGGGTTTTGTGGTTTAGCCAAGCATTACATTATGTAGAGATAATTAGAAATGCTGAAGCTTTTGTTCAGTACCACATGGAGCAACATGGTCATGAGAACTAACTGGAGTGCCATTATTTTCAGGTAATTAAACTGAATCACACAAACACATTTCAGATTTGCAATGTTACAGGGAATGTTACAGGGAATCTGGCCAGGCTGTTGCACACCCAATTCAATTGAAATAAATATGACAAACTAGTACTGTCCCTAACAGGTTTGTTCCCTAACGTTCCATTTTTTATACTCCATTCATTGTTTTTTAAAAATGGCAAATGGAAAATACAGTTTACTTTTGACTTATTGTTCAAACCTTGTTCTTAGGAAAATGATTAAAAGTTCCTCAATGTTATGGAAAAATAGACAAAATAAATGGCTTTAGTGGCGAAACTAGAATGCACTTACAAGGAAATATAAAACACAAATCTTTGATGCCACCAGAAAAAACACAACAAATTGAAAGGTGATATAATGAGCATCAAAAGTGTAAGAAGTCATTTGAATTTGAACATTCAAAACTTGAGCGCATATAGAAAGCTGAGGAAGCTAAATAATTATCCACAGTACTTGAAAGTTCAAATTCTAGTAAATATTCTGGTTGTAATTTGATTTCTTTAAACGTTTTAATGCCTTCACAATATCAGAAGAAATAATTGATGTTGCAGATTTTTAGTGTAGATTATGTAAATGTTTGTGTTTCTGTTGTCTTTTGTACACAGAAGCAAAGTCACACTTAAGGCAATTTCTGAAACAAACCAGACATTTTGGTTCATGACAAAAAAAAACATAGGAAGCTTAGGAAGAAATGCATAATATAAACAAACTATAAAAAGTTAACTTTTTCCTTTTTTTTTGCTGGGGTCTGTAAATTGTCTCTTGTGTATATCTTCAATCCGATTCACAGCGAAATCACAGGTTGCCAAGATTATGTTAACATCTGTGCTGCTGTTATAGTTTGAATGGTTTGGAAGAACAATGATGGTTGCTGAGATCTCTGCAGAATTGAGGCAGCCATTCTGAAGTTTGTAGGGACATCAACAGCAAGAACATATTGATACTGTGTTGCATTCCATCTGTTTATTATATATTAAAATTAAAGAGCTCATTGCAACATTCCATTTTAAAATACTTTGAAAATTCCCATGTTGTGGCTCTGTAGAAGGAAAGATATTTTCGTAAAAGTATGAACGTCTTCTTACAGTAACTGGCCTACAGGTGGTATTAAGTGACTGGTATCATTTTAAATCTGTCACAGTAATGACCTCATAAGTAGAACAAACATCATCTGCTGATCTGATCACAATGAAAATGTGAAGAGAAAAATGTTCACCACTATAGGATTACAGGCTTTAGGAAGAAAGATGTAACTTGCCACATCTCAACCAAACCCCTCTTTTCCTCAGTGGATTGCAACATTTCATGCAGTACCTGGTGGGTGACACTGTGATGGGACTGGAAGTGTAAAATAGTAATGTAACAACAGCTTTCAAATTTCTTGAAGTGTTGTACCTGTACTGGTAATTGGAGCCCTCTATCGTTTCCACACACATCAAGCTTTGGATCATTGTCTAGCTCGCATCTGATTGCATGTTGTGCGAGTTTCTTATGCATTGAGTACTTCTACAAATTGCTCTTTTCAGTGGGTGTTGATATTGTCCATGTCTTTGAGGAGAGTATTGCCATCTTTGGATCTTCCCAGTGTTTGTCCATGTGTTGAAGGTCCATAGATCTCTTTGCTTGCTTTGAAAAAGGTGAATGCATGCATGTCAGTGAGGAGGTGAATTTCCTCAGCCTTCTCTGTTCACTATTTGTTCTTCAAATCGCAGGTTCTTTTATTCCAAATTATGTGAAGGCAGATTATACAGAAAAATGGCTGAGTGTTTTATTGAGGGCAGGTAATTTGATTTTTTTGGCCTTGCACCCCTGAAAGATATCAATAATTTAGATGGATAATTTAGTGCTTCCCACTAAAAGCATAGAAAGAAAAAACATTTATATCACACTATGACAGTCAAAGCACTTCACAACAATTGGATTTGAAGAGCAGTCATTATATATCGGCAAACATGGCAGCCAATTGCATAAGGCAAGGCTCCCAATCAGCAGCATCTCATCCAAAAGACTTCTAATAATATGGTAGTTCTTCAGCACAACATAGAGATATCAGTCAAGAGTTTGAGTTGTCACCATTTAAGAATAGTCTTCCATGTTTCCTAGGAGAACTTGTGACTTCTTATATAACATTGAGACTTAATGGCCAGTAACTTCAGGTAGAGTGGAAATTGAGTCAGATTGCCACTCCTCTCGTAGTTCCTTACTTGGAAACACAGCTGCTTCTATCACCCGCGACCTTCTGACTCAGGCTAGGCAAGATCTGTATAGCACAGCGGGTTCCCACAGCCTTCTGCCCAGGGCTGCAGTGTCAGAAAAAGGAGGACATGCTACCTTTTTTATGGCACTAGCTGTCTTAAAGTAGGTAAGTTTAAAGGTCCAGTAACTCTGAACAGCTGGAGAAAAGGTAGGCTTATAAGGTCAGTGGGCAGGATTGGTGGCGTGGGGGGGTTAGGATGTGTCGGGGGAGCTGGGTGGCCAGTGGGTGGGGGGGTGGCTGTGGGGGTGGAAGGGTGCTTGTGGAGGGAGGGTGGCCTTTTGGAGGAGTGGTCAGTGGAGGCGGGGGTGGGTGTACAGTGGGGGGTGGTCAGGGTGTGGAGAAGGCAGTCGGGGCATGGGGCTGTAGTTGGGAGGTGGGGAGGGCAGTCTGGGGGGCGTGGGGGTGATAGTCGGGGAGTGGGTTGGACAGTGAAGGGCTCCCATGGGCGGTCAGGAGGTGGGGAGGGCAGTTGGGATGTAGTCGGGGGGATGGGGGGGGGATTGGTCCTGTGGGTGTTCAGGGTGTGGGGTGTACTCGGGATGGGAGGTGGAGGCTAGTAGCGGGGTGGGGAGGAGTGCAGGGCTAGTGGCGGGTGGGGGGATCCCGTGGCCCGGAATGCCAGGGGTGGTTGAGGGTGTCGGGGGTTTGTCCCGTGGAGGAGTCAGAGTGGATCAGTGCTACAGCTACCCAGAAACAAGAAGTGGTTTTAATTCTTCCAACTCTTTCTGGGTAACTATTACTGTAACACAGCCGGAACCATCCGAAGTTTGTGACTTAATTCGCATTATCAGATGGTCCCCAGTGTAGGTCAATTGCACATCAGAAGTTTGAACTTCCTAGTCAGTTGCCGTTTAATTCTCACCTGGGAACTTCCGGTGGGGATTTCCCAGCGCATCCAACCCCAGTTACTCTGTCCAGGAGCTCAGAAGTTACGGGCTATTATCTCTTTCTTTTGTCTTTGCCTGGCAGTGAACTCCAGCATCACTGCTATATGTAAAGGTTCACATTTTTTTTTTAGAAAATATCTGTGTTCCGTGCATTTAGAACTTAAATCCAACTGGGAAGTGTGATCTGATTAGATATCATTAATATGAATTGGATCTAATTCATTATACTAGGTTGTACTATGAAGAGAATTACTGGCCCAAGAAGGTCCTATTGTTTTAAGTGCTGGATGCACGTTTTGCAATACGATGCCCATATGATACAGAAGGAATACAAAGTAGGATCAATGATTTGCAATTTTTCCATTCTGCTTCATTTAATAATTTACTGTGTGTGTATTTGGAGCAGACAGGGTAGAACGAGAAGGAAAAGGTTGGAAGGAACAGCAGACATAAGTTTGCCAAACCTGGTTCAAGGTATTCCTGGAAGTTTCAGAACAATATTGCTGTTCCTTCACTGTTGTTCGGTCAAAAACCTGGAACTTCCTTCCTAACAGCACTATTGATGTACCTACACCACACAGACTGCAGCGGTTCAAGAAGGTGGCTCACCACCACCTTCTCAAGGGCAATTAGGAATGGCAACAAAAGCTGACCTTGCCATTGATGCTTACACCCATGAAGAATAAACATGTTTGCTCATGGGACACCTGATCATGTTGCATCTGCAAATGTTGTTGCAACTTTTTATAAAGATTGGATACCCTATAGTTGAGTAACTTTTCTTGTGATTTTGTGCTAGCATTTGTTGCATGAGAAGTTTCTAGAACCCGAAGGCCACCCATGAGCAGGCTAAGGAGAGAAACGGAAAGCGGGGAAGAAATCAAAGATTGGGGAGAGATCGGAGGGTTGGAAACCAGAGCTGGGAGGAACTTTGATTCAATCAGTAGCTAATAACAACTCACTGAAATTGTGCTAATAACTAGTAGCAATACTGATTACATTAAAAATTCCCTCATAATCAATAGTAAAGCAACAATTCATTAATGGCCTATATGTAGCTGGCAGTAATAAGTGTAAATGCCTCACTATCCTACCTGTAACTCATAGTAATCTAGTAACCTGCTAACATTCGTCCTGTAACAACAGCCAGGATCACCTTGCACAAGATAAGGTCAGGCTCCCTCGGTAATGCCACTTTAAAAGGGTTCATCCCACACCCTTTATCCTCGGACTCAGGTTTTGTGTGAAGGCAACACTTCTGAATTGGGAGCTTCAGTTGAAGCTAGTCTGTATTTGGATTTTGCACATCAAAGCCGCTCAGACCAACCTGAACCACAGAGATTGCTCAAAGGTCATTGAGTCCATGCTTCTCATAAGGTGCATCGTTCTAAGCGCAGCTTAATGTTTTGAAACCACTTTCTGGACTCAGACTAAATAAAAAATCTTTTCAAAGATTAAGAGAAATTACAACCTAGGAAGAGGCCATATGGCACCTGCCAGCTGGTGACTGTACCAATGCTGCCGCTTTCTCTTATAATCTCATTTTTCTGCCCCCCTCCCTTTCCCCACCATCTTTAATAAGTTATATTCTTGGTTTGCAAGTATTTACCCCATTGCTGTTTAAATTATGTTCTCATCTCTGCCTCGAAGGCCACATGTTATGAAGCACCCTGTGGTCTAATGGCCTTCTGTTCAAAAGCCTTCATTTACCCTTTCTTTGCTTGGACTGTTTCACTATTTGCCCACAGTAATGTCTCCAGGTTTCACATAACCCTTTACTGGCTGCTCCTTTCAGCACTGCTTCTTTTTGCCATGCTGCTGCTGTTCCCGCCAGGAAATGCTGAATCACCCCTTTCCTCATTCTTCCTTCCCCCTACCTTTCCCAACAGAACACCAATCTTCTCTTACCTGAACTCCGATTCTCCACTCTCCCTCTCTTACCTGAAAGCCCTTCTCTTATCTCCTCTTTCCCCCAACCCCTAGCTTCCTAGTTGTTTCTTCACCAGATAGTCACAGGAGTAGACCAGTCAGCTCCTCGAGCCTGTTTAGCTACCACTCAATTAGAGCATGACTGATTTCTGACCTAACTCTATTCTCATTTTTGTCCATATCCTTTAATACCTTTGGTTAACAAGCACTACGTTCACCCCTAAGCTCTGTAGAAATTCTGCAACTGCAGCAGCAAGTTTAAAAGGTAGATTTCTCCCAGGCTGCTAGCTGCAATTACCAGGAGATTCATGCCCTGTTCAAGACTCTCAGACAATCCAGGAGGATTGGCAACCTTAAGTTGACCATTTCTTCTTTTGAGAGAATAATTTGGTATTCAGTCTGATATCCGTACTAATAAGTAGAAGTTAGTAAGGATCTTTGAAATGAACAGTTCAAGACTATAAATAAAGTTACCACATTTCATTCAGTTGATAAGTTCAGGAGAATTGTAGTAACTGAAGAATTCAAGAAATTCCACAAATTAATAACAGTCCCAGAGAAAAAATGTTTCAATGATGAGGAAGTCAGTTATGAATACTAAAGTTTTTCCATTCAATGTGACCATTCAGTCCATACTAAGAGTTTTTTCTCTAACTGCTGCACCTTCAAATCTATCTGTGTCTAGGTAATTGGCTCATCACAGCTCCCTCAGAGCAGAACATCTTTGCAAATCCTCAACAATTATGGCAAATCCCAGTTGGTGCCAAAATAGATACGCCATTTATAGACACCTGACTCTAGGAATATCTTGCTGCCACCAGACTAAGTCAGGACCATGCAACCCAAATGTTGTACCATATGTTTAATTGTGAAGCTTCAGTTGGAGTATACACAGTGGTATAAGCTTTATGAAAATAAATAAAACTAAGCAATTAATTGTACATGGCCAACATGACATTGTGCCTCTAAATTTTAGAGTTTGTATTATTTACCCAATGGTGATGGGCCTATTAAAGCTTAAAACTATTTTTGTCTCAACTTTTAATGAGCTATATTTATTTTGGAAAATCAGATGATGGTAATTTTGCCTGCTCGGTAATCACCTCTCGTAGGAAAAAAATTTATCTTTTGATACATATAGAATCAAGGGATTTTTTTTAACATAAACAGGGCAGGTTGTAAAATCTATCTTGTTTCATTGTAGAGCTGTTTGTAACTGCTAAGAAAATTGGAAGCACATTCTTCTGATCCTAAATGTACATCTTGGACTTCTCTTGATTCAATTTGCAAGCAATGTGCATTGAGTAGTTTACATGGTTGTACAAAGCATTGTTGGCTTGTTTGGTGAGTTCAAGCAAATAAATGCTTCAGCATTTTAAAATTAGATCATCAATTCCCGGCCAAGCTTTGTGTTTCATTTTGACATAATTTATTTGTACATGGACAATGCAAAAGTTGGTACAGTCTTCTTTGAATGTAGAGCAAAGATTCACATCTGTTCAACAAATAAATTCCATTTATAGGAACTCAGGAATAGGGTTATGGTATTTAGCCCCTCGGGCCTTCTCTGCCATTCAATTAGAGCAAGGCTGATCCATGATCTAACTCCATATATGGCACTGTATATGTAGTAAAGTTTCCCAACAATTTACACGCGCGTAATCAGATAAAGAAATTGACACTGAGCTAAAAGAGGAGACATTTGTGCAGATGACCAAAAGTTTGGTTGGAGGTAGTTTTTAAGGAACACCCTAAAGGAGGAGAGAGAAGAGGAGAGGTTTAGGGAGAGAATTCTACAGCTTAGGGCCAAGATAGCTGAACAGATCGATGCCAGTGGTGAGAACAAAGAAAGTCAGGTCTGCACAAAATGCTAGAATTGGAGGATCACAAAGTTTTCGCAGGGTTGTAGGGCTGCAGGAAGTTACATGGTGGAGACGGGCAAGACTATGGATGGATTTGAATGATGATAAGAATTTAAATCTGAGGTGGTGGTGAATTGCGAGCCACTGTCGGTCAGCAAGAACAGGGCTTGGTGTGAGTTAGGCTGTGGGCAGCCATGTTTTGGGTGAGCTCACGTGTTCAGAGGGTGGAAGCTGGGAGAGCATTGGGAAAGTCGAGTGTCACGGAAGTATAATAATTCTCAATATTATTGTGATTTATTGTAAAAGTAGGTTAATAATGGGGTTTGGATAGTTTCCCTGTGTGTGTGTGTGTGTGTGTGTGTTGGAAGGGAGGGATTTGATTGAATTGGAGACAGCTAGTCTGGAGGCTTTGACTGATCAAAAGAAGCTAGGTTTGAAATGTTACATACGTAAACATGGCTGAAGTCCTAAAATGTAAGATGAGGAGAATTTGCATTTTTAGATAAATCAGGGCAGTTTGACTTCCAAAGAGATGGTAGGATGTTTATACCTAGCCAGAGAAGCTAGGTCAAGCAGTGTATTTTTCCCAAAGGTACTGACATGGAAAGATTTACATTATGAGAAAGGTAAAGTTCCAAAGACATATGGGAATAATGAAATTTACATTGCAAGGGAGAAACATGTATAAAGGAGAATGAGACGATGTGTCAGGGAAGGCATTGTAAGATCAACAGGAGTGTGAGAAGCCTCCAGTATTTGTGCATTAAGCCTGCTGTCTACAGAAACCAAAGCTGGGAAAAGCCACTTTGAATTCTACTATCCAGAGAATTGTGTTGACTTGCCTGGATCTGTTTAAAATCTTTTTTTTACTGTTGCCTTAAGGGAAGCCAGATTAATTAGGGGTTTTAGGAGTCATTATAGTAGTAATTTGCAAACCTATGTATGTACTTGAAATCTTTTCTTTTGTTAATAAATGTTTAATTTAGTTTTTAAAAAAATCTCAAGTCTTGGTGGACTAATTACTTATGAATTCAGGGCACCCATCTTGAAATAAATATAACTTGCAAAAACCATTGTATTGGTGTGATTAAGTTTCCCTCGTGGATTTGATCTGCCTGGTACACATCATCTGTCATGTCATAATATGAGTCTGGAATTAACAAAAGCATGGATGACAGTTTCACCAGCAGATGGACTGAGGCAGAGAGAGCTGATATAATTTTGATTAGGCCTGTTTCAGTGCTTTGGCAAGGATGGAAACTTGCAAGAGAGATCAGCATGGATTTGGGAGGCAAAATATTCAGGAACTTTGGAGAGAAAAGTTGTAAATGGAGCAGTAGTTTGCAAAGATGGAGGAGTTAGAGTGAATTTTTTTTGAGTGGGGTGATTTTTGAAAGGGAGCCTGACAGTACCAAAAAAGAAGGAACTGTTTACAATGCAGTCAGCCCAGGGACCAGGGAGGGAAGTTGAGTGGTGACATTTTTGTGAGCATAGAATCCCTTATTCCTTTCTATTATGTGAGCACTATGTGCTTACTGGCTTTCTGCTGGTAACTTGTCTCATTGGGTCAAGAGTTTTTCTGCTGCAACTTCTATTCAAAAGAACTAAATCTTTTTGTGTGGTAGGGTTTGAAAAGAACATACACACTGCAAAAACTTCAAAGGTGCTTTCCCAGTGGTTCTGCCAATCTTTTTGCTATTTTGGTGAAGGCATTTTCATTCATAGGTGGAAACTGAACAACATTCAATGTAGTATTAAGACCACACTGTTGTGTTGTAGACCTGACATTTAGCAAAACTGGAAGTATTCCTTTATTTTTGCTTGAAACATTAATCCAGTGCCATTGAACGTGTCCCTCTTTTACAGTCGAAGATCGCCTTTACCTTGGATAGCGAGACAGGAATGCCTCAAGGATGCTACATCTATCAGTATAAGGACAGCAATAAGTAAGTTGTCCTTTTTGGAAATATTTCTAACAGCTTTTTTTCATGTTTTAATCAAACTTCAAGTTTTATATCCTATAACCTTAAATAACAGGTGGTGAGAAATGACAAAAATTGCACATTTCGCATTTGTCCCCTTTCTGAGAATTGTTTTATGTGTATTAATGTAGCAAGAAGCAGTTATTGTGAATTTTTGAACTTTTTTGTTTCATTCTACTGTGCTGTAACAATTCTGTGATTCTATGACCTTTGATTTTTGTGAGATGGTAAAATTGGGGTAAGGAGGTACATTGGGAGACAGTTTTGAACGTTAGCTTTGGTTCTCTAAATTAATCGTCATAGCACAATCCAAGGTATAAGGTGAAGCACCATGCGAGAGATAAAGACCTGATAATAGACTGGTTGCCTGAGTTTGCTTCCAATGTAGAAATAAAGAATAACGTTTAAAAATCTATGCTGTGATTCTCTCAGGTCCATTCTTGCCCATGGAGCCTATCCATGAGGAATTAAGGATCCCCTACAACTTGTAAAGAAGCCTCTAATTTTGAAACAAATCACCCTGCTATGTTGAAATGTCCCTTTCCAACTCACAAAAGTGGCCATTTGTTTTTCAGAGCAAGTAAATTTAAACTACACACAAGACAGGAAATTTACTAAGTAGTTTAGGCCCCCTTCTTAAAGGATAGTATAACAAGAACACACTCACAAACTCATATACCTCACCTTCACAGAGGGCGGGGCAGGCTAAAACAAGAGGGATGATCACTGAGTACACTGACTCCTGCTTTGGATAGTGAACAATAGTGGCCCAATCCTGGAGAAGATGATGAGTGCCCGTCCCTACTTCTCTCGCCTCCTCCCCATGACCTGATCCTGAAGTATGTAATGCAACTAGTGTATACAAGGTATAAACAGATTTGTACTGAAGACTCTTGTGATGCTTGAAACCAAAAGTTACAGCAACTAAAATCTGTAAAGCATAAAGTTCGGAAAATTAAAAAAAACCTGAGGCAAGTGTGGTAAGATGAGAGCAACTGCTATGCACAAAAATACAGTTGAAATTTCCAGCCATTACTTGACTAGTTTTGGCAACAATAGAATGTTCCATTGTAGATTTCACTAAGTTTTATAAAATGCCAAGAGAGTGCAACATACTACTTTCACAATGGAAAAGCACAACCCAGTGTTATTTCACACATGTTGAAAGAGCACTTTATTTAAATATGCAGGTTCGATAAAATAATTATTCTAGAGATAAATGGCTTGTTACCACCTTGATTATATATCTTATCTCTTGCTATTTCTTAATTCAGTCTCCCTAAAAAATCAGAAAAAACCTCCAATGTATGCAAATTCTAAAGAGGATATTGAACTTTACCCACAAAGACATTTATTTCTGTATCTTCTTGTAGCGTTTAGAGCACGTCTTTGTGCTTTTCTTTTGTACTTAAAATGCCTGGAAAAAAATGTATACACAGTACTTTGGATCATTGTGTTAATTACTGTTTGAAAATTCTTCATGTTTAATATTATGCGTAATATCAACCAGAGGCAGACCGTGGTGAACTGGTGATGGTCATTGGAAAAACGATATTCCTGGGCAGTGTTTTGCCAGCTGCAGCTTCGATAACAACTATGAATCTACATTGGGGACTAAGGGAGAGACTTATTGGTCCAGATTTTGTGTAGATAATAATAATGGTGTGGTTAGCAGCACTCCTTGTTACAACAGAGTAAATCAGGCAACAACCTTTGGTGTTTACAGCTAAATATAGAAATCCTGATGTTGCTGTCATAAATAGCTCGCACTGCCTCAGTATCTTGCACTGGATCAGTCCTCACCTAGACGTGGCACTAAAATCAATGCAACGGCATGAACTCAGAGTTAAAGATGCCAAAAATGTTAAGGCATTCAGGAATAAGTGAATTTTTAATAGAATAATAAATAATAATTATTGCCAAGCAACCTCGCTAGCCCTGAAAATTTAATTTTATGTATGTGCAGTCTCATTCCTTCAGATTTTAATTATTGTTGGAGATTGGAGAAAAACATTTTTTACTTTTTCTTTCTCACGCCTCTCAATCTCATTTTTCATTTCCCTTCTCCTTCAAATTCTACACATGGGGCAGAATTTTCTGCCTGTTGGGTGGGGTGGGCCCGACCCAATCTCCGGTGGGCGGGGAGCCGATCCCCGCCGGAGAAGCGGGCCCGCCGACATTTTACGTGGGCGGGCCAATTAAGGCCCACCCAGCGTGACGTCCGGCAAGAAGTGCTATGCGCTTCCTGTGCGGGTGCGGGGGCGGATTCCCTAAAAGCGAGAGCGCATATCTCCCTGAGGCAAAGTGCTGCCTCAGGGAGATCGCTTACACTTTTAAAAATATGAAAAATAGGGAAAAAAAATTCCCTAATATGTCTCCCTTATGTGACAATGTCACATGAGATGGGACATGTTCATAATTTACATAATAAGTTTATTAAACTTTTTAAAACCCTACATGAAACCGTGTTTCATGTTTTTTCTATTGCCCGCCAGGGCTCCTGGCCTGCCCGCCAACCTTAAGGTTGGACGGGCAGGTCCTTTAATTGTATAATTGATCCTAACAATGGCCTCAATTGGCCTTTGACAGGCCTTTGACAGGCTGCGGGCCCGCCTTCATGAAAATTTAAATGGGCCGGGATGACGTCGGGGGTTCCGCCCGACATCATCCTGCGTCATTTTATGTGTCGGCGAGTGGGCCCCGCTCCCTGCTCACCGACGGCAAAATTCTGCCCATGATTTTCATTGATTTAAATACTCTAATTTACACCTCCTAGTGTAGACCCGCATGTCTCAATGAGGATTCCTCAATCTGATTGAAGAATGCTGTTGGGTGCCAGGCTGTTTCAGACACCCGATGACCATAAGTTGCCTCTGAGAAGTACATATAAAATCTATGGGAAGCTGTAAGCAATATGAACAACGAGTGCCATTTGTTCACCACTGTCTGCAAAATCCAGATCACTGTTTTTATCATTAATATTTATTGAAAAATTTTGCATAGGACATGCACTTGTAGCTCACAACTCATACATCCTATTAATCATGCAGTTCTATTAATATTTATCATAATGAATTGTTCTGTCAATTTGATTTTGCTAAATCATCTGACAAAATACAGTTTGAAACTCTGGCCACTAGCTGGCTTGTCTGAGTGAGTTTCTGAAGTCTCAATTCTGTCATATTTTTTATTATAAAAAAAACCTGTATTCATCAACTAACTGTGGGTAATGCCACGGGCGAGTTACTAGTCGCATATGAATAAGTATAAATGAAGATAGAAATGTAATTGTGAATTTTGTAGTATAATAGCTCCTTTAATTTAAGTTACAGTGAGTAACACCGTCAGGGATCTTATTTATATGTATATTATAACTAATTATGTTTTTCATAAACTTGGATCAAATTTTTTTCCAATAAGCCCACATGGAAAACAACTTGAGAAAAGCATGGAAACTGTTTTTAGTATGCAGGAAACACAATTAAACTATCAAACTACAGGGAAAAATGTGATGTACAGGAAATGTCTGATCAAGAGCATGGTTACTTGCAATTAAATTCAGCCCAAATATATAGAGTTCATATTTGGGTGATGTGAATTTATGATCTGAAAGGCAAATCCCTGAAAGGTGAGGTGGAAGTCCAGATTTTACTGTAATTGTTATTACAAAACAATTAATATAGTTTTGCGAGGACCAAAGCCATCACCTTTAGTCCCCACCAGAAACTTTGTATTATTACCGACTGATTCCATCCCCACCCCAACTACTGTTTCATACTTAACCAGATTGCTCACAATCTTGCCATTCCATTTGACCCCAAGCTAAGATTCTAACTCCATAGCTTCTCCACTGCCTACTTCCACCTCCAAAACATCATCCATCTCCTCTCCTACATCAGCCATCTGCTGGTTTAAATCCCCTGCCATGCATTTGTCACCTGCAGACTTGACTATTCCATTGTTCTCCTAGGCAGCTGATCACCCGCCACCCTCCAAATTTCTGCTGCCCAGGTCCTGCTCACCCATAACCATAATCCATGATGACCTATCTTGGTTCCTGGTCCTCTAACACCACTCATAAATTCCTCATTCTCCTGTTTGAATTTCATGTCCTTGTACTCTGTAACTTCCTGCAGTCCTATTCTGCCTCCCCTCTCTTTCTTTGACTTTGGCAGCATATTTATTGGTCCCTGCCGTTCACCTCACCATTTGTGGCGTTCAGCAACCTGAGCCCAACACTCTAGAATTCACTTCCTAAACTACTCATGACTCCTCATTCCTCTTCTCTTTTAAGACCCACTTTAAAACTTAACTTTTTTACCAAGCATTTGGTCACACCTCCTAATATTCCCTCCTTTGTAACATATGAGCAAGAGTAAGCCACTCATCCCCTTGAATATTTTCTGCTGTCCAGTTAGATCATGGCTAATCTGCACTGCAACTGATCTGCTTACCTGCCTTTACTCCATATCCCTTGATACCCTTACCTTAAAAAAAATTCATAAATTGGTACAGTCTTGAAAATTAATAAATAGAAGTTGGAGCTGGACGACAATGGAGAAGTACTGGAGGAGGATGGCTTAATTAACTGCATCAAACACTGTAGCAAATCAAGGAGGACAGGACCATTAATTTACTATGGTCGCAATCACAGCAGATGTCATTTGTAACTTTGGCCAGGGCAATCCCTGTGTTTGTAGGGTGAAAGCTGGACCAAAGAGATTTGAACAGCAAGTTTGACAGAGGAGATCATGGAGCTTGAAGGTGAGGACATGTTCAAGGATCCTAGAGAAAAAAGGGAAGTTGAGATAGGACTGTAGTTAAATAGTATGGATGGGAGAAGGACAGGCTTTTCAGAGGCAGTTTTTGTGCAAATAGAACTACAAACACTTTTGGCAAATGTCAGAACCAAAAAAAGGATGGCACTTACAGCAGTGCTATAGACTCTCAATAACATGTGTAGTATACACAAAGGTTAAGTGGTTAAGTTATTGAGTTGACCTTCAATCCACAATCTTTGAGTGTCGGCAGCAAAGCATTCCTTAAATGTGGAATAGTGCATACCTCTGGAAGATAAAATGAAAGTAATTCAAAATGGCAAAATAAGAGCAGGAGAGGAAAATAATTAATCTTTGTAAATTATCAGTTCATTGTTCACAGTGAGATGAGGGCCAAAATATGTATTTATTTTTAGTCATTGTCTCACCTCTTAATTGCAGTAGATGCTTATTGTATAGTAGTAGATTGAGTTAAATTAATCTAATTACGGTCCTGTGGCCTATGCACCACATCATTAAAACATAACTGTCATGCAGTATTACAAGAAACATAGGGCAGAATTTTCCCGTTGGCGATTTGGGGTTGGGGTCTCCTCGCCGACGGGAAAATGACGCGGGATGACTTCGGGAGGAGCACCCAACGTCATCCCAGTCCATTTAAATATTAAGGAAGGCGGGGGGACAGCAAAATCAGCTGTCTGCCCACCGACCTGTCAATGGCCAACTAAGGCCATTGACAGGATAATTAAGCTTGTTAAATGCCCTGCCAGTCAAACCTTAAGGTTGGCGGGCAGGCCAGGAGCCCCAGCGGGCTTCTGATAATACATGAAACCTCATCCACTAGCAGGATCAGGTTTCATGTCCGTTTTTAAAAATTTCAATAAAGTTTATGTGCTTCTTATGAACATGCCCCATCTTACATGAGGGGGACATATTAATTTTAATATTTTTCTATTTTTAAAGATTTTTATACTGTCAGTAATCTCCCTGAGACAGCACTTAGTCTCAGGGAGATGTGTGCTCTTTCGCGCGCATGCGCGGAAGAGCACACTTTGACAGATGGGGAATCCCTCCACCCCCCGCACAGGAATTGCATAGCGCTTCCTGTCGGGCAGGCTGCTGGGCGGGCCTTAATTGGCCCGCCCACTCAAAATGGCAGCGGGCCCCATTTTGGCGGCGGAGTTCGGCTGCCCTCCTGCCGCAGAGCTGGGGGGGCCCGCCTGCCCATGAAGGTAAAAATTCTGGCCATAGTTTGTAGAATTTTGCAACTTTGTTTGCTATGTTCTTATAATAATGTACCATTTAGATCATCAATAATAAGACACCATGATGTCTGAAGTAACAATGCAGGCAAGAGTTGTAGTACTCCCAGAAATGTTTTACCGCATTTATTAGTAGTACACAAAGTAATTTTAAAATTGCTCTGTAAGTAGTCAAAAAGCCAAAGTTCTACAATATGGATGCCATTGTACTATGGAAACCTTTGCGGTATTGTTGGATCAAGAAAAGAAAACCCTATTAGTCACTTGTTATCTTTGGCTTAGCTATATCTACGATTCTGAAAGGAAAACATTTCATCCATGATCAGCAATGTTCTCTAATCAGATGTGGCACATTGATTTCATAAATTGGTACTTAAATGAGATACCTAATTGTATTTTGGCTTTGAACATTGAAACATTATCCCAAAATAGAAAATCCTTTCCATGAAACACACAGGATTGATTGTGTGCTCAGCTAATATTCCTTGACAGAATAAAATGTCACTGTTTTAAAATTATGTGTAGCTCCATATTAGGACACTGACTAACTCTTTTAATATTGCAATGCTAGTTTGTCAGAAACTTATGTACTATTATTTATCATTCTCCAGAAGTTTAATTGCAATTCAAAAGGTTTTGTATGGTTCCAGTGCCCAATTCTTTGATGTGGTGGTTTCCATTGTCCCTTGAATTTGAAGTTGATGTCACATGACTTAGACAGTATTGCCAAATTTATGAACTAGGACTAATTATTTATATATTGGGTCACATTCCCCAAATAGAACCTGCAGTTACTTTTTCTCACAATTTACAGAAAATATTTATTGTAAAGTACACAGGTTATGTCATTGTCAAAGATTACATTCTTTTTCATGAGTTTATCTTCTGAAAACAACAGCTTGCATCTCCATAGCATCTCCCTTAAGACAAAAACATCCCAAGGATCTTTACAGATTGGTTTGAGGAAAACGGACACATCAGAAAGAGAAAGCTGGGAAGGATGATTTAAAGTTTATTAGAGGAAGAGAAGTTGTGGAAATTAATTTCAGTGAGTGGGGCCCAGGCTGCTGAAGGCTGTGCCAACAAGGGAGGAAAGGATGCACAGAATGCCATATACAGTGGGATATAAAGCCTTTGGAGAGTGAGGGAATATAGGGCTGGTGGAGATTTGCAGGGAATGAGTGGACCAAGACAATGGATTGATTTAAAGACAAGGACAAGATTTTTAGATTTAAGGTGTTGGCAAACAAAGAACCAATGTATGTCAGCAAGGTCGGTTAGTTGACAAGGGGAATATTGGGCAGGATGTGTATGACAGAGTTTAGCAAAAATTAGAGTTTAAGTTGGGAAAAAAAGAGGGTCAGGCAGGAGGATGCACTAGTAGTTGCTCAGGAAAGCTCATTATGAAGTAACATGACTAAGACAGTGAATATATCTGTCAACAGATTTATGTGCTCTAGTTCATTTGAAAGTGTGTAATCATTCACCATTTTGTACTCCCTGAAGGCTCCACTCACAGGCAGCAGCATTATGCCTGCTATTCAATTTATCAAATTTATTCTCTAGAATCAGCCAATACTAACTTGAAGAGCTTCCACATCTTGTATTGGTTGTAGACAGTTTTAATAATTTCACTTTAGTTTTTTAAACCTGCTCTGGCACATGAAGGAAGGAGGAAGGAAATACCATTTAGCATTCTAACTAGGGTAGTGACCAGGATTTTGGTAAATCACTGTGGTGTATGCCACTCCTTTAGAATCTTGCACTCCTATTTTCTCTTTCTCACAGCTTTTTTTCACTTTACTACTTGGTCACTGCTCTCATGTTCGTTTTCTCTCTCTCTCTCTCTACTTCTTTCCCTCCCCTAGTTCAGTTGTTGCTCACTTGCTCTGCCCATCCCTCTCCACTCAGTTTCTCTTTCTTATTTTCTCAACCTGCTGAGCTTCATTTGTAATCTGTCACCCTGTCACTTGGCTTCTGCTCATTCGCTTTGCCTCCATTTGATTTTTCTCCATCACATTCTATCCCTGCTCTCTCACTAAATTGCTGTATTTTCTTGATTTCTTTGCCTCTGTCTCAGCTGAGTGAGTTGTACTTTTCTGACTTGAATATTTATTTGCTGCTGTATCTTTGAAGTCATGCTGCATGTTGCCACCAACAGCATCTAGTCTTGTATATCTAGTCTGCTGAAAAATATAAATTATGTAGATATAAGCGAGCTTTTTGACTTGGATTGGATTTGATAAAATTCTTTATGCAAAACAATATGTGGGGGTAGAATGTTGTCTAGGGGGTGGCACATTTGGAAATCTGAAAACAGATGAACTTACCAAAGAGTTTTACTTCATGATTCTTTGGAATCAGTTATTTCCTGTGCACAACTTTTCTTCAGGATTGGATGTAGATTATACATGGTTTGTGCAAGGAACATCTTAATCGGCCAATTAGCCTTAGCTTATTCAGACTTTATAATGTCTTAAGTGGTGAAGTGAAGACTGCCACCTTTTACTTGAGAGAAAAGGAGTGGTAGGAATCGTTAATAAACATTTCACCTCACTTTTACAGAGGAATGTCAAAACTATGCAAGTGCCTGGAGTGGTGTAAAAGAGCCACTGTAAGATAAATATTCAAAAGGAAACTGTATTAGAAAAAATTATTGGGAGTATAAGTAAAAAAGTCATCAAGCCCAGATGGTATGCAAATTAGAATACTAAGCAAAGTTGTGAAAGAGATAGTGGGAGGCACCATCTATAATTTTCCAAAACAATGGAAGTTATGCCTGAGGACTAGAGGTTGTCAGATGTTACACCCTTTGTCAGGAAAGGTGAAATGGATAGATCAAGAAATAGTAAAAGTCTTGCTTCATAGGTTAATTTTTGAAGATGGATATTCTAGGGCCAAGGCTGCGCAGGGACAAATTGTACAAAGTGCACAAGAAGAATGCTCCAACAGGAAGATGACCTCAATGCCCAATCTTCCTATCAGGTCTGATTTAAATATCATTGGTGTACTTTATTGGAGCAGCAATGTGAAAGTCTAGATGCAGTTTGGGGCTTAAAAGACAACACTAACCTTAATGGGTAGTTAAAATGGAAGCCTCATGAAACAGCCTGAAAAAGTTAGAATTTGATAGGCTGTTGGAGCAGGATCTTCATGTGGGCAATTTCTGATGAATATTAATTTTTTACATTTATTTATGCTTATTTGAAGCTGTCTTTGCATATTGGTTGATTTCTCTCCACATACCATACAAAAAAAGACAGGTATACATAGGGCATGTTAGTACCCATAATCACACCGTTTATTTGGAGGAAGTGAGACAAGTTAAAGGAGAAAACTGTTCAAATAAGAAAACAAGGTCAGCCAGGCAGAGGAGGGTGGTGGTGGATGGGGATTGTTCGGGCCTCCGTTCAAGGAAGGAGCGGAGAGTCCTCTGACTGTCTTGGTGGGGGATAGAAGTGTAGAGGGATTGTATGTCTATGGTGGTGATTAGGGTCAAGAAACCGTAAATTGTAGAAATTACAGAGGGTGCCAGAGGAATCACAAATGCAGGTGGGAATAGATTGGACAAGGGGAGAAAAAATAGAGTCGAGATAGGAAGAAATAAGTTCAGTGGGGCAGGAACAGGTTGAAACAATGGGTCTACCAGGACAGACCTGTCTGTGGATTACATTGTTGCTCACATTTCTGTCCTCTGCTTGCCACAGTGTTCCAGTGAAGCCCAAAACAAGCTGGAGGAACAGCACCTCATCTTTCAATTAGGCACTTTACAGCTTTCTGGACTCAACATCGAGTTCAACAACTTCAAACCATGAATTCTGCCCTCCATTTTGAATTTTGTCCCCCCCCAGTGCCGGTCTGTATCTTGTTCTCATGTTTTTGCACTCGAGCAGCATTGACCTTTATTCTGCTCTTAACAAATTCTGCTATTTTGCTTTCAAGCAGCTTTGACCTTTACTCTGCAATTCATACCCACTCTGAACTAATCTTTCTTTTCTTTAATACTATCAGCACCACCCCCTTTGCCTCTGGTTCCATGACATTTTTGCCCTTTAATCTCCCCTATCACTGACCTTCTCTTTTGCTCTTCCCCCCAGACTTTTTCAACAGTATAAAACCCATCACACTCCCACCTCTCCTCAGTTCCAAAGAAGAGTCATATTGGACTTGAAAGGTTAACTCTGTTTCTCTCTCCATAGATGCTGCCAGACCTGAGTATTTCCAGGGTCACTTTCTCTTTTTTATTCAGATCTCCAGCATCTGCAGCATTTTGCTTTTAATCTCAGGATTACTCCTGGTGCCACACACTAATATGTATAGAAATAGGATAGAGCAAATGCATACGTGATTAGAGAGGTGGTTCAGGAGGGAGGGCTTTAAATTGCTGGGACTTTGGAACTGGTTGTTGGCGAGGTGGGACTTTGTAGGCTAGACTGGTTGCACCTCAACAGAGCAGGGACTAATGCCCTCATGAGGCAGTTTTCTACTGCTGTTGAGTTTAAACTAAGTTGGCAAGAGGATGGGAACCAGGGTGCAGCATTAGAAAGGAGAAACAGGGTGCAGAGAATTGGGAGAGAAAGTTTGCACTAGAGTGGGAAGTAGCACAGTATTATGTGGGGTCAGATTAAGTGAGAAGGCAATATGTCTAAATTAGGTTTAAGCGCATGTATGTAAACTCAAAAAGTGTGGTAAATAAGATTGTTGAGCTGCAGATGTGGATTGCCACATGGGAATTTGATGTTGTGGCAATTATGGAGACCTTGCTCATAAAGGCACATGAATGGATACTAAATATTCCTGGATACAAGGTGTTAAGGAAAGAAAGGAGGAACAGTGGAAGTATTGATTAAAGAGAATTAAAGAAAACTGTGCTGGAGAGAGAGAGAGGATGTCCTACATGGTTCAGAGACAGAACCTGGTTAGAGCTAAGAAACAATAGAGATATCATTGCACTGCTGGGTATATTTATCGGCCACCAACTAGTGGGAAAGATACAGAGGGACGAATTTGCAAGGAAGTTGCAGAAAGGTGTGAAAAAAAACTCATAAAATGGTTATAATGGGGGAGTTTATCTTGCTAAAGGCTGGGATAGTAGTAGTGTGAAGGGCAGAGAGGTGGGGAGAGTTTCTGAAGTGTGATCAGGAGAATTCTCCTGAGCAGTACATTTCTGGCCCAATTAAGAAGAATGCATTTTGAAATTTGGTTCTGGTAAATGAGGTGGGTCAAGTGGATGAAGTGTCAGTTTGGAAACATTTGGGGAACCGTGATCATACCATAAGGTTTAGATTAACGATGGAAAATGACAAAGAGCAATGTAGTTGAAGGAGGACCAATTACAACCGGGTTTTTTTCATTCTTTCACGGGATGTGGGAGTCGCTCGCCAGGCCAGCAATTTTTGCCCATCCCTAATTGCCCTTGAGAAGATGGAGAGCCACTTTCTTGAACCGCTGCAGTCCATACACCCACAGCGTTCTTAGGAAGGGAGTTCCAGGATTTTGATCTGGTGACAGTGAAGGAACGATAGTTCCAAGTCAGAATGGTGTATGGCTTGGAGGGGCAGGTTGTGGTGTTCACATGCACCTATTGCCCTTGTCCTTCTAGATGGTAAAGGTTGCAGGGTTTGGAAGGTGCTGTCAAAGGAGCCTTGGTGAGTTGCTGCAACGGATCTTGTAGATGGTACACACTGTTGCCAATACGTGTTGGTGGCAGATGGAGTGAATATTTAAGGTGATGGATGGGGCATCAATCACGTGGGCTGCTTTGTCCTGGATGGTGTTGATCTTCTTGAGTGTTGTTGGAGCTGCACTCATCCAGGCAAGTGGAGAGTATTCCATTACACTCCTAACTTGTGCCTGGTAGATGGTAGACAGGCTTTGGGGAGTGAGGTGATGAGTTACTTGCCGCAGAATTCTCAGCCTCTGACCTGCACTTTTAGCCACAGTATTTATGTGGCTGGTCCAGTTCAGTTTCTGGTCAATGGTAATGCCAGGCTGTTGATATTTGAGGATCCAGTGATGGTAATGCCATTGAATGTCATGGGGAGATGGTCTCCAGTTGGTGATGGTCTTGTGTGGTGCGGATGCTACTTGTCACTTATCAGCCCAAGTCTGAATATTGTCCAGGTCTTGCTGCATGGTGAGTATAGATTGGGCCCAGGTAAATTAGAATCAAAGATTCAAATCAATCTAGCAGAACAGTGGGCTTTCTTTAAAGAGGAGATTGTTCGAGCACAGTTGAGGGGTAAAGGTAGGGCAAACAAAGCCAGAACCTGCTGGATGATGAAAGAGATGGAGTGTAAAATAAAGCAGGAAAAGGGTGCGTATAGCAGATGTCAGGTTGATCATACAAGTGAGAACCAGTCTGAATATAGAAAGTTCAGAAGGGAAGTGAAAATAAAAGAGACAAAGAGAGAACATGAGAAAAGACTGGTAACTAACAGAAAGAGGAACCCAAAAGGCATATAAATAGGAAAAGGGTTGTAAGAGGAGAATTGGGGTCTGATAGGGACCACAAAGGGGGTCTATGCATGGGGGTAGAGGGCATGACTGAGGTACTAAATGGTACTTTGCAGCTGTCTTTACCAAGGAAGAAGATGCTGCCAAAGTCATTGTGGGCATATGTGGGTCCATTACATGAGGAGACAGGAGAATTTATAATGGAGAATAGGGAAATGACAGAGAAACTAAACAATTACTTTGTGTCGGTCTTCACGGGGGAAGATACAGAAAATCTCCCAGAAGGAACAAAGGAACTAGGGAAGCAAGAGGCTTGTGAAAATAAGGAACTGAAAGAAATTAGTATTAATAAAGAGGCAGTACTTAAAAAATTAATTGGATTGAAAGTTGATAAATCACCTGGACCTGATGAGCTACATACCAGAGTGTTGAAGGAGGTGGCTATAGAGGTAGTGAATGCATTGGTGGTTACCTTTCATAGCTCTACAGATTCTGGAAAGGTTCCTGCAGAATGTGAAGTAGCAAATGTAACCCCGATATTTAAGAGAGGAGGGAGAAAGAAAACAGAACTAAGACCTATTAGTTTGATGTCAGTCGTAGTTAAATGTTAGTTTATTATAAAGGATGTGATAACTAGACACATGGAAAATAATGACATGATTGGGCTGAGTCAACATGGATTTATGAAAGGGAAATCACGCTTGACAAGCTTTTTTTCGTGGATGTTACCTGTAGCATAGATAAAGGAGAACCAGTGGATATTTGGATTTTCAGATAGCTTTGATAAGGTCCCACACAAGAGGTTAGTAAACAAAATTAGAGCACATGGGATTGGGGTAATATACTGGTATGGATTGAGAATTAATTAACAGACAGAAAACATAGTAAGAATAAATGGGTCATTCTCAGGAAGGCAGGCTGTCACTCATGGGATATTGCAAGGATCAGTGCTGGGGCCACAGCTGTTCACCAAATGTAATATTTCCAAATTTGCTGATGACGTAAAACGAGTTGGGAATTTAAGTTGTGAGGAGGGTGTAAGGTGGTTTCAAGGGGATTTGGACAGTCTAAGTGAATGGGCAAGAAGATGGCAGATGGAATATAATGTGAATAAATGTGAAGTTACCTGCTTTGGTAAAAAAAAACAGGAAGGCTGAGTATTTCTTAAATGGCGAAATGTTGGGAATGTTGATGTCCAAAGGGTGTCCTTGTTCATGAGTTGCTAAAAGCTAGCATGCCGGTGCAGCAAGCAATTAAAAGGCCAAATGGCATGTTGGCCTTCATCGCAAGGGGCTTTGAGCACTGGAGTAAAGATGTCTTGCTTCCAATTGTATAGTGCCTTGGTGAGACCACACCTGGGGCAGAATTTTACGAGTCGGCGAGCGGGGGCACCGCGCCCGATTTAAATTTTCAGGAAGGCGGGGGTGCAGTGAAATCAGCTGCGCACCCGCCAACCTGTCAATGGCCAATTGAGGCCATTGACAGGATCAATTAAGTAATTAAAGGACCTGCCCGTCCAACCCTAAGGTTGGCGGGCAGGCCAGGAGCCCCGGCGGGAACTAGGAAAAACATGAAACCTCATCCATGGGTGGGATGAGGTTCCATGTAGGCTTTAAAAAATTTAAATAAAGATTTTGTAAAAATTATGGACATATCCCAACTCATGTGACATTGTCACATGAGAGGGTATGTAAGGGAAATATTATCTTTCTATTTTTATCTTTTTGACATGTACAGCCGATCTCTCTGAGGCAGCACTTAGCCTCAGGGAGATGAGTGCGCTCTTCCGTGCGCATGCGCGAAAGCACGCACTCTTGATTTTGGGATTCCGCCCCCCCACCTGCCCGCACAGGGAGTGCATAGCACTGCTGTGCAGACGTCACGCTGGGCGGGCCTTAATTGGCCCATCCACGTAAAATGGTGCCGCGCCGATCAGAAGTGTGCCCGTACGCACCCGCCCATCAACTTCCCCCCCAACGGGGGGAAAGTTCAGCCCCTGGAGTATTGTGTACAGTTTTGGTCTCTTTATCTAAGGAAATATGTACTTGCCATGGAGGGAGTGCAATGAAGGTTCACCAGACTAATCCCTGGGATAACAGGATTGTTTTATGAGGAGAGATTGAGGAAATTGTGCCTGTATTCTCTAGAGGTAATCTCATTGAAGCTTACAAACTTCTTGCAGGGCATGACAAGACAAATGTAGATATGATGTTTCCCCTGGCTGGTGAGCCTCGCACCAGAGGACAAAGTCTCAGAATAAGGGACAGACCATTTAGGACTGGGAGATGAGGAGGAATTTCTTTACTCAGTGGGTGGTGACTCTTTGAAATTCTCTGTTCCAGAGGGCTGTGGAAGCTCAATCATTGAGCCTGTTCAAGACAGAAATTGATAGGTTTCTGGATACTAATGACATCAAGTGATATGGGGATAGTGCAGGAAAGTGGCATTGAGGTAGATGATCGGCTCAACAGGCCGAATGGGCTATTCCTGATCTTATGTTCCTATGAAAGAAGAGGTAGTTAAGACACTGGATAGGCTAAAAATTGATAAAATGGAGGCATTAGAAAGACTGGTTGTACTTAAAGTTGGTACGTCGTTTCTTGGACTGGTGGAAAGTACAGAATGGGGTTTCCTGAAGGTTAGTACCAAGGCCATTACTTTTCTAGATATATAACGAATGACTGTGACAGGTGTACGGGGCAGATTTCAAAATTTGCAGTTGACACAAAACTTGGCAGTATTGTGAATGTTGAAGCTGATATTGATGTACTTCAAGAGGACAGAGGTAAATACATGGCAGATGAAATTTAATGCAGAGAAATGCGAAGTAATACATTTTGGTAGAAAGAAGAAGGAGAAGCAATACAAAACAAAGGGTACAATTCTCAAGGGGTTGCAGGAACAGAGAGATTTGAGCGTATATGTGCACAAATAATTGGAGGTGGCAGGGCAGGTTGAGTAAGTGATCCAAAGGAATACAGGATCTTGGATTTTAGAAATAGAGGCAAATATGCACCTTTATAAAATACTGGTTTGGCCTCAGCTGAAATATTGTGTTCAATTCTGGGAACTGCGCTTTAGGAAGAATGTGAAGGCTTAAGAGAGGGTGCAGAAATGATTTACAGGAATGAGAGACTTCAGTCATGTGGATAGATTGGAGAAGAGAAGGTTGAGAGGCGATTTGATAGAGGTGTCCAAAATCATGAGGGGCCTAGACAGAGTAGATAGAGAGAATTTTTTTTCATTGGCAGAAAGGTCGTGAACCAGAGGCTATGCATCTAAGGTGATTGTCAAAAGAACCAACGGCGACATGAAGTTTTTATTTTTACACAGTGAGTGGCTAGATTCGGGAATACACTGCCTGAGAGTTTGGTGGAGGCAAATTTAATTGTAGCTTTCAAAAGGAAATTAGATGAGCACCTAAAGAGAGAATATTTGCAGGGCCACAGGGAAAAGGAAGGGAATTGGGACTAGTTGAGATGCTCTTGCAGAGAGACTACCCAAACATAATGGATCTAGTGGCCCCCTTCTGTGCTGAAACCATTCTGTAATTCTGAGAACGGAACAGTATCTGAGGAGAGAACTGTTAATAATATCAGCTAATGTCGGAACCAGGAAGGAAAGTAGGATGGTCAGCAGTTTACTATGGAATAGGATCGAGGGAGCAGGAGTTGGGTCCTCTGGACAAGATGAGCTCAGAAGGGGCATGAGGAGAGATAGGAGAGAAACTAGAGAAAGATGCTAGCTCAGGGCTAGGGCAGGGTGGACATTAGTGAAAGTTTGGCCCAGTTGGCTTGTGGAAGGGTAGGGAGCAGCAGAGAAACTGACATGTGATCTCCATCTTGGTGACTAAGAAACTCATGAGCGCCTTGCATTTGTTGTTAGAAGTGAAGGAGAAGGATATGCTGGGGAGGGATGTAAGGAGAGGTTTGCAGTAGTGGAAAGGAACTGGGATTATACTTACATTGCAAGATGATCCTGAAATACTGAGCAGGTTTTGTAGAGGGGAGGAGGGCCTGATAATGTTTTATATGATCCAGCTGGATATGGTGGTGAATGGCTAAACTGTCCACTATATCTGTTTAAGTCAGCCTTCCTTGCACTTAAGGGAGCAGAGCCGTTCTGGAAAACGGTCAGGATGTGAAAGAGCTTTCATGGGAACTCAGGGATCAAAGGTGGAGTTGAGAGTGTGGTTGTGCAGATTGGTAGCTGCAGAAATATCATGTTGAAAGAATGGCCAAAACCTAGCGAATTGGGACTTTGAAAGTGTAGTTGTAATTGAATTGGAAGAGATATTTTTCTTCTCTTAGGCCTCCAAATAAGCTATATCACACACGAAAGAAATACATGGCACAGTTTTAAATGCTGTCTCCATCACTAAGTGTGAATGAGTAATTGCAACAATTATTGAAGGAGCAAAAAGATTTTTATTCTGAAAAAAATGAAGTCCTTTCTGACACTTATCCGTTAAGACATAGAGTAACCAAACAGCAGCACTGGAACAATATCACTTTTTTGACAAGGGCAGCCTGTCCCTGATCTGTACCTGATTGGAGAAATTCAACAAGGAAATTGAGTTGCAGGAAAAATGGAAAAGAAAGAGAAGTAGGAGATGGGGCAGAACTATGCAAAAATAGAGGGGTTAAAGATGTAGCTTTTGAGGAGGGGATGATGAAGGCAGATTTTAAATGGAACAGGATAGTATCTGAGGAGAGGGAACCATTTGATAATATCAGCTCGCAAGGGGTCCAGGAAGGAAAGTTAGATTGTCAGATGTTTAGTGGGAATAGCCAAGACAGCAGGAGATTGATTGCATGGACAAGGTAAGCTTGGAGAGATCCTGAGAGGAAATCAGAAAAATAGCAAATTCAGGTTTGTGCTGAGGGAATCTTGACAGAAGCTTGGAATAGGTGGAATGCGATTAAGGCAGCTGAGCAGATGGTCTCAGTCTTGATCTTGTAATAGTTGTTGGAAGTGAGGGTGGAGGGGCATGGGAGAGGGGTTTAAGGACACAGTTGGTAGTAGAGGAGACAAGCTGGGAGTGTTCTTCGTTTTCCAGGATGATTCTGGAATTCTTTGAGGTTTGCAGTAGAGAAAAGAAGCTGAGGGTTATATTCACGTTGCAGAATGATCCTGGAGTAATGAGCAGTTTGGCAAAGGAAAGCATGGCCCGATGGTGCTGATGCCTTCCAGCCAGATTTGGTGTTGATTTCCTAAACCATTTGTATGCAATCAACATTCAAGTCTATGTTCCTTAGATAGACTTAAGTGTGCTAAGGTGGGTACCATACTAAAGGGAATTACCAGGCTGAGAGAGAATAAGGGTTTTACTGAGCCCAAAGGCATCAAAGGTGAAGTACTTTTGGAAATGGATTCATGACAGGGATATGGGATGGATGAATAGCTCCAGTTCAAGAGTTAGCATCAACATGGGTGTAATGTGCTGAATGACCTCCTATTCTGTTAATCATATGATTCTTATCCACGACTTTTTGTACCATGTTCAAATGGTTACTCAAGGAAAGCTGTTGGAAATCTATTACGGGAAAAGGATATGCAAAATAAATACTGAAAGTCAAATAGGACTGTCATATATTTAAAAATAATGATAATTAGACTGTCATCATCACTCAAGGTACCAGTAGATTCTCACATACAAAATTAAAACAATCACTAAAGGGTCTCTTGCTGGGGAATGCCACCGAAGAGCCATTTGCATCACAGTACCAGTTCAGGGGAGAAGCTAGCAACTAATTCCTTATGTTAACTAATGTAGCCAGGCTTACTTTTAATCAGCAAAGTCAATCATGATCACCTGATCCATTCAAGCAAACTGAATTTAGTTTATAATTTTTTTCAGGATTCATTAGTTTATGGAGTCCTGAAAAGATATCAGTCCTCATCAACTTTGATCATTCCTTACTGTGAAGATTTCTTCTTACCTGTGCATTCTTTTTTAAAAATTGCAGATGTAACACACTTTTCACATGCTCTATGGTGAAAAATCAGAATAAAGTGCAGAAGTTCGTTACATAAATAACATCTTTTGTTTTTGAACTATTAAGTAGGTAATTTGCAAGTTTCTAATGTTGGCATTTCCTTTTTCATGAAATATGCTGTAAAACAATTAGTTTCTAGGGCTTTTAAATTTTGACCTTGTGGCTAAAGAGTTTTCCATTTTGTGACCTGAGGAAAGATTCTTTGGTCATCTCTTTATATAAAGGGCTGTAAGTACAGTTCAGTGACTTTTACTCAGCCAGAGCTCAATGTTCAAGCTATTTTGTTGTACCAAAAGCCACAATGGAATTATAGCATATATCATAATGATGTGTGCATGTAAAAAATACTATTGCACTATCACCCTTACTGGCTACAGCATAGCAAGTATTAGTTTGTCATGATTGCACATTTTGCAGATTATGCCAAGATACCTAAATATCATGCAAAGAAAATTAGAAGTTTTTGACAATAGATGTATTTTACACATACAAGGATAAAATTTTGATTGGCAAATTGTGGTCGGTAATGTGGTCGGTGATACACTTTGGAAGGGGTAATTTGACAAGGAAGTATTCAATGAACGGCATGGCACTAGGAAGTTCTGAGGAACAAAGGGACCTTGGCGTGTGTGTCCATAGATCTCTAAAGGTGGAGGGGCACGATAGTGGGGTGGTGAAAAAGGCATATGGGACACTTGCCTTTATCAATCGAAGCATAGATTACAAAAGTAGGGAGTTGTTGGAGTTGTATAAAACCTTGGTGAGGCCACAACTGGAGTACTGTGTGCAGTTCTGGTTGCCACATTATAGCAAGGATGTGATTGCACTGGAGGGGGTGCAGAGGAGATTCACCAGCATGTTGCCTGGGATGAAACATTTACGTTATGAAGAAAGGTTGGATAGACTTGGGTTGTTTTCGTTGGAGCAGAGAAGACCAAGGGGCGACCTGATTGCGGTGTACAAGATTATGAGGGGCATGGACAGGGTGGATAGGGAGCAGCTGTTCCCCTTAGTTGAAGGATCAGTCACAAGGGGGCATAAGTTCAAGGTGAGGGGCAGGAGATTGAGGGGGGATGTGAGGAAAAACTTTTTTACCCAGAGGGAGGTGACGGTCTGGAATGCACTGACTGGGAGGGCGGTGGAGCCGGGTTGCCTCACATCCTTTAAAAAAGTACCTGGATGAGCACTTGGCACGTCATAACATTCAAGGCTATGGGCCAAGTGCTGGTAAATGGGGTTAAGTAGGTAGGTCAGGTGTTTCTCACGTGTCGGTGCAGACTCGATGGGCCGAAGGGCCTCTTCTGCACTGTGATTCTGTGATAAACTTGAATTGAAACCCCTAAATCTTTGCACCTCAGGTCAAGTGCGTTACAAAAGTTTGGAACCAAGCATTTATTTGCCTGGTAAGTTTTACGTAGTTTCATCCAGTTAAGCATCTCTTAATAGTGGATCACTAGGCTTTAGGCAGCAAAATTATTTGCATTCTTTCTTGCTATAATATATGTGCTTTCCTTGTTAGTTGTAAATAGTGTAAATAGCACCCAACTGCATGCTAATAGGGGAGGGAGAAACTAGAAGCAAGAAGAATTAAATTAAAATAAAATTAAAATATTCCACTGGTATCAACCACATTATTTCGGAATTATCATGTCCAATAGTCTGGCAAAAAGAAGAGAGCAACATAATTCTGGTGGTAAAATTTGATCTGGACCGATAGAAATTTAAATCTTCCATAACTGACCGAGTTTTCTTTTAAAGAGAAAACTCAGTAATTTAAATGAAAAGAAAGATTTCAAATATATTTTAGAGGAAGAGATCTGAGAACTGTCCAAAGAATGAAGCAGAATAGAGTTTATAAAGACCATTTCACAAAAACAATAGTTTTAATTTGATGACCTGTTTCTTAATTTACTGCAATTTAATTTGATTTCACATTTTTCATTGTGCAGGCAGTAGTTTACTTTTATAATATTATTGTGTTGCTCAAATGTGAAAATTTGGACTTCTGAATTTGAATGCAATATTAATTTCATTCCCCCCCCATACAACTTTCTTTTTTTGTAAACTTACAAAGTGTGAAATTTACTGCAACTGTGGCAGAACATTAAAAATTAACCTCTCTGAATGAATCAGTTACATTTTTTCCCATATTGAATCCCAAGCTCCAATCATATATTACAGCTAAAAGGATGACCGGGGCAGGTTTTTCGAGTCGGTGAGCAGGGGCGGGGCCCGCTAGCCGACGCGTCATATGATGCGGGGATACGTCAGGCGTGTGTCCCGACATCACCCCGCGTCATTTAGATTTTCAGTTCTGCGGGTACGCAGCCAATTGCAAAAGAGCACACTCATGGCTGAGGGAATTCCCACCCCCCCCCCAGCTAGCATAGGGAGCGCATAGCGCTTCCTGGTGCACATCATGCTGAGTGGGCCTTACTTGGCCCACCCACGTAAAATGGCTGCGCCCCTGTGACCAGGGGCGCCGATTGGAAGGCCGGCACCCGCTCCCGCACTTCCCCCTCAATGGGGGAAAATGTTCCCCCAGATTTCACTGCAGCCTCTTCCATTACTGTTTTGTGATTGGCATTTAGTGAGTACCAAAATGCAGTGCCCCTATTTTTATTTCAAATTCATTAGTTTTCTTCCTCTCCATCCGCTTGGCATCTTCAAGTGTGTGTTAGTTAATTTGAAGGTTACAGTTAAAAGAATTAGGAAATGATTTGAACCCAGGTATACAATCAGCATACTGCAAGCCAAATTTGTGGCTGTTTTGAAATGAATACCTTTTGTATGTAAGCGCCTGTGTGTCATTGATAAAATAAATAATTTCCCTTTACCACTGTTCAGGTTAAAAAGAAAGTAACATTTTTACTTTAGAAAAAGCACAAAAACAATTTGACGTGCAGAACACAGGGATATATTTATAACTTTCAATCATTTTCCTTACTTTGTGTTTTATTGATATTATCAAAATAGCCTGCACATATTTCTATTAAGGAAAATTTTGTTGGACTTTACAACTAAAGTCAGAGCCTGGCCTGTTCAAATCATTTTCAGTTTATTCAAAGAAACAGGTCATGCTAGATCTTCAAATGGGAAGAATAACTGTATATAAAGGTTAATTTTAAAATACTAGTTTAATGTGGAGTTTGCACGTATGTTGTTGTATTTTGAAAAAATGTGTTCCTTTTATTTATATTTTGTCCATATTTTGTTCAGTATTTGCACAATAGTTCAAGTCTGAACTTATGTTTGATGTGACACTCTTGCTGCAATGTTCCCTCTAACCTGCACAAGTGCATGGCTGGGTATCAATACAGAACATACTGCACAAGGAACAAACAAGCCATGCACAAGCAACATTCCCTTTAAAATGCATGCACGCATGGCCCCATGGCTGTCTTAAAGGACTGCACAGTGCAACAAACATGCCATGCACAGCAAACGGAAATTAGAGGGGACATTGCTTTACTGCTTTGCCTTCTGAAATTTGGGGAAAGATCATGTGAAGGCACAAGATGATCCTTCAGCCAAAGAATATTTTTTTAAATCTTGCTTATTATCCTGGGAAAATGTTAAATATACTTAGACATCACCATCAATGAAGATACCTTCAAAGTCATACTCATAAGAACTCATGAGTAATCTAAAATGCAAAGTATGTAGTCTAAGAAGGGAAGAAACAGCTCAAAAACATGACATTTATGTTTAAAAAAACTTTCATTTTAGATTTACTTTGACCTCCACAGATCTTCAAAGGGAAAGTCAAAAATTTCTATTTTATAACGTTTTTAGCAAGATATGGCAATAATGTTATAACTCATTAGGAGTGTTGAGCTGAGCTGTATGGATCTATGGGATTTTGAAGCTGACAGAAAGAGCTTCCACCAATGAAAAATCTGGTTTATGTTTGACCCTGCTGAATGACTTCAAGGCCTTCAGCAGTGCAGAAATTCCTGCTCCCTGATTTGATTGAACATCAAATCCATGTTGGTAGTCTCTCACAAGATTCAAATGAGTTAAATCTAGAAGTATAAATAGGGTCAGCAGAGTTCAAGTCAAGTGCAAAGGAAACGTGCAAAGCTGAGTTTATGTTGTGTAATTTGGAAAGGGAAATAGTCTCCATGAATTTCATTGTGCAAAAAAAGTACAAGTTTTACAAAATGTGCTGTACAATTTTTTTGAACTGTCTGTTCTCCCTGTTGAATAAGCTACATGATTTGCATTATCCAAGAGAGAAATTTGTTGTGTAAGAAAAATCTTCCACTGAGCACTGACTTCTGAAATAAGATGATTAATTATACAGATCAATCAAATTGTCAGAAAAAGTTGGCATGAATAGAAGAGCAGTTAAACGTCAATATCTTATTTGTGAGACTTTAAAATAGTTTACTGGTATATATATTGGAATTATATTCTTAGTTGAAGCAAAACTAATTTGCACAAGTTGCTTGGATTATGAACAAGATTAGGAATAAAACCAGAATTCTTGGATATTTGACTATATCAAGCATGAATAGGTCTTAGAATGTTGATATAGGAGATGTCTGACTGGGTTCTGTTTTGCCCTGGTTATTTCAGCACTAGGCATTATAGTGAGGGTTGTCATGGGGCTGCTTATTTATCTAGTATACTTAATGGATTCTTTACACTTCATTTGTTTCTTTGATGTCTCATTATACAACAAAAGGTCATTTTTTTTATTAGAAGTGTTTATGCAAGATTTTTAGTGCAGTGAAGAGTAGCAGGAATCTTAATATAAGCATCTGAGGAAGACATGCTTTGAATTTTAAAATAGTTAATAAACCCTTCAGTAATGGTTTTAAGTAGCAGTGTGTAATATAAATTCCATGTAGATGATAGCTTGTTGGGAGCAGTTAAGTTTACATCATCAGTCATTAGACAATGAAAAGCTTTAATGCTGTAGAACTGGACTCTTCCTAAACAAAGTAACTGTAGTTACTTTCTTGTGTGGCCATCTGCCAAGTATAGTTCTTTGCAAACAAGTCGATTAATTTCTACACCTGCTGTCACTTTTTTTAAAAAAAGAGGAATGCTATAAGTTAACTGAGTGTTTTATTTCAAAACCTCATTTATACATATTTGCAAATGAACACTGAGGAGAGCATTTTGTGTTGCATTTGAGAGAATATCACAAAACTGATCAGGAGAATTTTTCTGTTAATTGTATTGGCACTAAAATTATATATTTATTTGTTCATATTTTTGTAATTATATTATCATTGAATTCTGTTGGTAAAGTTTGAAATTTGTACATTTTTTCCTACCGTTGAGTTTTACACTCCCTTCCAAAATTTTGATGCGAAGGGTGGAGTTCAACACCCTGACTCAGTGACGAATGTTTTTTTTTTGGCTATAGACCAAGCATTTCTTGCAAATGACTGAATTTTACAAGGTCGGAAACCCCTTCAATGCATCCTACAGACTAGGTTTTCGTCGTTAACTGTAGTCTAGATGAATACAGCTTCATATCAAGTATTCAGGCATTCATCATTGAAACAACACCTGCAACTCTGCCTTGCTACACATTTTACCTAGATGTAGAAATGGAACTTGGTGGGAACTTCTTACCTTGCTGAGAAGAATGGTAAATGGAAACTCATTCCAGAAGTAAAGCGGAATCCAGTCTTAACATCCCACATTCACATTATGCAAAAATTGCTTCAGCTTCCCCACATTCTCCCTTGAACAAAGAGCCCCATTTCCTCTCTATTCAATTAAGCCCCTGGCAACAAGTATCAGGCATCCATTGAGTACAGACTGGAGGAGCCACATACTAAATACTACTTTGCTGATATTTATAATGACCCTAATTTCAGTCCATATAGCACCTTTTACAGACCAAAATATCCTAGAGCACCTGTCACGAAGGAGCAGTGCATACCGTAGTGAAATAGATACGTTTTGAGGAATTTTAAGTTGCAGAGAGAGAAAGCAAGGCAAAGCAATTTAGCAAGGGAATTCTAGAGTACAGGACACACTAGTTTAAAAGATGAAGGAAGGCCAAAAACATAGGAACTGCTTGGAAAGTTGGAGGGTATGTGCTAGGTTGTGAAGGTTGCAGAAAGAGAATGGAGTGAGGCCATCAGGGTTTGAAAATGACTTTGATTCAGTGTCCTGAGGGACAGTGGAGGATCACAAGATTGGAGTGATGGGTTTCTTTGTGCAGGATAGGAATGCAGACTCCTGGATGAGTTAACATTTATATTTAATGGAACTGGAAACACCAGCTAGGCAAACATTGGATAAATTGAGCATTGGAAGAGAAGAGCGTGCATGAGGTATTGGCACTAATGGGGGGAGGTGGGAGAGGGATGAGGTAGAGCTGTAGACAACGACATTCCAGAGGCAGAACTGGGTTGCCTTGGCAATGATTTTGAGCTGGAGTTTGAAAATTAGCTAAGAATCCAACAGGACAGGGAAGGTTGAATTTCTGGCACATCTGGCTGATATTGAGCTGAAGGTGATTCTGGGTCCTTCTGTATTTAAGCTGTCAAGCACCATTTCAACAAGTTGACACTTGAGGGTGGAGGCAGAGAAGTAGAGTTCCATACACATGGAAGCGTACTTTGAGTTTGTGGATGATATTGCTGAGGTCTGACATTTAAGTATCTGGGGAGGACCAACAAGTGAGCTTCCCATGGGAAATTAAGAAAGGACTCATGTAGCTGGTAGGAATGGAACTGAAAACAGGACCGGGCCATGGAGGCAAAACACTGCGAAGCCACTAGTGGAGGATAGAATTGAATGCTGTAGACAGATTGTTGATGATGAAGCAGAGTTATGTGCCATAATCACTGTTAAATAGGATGTTATTGGGTACTCTAACCACAGTGGAAGCAATGCTATGGGAGGACATAAACCAGACTGAAGTAACTCAGAGAGAATTGTTAAAAGAAGTAGTAGAGAGTTTGGTCACAGTGGCAAACTTCGAAATTTTGAAAGAAAGTCATGTTGAAAGTGGAGCAGTAGTTCAACAAAATGGAGATGTTTATCTCTCAAATTTCAAGACTCTGAATTAAAGTTTGCTTGAAAGCAGCAGTGAGAGCTGTGTCAAATTTTTGCATTATCAGATTACTTATGATTTGAAGCCTTATATATTAGCAGTATATTACTGATAGACATTTGTTTTTAGTGGCATCATAGGTGTGAGTAAATCCTTCTCTAAATAGTAGAAAGTCCTAGCTGATAGAATATTTATACCTAATTCAAGGTATGTAATGTTGGCTTCACAATTCTTATAATTACCACGTCACAGTGATATTGTGCAGTGTAAATGTTGAGAAGTATCAGCACTTGCATTCTAGTTGTCTTCCAGTTAAATATATTTAAAAACTTCATTTTTAGTGCATTGATTCTATAGAGGTGTTTCAGTGTATCCCCAGCATGCCATTGTTGCATCAGGTTGCTACCATTCAGACTGGGTGACCGCTTTGCAGAACACCTTCAGTCTGTCCGCAAGCATTACCCAGACCTCCCTGTTGCTTGCCATTTCAACATCCACTCTGCTCTCATGCCCACATGTCTGTCCTTGGCTTGCTGCATTGTTCCAGTGAAGCTCAACGCAAACTGGAGGAACAGCATCTCATCTTCTGACTAGGCACTTTACAGCCTTCCGGACTGAATATTGAGTTCAACAATTTTAGATCATGAACTCTCTCCTCCATCCCCACCCCCTTTCCAATCCCCCCCCCCTTTTTAATTTATATAGATTTTTCTTTTCCCACCAATTTCTATTATTTTTAAATGTATTTCCATCCATTGTTTTATCTCTACCTTTTTGCCTTTTTTGATTCCTTCACCCCACCCCACCCCAACTAGGGCTATCTGTACCTTGCTTGTCCTGCTTTCTACCCTTAATTAGCACATTCCTTAGATAATATCACCACCTTCAACACCTCTTTGTCCTTTTGTCTGTGACATCTTTTGGTTATCTCCACCTATCACTGGCCCTCTATCCAGCTCTACTTGTCCCCCCCCCTCCTCCTTAAACCAGCTTATATTTCACCTCTCTTCTATTTTTACTTTGTTCTGTTGAAGAATCATTCAGACTCGAAACGTTAACTGTGTTCCTCTCCGCAGATGCTGTCAGACCTGCTGAGTTTTTCCAGGTATTTTTGTTTTTGCTACCATTCATTGTTACCCTGCTAAAAATGTTTTTTCCCATTTGTTTTATCTTGGTAAGTTATTGATTGTTTAGTTTATTGAAGCTATAAAATTATTTAAATAAATCACTTATTTAAAGCATTAGAAAATGTAAATTGTGTGCATGTAATACGTAAGAGATTTAGCACTTTTAATGGACATTGCACTTAGTAATGAACTTCACTATCAACCATTATCAGTTCTGCCATTAAAGTATTAAATTCTGCCTTCAGGCAGAGCTCATTAAATTACAACATTTAAATTTCCACATGTTTGAGTTTAGGCTAATTGAGCAGTTGAGAATATGCTCCAGCCTTTTATACATACACCAGTTGGGGGAGCCGGGGTGTTGCATTTTATGAAAAAGATCAACTGTGTTTTATGACATTGTTCTTTTTAACATTAATTCAGTTACATTAAAACTTCCTGTTAAGAATGTAAGAAGATATAAGGAAAGACAACTCAGACTTAATTCATCCTACTGTAACCATTTTTAACCTACTGAGTTTATTTAATTGATTGAATTAATGCTTATAAAATAGTAAAAATGTTTTCTTATATTTATCTTACAATAAGAAACAACAAATTTGCAGCAGGAAGCCAAAAGTATAGTTGTAATAAAAAGACTTGTCCCTGTATTTGTTGTTTTATACCACTGCATTTATCTATCCTATGATTTAGCTTGCTACTGGATTCAAGCATAACTTTTTATAAGATGTGTGTAGATGTGGCAGCAGAAGGCTAGGTACTTTATCTACATTAAAGACTAAACACCAATTCTGTAATTTTGAGCTTCAGTTGGTGCTTCCATTTTGTCATTTATATGTAGGTCAGTGACTAAATGACTCTTTTTTGTAATAAATTATAGACGTAGACAAGGTATTGTTCACTTACAAAAGCATGTTTTCTGAGACTACAATTGCTGGTTCAGTTCATTTCATTCCCGTTTACAAAGTAAAAAGCTCCAAAATGAATGTCAATGCCACTTTTTTTATGTTCACCCTTCAAATTAATTGCACATACCAATAAAGATTCTCTTTGATGCATCAGGTTGCTATTGTAATTGGTACATTTCATTGGAAGCTGTTGAAAAGAATGTGCCCATTTCTGCATTCCATTGCTGTGTGATAGCTGTTGTGGTTATAGTTGGTGAACGTGTGTGTGAATGTGTCATGTTACAGCTGTGTGACTGTTGAAATTTTCTGTGGATCCCAGAAACTAATACAATATGACTTAAATATTGACATAAGTTTTCATGAGAAGAATGAATCCCATGGTTTACTATTATATGCATCTAGTATTACACATAGCAGACCTGTTCTATGTAATAATTTCTTAGAATAACAAAATAAATTCACATGACGGGTAGAACAATGCTTTTATAAACTACTGTATAGACATTAAGGCATCACTGTTACTAAATATCTTTGTTCCTTAATGCAGAAATTGATTTTTTCAAGCATTTTTACATGGCTTGTGACAGTGGTTCTATAGTAACATTAACTTTTTGTTGTTAACAAAACAGTTATTTTCTTAACATTCCTTTTGTTCAAAATGTTGCATATCTTTCCCATATAATGCTTTGGTCTGTTTGTAGAATTTTTCTATTCTGCAGCCACCAACAGTATACTGTACAATGAAAAGGCTTACAAACGTCATTACAAAACGACTGAACATTTGAGATAAAGACAGATTAAATTGTAACAATTATTATAGATTTGAATTTGACCGACTTTGGGCGTAATGCAGAAGACAGACAATTCCAATTATGAAAGTGACACAAATGACATCCCAGTAAATTCATAATAATAACAGAAAATACTAGAAATACTCAGCAGGTCAGACAGCATCTGTGGAGAAAGAAATAGAGTTGATGTTTCAGGTTGATGACCTTTCAACAGATTAGTAACTTCCTATCCTAGCTAACTCTTAACCTAACAAATTAAAAGATACTACATTAAAATGCACTCTACAAAGCATAATTTTTAAGCCCAAGGCTGCAACTCAATAGCTTTTATTACAAGTGTAAAACCAAAAGTGTAACATTTATACATGTGTGACATATGTACAGTGTTTATTTTATCTGATTTTTGAAAATAGCAGAATGCCTCCCATTTTATGGCTAGCAAAAACTGGTATCTCTGCTTAAACTGTTTTTTTATTGTTTTAAGTTCTGCATGAGCCTTGATTTGTAGAACTACCTTTCTATTTATTCTTAAACTATATCAAGCTGCTAAGGGCATCATGTGAAAAATTATACTCTTGGATGCAGTAAGCAATAAATATTACTACAATATACATTATATCATCAATTTATGATTGATGTCAAGAAGTTTTCCAAATTATCAGATTGGTATTCTGGACAGCAATCTGTTGCTGCCTCAAATGAAGGGTTAAAAAGGGTTAAATAATGAAGGTGCATTGCATAAAGCTGTCTTGTATTTCCTTGTGTTAACAGTTTTGAGGAGCTGAATGGCCTAATTTTGTTCCTGTGTACAATAAATGAGCAGGTCTCCTGTAACATTACAGATGATAAATTTGAAGGAATGTAATTTATAAGAACAGGAACAGTGTGCAATTAACACGTCTTATGCTACTGCTATAGTGCAACTGTATTTAAGCCAGGTTATTCTGTTACAGTCAGCGAGCCTAATTGATACAAATAAAGACGGCTTAAAGTTGCTGTGAGTTTAATTGTTTGGTGAAGTCAGCAACTTTGCAGATTGAAATGTTCTTGTCATTTAGCTCACAGCTGAGAAGCATCCAGCATTTTAATATTGTTTTACATCTATAACAGAGTTTGATACCTCTGTGCTTTGATGTACCATTTTTAATATAACTAACTGTTCTCCCTTGGTAGTATTTAGTATAAGTTGAATTGTATGCTGTTTTATAAGGAAAGAAGCATTATGCCATGTAATGCACAAAATGTTATTTTTAAAGTACAGTTAAGCTCTGTTTTCTCAATGTTATAGGGGTAATTTTAACCGAACCCACCTGGCCCAGTGGGAATGATTTCATTTTGCCAGTGCCCTTACAAGTTTCCTTTCTAAGTTTTTGACAGTCCAATAATTACATTATTCTATTACCATCAATTTCTTCAATCTGGAAAGCTGATACATATGTATGAAATAGAATTTAACTTGACCACGATATAATTTAGAAATCAAGGTACCAACCCAATATTGACTGCCGAAATGATACAGACCTAGATGTTGATATTCTTTCATCTGTCAAACATTAATATCTGCACTATGCTAATTATAAAAATAAGCTTTTGATACACATAAATGACTTGGATATTGGAATACAGAGTAAAATTTCAAAATTGACTGATGATTTCAAACTTGGAGGTGTGGCTGATAGTGAGGATGGTACCATTCGACGGCTAGCAGAATGAGCAGACAAGTGGCAGATGGAATTTAGTACAGAGAACTGTGAGGTGATGCATTTTGGCAGAAGGGATAAGGACAGGCAATACAGAATAAATGGCACAGCTTTAGAGAGTGTACAGGAACAGAGGTTTCTAGAGGTTCATGTGCATATACCTGTGAAGATTGCAGGACATATTGAGAGAGCAGTTAGCAAAGCATATGGGAGATAAATAGAGATATTAAGTACAAAAGCAGAGAAGTTATACTGAACCTGAGTAAAGCTCTGGTTAGGTCACAACTAGAATATTGCCACCGATAACCACGCTTTAGAAAGGATGTGAAGTTCCTTGAGAGGGTGCAGAGGAGATTTATCAGAATAGTTCCAGGAATGAGAGATTTTAGCTACATGATTAGATTGGAGAATGTGGGCTTGCTCTCCAAGGAGCAAATGAGAATGAGGGGAGATCTAATATTGATATACAGGTACAAGATTATGACAGGTTTAGATAAAGTAGACAAAGGCACACTGTTCCCATTAGCTGATGATACAAGGACTAGGGGACACAGCTTTAAGGTTCTGGGCAAGAGATATGGGGGAAGGTGAGTAAGAACTTTTTTATGTAGTGAGTGTTATGATCCTGTGCCAGAGTCCCAAGTTTTTGGTAAGATCTGTTTAGGGACCAATAACATTTTGTTTAAAGCAGACAAAGTTTAAGATTCATGACACTTGCTAAGAGAATACAGCCACAAGATTCCAAGGGTTTTGAACAAACAAAAATAAACTTTAGGATGCAAGGTCAGAAAGATGAAACAGTTTATAATATCTACCATATACGCTAACATTCAGGGCTAATATGAAGTACATGTGAATTAACAGGCAAACTGTGGTCGAAAGCACCACACTGTACAATAAATGGCAGGTGCAACCAAGACAAATTCCATGTATTTCTCAACAACCCACCCAGTTGTCCGTTACACTGCAACCAATCTCATTGAGACTCTCTCTCATTAGGGATTCCATCTTCACCTTCGAAGATCTTGCCTTGGAATCCTCTCCAGAAGTCACTCCAACTCGAAGTGCCTCAACAACGGCACACCTCACAGGGTTTCATTCTAGTCTCCTGAGACTCTATTTCCCTGGACTCCCAAGTCTGCACTCCAGCACCAACTCACAAGCGCAACTTCAGTTCTTCGGCTGGACCGAAGACTACTGCTCCAAAGGGGTATCTTCACCCCAACAGCCTGCAGCACAGAGTCACCAATCTTCTGCTGCCTCCTTAGATCTTCATGACTTCTCCTCAGCTCTTCTCAATTATCAGGGCTTCTCCTGAGCCCTCATCACTTAAAGTGTGCCAAACACAGCTCAATTTTCTGCATGGAGCCTCTTTCTCTGCTCTTCTTTCTTCTTAACTGGAACCCCTCCCTGTCCCCTGTCTGGAAATTCCTTTGGGACCTCTCCCTGTCCCATGTCTGGGACTCTTGTTTTGGAACACCTCCCTGTCCCCAATTCTGTTTTGGTGCTCTGCACCTGGGTCACATGACTCTGTTTCCACACCATTTTCTTTTTTTTCTCTTCCCAGTCTCCTGACAATGAGGTTAGTGGATTTCTTGACTCAAGTGATAATGACTTGCAGCTTGTTGCCTTCAATGGTGGTGGAAGCGAAGGCAATGAATGATTTCAAAAGGAAATTGGATGGGCACTTGAGGGAAAGAAATTTATGGGGCTACAGGAAGAGAGCAGGAGAATGGGATTGATTGGATTTGGTCTACAGAGAGCTGGGATGGACCTGATGGGCCAAATGGCTGCCTACTGTGCCCATGTGACTCCATGACTTTATGACAAGTTGTGGTCTTTTGAAGGAAAAAAGGTAATAGTTCATAGATATTACAGTTTGGTCTATTCTCTCATATTTTCTTGTGTTTGCAATTAAAAGTCAGTTCCTGTGCACATTCCAGGGGCTTTTAGAAAATAATAATTGCACCTTTATTAACTCCGTGTGGTTTAGCCCGCCAAATTTAACAGTTAATCTCTATTTGTTGTGTGAGAACATGTGGGATACACGCTACATTCTCAGCTCACTTCCAAAGGTGAAAAATAGCACATTGTCAGACCAGTATTTTCAGCTGAAAAGGTTTTCTCAAATTTACAAGTTTGTAAAAGTTTGTAAAACACCAGAAGCCAAAAGAACAGCAAGATAATCATAAGACCATAAGACATAGGAGCAGAAGTATGTTACTTGCTAGTTTGCCCTCAAAGTTTATTTCCCCCTCTTTATTTCCTTTGTCATCTTTTGTTGGTTTTTAAAACTTTCCCAATCCCCTGGCTTACCACTAATCGCTGCCACATTGTATGATTTTTCTTTCAACTTGATACTATCCTTAACTTCCTTGGTTAGCCATGGTTGATTTATCCCCTTCCTAGAATCCTTCTTCCTCACTGGGATATATCTGTTGTGTCATGAACTATTTTCTTAAATGTCTGCCATTGTTCATCAACCGTCTTGTCTGCTAAACCCCTTTCCCAGTCCACTCCAGCCAACTCTGCCCTCATTCCTTAGTAATTACCCTTATTTAAGTTTAGCACAGTTATTTCCTACCCAAGTTTCTCACTCTCAAACTGAATGCTAAACTCTACCATGTTATGGTCACTGTTTCCTAGGGAATCTTTTACTCTGAGAACATTTATTAAACTTGCCTCATTACGCATTACCAGATCCAAAATAGCCTGATCCCTGGTTGGATCCATAACATATTGCTGTAGGGAACTGTTCCGAATACACTCCATGAATTCTTGCTCGTGGCTACCTCTGCCAATTTGACTTTCCCAATCTACATGAAGATTAAAGTCACCCATGATTATTGTACTGCCTTTTTTACATGCCCTCATTATGTCTTGATTTATTCCCTGTCCTACATTATAGCTACTATTAGCGGGCCTATAGACTACTCCCATCAGTGTTTTCTTCCTCTTGTTATTTCTTACCTTCACCCATATGGATTCTATATCTTCCAATCCAAGATCATTTCTTGCTATCATATTTATTCCATCTCATACTAACAAAGCTACCCCACCACACTTCTTGCTTGTCCTTTCAAAAAGTCACATACCCCTGCATATTTAGTTCCCAGCGTTGATCTCCATGTAACCATGTCTCTGTAATGGCTATAAGGTCATACCCATTAACCTCTCTTTGTGCCGTTATTTCATTTATTTTGTTCCAAATTCTGCGTGCATTTAAGCAAAGAGCCATTAATTTTGCCTTTTTTTCCCCTTTTGACTCTATTTGAAGCTTTTTAAAAAATGTTTGTACACACTGTCCTTTCCTGTCACACCTGTGGGTGTCATTACCTAAATAGCTACCCTGCAATGCTGCCATATCCTTTTGCTTTGTTAGCCTACATATCCCCTCTCCAGAACCCTCGCTCCCTCTATCTAGTTTAAAGCCCTCTCTACAGCCCTAGTTATTCGATTCACCAGGACACTGGTCCTACCATGGTTCAAGTGAAGCCCGTCCCACTGGAACAGCTCCCTCCTACCCCAGTACTGGTGCCAGTGCCCCATGAACTGAAATCCATTCCTCCCACACCAATCTTTGAGCCACGCATTTAACTCCATAACTTTATTTACCTTATGCCAGTTTGCCGTGGCCCAGGTAGAAATCCTGAGATTATTAGCTTGGAGGTTCTGCTTTTTAATTTAGCTCCTAACTATTCAAATTCTTTCAGTAGAGCCTCCTTTCTAGTCCTATCAATGTCGTTGATATCAATGTGGGCGATGACAACTGGATCCCTCCCCTCCCACTTCAAGTTCCTCTCCAGCCCCGAAGAGATGTCCTTAACCCTAGCACCAGGCAGCAACGCAGTTTTTGGGACTCACGCTCTCAGCTGCAGAGAACAGTACCTATCCCCCTAATTATACTGTCCCCTACCACTACTATATTCCTATTTCCTCCTCCCACATGAATAGCTCTCTGTACCATGGTGCCTTGGTCAGTTCGCTCATCCTTCCTGCAGTCCCTGTTCTCGTCCACACAGTTTGCAAGAACCTCGTAACTGTTGGACAATTTCAAGGGCCGAGGCTCCTTGAAAACTATCCCGTGGGTCCCCATACCTGCCTCACCTGCAGTCACACCCTCTTGTCCCTGATCACAGACCAAATTTGAATCACCTAATCTGAGGGGTGTGACTGCCTTCTGGAGCAAAGTGTCCGGGTAATTTTCCCCCTCCCTGATGTGGCACAATGTCTGCAGCTCAGATTCCAGCTCCTCAACTGAGACCCGAAGTTCCTTGAGCTACAAGCACTTACTACAGATGTATTCGCTCTGGATCACTTTAGTGTCCCAGCAGCTCCCACATGCTGCAGCAGCAGCACATCACCTATCCTGCTATCACTATTGTATTTTATTTAATTTATTAATGAATTACTCTAGTATCCCTGCTCTTTACACTCAAAGAATCCCCCAATCTTTACACTTTATTGTAATTAATTTTTTTTACACCAGTATCGATCTTATACGTAACAAGCTACTTTAAGAAAAACAGAAAAAAAGACTGGAGACCTAAACACAAACTAAAGTCCTTATTTAATCGAACAACACAACCCATGAAAACTAAACTGAAGCAAATCCACAAAAAGTTAATATACCTTTTTCAATTTCCTCAACAATCTGTTGAAAATATGGTCTCACGTGATAAGCTACCTGGTGACATTTCCTGAGATTCATTTGGGCATGTGGTAGCTATGAATCAGACAATGGAACTGAAGATTACAAACCTTTCCTGAATTCTGTATGGGTATTTGATGAGATATAAAAGCAAACCCTTTGAGATGCTGTGGACCTCTTCTGTCGAGCTCTCAATGTATTGAAACGGCTAGGAAAAGTAACTTAAGATCTGTCTGATTGCATATAAATCGTGCTTTCTACACCTTCTGTTAGAAGGTGGCACAACATTAAAATTTTATTTTTATTTACGTATCTAATGAGAGGAATGCTTATTTTTTATACTGCCTTCATGATGGACAATATTTATTCATCTGGATAAATTGACAAATAATGCAAATGACTATTTTGACTTGTATGAAATTTTTCATAAAATTGAACCTATGGCTCTTCTAGATCTTTTTCTATCTTTTTTATGCCTTTTCGTAAAATATTTAATTTTAATGGTACAACTTGCAACAGCAATATATCAAACATCTGTTTTCATTTTGTTCTTCAAGTGTTGGATTCATGAAGAATTCTTTTATGTGTGGATTAGCCTTTGCCTATTTCTGATGATCATTTCTGGTATTTGTGGTCGGTTAGCTACTGCCACCTAGTGAAATGATAATGTACTGACCACCTTTAGTGGATTTATTTGTTGCATGATTCCAGCAACTTAAAAATTATTTTTAAAAAACCTGTTAGACTAGCAAAGGTTTTGTGAATAGTCCTATTTTCAGAATGCTACATGTGTAAGATAATTATACATTTAAAATGCTTGATTGTATAACTTATACATTTATAATGTTACTTCATGGACAGCATTTATTAAATTTCGACAAATGCAACCTTTAACTTTTTGACTGTTTTCTGTTCATGGTATCTTCAACCATACTTCTTTGATAGGTCCATGGTTCTGAAATGATGCTGCTGTTAATTTAATCACTAGAGAAGCTGAATGTTACTGTCAGAATCTTCTTTAAAATTTGGACTTTTTTCTTTGTTTTTTCCCCACTCTATAACATAACATAACTTTATAAGAACTATTTTGACGTTCGATTTTTATTAAAATCTGTTGAGGTGCAAAATTGTTTATTCATCAATACAGAAATTTGTTGAATTTCTCACCAGAAACATGATCTTTGTGTTGCTGGCCATGCATGCATGGGTAGAAAGTCTCTGTATGGTTATGGTTTATTATCAACAAGAAGTTGTATTTATATAATGTTTTAGCATTTTATAACATCCCAAGGTGCTTCACAGGAGCGCTTTCAAATAAAACATAACATTAGGCCACATTATGAGATACTAGGATAGAATGCCCCTTAATGGAGGAGAGAGATTTAAGAAGAGATTTAGCAACTAGACAGTTGAAAGCACAGCCGTTGATGCTTGGGCAATAGAAATCGAGGCTGCAGTGACACCAGAATGGACAGAGTCCAAAGATCTCAGATGGTTATTGGATTGGCGAAGGTTATAGAGTTAGGGAAGAGCGCGGCTATGAACATGAGGATGAGAGTTTTAAAACTGAGACAGTGCTAGACCAGAGTCAATGCTGGTTAGTGAGCACAGGGGTGATGGGTGGATAAGATTTGGGGTGAGTTAGGGTAAAGGCAGTAGAGTTTTGGATGAGCATGGAAGATGGGAGGCTAGCAAGGAGGGCATTGCAATATTTGAGTCTGAAGGTAACAAAGGCATAGATGAGGGTTTCGGTGGAAGATGGATCTTGTGATAGAAAGAATATGGGGTTCGAAACTCAGATCAGGATCATAGGACCACAAGGTTGCAGACAATCTGATTCAGCCTGATGTAGTGATCAGGGAGGGGAATGGAATTGGTAGTTTGGGAATGGACTTTGTTACAGGGTGAAAAGAATGGTTTCAGTCTTCCTAATGTTTAACTGGAGGAGATTTTGGCTTATGTGAAACTGAATGATGGAAAGACAGTATGACAGCACAGAAGCATTGGCGGGTTGAAAGGGGTGGTGGTTAGATAGAACTGCATAGCATCAGGGTACATATGGAACCTAACATTGTGCCTTCAGATGATGTCATTGAGGGGCATGATGTAGATAGGGTGAAAGATGGATCCTTGGGATATACCAGAGGTACAGTGGTGGAAAGAGAAGCCCTATGCATCATTTTACAGGTGAACGTAGTTATTACCCAACACACACAAGTTTAATATCATTATCTATCTTCATAGTGCTATCCGCAAACTAATTTTATTATTATTAAAGCCAAACCTTCTCATATGTTGGCCTTTTGTGCAATTTGGAGTGACCAAAGACTAAAGCACATTCAGTACTTCTAGTGATGATCCTGTGTCTAGAGGAAGTAGCTTGAAGCTTCTCCACATTTATTTCAAATAAGTTTCCATAGCTGCAGAGAAAGGAGATTATCATCCCACCAATCTAGAATGAATTTGAGCTCAAGCCCCAAAGGCAAAAAGATCATAGACACTTGCACATTTAGTGTTTTTATTTTTGGGTGACAGTGAGTGGCCTGCAGTATTAAACTGTAAGCAAAGCGGACATGAATTTAATTTTAGACAAGAAAATTCACCAGAGTGTGGTAAACGTGAAGAATAAAATGCACAAGGTAGTTGATCATGTTAAAAATTCTAAGGAAAGTCAATAATATAATTTTCAGCAATGCAGACAACTGCTGGAAATCTGAAGTGAAGACAGAAAATGTTGGAAATACCCAGCAGGTCAGGTTGCATTATTGAAAAGAGAAAACGTTAATGGCCCAAGTCTTCTGAGGAGTGGCAATCGCTGTTGGATTACCAGTCCACTCCTATTTTTCTGGTCCACACCAGAGCTCAGCATTTCTGGCCAGGCCTTCCGATCCTGGCTTCTCTAGAAATGTGGAGAAAACCTGAAATGGAACTGCTCCCTCATAGCGCTGGATTGCTGGGGAAAGACAAACAATGCCCCCTTTTTACAGCGCTAGCTGCAATATTTAAGTGTTCGGTAACAAATTGACAAGCTGGGACATTTAAACAGCTTTTCAATGTGTTGGTGTATGAGTGAATAGGTGAGTGAATGGGTGAAATGTATATGTTGGTAGGATGGGTGAGGTAAGTGGTTAAGGGGGTAGGCGGCAGGTGGGTAGGGCACTGAGATCAGGTCAAGTTGGGGGGTCATGGGGGGGAAGTCGGGGGTCAATCCAGTGGCAGTCAGGGAGGGTCATTGGGGGGAGTCGGAAGGGTAGTCAGCTGGTTGAGGGAGGAGTCTGAGCGGTCAGTTGTATCATCACCCAGGAGTTAGACTAGGAATTTTCTCTCACATTTCCTAGGTAACTATCAAGGTAAGTAAGTTGGAACCATCTGAAGTGTCTGATTCTAACTTAGAGTTGGAGACTTTTTCCTAGGGTCCTGGGGAGCAGAGGAATTGGCTGTCGGATGTTCGAACTTCCCAGGAAATTCCCATGGAGTCAGTGCGTCAGGATTTCCAAGGAGCCTGAATGTATAACTTGGGGGGTACGTCCAGTCTCCGACGATCTGGAGACCAGAAGATCTGTACAAATGTTTCAGGTTGATGACCTTTCGCCAGAATCAAAGTTCATCAACCTGAAGTGTAAACTCTGTTTCTCTGTCTATTTGTTAGAGCGATATCTATTTTTATTAGTAACTAATAAAAGTAGCAAACTAGATTAAAAAGGATTTTTTAAAGCAAAATGCTGAGACCAGTTGTCTTCAATTCCTGCACCATATGGGAACTCCAGGAGTTCATGTGTTCTGGATGACCATATGTGCAGGAAATGTCTTCAGCTGCTCAAACGCAAGAGTTTCTGAGCTTGAGGAGTGGCTGGAGTCATGCAGAGCATGCGAGAAGCTAAGAGATGCCTAGAATGCACATTCCAAGAGGTGGTCACCCTGCAGCTTCAGAGAGTTCAGGGTAGCCATCCAGCAAGACAGAAGAGGTAGGCAGTGCAGGAATCCTCCCAGAATATGGCACACTCAAACCGGTTTTGAGTACTGAATACCAGTGAGGGTGACGAGACCTTATGGGGAAGTGCAGTCCACATTCCCAACATTGTGGGGCAGATGATTACACAGGGCCATGGCAAAGTTATAGATATTCAGTAGTCACAGTGGATCATAGTATTTATTAGGGGGATAGAGAGGCATCATTGTAACTGCTGACTTGAGTCCCGCATGGTGTGTTGCTTCCCTGGTGCTAGGGTAAAGGAGGCTACTTGTTACTAGGAAGCTACAGGGGAACAGCGATAAGTTATGGTCCATGTGGAAAAATTAATGACACAGGAAGAAAAGCATTGGGATCCTGCAATCAGAGTTTCAGGAGCTAGGGAAAAAATTAAAAAGCAGAACTCAAATGTAGTGATTTCTAAATTACTCCCAATGTCACGCAATGGTGAGAGGGGAAGTAGGATCAAACTGATTAATGTGTGGCTGGCAAAATAGTGCAAAAGGGAAAGTTTCAGATTCCTGGGGCAGGAGAGACCTGTGGGTAGTTGCACCTTGACACAGTTGAGACCAATATCCTTGCAGAAGACTAAGCAGTACTGTGGGGGAGGATTTAAACTAATTTAGCAGAAGGGTGGTCAATAGGATGGAACATTAGAGAGGAGAAATAAGATGTACAGAGGATTGAGAGAGGAAAATAGTACTAAAATAAAGAATAGTTCAAAAATAGGAAAATTTCAATAGAGGACAAATGTGAAGCAGCCTAAGATGGATTTGGAGTGCATGTCAATGTACGTACTGATAAATAAAGTTGGTGAGCTGCAGACAGAAGTTGCTACATGGGACCATGGGATAGTGGCAATAACAGAGGCCCAGCTCAAAGAACAGGGAACTGGGAACTTATTCCTGGCTATAAGGTATTCAAGGAAGATAGAAAAGGACAAAAAGTAGCCTGCGAGGTGGTAGTATTGATCAAATAAACTATTATAGCTTTGGAAAAGGATGATGTAGTTGAGGGGTTGAAGAAAAAATCTATTTGGTTAGAATTAAGGAACAACAGAAGAGCTATTATGAGACTAGGTGATTACTATAGGTTGCCAGATGGTGAGAAGGAGATAGAGGAGCAAATTTGCAGACAAATTGCAGAAAGATGCAAGAACTACAAAGGAGGGATGATGCAAGACCCTAATATAGACTGGGATAATAGTGTAAAGTTTAAAGAGGGAGTGGAATTCCTGAAATGTGGACCAGAGTGCTTTCTTGATCAGTGTGTTTTCAGCCCAATGATGAAGGAAGCAGTTCTGGTGAATGAAATGGACCAATTAAAGCATTTGGGGAACAGTAATCATATAATCAGATTTACAATAATTATGGATAAGGACGGAGTACAGTCAAGCATAAAAATGCCTAACTAAACGAGGGCTAAAATACAGAGGAGATCTAAAGAAAGGGAATAAGAGAGAGAATATGAGAGTAGACTAGCAGCTAACATAAAAGGGAACCCAGAAGTTTTTTTATAAACACATGGGAGAAGGGTTACCAAAGGAAGGTTGGGATTGATTGGGGACCAAAAGAAGGCAGAGGGAATGGATGAGGTACTAAATGAGTACTGCATCTGTTTTCACTAGAAACCACTAATGCAGCAGTAAAGGAGGAGGCAGTACTTGTGTGAAGTCTTTTACTTATTATCAATGACAATATTAGATAAAATGCACATTGCATTTTTATTACCTAAAAATGTTTTGCTCTTTCTAGATTAATAGAAGAGTTCATGTTACTGGCAAACATGGCAGTTGCCCACAGCATCTACAATTCATTCCATGAACAAGCTTTACTGCGGCGACATCCACCACCACAAACAAATATGCTTGATGACCTCACTGCATTCTTTGAACAGATGGGAATTGAGCTTGACTTCAGTACTGCAGGCACATTACACGTAAGTTTTCAGAAAAATTTGTTACAAAACTAGGTGATGATTTAAGATAGACTTCTACCAATAATTAAAATCAAATGATTTGTAAATCATTCAATAATAAAACTGTCAAATTAAATGTTTCAATTGTATTTCTAACTGGTTAAGTTACAAGGATGTTTCCTCTTGTGGGTGAGTCCAGAACTAGGGGGTGCTGTTTTAAAATTAGGGGTTGCCCTTTTAGGACAGAGATGAGGAGAAATTTTTTCTCGGAAGATTGTGCAACTTTGGAACTCTGCCTCCAAAGGTGGTGGAGGCGGGATCATTGGATATTTTTAAGGCAGAGGTAGATAGATTCTTGTTAGGCAAGAGAATCAAAGGTTATTGGAGGTAGATGGAAATGTAGAACTTGAAACACAAACAGAACAGCCATGATCTTATTGAATGGCGGAGCAGGCTCGGGGAGCCAAATGGCCTGCTTCTGCTCCTGTTTCGCATGCTCGTAATTGTAAAGGTAAAATTTTACCTGTGTTCTTTTAAGTGACCATCCTGAAGGATGCCAACTCTTGTCTGACATAATCCTGGAGGTTTAATCATGTGGCATCCAGTCATGTGACATCCAATCACATCATATTTGCTCACTGCAAATATTATTGTTATTGCCCCACAGTTTTTACTGCAACCTACTGTTACGATCCCAGCTGATGTTAACACTGGAAAAGTCAGATCCCAGAGTGAAACCTTGTTTGATAGATCCTAACTTTTTTTTAGAAACCCTGGAGGAAAGTTACTGAACAAATTCATAGGAGTTTGCTGATGAACTTTTAACATAAAGAATAAGACATTTATTAAACAAGGAAAATTGAACTATGTTACACCAGAGAAAAAGGTTGGAAAGATCTCAATGCAAACACAAGAAAATGATTCAAACTCACACTATTCCTTTTATCCCAGCAATACCCTTACAGATACAAAAACCCAATGAAGATTTACCACTATCTTAACACCTTGCTTGGGCTGGCCCAGTGGCAAACAGTTTTATTCCAGCAGATTTCTGAGCATTCACTAGATACTTTTTCCCTAGCTGGTATCTCTTCCTGAGATGCCCAAAACCCATTCTAAACTCACTATTACTTCAACTGCAGAGCAAACGCGAGTTCCCTGAACTCAGGCTCCCAGCAGCCTTTTAGTATTTCTTATCAGAGAGCTTAGAACTCCTGTCTTCATTCTCTGACGTACACACTCTGACATCCTTTCTGTCTTTCTCTGTGTGCCACTGGACCCCATCATTAGACAGCAGCACAGTTTTTTCTACCTTGTGTTTTTTTCCCCTGAATTTACTAAACCACTAATCTCTCTTTAACCCATCTCTTCACTTCAAGGGTTGTAAAACCTCATTAAAAATGCATGTATACAAACAAATCCAAAAAACCTGACCTTTTTGCTAGGAGGCCCTCCAGACTTCCTGGCACCAAGCTCATAAAAAACCTAACTGAAACTGAAACCATGTTCCACCTTTCTTAAAACACAAATATAAACATAAATTAAACGTAACGCTATACATTGTTCCTAACACTACCCAAGTAGGTGATGCAAACAATCCGTAAAACTTGGATTGCATTTTAATCCTTGTTCATGATTACACATGAGAATAGATATTGGCACCTGAGAGAATAACTTTTTCTTTCAAAATCAGACAATCAGTGTTGTCAGTTAATCAAGAGCAGGATTAATGCTCCATTATTTCAATCGTTAACTGGCCATCAAACCACTTGGAAACACAAACTTGAGAATTAGTGTAGGTGAATCCTGATTGACCAGATTTCTGCTGGTAAGACGGGGCAGAAATTTTCCCCCATCGGTGGTGGGGGGGAAGTTCAGGAGCGGGTGCGTGCGGGAGTGCCTCCGATCGGTGCCCCCAATTGGGGGCCCACTGCCATTTTGCGTTGGCGAGCCAATTAAGGCCTGCCCAGCGTGACATCCACCAGGAAGCGCTATGCGCCCCCTGTGCGGGCGGGAGGGGGGATTCCCTCAGCTGGGAGTGCGCTGTTTTGCACATACGCACAAAAGAGGGCACTCATCTCCCTGAGGCTAAGTGCTGGTAAATGTAGAGAAATAAAATTTCCCTGGCATGTCCCCTTGTCACATGAGTTGGGACATGTCCATCACTTTTAATTAAACTTTTATTAAATGTAAAAAACTTACATGAAACCTCATCCCGCCCGTGGATGAGGTTTCATGCTTTTTCTGAAGCCCGCCAGGGCTCCTGGCCTGCCCGCCAATCTTAAGGTTGGACAGGCAGGTCCATTAACTAGTATAATTACTTTTTAAATGGCCTCAATTGGCCAGGTCGGTAGGCGCACAGCTGATTCGACTGTGCCCCCGCTGACCTGGGAATTGAAATGACACTGAGTGACGTCGGGAGTTCCGCCCAACATCATCCCATGTCATTTTACGTGTCGGCGAGTGGGCCCCGCCCCCCGCTCACCGACCTCAATATCCTGGCCACTGAAATTGTCGGTATAATCAATACAAAGGGCCCCTTATGCACTGCGTGACAGTTTCCACTAAAGTTGCTAGGGCATGTTCCAGTACTCAGTTTATTCTGGGTAGTGGCATCTGCCATTAGGATCCAGAAAAACAAAAAAAATTCCATTAAATCAGGCAGGTGAAAATCCCATTTGGAGCAGGAATTAATAAATTTGATTATTGTTGTGCATTCCATGGCTGCAATTTGGGTGCACCTGTGACCCACAGGAAGTAAAAGTATATAGGCGCAAACTACAAGTACAAAGGACTTTTCTCCCAGGCTCGACAATCTGGGAGGATTGGCAACCTATTAATAGATGGTCAAAATGCATGGATTTGTTTTATGATTGTCTAAATGTTTGTCTAATATTCAGAACTGTTTCTTGCAAACAATATTGAATATCTCGATCAAAAATGAAACAAACAGCACCTCCCTTTTATTTTATAGAATTTGGAACATTCCAGACGAGGTTGCATGAGGTTCCCTTTAGCGACTAGAAATTTTTTGCACTAAATGAAAATTATCTGTTCAACGAAATGTTCTGTTTGGCTGGTGATGGCTGTTTTTCATCTCAAGTTGTCATGTGAAGGGTTGATTTTGATTGCATGAGAATAAGTGAGTCAAAACAAGGGTACATTGATGACGATGATCAAATAAATGTTAAATTTGTTCAGAAAATCCAGAATTTCTGTATATTTAACATAGACAATTAGGCTTCTTGTGTTGTTAAAGAAAACCATGTTCATACTAATTCTCCTTGGCAGTTTTCTTTTAAGTTACAGTGATTGAGCACCAAATCATTTGTAAAATTGCTTTGGCACTGGAAGCCCCATTCAAGGGGGCATCTCTGAAATCAAATCTGATATTTTTACTTTTAAAATTAATTCAAATTTCACATTAAGGAAGAAGGAAGACAACCAAAAGGGAAATGCTATTTTAAAAGCTTTTCTTCTTGCCCACCCACCCCCTAAACATTTCTCTTTGAAACCAGAGCTACTGAAGATACCATTTGTGGTTTGCAATTCAGATCTAAAACAGTCAGTTGTTTGAGCTGGGTCTGGAGATCTATTCAATCTGTCAATCATGCTATTTAGGCATTATCTTTAGCAACTTCAGAGAGATTACAGATGCCACACTAAATAATAAACTAGATGCTGGAAACAGAAATTGCAGAGAAAGATAGAAGCATCTCATTACACCTAACACATAAACTGAAAAATATCCACTGGACTGAGAATGTGATATAATTGCTTCCTCTTACTGAAGCTATAATAACTAGCTTAAATCACTAGGGTTGTGATAACCTAATTTTGAATATAGTTATGCTTTATTTCCCAGATAATGCAGTCTTTTTTTTTTATTTGTTCACGGAATTTGGGCATTGGTGGCTAGGCCAGCATTTATTGCATATCCCTAATTGCCCTTGAGAAGGTGATGGTGAGCTGCCTGTTTGAACTGCTGCAGTCCATGTGTTGTAGGTATACCCACAGTGCTGTTGGAAGGAAGTTCAAAGATTTTGACCCAGAGACAGTGAAGGAATGATGATTTAGTTCCAAAAACAAGTATTGTGCTGTTAGTGATCATTATGGGCTGGATTTTATGCATCCTTGTTGGTGGGTTTGAAGATGGTGGGGGGCTCGTAAAATGCAGCACGTGGCGTTCCCGCCACCTACCCGCCCACCCCTGACCTGTATGAAATTTTATGAGGGGCAGTGGAGGCATCAGGCAGCCCACACACCATTGGCCCTTTTGAAACCCTTAATGGCCTCCCTTGGTGCTGTTTTACCCATGGCAGGACGAGGCCCATGCCAAGCAGGTGGTACGGCAGCTTTAGCTGCACTGGTGTCAGGCAAGTGGGGGGGTGTTTCCTTTGCAGAGCCCCTGTGCTCATCAGAGGCACCTTCCCCCCCCCCCGCCCCCCAAAATGTTTGTGAATGGGTTGGGTAGCAGGGTAAGTGAGGTGGTAGGTGGATGAGGTGGCAGGTGGGTCGGGAGGTAGCTGGGTTGGGCTGGGGGGAATAATCGGGTGGTAGGAGGGGTAGTTGGGTCGGGGGGTAGTCTGGCTGCCGGAGCAGGTGTAGTGGGTCAGCCGGGGCCAGTTCTGTAGTTAACTATTCAGGCAAGTACCGCGGAACTGTCCAAAGTCTCCAACTCTGTCCAAAGCCTCCAACTCTAGTTCAGAGTAGGAGATTTTCGCAGAGGGTATCAGGAGCGGGGGAATTGCTCAACGCAAGTTCAAACAGTTTCTGCTGTAGTCAGCATGTCAAGACGTCTGAGGGGTCCTGATGCTCATCTTGGGTCGTACGTCTGGCATCCGAGAATCTGGAAACCAGAAGATCTATGTCCATATATTAAATCATAGATACAAGTGCAGACCGAATTCAATTTTTCCTTCATTTTGATCTCCAGGGGCAGAATATTGAGCTTGGCGGGCAGGCGCGTGCCTGACCCGGCCGAGTGTAAAATGACGCACGATGACATCGGGCGAGCATTCCGACATCATCGTGTAGTCCCCGATGTTTCATTCAGCGGGCGCGTGCAAGAATCGGCAGCACGCCTGTCAACATTTAAAAGGCCTATTAAGGCCATTAAAGAGATAATTAAATTCAAATTTACACTGCCTGTCCAACTTTTCGGCAGCTCCGTGCCTCAGGGAGATTGAAGTGCTCTTTTGCGTGCATGCGCGAAGTTCGCGCTAGGCCCGCTCTCCCTCCTCCCCCCAACCACACAGGCAGTGCTGAGCACTGCTGCTCGCGTTCTATGCTGGGTGGGCCTTAATTGGCCCACCCGTGTAAAATCGCGGTGCCAATCGCAGGTGGCGGTCGACTTCCCAATCACCCCCGCCGAGCATCCCTGCCAAGGGCAAAATTCTGCCCTAGGATCATATGAAACTTCCAGTTATTACATAGTGAAATTGTAACATCTACCTTCCATGCAGCAATGAAAATTGCCCTGTTTTGAATATATTTTTTCACTTTCTCTCAAAAAACTCACTTTAATATATTTTCACCTGATGTTTGCCAAATTAGAAGAATATGAGGAATTAAACCTTTGATCAATTGTCACATAACATTAAAAGTCTTTTTTGATTAGGTATGTAGCTTACAATTTGTGAAGGCAATATGTATCCAAAGTTAACTGTTTCTTCTTGCTGTTTTGTTAAACAGAAGAGCCTAAATGAACTTGTAGGGAAAGACGAATATGCCAGGAAGGAAGTATTGACCCACATGTGCTCTCGACCAATGCAGGTAAGAGAGTTTAAATTTTATGAAGATCTCTTGTTTGTACAAGAATAGTTTATTAGTTTGCTGACAAAAATGTAGATGACTCTGGACTTCAAGAAGACATATGTGAACTCTTTTACAACTGTATATGCATGTAATGACAAATATATTGTTATTTAGGGTTGAACTTTGAATTCTATAACTTTATCTACGTTTCTGTAAACTCACCCAACTTAAGTAATAACGTACTCTGCTCAAATGTAAGTTGATTGTACAAACAGAATGTTTGGTGAAAGTTCATTATGTTGCACTTTGAAGCCTTGATCACAAAGGGTTGGGGTTCATTTTGTCTTTGATTACAGAACTATTCTTAAGTTCTGTACAAGGTGCGACATTCCTAATTCTGATTGGTTGGGTTCACAAAAAAAGGAATTTGCCCCAAAATGTACATAAATATTGTAAGTTTACTGCACCATAATTCACAATTAAGTATTTATGCACTTATGACGCAGTGTAACACAGATGTAAGAAATATATTTATGGCAGGACAAACATTGTTCATGCTCAGTTTACTTCTGAAAGACACTAAAACTTATCCACAAAACACATTTGTTTGCCAAAAAGATGCTGTCAATCATGGTTTGATGTCAAAATAACAAACTGAGAGCAGATCAAGCTGTCAATTCGTTACCTTTCAGACTTTAGTTTTCTTGCCATAGTTTAAATTGTCTCATTTCCTTGTGGAACTGTTAATATATCAGTGGCTGTCTGCAGTCACACTGGCAAGTTTACAAAACTAATGAAATTGGATAAAAGCCAGACCCAAATTTATGTTTCCTAATTTTGTAAATTCTTCTGTTCCATCTAATTTTTTTTTAGTCTGCATCAATCATGTATTAAGAAAATCAAATCAAATAAAATATATTTTTCAAAGCACAGAGGTTGTTCCTGAACATTTTAGATGTTCATATATTCTCTATTAAAAGTTGCAGGAGACTAGGGACACAATTATATAATGTGGATATGCCAGTCAAATCTGTGTTGGAGAACCATGATGAAGCCAGCAGGACATTTTTTGAAAATGTTGTTTATAAGAAACAAAACCATTCATTCAGCTTTCAGAATTACTTGGAAAAACTCAGCAGGTCTGGCAGCATCGGCGGAGAAGAAAAGAGTTGACGTTTCGAGTCCTCATGACCCTTCAGCAGAACTGAGTGAAGTTAGGAGAGGGGTGAAATATAAGCTGGTTTAAGGTCGGAGGGGGGGTGGGGGAGTTGGGGGATGGGGGTGCTTGTAGGGACAAGCAAGCAGTGATAGGAGCAGATAATCAAAAGATGTTACAGACAAAGGAACAGGGAGGTGTTAAAGGTGGTGATATTATCTAAGAGAATGTGCTAATTAAGAATGGATGGCAGGACACTCAAAGTACAGCTCTAGTGGGGGTGGGGTGGAAAGACTGACAGGGTATTATAGTTATAGATTTAAAAATAATGGAAATAGGTGGGAAAAGAAAAATCTATATAAATTATTGGAAAAAACAAAAGGGAGGGGGAAGAAACAGAAATGGGGGTGGGGATGGGGGAGGGAGTTTAAGATCTAAAGTTGTTGAATTCAATATTCAGCCCGGAAGGCTGTAAAGTGCCTAGTCGGAAGATGAGGTGCTGTTCCTCCAGTTTGCGTTGGGCTTCACTGGAACAATGCAGCAAGCCAAGGACAGACATGTGGGCAAGAGAGCAGGGTGGAGTGTGAAAATGGCAAGCGACAGGGACGTTTGGGTCTTTCTTGAGGACAGACCGCAGGTGTTCTACAAAGCGGTCGCCCAGTTTGCATTTGGTCTCTCCAATGTAGAGGAGACCGCATTGGGAGCAACGAATACAGTAGACTAAGTTAGAGGAAATGCAAGTGAAATGCTGCTTCACTCGAAAGGAGTGTTTGGGCCCTTGGACGGTGAGGAGAGAGGAAGTGAAGGAGCAGGTGTTGCATCTTCTGCGTGGGCATGGGGAGGTGCCATAGGTGGGGGTTGAGGAGTAGGGGGTGATGGAGGAGTGGACCAGGGTGTCCCGGAGGGAACGATCCCTACGGAATGCCGCCGGGGGGGTGAAGGGAAGATGTGTTTGGTGGTGGCATCATGCTGGAGTTGGCAGAAATGGCGGAGGATGATCCTTTGAATGAGGAGGCTGGTGGGGTGATAAGTGAGGACAAGGGGGACCCTATCATGTTTCTGGGAGGGAGGAGAAGGTGTGAGGGCGGATGCGCGGGAGATGAGCCGGGCACGGTTGAGGGCCCTGTCAACGACCGTGGGTGGAAAACCTCGGTTAAGGAAGAAGGAGGACATGTCAGAGGAACTGTTTTTGAAGGTAGTATCATCAGAACAGATGCGACGGAGGCGAAGGAACTGAGAGAATGGGATGGAGTTCTTACAGGAAGCGGAGTGTAAGGAGCTGTAGTCGAGGTAGCTGTGGGAGTCGGTAGGCTTGTAATGGATATTGGTGGGCAGTCTATCATCAGAAATTGAGACAGAGAGATCAAGGAAGGGAAGGGAAGTGTCAGAGATGGACCATGTGAAAATGATGGAGGGGTGGAGATTGGAAGCAAAATTAATAAATTTTTCCAGGTCCCGACGAGAACATGAAGCTGCACCGAAGTAATCATCGATGTACCGGAGAAAGAGTTGTGGGAGGGGGCCGGAGTAGGACTGGAACAAGGAATGTTCCACATACCCCATAAAGAGATAGGGATCGGTCCCTCCGGGACACCCTGGTCCACTCCTCCATCACCCCCTACTCCTCAACCCCCACCTATGGCACCTCCCCATGCCCACGCAGAAGATGCAACACCTGCCCCTTCACTTCCTCTCTCCTCACCGTCCAAGGGCCCAAACACTCCTTTCGAATGAAGCAGCATTTCACTTGCATTTCCTCTAACTTAGTCTACTGCATTCGTTGCTCCCAATGCGGTCTCCTCTATATTGGAGCGACCAAACGCAAACTGGGCGACCGCTTTGTAGAACACCTGCGGTCTGTCCTCAAGAAAGACCCAAACGTCCCTGTCGCTTGCCATTTTAACACTCCACCCTGCTCTCTTGCCCACATGTCTGTCCTTGGCTTGCTGCATTGTTCCAGTGAAGCCCAACGCAAACTGGAGGAACAGCACCTCATCTTCCGACTAGGCACTTTACAGCCTTCCGGGCTGAATATTGAATTCAACAACTTTAGATCTTAAACTCCCTCCCCCATCCCCACCCCCATTTCTGTTTCTTCCCCCTCCCTTTTGTTTTTTCCAATAATTTATATAGATTTTTCTTTTCCCACCTATTTCCATTATTTTTAAATCTATAACTATAATACCCTGTCAGTCTTTCCACCCCACCCCCACTAGAGCTGTACTTCGAGTGTCCTGCCATCCATTCTTAATTAGCACATTCTCTTAGATAATATCACCACCTTTAACACCTCCCTGTTCCTTTGTCTGTAACATCTTTTGATTATCTGCTCCTATCACTGCTTGCTTGTCCCTACAAGCACCCCAACCCCCCAACTCCCCCCCCACCCCGACCTTAAACCAGCTTATATTTCACCCCTCTCCTAACTTCACTCAGTTCTGCTGAAGGGTCATGAGGACTCGAAACGTCAACTCTTTTCTTCTCCGCCGATGCTGCCAGACCTTCTGAGTTTTTCCAGGTAATTCTGTTTTTGTTTTGGATTTCCAGCATCCGCAGTAGTTTTTTGTTTTTATTCAGCTTTCAGGTTGTTTTCTCGCATTTGGTACTCGGGTATAATTATTTAGTTCTGCTTCTTCCATTGTTTTTAATTAAGTGGAGCGACTCTAGTGCTTTAAAAACATAGAAACTTAATATAAGACAGGATTTATATTGTATGATTCTTTGAGATAAGAATATTTGGAAACATGAAATTATGTGCTAGAACACCGTTGGCATATAAACTCCCTGGATATTTTTTCAGTCTATATCGCTAGTGCTAACTGAGTGATCTTTAATGTTAAATTAGTTTCTTCTGCTCAGTTTTATAAATTTATTAGTTCTATATGCTTATTTAAGGCCTATTTATTTATTAGGTTTACTTATTATTTACCCTTGTTTCTTATGCATTATTAAGCTAATTAGCTTCACAATCAACTATATTATTAAAATTAGAGTGTGGATAATACACACAGATTAAATTCCTCAGGCTGTATTTCTCATTCCCTACATTAACTATAATGTAATTTTTAGATTTAATGTCTTTTAGATTTTACCCTTCATTTATTTGACCTCTCCATGCCACTCTTTTAGATTAGTTTCTGCCACTGGCTGGACTGAATTGTTCAGAAATGCTGATTTAGATGAGGGTCAGCACACATGGTCATTGTGTTTGCCAACAGCATAAATGCTTCATAGAGTTTTCGTGAACTTCCTGGACTCTTGATCAGATTTCAGCCTTCCATTTTTTGTATGATTGTATCCATGCATTTCCCTGTGTCAGGATGACTTGAAGTATCTCAACAGAGACATTTTAACTGAATGTTGTTGGAATTTCAAAGGGTAGGAAAAGCTTCAACCTTCCTCAAAAACCCGAAGAGCAGTAAGAATGTGGTGCTACCAAAGGGAGTGGTTGAATTGAATAGTGCAGATGGATTTAAGGAGAAACTAGACAAGCATATGAGGGAGAAGTACATAGATGGTTACAATGGTAGGCTTAGATGAGAAAAGATGGGAGGAGGCTCAAGTGGAGTATAAACACCGACGTGGGTTGGTTGGGTCAAATGGCCTGTTTCTGTACCATATATCCTATGTAATACTTTAGCGTTTTCTATCTCTAGTGCAATTAATATTGTGATTTACATTTCGTTGTGCAGTACATTTTGAACGTAATTGTATCAACCCATATCCATTATTTAAAAATGCAGTAGTAATACCAATTGTCATTTTCTCTGCAACTGGCAATTACAAGAGGAAATGCCAAAAAGTAGATTTTTCAATAATAAATGCTATTTTTATTAAAGATAAACTTGATGGCTGACACCCTAGGGTTTTAAAAGAGGTGGCTACAAAAATAGCGGATCCATTGTTTTGATCTTCCAGAAGTTCACAGGTTCCAGAATGGTTCCATTGTCATGAGGCGATGTCCCTTTACTTTTGAAAATATGATCTTTCAACTTTCAACTGACTGGAAATTTTCCAGTTTGAATTGAGACAGGGCAAATTGCTTAAAATTGCAAGGCCACATTCCAAGAACAAACAAATCACCCTCAGGAGTGTGAAGAGGGAGACATTTCCTATAATCCAGACACCCATTGAAACCCGTAACTGTCTTAGGGAAGAGATATTAAAAATGCAAAGTACTGAATATTGAAACAATGGCTGCCACAGACAGGTACACCCAAAACCTCTTGTAAATACACAATGGGTGAAGTATTTCAAGGCAAGGCTGCCCAGCTACTAGAGAGAGATTGCAAGTGACATAGGCCCACAGTACCTCATGGATACCAGTTTTGAGCTGCCAGACACATTCTGAGTCTATCCCATTTAGCACTTGTGGTTGTAACACACAACACAATGGAGGGTGTCCTCAGTGTTAAGACAGGACTTTGTCTCCACAGGAACTGTGCGGTAGTCACTCCTACCAATACTGTCATAGACACATGTGCCTGTGACAGGTAGATTTGTGAGGATGAAGTCAAGTAAGTTTTTCTCTCTTGCTGGTTCTGTCACTACCTGCCACAGGATCAGTCTGGCAGATATGTCCTCAGAACTCAGCTGGCTTGATCAGTAGTGGACACTGAAGCCCCCCACCCAGAGTAAATTCTGCCCTCTTGCTGGCTTCAGTGCTTCTTCCAAGTGGTTCATCAGTTGAAGGAGGGTGGTAGGCAGTAATCAGCACGAGGTTTCCTATAACTTTTCTATTTATTTCTACCTAAATGGATTATTTCATATTTCTGTACATTATGCATGCCAGGAGCAGCACCAGGCTTACTTAAAAATGAGGTCCCAATCTGGTGAAGCTGCAACATAGGTCTACATGCATGCTAAACAGCAGAAGCAACACGCTATAACAGAGCTAAGCAATCCCTCGGGCTGTACAGATCAAAATGAAAGGCTGTAAATGATGGTAAATGATTGTAATATTGTTTGTACTGATGCACCTGGTGATACATTTTGTAAAAGTTTAACCTGGATTGTACCCTTGTAATGTTGTTTTTGAAATGGTTTTGAATGTGATTGAAGATTTTTTATGAATAAAGTATATTTTTACAAAAAAAAAAAAATCCCAATCTTGCAGCAGCATCCCTATCCTCAATAATGACGGAGTCCTGGATGCACAAGTGCAAAAGACAAGGAATGGGCAATAAATGCTGACCTAGTGAGCAATGCCCACATTGCAAGAATGAATAGGAATAAAAAATGGTGAGAGACTGGGTAATCTTGGTAATTCAGAGGGACTTTGATAGGGTCTGTGTCACTTGCAATCTCTCTCTAGTGGCTGGGCAGCCATGCCTTGAAATACTTCACCCATTGTGTATTTCCAAGAGGTTTTGAGTGTATCTGTCTTGGCAGCCATTGTTTCAATATTCAGTACTTTGCATTTTTAATATCTGTTTCTTAAGGTGCCACCCCACGGCCTTTCCTCCACCCCGAGCACCCTCTTTGGGCCCCCCCCCCACCAGGCCTCCCCTACCCTTAAACTTACCTTGTCCTCCAGTCCCAGGAATTAGGCGCAGGCATTCAAGCATGTTGATGCACTTCCTCTTCAGTCCACCACAGCTCTTGTTGTTTCAGGAACCAGAGAGCTGCCAGCCAATCTTATTGGCCAGCAGGCTCTCTAAGGCAGGAATTCCTCCTGAGTGAGCAGCGGAAGTCCCGCCTGCTGCCGCTTACCACTCATTTGAGTGTGAAATAGCTGCAGAACATTTGGAGTCAGCGGGGATGTGTTCCCCACCGACTCATTGAATAGCGGAAAGCGAGACCCCGCCATCTGAAAAAATCAGGCCATTGTTTCCATTTCTCGGGGAATCTAAAACACGGGTGCACAGTCTCAGGATAAGTCTCAGGACTGAGATGCGGAGAAATTACTTCACTCAAAGGGCTGTGAATCTTTGGAATTTTCTACCCCAGAGGGCTGTGGTTGCTTCATCCAGGCCCATGTGATTCACGTTACCATGGAGAAGGGCTTTGGAGGGAAAGGTTTCTATGATATGAGAGGCATAGATAGGGTGAATAGGAAGGCACTTTTTCCATTAGTAGAGGGGTCAATAACCAGGGGGCATAGATTTAAGGTAAGAGGCAGAAGGCTAAGAGGGGAGTTGAGGAGAAACTTTTTCACGCAGGGGATGGTGGGAGTCTGGAACTCGCTTCCTGAAAGGGTGGCTGAGTCAGAAACTCTCGTAACATTTAAGAAGTATTTAGATATTCAGTTGTGTTACCATAGCCTCCAGGGCTATGAGCCAAGCACTGGAAAATGGGATTAGTGTATTCAGATCTTTGTTGACCAGTGCAGACATGATGGGCTGAATGGCCCCCTTCTGTCCTGTAAATGTATATGAGTCTATGATATCCCTAAAAATTCAGACACAGGCAGTCTGCTATGATCCAGGAGAGAGGGAGCAGGTAGTGGCCAGAAATCTCCAAGGTTTACTGCGCAGGAATGCGAATGGGAGCTCGCACTTGGATTGAAAAGACCAACTTTGGGAGGGTTTGAAAAGAGGCTGGAAGATTCACTTGTGCTAGAGGCAGAATTGCTAGGAAAACTCTCACCTTGAAAGATAGTTTTGGGGTTAAATGTTACCTTAAATAGATTTAAGGCTGGGGTTGAAAGATTTTTGGTCTCTCCGGGAATTAAGGGATATGGGGAGCGGGCGGGAAAATGGAGCTGAAGCCCTAGATCAACCATGATCATATTGAATGGCGGAGCAGGCTTGATTGACCATATGAATCACAGAATTGTTATGGTGTAGAAGGAGGCCATTGGGCCCATCGTGTCTGCACCGGTTCTCTGAGCATTTTAACTTAGTGCCAATCTCCTGCCTTTTCCCCGTAACCCTGCACATTGTTTCTATTTAGATAATCATCCAATGCCCTCTTGAATGCCTCAATTGAACCTGCCTCCGCCACACTTCCAAGCAGTGCATTCCAAACCCTAACTACTCGCTGTGTGAAAAAGTTTTTCTCACCTTGCATTTGCTTCTTTGGCAAAACACTTTAAAACTGTGCCCTCTGGTTCTCAATCCGTTTATGAGCAGGTACAGTTTCTCCCTATGTACTCTGTTCAGATCCCTCATGATTTTGCAAACTTCTATCTACTCCTCCTATTCTCATGTTCTTATGTACAATAATATATGATTGGAACATTTTCCACTGTGACTTGTCTGTAGAGATATGAGCTAGTGTAGTCGTGTAATTATTAAGGTACCCCATGATCTTAAAGTGCTTATCACATCAAAATGCCAGGTCCACTGTTGGGCTTTTCCAGAGTAGAGAAGGAAAACATTTCACATCTGTGTTTGGAGAAGGATAATATAGCAGTGAAGTGTAACACTTGGATTGTTGCCACCCTCACAGCTGACTGAGATGAATCATGATAGGCAGATGGTATGGAAGTATTTTGAGGGCATGTGAGAGAGGGGAATGTAAATTTAAAACATTTCAGCCACCAGTGCTTGCAGAGTAACTTGAAGACAAATTATATGGTTTCATTCTGAAATACAAAAATCCTTGGCCTTCCCTGCATCTCTTTTTTCCTCATTCTTTTAATTCTGTCAGCACAATTTCATTCATGTGATATACGCTAGCCAGAAATACTTTCCATGTCAAATAATTATAATTTCAAGTACATCCTTTTATAATAAGTCAGTAGTCTATTTGTGAAAGTTTAAGGTTTGCATTATAAATTTTGGTTCTATACCTAAACATTTTAATGACTACAGCAACACAAAAAGAAAATATTGCAGATGCTGGAATGCAGTTTTTCCTGCTGGAAAACTCAGCAGGTCAGACAGCATCTGTGGAGAGAGAAACCTTCTGATGAAAGGTTATTGACCTGAAACATAAACCCTGTTTCATTCTTTAATGACTATAATGTTTATTATCGTGGTATTACAAGAATAAGTTGAATCAAAAACAGATTTCCTCTATATGTCAGATTGCTAAAAATAGTAACAAACTTGTTTTTGCATATTATATAAATTTTAGCAGATTTCTCATCTTTAGATTTTAACAATGTAAAACTGAAATCTACTAACCTGTACTTCCTCTTTGAACCATTGGTTGAATGCAGCTGTAAAGACAAAACCAGCAGGAGGTTTTTTGCCCCTTAATTAAGAAGAGAAAGAAAGACTTGAGTTTATGTAATGTCTTTCATGACCACTGGATGTTCCAATGTGCTTTACAGCCAATGACGTACTCTTTTGAATTGTCGTCATAGTTGTAATGTAGGAAATGTGGAAGCTAATTTACACACAGCAAGTTCCGATAAATAGCAGTGTGATAATGACCAGATAATCTGTTTTTGTGATGAGGGATAAATATAGGCCAGAGCACTGGGGGGAAACTCTCCTGCACTTTTTCGAACTAGTGCAGGTTTCAGTGCATGCTCTAGACAACTTGATCTAGTGTTTCCAATTTACATTACACATCTAATAATGTGTAAAGCATACTTGTTACAAATCTTAGGTTTATAATTTCATGTTTTGCGACTGGGCCTTTAATTTAGGATAAAATGAAGGGGGTCACATGACCTGTTTTGAAGTCTGCCTAACAACAGTCCTGGGTGACGTGGCTGTTAAAAATTAAAGGGAAGCCCAGGCTGTTTAGCTGGATGGTAGGTGCAAGGTGTTCACACTTACTGCGAGTCACCTAAATCCCAGAAAGGCAGTGAAAATGTCAAGTTGTAAACAATTATGGTTTAAACTGGAAGTTTACTTCCAAGATAGAGAGTTGGGTTTTAAAGAATAGCCAATTATCATTTTTACCTGGATACCAGGCCTATGTGATTCACGTTACCATGGAGAAGGGCTTTGAGAGGGAAGGGTTTCTAAGATACCCCTGAAAACTCAGACATAGGCAGTCTGCCAGGATCCAGGAGAGAGGGTGCAGGTAGTGGCAAAAAGTCTCCCAAGGTTCACCATGCAGGAATATGAGTGGGAGCTTGCAATTGGATTAAAAAGGCCAAAGTTGTGAGGGTTTGAAACGAGGCTGGAAGATTTACCTAGCTAGGAAAAACTCTCACCATGAAAGGTAGTTCTGGGATTAAATGTTACCAGATTGTGAAAGCAAAGGAATGGGAGTAAACCCTGGAGAGCTAAGAATCACTCTGGATTGGGTATGGGAAAATCGAATGACTACTTAAGGGACAATGTAAAATACACCTGTGAAGTGTTTTGTTCAGTTGTGTTAAAAGTAAAAGGGATATGTTCTATTCTGTAGTTTTAAGTATCAGTTACCTACAACAATAGTGTTTAGTCAATAGTGCTTTTAATCTGTTAGTTTGCAAAAGTTTTAAAACGTAAAATCTTGTTGTGTCATTCTTTCAGCTATCAACTGGCAGTTTGAATTTCCTTTTTTTAAAGTTATTGGTCTCTACGGGGTTTGTAACATACTTCAAAACTTTGTAACATACCACAAAGTCTTTTCATATTATTTGTCCTTTTAGATAACTAACCTTTCATATATTAATTTTAAAAGTTTGCCTTGAATATAATTAAGTGGAATTCACATTAATAGATGTGTTTTGACTGATTTATGCTGACTGGCAAGGAATAGATCGATGTTTAGAGTCTTACATTCCAAAACCAAATGTGAATTTGAAGTTCAAAACTATACAAATGCAACCTTCGTATTATTAATAAAAGTGTGGAAATTGTCAAATTATTCATGATATCCTTAATGTTTGTAGATTCTAAACTCACTGACAACAGAAAACTAAAAATTGTTTTCAAAATGGTATGGCTTATTCTATCTCCAACAAGAAAGAATCCAAGCATCGCCCCTTGACGTTCAATGGCATTACCACCACTGAATCTGCCACTATCAACATCCTGGGGGTTACCATTGACCAGAAACTGAACTGGACTAGCCACATAAATATTGTGGCTACAAGAGCAGGTCAGAGGCTAGGAATCGTGTGACGAATAACCCAACTCCTGACTCCCCAAAGCCTGTCGTCCATCTACAAGGCACAAGTCAGGAGTGTGAAGGAATTTTCCCCACTTGCCTAATGAGTACAGCTTTCACAACACTCAAGCAGCTTGACACCATCCAGACAAAGCAGCCAACTTGATTGGCACCACATCCACAAACATTCACTCCCTCCACCACCGACGCACAGTAACAGCAGTGTGTACCATCTACAAGATGCACTGCAGGAATTCACAAAGGCTCCTTCGACATAACCTTCCAAATCCACGACCACTACCATCTAGAAGGACAAGGGCAGCAGATAGATGGGAACACCACCACCTGGAAGTTCCCCTCCAAGTCACTCACCATCCTGACTTGGAAATATATTGCTGTTCTTTCAATGTCGCTGGGTCAAAATCCTGGAACTCCCTTCCTAATAGCATTGCAGGTGTACCTATGCCACACGGACTGCAGCGGTTCAAGAAGGCAGCTCACTACCACCTTCTGAAGGGCAATTAGGAATGGGCAATAAATGCTGGCCCACATCCCATGATTGGATTTTTTTTTAATTCTAATTTTTTCTTGGCAGTGCTTTCTGCCCCTACCAAAACAGCTCTAATGAAAGTCACAAATGACATCCTATGTGATGGTGACAAGGTATACTGTCCGTCCTCACCCTGTACATTGATGACATCCAACTGTACCTCATCACTGCCTCTCTTGACTCCTTTGCTCTTGCTAAATTATCAGACTGTTTATCCAATACCCAATACCGGATGTGCGAAAATTTCCTCAAATGAAACATTGGAAAGACCAAAGCTATTGTCTTTGGTCCCTGCTTCAAAACCTATTCCCCAGTTACCAACTCCATCGCTCTCCCTAGCAACTGTCTGAGGCAGACCCAGACTGTTAGTAACCTTGGTGTCATATTTGACCTCAAGAGGTGAACTTCTGACCACGTATCCACACAATCACAAAGACTGCCTATTTCCACCTTTGTAACATTGCCTGCCTCAGCTCATTGGCTGCCAGAACCTTCTTCCATTGCACAAGATGCCATATAAAAGTTTACTACATAAGATACAAGCTCATGGTGTTGGGTGTAATATATTAGCATGGATAGAAGATTGGCTATGTAACAGGAAGCAGAATCGGGATAAGTGGGTAATCATCAGGTTGGCAAACTGTAACTAGTGAAATGCCACAGGGACAAGTAATGAGGCCTCAACTATTTGCCATCTAAATTAACAAGTTGGATAAAGGGACAGAATGAATTGTAGACATATTTGCTAATGATACAAAAATAGGTTTAAAAGCAAGTTGTGAGGAGGACATACAGATTCTGCAAGGGAATATAAATAGGTTAAGTGAGTGGGCAAAAATATAGCAGATGGAGTATAATGTGGGAAAATGTGAGGTTGTCCACTTTGGTAGGAAGAATAGAAAAGCAGTGTATTATTTAAATAGAGACATAGCCAAATACTGTGGTACAGAGACACCTGGGTATCCTCTTCCATGAATTACAAGAAGTTGACATGCAGGTATGGCAAGGAATTAAGAAGGCAAACGGAATGTTGGGTTTCATTGTAAGGGAGATGGTGTATAAAAGTAAGGAAGTCTTGTTACAACTATACAGGGCATTAGTGAGGCCACATTAGAGTATTGCTTACAGATTTGCCCTCCATATTTAAGGAGGGATGTGGGATGTACTTGCATTGGAGGCAATTCAGCGAAGGTTCACCAGATTGATTCCTGGAATGAAGGGGAAAGGTTGAGGCAGATTTTTCAGGAGTCCAGAGTTATGGAGGGCAGACAGTAGAGTTGAGGCCGTGATCAGATTAGTCATGATCTTATTGAACGACGCAGTAGGCTCGAGAGGCCAAATGGTTTAGTCCTGCTCCTATTTCTTATTTGTCCTGTGCTTGCTGATCTCCTTTGTTTCCCAGTCAAGCGACATCTGAATTTTAAACTTCTCAGCCTGGTTTTCAAATCTGTTCATGGCCTTGCCCTTCCCTATCTTTGTAATCACCTCCTGATCCACAACCTTCTGAGATATCTGCAGTCCTCTAAATCTAGTGTCTTGAACTGGCCTGATTTTAATTGCTCCACCATTGGTGGCTATGCCTTCAGCTGCCGAGGCCCTAAGCCCTGGAATTCCCTTCCTAATCCTCTCCATCTCGCTGCCTCTCTTCCGTCATTTAAGATGATCCTTAAAACCTATCTCTTTTACCAAGCTGTTGGCCATCTGCCTTATTTCATATCACTTTATTGTAGCTCAGTGTCAGGTTTTGCTTTATAATACTCCTCTGAAAAGCCTTGAGATGTTTTATAATGTTAAAGACACTTCATAAATACAAGTTGTCAATTTGAAAATGAATCTATTTATTTGAATAATAACTGCATGCTCTGCAATTTTTACAGCATTATCAATATTCACCTCCTTTATATATTGTGTCCTTGAGTACACTTGTCTCCCTCATTTCATGGCTGCTTATTGCATATTTGTAATTGAATGTTGAGGCCATTTTTAAATACGTTGTACTGGACATTACTGCTTGGTTAGCAGTTGTGCAAAACACAGAATTTGGCACATGTGCTTTGACTTATGGGACTTTATTGCACAGAAGGCTTCCTCCCAATATCATTAATCAGCCAGTGTGAATGATGACAGGAATGAAAAAACAAAAAAGTAAGTACCCAGAAGAGTTATCTTCATTCATTGAAGGGAACGATATCTCTACACACTTCTCTGCTTGTCGATCCCGCAGGATTCCTCTATTGAATGTTGTTATGGCTTATGTTTTCATGGTGACTACCATGACCTGAAATATCTTTGAAAGCTCTACCTTAGATCAGGGCTTTCGAAACGGTGGGTTGCAGCCCCCAGTGGGGTCACAAGACGGATTTTGGATTCATGAGCTCTGAGGCTGTCGTGGAGCTCTGACTAAATGTCAATAGCTGCGAGGCCCCTTTAAATCCATGTGTTTTTTTAATGGTGGGTGTGGCCCAACTGCCCAATCCTTGAAGCCCGATTCCTGCTCCAGAAAAGTCAATGAAAAGGTAGGTGCTTTTTGTTTAGAAACCCTGCAGTCTAAGCAGTGCCCCGATCTCGCAGCTCTCCAACCCACCCCGGTCCCACCACTCTTCCCCAACCCACTCTGCTTAGTAGGTTTATACAATAATAAGCTCTGTCGTTTGTTTTACATGTAGTGAAGACAACCTCAGTATAAGTGTATTTAATCTCTTTCCAGATGGCGCAGTACTTCTGTGCAGGAGTCCTTTATGATGAAGCATTATTCCAACATTATGCACTCAATGTGCCTTTGTACACTCACTTCACTTCCCCCATTCGCCGTTACGCTGATATCATTGTGCATCGACTTCTTGCTGCAAAACTTGGTAGGTTACATGACCTTTGTTTCAGATGTGTGTGTGTATCGTGAAATATCAAATAAATTGGTTATGTAATATTTTTAATAGAGTTGTACTGCAGAGTATTGTCATACTTAGATGTGGTTCTCCCAAAGATTGACCTTAGTCTTTTAAATTTAGGCTACCATTGGCTGGAAAACCGGCCTTTGGTGTTTATTTTCAGCCAATGAAAGCCCAACCTGAGCCAGACAAATAGAGAAGTTTTCAGAATTCCTGCGCTCAGGAAAATTAGTGTTCTGGCCCTGACCTTTTATCAGGTGACCAATATCTCCCTACAACTATTGTTACATTTAATTTATTTGAAACTTCCCGTGTGAGAAGTTTATTATGAAAATCTGTGTTCCTGTTTGCAGTTGCTTCTACAAGTAGACTGCTTCTCCTTTCGTGACAAGATATTTACAGAATTTGCTTTGAACCAGTCTCTTAACAGGTATTTTATCTCAAAAATGCCACTGCATTGATACACTCAGACAGGCCATTTTAAATAAGACCATAAGATGTAGGAGCAGATGTAGGCCATTCAGCCCATTGAGTCTGCTCAGCCATTCAATGAGATCATGGCTGATCTGATAATCCTCAACTCCACATTCCTGTCTTTTCCCCATAACTCTTGATTCCCTTACTGATTAAAAATCTGTCTATCTCAGCCTTGAATGAACTTAACGACTCAGCCTCTACAACTGTCTGCAGTAAAGAATTCCACAGATTCACTACCCTCTGAAAGAAGAAATTCCTCCTCATCTCTGTTTTAAATGGGCGACCCCTTACTCTGAGATTATGCCCTCTGGCCCTAGACTCTCCCACAAGGGGAAACAGCCTCTCAACATCTACCCTGTCAAGCTCCTTAAGAATCTTATATGTTTCAATAAGGTGGCTTGTCATTCTTCTAAACTCCAATGAGTACAGTCCCAACTTACTCAATCTCCCCTCCTAAGAAAATCCCTCCGTACCTGGGATCAACCGAGAGAACCTTCTCTGGACTGTCTTCAATGCCAGTATATCTTTCCTTAAATAAGGGGACCAAAACTGTTCTAGGTGTGGTGTTACTAGTGCCTTGTATAATTTTAGCAAGACTTCCCGATGAATATTTTAAAACCATTTGAATCCTTGGGTTCTCTTTTGTCCTTATTGAAGAAGGGGACTTGGTGTCTGTTACAAATTAAGATTTCTATGTCAATTACTGAATGTGTCTGCTCAATTTTAAACAACAGTGTTTATCCTTTTTACATTAAATTCTCTTTCACCTGGAGATGATGTGCTAGATAAATGCTATCCAACTGAAGGTCAATATAACATTCACAGATCTCATCATGCAATAACCCCTGGAGAGTACAGTTAAAAGGGTACATTGGTGAAAATAGGTTTTTAGTACGTTAACCAATGTTCGCGCTCCTTGGTTTTGATGCTTCTCTTGTGTAATTATTGATGTAAGAGCATCGCCAAAATTTGGGAATGGATCATCTAGGCTGAAATTGAAATAAATACTACAGAAAATTACAAAGCTAAATTGTAGCTTTTTTGACTGGTAAACTCATTACTGGCATTTGAAACTAGAGTTCATCTGGAGGCCATTGAATAAATTAATCACATTATATGAACTCACACATAACTGCTATAGATTGATTTAGATGGTGCCCTGTTCTATTTAAATGATATTAGTTATTTAAGATTTTTCATTAATTCCAAACTCAATGTAAGCATGTATGCATTAACTTATTCTAAAAGTTGCAAAATAAATTAGAACATTGCACCAGCTAAATTATTGCATTTTAAATGCAACATTTAAGCTCAGCTATCCAGTAGAATAGTTAAGCAAAAAATGGTGGAAATAGTCAGTAAGTCAGGCAATGTTTTGATGAAAGTCATCGGCCGAAAAAGCTAACTCTATTTCTCTCCACAGTTGCTGCCTGACTTGCTGAGTACTTCCAGCATTTTCTGTTTTTTTGTTATTCAGTACTTGCAGTATTTTGCTTTTGTTTTTGTTTTAGAATAACGAGCCGGTTTCATAAACTGCAGCCGAACCAATCACAAAGCTTCAAATATAATTGAGGCATTTTGAGTCATTTTACTAAATAAATTTGCTGGTCAATGGACTTTCTAATATGCTAAAGAAAAGTTGATTTTACTAATAGTTAGTATTCTCGATTTTTTTTTTAGATTCTGGTCAACAGATTGGTCTGGATAAAAGTGACATTCAGAAACAAGCCGACCATTGCAATGCAAAAAAGAGTGCTTCAAAAAAAGTGCAAGAACTTAGCACTGAGATTTTTTTCTCTGTTTTTGTAAAGGTAAGAAGCTTTGCAAACCACCAAAGAAATAATTGTAATTGTTTTGCCGATGAGATATACCTTAGTACAGCAGGAATGAAGCATTGAATCATTTGGAGTCAGCATTGTAAGAGACCTTGTCGAGGGGGACTAGCAGCAATTGCATAGATGCCAACTATCAGTGTTCTTTGGGCCAGGTCCATGTCAGTATTTGTTGACAAAAATTAGTGCAGACCAGTCCTCTTGCCACATAGTGTCACCCCTGCCCAAGTCCTGTTGCTAATCAAAGTGATTTCACCCGCTGCATACTACATATGGGAATTAGTTGTGAGTGCAGCAGCCAGAGTCAATACCATTAGCTGCAGTTTTCTGGAAGGAGTGGCACAAAGGAAAACAGAAGAGGAGAAATTAATGGCAATGAAAAGGAGGGAAGCAGAGGGAGAGAAAATGTAGAAGTTCCAAACAATTCCATGGGAAGGGAAAGAGAAAAAGATAGAAACAGCACTGTGAGTGGGGAACAAAACGCAGTGCCAACAATAACAAGGAGGAAGTGGTGCCAACAGTAACAAGTGAATAGTGGGAGGAAGAAAAGTCAGCTTGGACTAAAAAGCTAAAGGTGGAGAAGTGTGTCAGAGAAGGGTATAGTTCCCTGCAGGAGCAAGGTGGCTCAGTCGGCATACGGTGGTAAGATACATCTGTAAAAACTGTGTAATTTTTGGTGTAATGAAATTGTCATAAATTTAATTGCTAGTAGTATTTGCACCAAGTGACATTCACCCAATCACCCCTGACCGACATCAACTCCCGGTCCAACAATGCCTCGATTTTAAAATTCTCATCTTTATGTTTAAATCCTTTGCCCCTCCCTATCTCTGTAATGTCCTACTGCCCTTCAAGTATTTTTTATATTTGTTCATGGGATGTGGGCATTGCTGGCTAGGCCAACATTTATTGCCCATCCATAATTGCCCTTGAGAAGGTGGTGGTGAGCTGCCTTCTTAAACCGCTACAGTCCATGTGCTGTAGGTACACCCACAGTGCTATTAAGAAGGGAGTCCCAGGATTTTGACCCAGCGACAGTGAAGAAACAACGATATATTTCCAAGTCAGGATGGTGAGTGACTTGGAGGGGAACTTCCAGGTGGTGGTGTTCCCATCTATCTGCTGCCCTTGCCCTTCTAGATGGTAGTGGTCGTGGGTTTGGAAGGTGCTGTCTAAGGAGCCTTTGACCTGGATGGAGTCAAGTTTCTTGAGTGTTGTTAGAGCTGCAGTCATCCAGGCGTGGAGAGTATTGCATCACACTGCTGATTTGTGCCTTGTAGATGGTGGACAAGCTTTGGGGAGTCAGGAGGTGAGTTACTTGCTGGAGGATTCCTAGCCTCTGACTAGTCAGACTATTTATATCACTAGTCCAGTTCAGTTCCTGGTCAATGTAACCACCACCTCCTCCTCTCTCTCTCTCTCTCTCTCCCCCCCCACCCCACCCCCCCCCAGCCCCCAGGATATCGATAGTGGGGGCTTCAGCGATGATAATGCCATTAAATGTCAAGGGGCGATGGTTAGCTTCTCTCATTGGGAGATGGTCATTGCCTGGCATTTGTGTGGCGCGAATGTTACTTGCCAATTGGCAGTCCAAGCCTGGGCAATTTTCCACATTGCCAGGTAGATGCCCATTTTGCAGCTGTACTGGAACAGCTTGGCTAGGGGTGCAGCAAATTCTGGAGCACAAGTCTTCAGTACTATTGCCAGAATATTGTCAGGGCCCATAGCCTTTGCAGTATCCAGTGCCTTCAGCCGTTTCCTGATGATATGTGGAGTGAATTGAATTGGCTGATGACTGGCATCTGTGAAGCTGGGGACCTCCGGAAGAGCCGAGATGGATCATCCACTCGGCACTTCTGGCTGAAGATTGTTCCAGATGCTTCAACCTTATTTTTGGCACTAATGTGCTGTGCTTCCCCCATCATTGAGGGTAGGGATATTTGTGGAGCCTTCTCCTCCCGTAAGTTGTTTAATTGTCCACCACCATTCACGACAGAATGTGGCAGGACTCCAGAGCTTGGATCTGATCTATTGGTGTGGAATCGCTTAACTCTGTCTATCGTATGCGGCTTATGCTGTTTGGCATTACAGGTAGTCCTGTGTTATAGCTTCACCAGGCTGACACACATCATTTTTAGGTATGCCAGGTACTGCTCCTGGCATGCCCTCCTGCACCCTTCTTTGAACCAGGGTTGATCCCCTGTTTTGGTGGTAATGGTAGAGTGGGAGATATGCCATGCCATGAGGTTACAGATTGTGGTTGAGTACAATTCTGCTGCTGCTGAAGGCCCACAGGCCTCATGGTTGCCCAGTCTTGAGTTGTGAAATCTATCCCATTTAGCACGGTGGTAGTTCCACACTACACGATTGCGGGTATCTTTAAAATGAAGGCGGGACTTCGTCTCCACAATGACTTGTGCGGTGGTCATTTCTACCGATACTGTCATGGACAGATGAATCTTTTTTTTATTCGTTCATGGGATGTGGGCTTCGCTGGTTAGACCAGCATTTATTGCCCATCCCTAGTTGCCCTTGAGAAGGTGGTGGTGAGCTGCCTGGTGGTGATCTGCGGCAGGCAGGTTGGTGAGGACGAGTTAAAGTTTGTTTTTCCCTCTTGTTCGCTCCCTCACCACCTGCCGCAGATATAGTCTAGCAACTATGTGCATTAGATCTCAGCCAGCTCGGTCTGTGATGGACATTAAAGCCCCCCACCTAGAGTAGCTTCTGCACCCTTGCCACCCTTTGTGCTTCCTTCAACATGGAGGAGTACTGATTCTTCAGCTGAGGGGGGTGCAGTACATGGTAATCAGCAGGAGGTTTCCTTGCCCATGATTGACCTGATGCCATGAGACTTCGTGGGGATTGGAGTTGGTGTTGAGGACTCCCAGGGCAACTCCCTCCTGCCTGTATACCACTGTACTGCCACCTCTGCTGGGTGTGTCCAGCCCATGGGACAGGATATGCCCAGGGAATGTGATGGTGATGTCTGGGAAATGATCTGTAAGGTATGATTCCATGAGGATGACTATGTCAGACTGTTGCTTGACTAATCTGTAAGACAACTCTCCCAATTTTGGCACAAGCCCCCAGATGTTAGTAAGGAGGACTTTGCAGGGTTGACAGGGCTGAATTTGCCATTGTTGTTTCCCATACCTAGGTCGATGCCGGGTGGTCCATCTAGTTTCATTCTTTTTAGACTTCGATTTGATGGTAGTGGCATGCTAGGCCATCAGAGGGCAGTTTAAAAATCAAATACATTGTTGTGGGTCTGGAGTCACATGTAGGCCAGACCAGGGAAGGACAGCAGATTTCCTTTCCTAATGGACATAGTGAAGCAGATGAGTTTTTATGACAATTGACAATGGTTTCATGGCCATCATCAGACTCTTAATTCCAGATTTTTATTTGCCTGGTCCCCAGAGCGTTACCCTGGGTCTCTGGATTACTAGTCCAGTGATAATACCACTACGCTACCACCTCCCCTCTCTGTGATCATCCAACTCTGGTTTCTTATGCGTCCCTAATTTTCTTCACTGCCCCCATTAGTGGCAGTACCATCAACTGCCTAGGCCCCAAGTTCTGTTTCTCTAAACATCTCCACCTTTCTATCTTTCTCTCCTCGATTAAACTTCTCCATAAAACCTATTTTTTTACCAAGCTTTTGGACACCTGCCCTACTATCTCTTTATGTGTCTCGGTGTCAAATTTTGTATGATAACACACTGTGATGCGCTTTGGGGTGATTTTACTCTGATCACTTCCTTGTATCACTCTCCACCAGTGTTTAAAAAAACCTAATTCCTCTACTGGTAGCCCTCTCCCCAACACTGCACCCCTCAAAATCCTGCTAGTCTGAGACCCTATCCCCTTTGCAATATTCCCAGACCCCATAACTACACCAATGCCAATGATACCATGCTCTGGAAATACTACTTTGCATAATAACTCCATCATAAACCTTCAACTCACTTTGAGCAACACCATGGGAGATCTGATTGTTGAAAAATACAATTGTTGATAAGCATATGCGTCCAATTTTAATATATGCAGTTTCACATAAATAATGCAATTATAAATGTAAGTATGTAGACGGTGATGGTTAGACTGGTTTTGTGCTGATGCTTGGGCTAAATAAGTGGGACTAGATGGCAGGTGAACAAAAATGTAATTTATTTACTGTTTAATACATTTGTTTGACAATTATATCCTAAGCTACTGTCCAGGCTTTGTGGCACTGGAGTCAAATATAAACAGACTAATTATCAGAATGAAGACAACAGCTATTTGAATCTTATATTTTCAAATTTTTTGACAGTGTTTGTAGTTGGGTTTCAATAGAACAATTCCAACAAGACATAGCCTGAACTAAGAGACTATCTTGATGGTGCTACAGCCAATATGAAAATTATTTTAGTCAGAAGAGAAAATTACCCTTGACAATTTGCATTTCACCATTGGGAAATAACAATTTAGTCTGCTAGACTACTTGTGAGCATGAATGAAAGTTACTTTTAACACTGTTCAATTCATGCTTTAGGAAAATCTTTTTTCTGCAGGAAGATTTTATTTGCATGTATGTAATCATTATAAAGACACTATCACTACATAGAGTTTTAGTTTAGATTTTATTTTCAGTTTATTTTCTCCACTCATTAACTGATCAATGCTATAGTACAATTCTACAGACACCAGCAGGCTGTTTGGTCATGGGAGTTATCACAACTGAGCTTAATCCTGTCTTTCATCTGATATTCATATGCATTTTTTTTAGGAATACCAATCACGAGCAAAAATATTGACTTTTTTTCATTCTAAGGCTCAGGGCATAAAAGCTCCTTACTACTGCTAAATCTGAGATCACTTAACAGATCCACACACCATGGTTTCAGCCTGTGACCTTCCATAGCTTGTATTCCTTAGTACCACTCAGACAATACATTTACCCAATGAACCATCGGCAGAGCCCAGTATCAGTTTTATTTAATGTATAGGAATAAACCTCTTTCAGACTGTAGGCTTGATGCTGGACTGAATTACCTCTCTTCCAAAGTAAATACTTGTGTAAGCAAAATGAAAATGCACCTGGAAAAGTGAATGGAACACAAATATTAAACAGTCTTGTTGAATTAATGCCATTACCAAGATAGAATTTAGTATGGTGGGACCAACACAGAGCAGGAAATGGAGAACAATTTTATTAACTTTTATAATTAGAATTGTTGCAAATGTATTACGCAAGCAACTTCATAAAGAGAGTAGCACTGTCTTTTTTAAGATGCTGCAGGTTGGTTTTAAAAAGTCTCCAAAGATATTAATGATCTTTAACCCCTCCTCCCCCTCCCGTGAATTAGATTCACAACTGAAGTGAGGTGCAACACTGTGAGTTATGAACAGTTAACTTCTCATCATTAGTGGGAAAAATGTTTCAGAGCATTTTATGGGATGCTAATGAAGTCTATCTAAAGAATAGCCAATCGATTCAGAATTAGAAGCCATGCCCCCCTTATGTGTTGGAATTTATACAGATGAAACAAAACAAGGGCAATCCAGTGATCCAATAATCTACATGGATTTTCAGAAAACTTTTGAAAAACTATACATTTAAGCCTTATTAAAAAAAATTGATTGAAACATGTGGAATTAATTGCAAACTACTTGCGTTTAAAAATACTTTGCAAAAGTCGGTGTGATGATGAAGAAACCCTGGTAGTGGATAGTCACAAGTGGAATTAATTTGGGACCTGCTATAAGTTAGTTTTTGTTCAGTCTATTCACAAAATAATGTATTTATTGTTTATATATGTAATATAAAATGAACATGTTATGCTTCTGATTGATAAGGACAACAACTTGTATTTACAAAGCCTCTTTAATGTAATAAAATGTCCTGAGGTGCTTCACTGAACCACGTAAGGATATATTAGGATAGACGACTAAAAGCTTGTAAAAGAGGTGGGTTTTAAGGAGGTCATAAAGGACGAAAGCAGCTGGAAGCGTGGCCACCAGTGGTGAAATGATTAAAATTTGTGTATACTCAAGCGGCCGGAATTAGATGAGCACTGATCTCTTTGAGGGCTGTCAGGCTAGAGGAAATCGCAGAAGTAGGGAGGACAGGACCATGGAGGGCTTTGAAAACAAAAGAATTTTAAAATTCCGCTGTTGTTTAGTAGGGAATCCGGTGTGGCTCACCGTGCAGGGATGATGGGTGAATGGCATTTCGGGCAAGCTAGGACACAGGCAGCAGAACTTTGGATGAGTTCAAGTTTACAGAAGGTGGGAGCCCAGCCACGTGTGCAGTAGAATACTCAAGCCTGGAGATATCGAAGGTGTGGGTGAGGGTTTTGGAAGCGAAGAGCTGCATAAGATCCAGGCAAGTGATGTCATGGAGGTGGAAGTAGGTAGTCGAACATGCGGTTCCTGGAAAGACGGGCACAAATTTGAGAGGGAAAAACAGGTTCAAGGACTATGGAGTGGAAAGGGAAGATGGAAATGGTGGTAGGAGGCGAGGATGGAGGGGTCAGGGTTTTTTTTTGAGGAGCGGAATGATGATGGCATATTTGAAGGAGAGAGGGACAGAACCTGAGCAGAGAGAACTGTTAGCAACGTCAGGTAGAATGGGAGCCATAAAGGGAAATAGGGTGGTCAGTAATTTAGTAGAAGTAAGATCCAGGGAGCAGGACGTAGGTCTCATGGACAAGTTGAGCTCATAGAAAGCATGGGGGGAGGTAGGAGAAAAATTGCAGAAGGAAACAAGTTTAGGGCTAGGGCAGGGAGAATCCTTAGCAGAGGTTTATCCGGTGGGCTAGGGGATAGGAAGGAGTGATAAAGGCAGCTGGTCTCAATCTTGGTGACAAACCCATGAGCTCCTCGTTCTTGTCGTTGGAGATGAGTGTGGAGGAGACAGGATAGAAGGTTTGTAGAAGATAAGAGCTGGGGTTGTCTTTGCTTTTCAGAATGATCCTCAAATAGTGAGCAATTTTAGCAGAGCAAGACTTGATGGAGCTTTATGTCAGATCTGGCAGTGAATCGCTCAGCCAGTTGCCACCATATCCATTAAAATCTGTTTCTCTTGGACTTGAGGGAATGAAGGTGAGAATGAAGTGCCAAACGTTCTCTTATCAACACAGAGCTTTATGATGATCCCAGTGGTGGACCTAACACCTTTGATATATCCTATAGGATGCTATTGACTTTAGTTTGGTGGAAAGCAAATTAATAAAAATTCTAAGATCTATTGGAATAAAGAGGAATTTAACATTCATTCATCCTGAAGCAACCTTTTTAGTCATAGTTCTTTATTCAGGGCTGCTTTGGAGTTGCATCAGCTTTTTGAAGATGTTGATCAACATTTCTGAGTTTTGCAAGTTGGCATGTATGGTGAGGATATGAAGTTTTTGGCAAGTCAATAAACTTGCTTTAGTCTTGCTAATGGTTAGTTGGATCAGGTAATGGCTACTTCACAATTAGATGCTGGGCAAGCAACCTAACAGCACAGTTGTGATCATGGGTTTGAAGGTATTGGAGAAATACAACTGATGAAACACTTGGCCCAGATTTTTGTCCCAGGGTTGGGGCATGCAGAGTTGGGAGATTTCCTGGCTCAGCAAACCCGACCTTTAAAAAAAAGTCTGCCCACAGGCAGATTTTTGATTGGGAGGTGCAGGCTAAAGTAGGTCAGGGCCAACACCCCCGGAACAAGTGCAGCAGCTGCCAGATGAGAGGCGGAAAGGGCGCAAGGCCTGGCCCTGTGCTCCGGCACTGTGTCTAGATAAATTTAAAAAAAACAAAAAACATCCCTCCAGCCCTCACCCCACACACTCCCTATGCCTCATCCATGCCAACCTATGTCAGCCCATACCTCCCACCCACCCTTCATAGCCCCTCATATCCCCATGCCAACCTATAACCTCTGCCCACCAGCATGGCCCCACTCCCAACTTAGTGCCAACTCATGCCAACCCATAGGACCCACCACCACCCTTTACCCTTACCCGCTCCATGCCAACTCACCTAGTATCCTTGGACATTTCCTGGACAGCTTGACAGTTCCAGTGAATTTGTATGTAAAAAGTGCATAATCGTGTTTAATTCTAACAATCCTAAAGGGTGCCTAGCCTCTCCCAAAGGGTGCCTAGCCTCTCTCAAAGGTGGCCCAGGACCCTTTCCAAAGGTGTAGCTTATGTCTCCAAAGGGATACCCTGGCTATCCAACAAATCCACCAAGTTCAGACCTCTTCTTACCTGGTCTACTTTGCTCACTCCCAAGATCCACGCAGCTGGGGTGCAAAAATCGGAAGACAGTGGAGGCAGCTGGTAATTTAAATGGCTAGTGCCTCCATGAATCTCTCATGTGCGAACCTCAGCCTGACTCCAGTCTCACCCCCCACGAAGATGGGAAAGGCCAAGTTCAGGGGTGGGACTTAGAAAATTTGGCCATTTCCAGGATTTTCGCCTTGACGGAGAGCCCCTCCATCATGGCGAGAAATCTGGGCCTTTTTATTTCTTGTATTGTTGCTTATGATTTTCATGATAGTGTCAACGCAGTGTAGAACTGGGAGGAGGTAATTTAATACACTATATCTCTGATCCATAAGCAGCAATACACTAAAGCAGTACTGGCAAAAATCGTAATTATTTTCAAATTAATTTAAAATTGCTTCAATTTTAAATTACCTGGCTATAGCGTATGCCATGAATGTCTTGTGAGAAATAGTATGATTCATAGTGAAAAATTTGCAGTTTATTCAATAGTTTTGACAGTTAATAATGTATTTTATTAGGAATGTGGCCCTCTGGAATCTGAAGCCATGGTGATGGGGGTTTTGGACCAATCCTTTGATGTATTGGTTCTACGATATGGTATCCAGAAGCGAATCTACTGTAATGTAAGTATTGTTTATTAAAATATTCAAAAGGTTACATATTTTCCAAATTAGTCATTCACTCATGTTATATTCTGGTGTTTGTTTTATAGAAGTTTCCAGATATAGTACTGTTAAGTACATTATTTTTGAAATCAATTTTGTCAGTGTGGGCGATTCTTAGAAACCAGCAGAATTTTCCAACCCAACAGAAAAAGAAACCTCTTTTAACTGCAATTGTCAAGATGTCACCTTTCCATTATAACTGATTAATCCCAAAGCTGGTAAATAGGAGGCAGATTGCTCTCAAATGGAGTCATGTGTATACACAGCATAGTGCATTGCTGAAACCCAAATGAAATATTTCATATCTAACAGCTCATTAGGAAAATCAGAAGCAACAATCTGTTGCTGAAATAAATTGCCAAACATAATTTTTTTGTTATGAATAGTGTGTTCTGAGACTTGTCATATGATTGTGATTCATTGATGGCTGTTTAATGGTCCCAAGGGATCACCTTAGATCATTGAGATGAGCTAAAGCTGAACAATTAGTGTGGCAAACAGCCTAAAATAACATTTTATTGTAGAAATCCACTTAGAAAATTTGTTATTAATTTTTTCACCCTACCCTCGTGTTAAACTTACAAAATTGGTGCTGTAAAAATTGACAGTTCATTTAAAATACTGGTGACTCTGGAAGAAAAAAAGTACAATTTGGATTCATTAAAGTTTTAATGAGCTAAGATTTCACTATTTGTAAATTAAAGCTTCAGCTATATTGGCATTGTGATGTGAGACCCAATCCTTTAGGAAGGAGTATGGTGTTTCAGAACATCTCATTTGTGGTATTCAGGTTATACTGGGGTCTCTGAATTTTTGTAAAATTTGAGGTATTACTAAATACCTGCAGCATGAATGTGTAGAAAGTAACAATGTGATGCATTAGGTGTGCAGGTGTTTGTTATTTATGGTGAATTTTGGAAGAACTTTTCTGAAGTTGGTATAATTTCACAAACTGATGCAACATTTGCCAACTCAACCAGTTGCAGCCATACTAGCAGGTGACAGTGATGTACTTTCTGATGCATATTAGGTTCTGAAACATTCTCCTGGTTCCGGTTGTTTTCTAACAAAGCCACTTGCACATCATTCATGGTGCTGTCAACAATACCCATTGTAGATTGCCTGAACTACCATGTAGCAAAGACTCATTTTTCGTGAATTTTTAGATCTGTCATCACAGCATCTTGCTACGAGAATCCAAAGTGCCAACAAAAGACCTGTGGGTGAATCTGTTATAGAAAGCTATTTTATTAACTTAAGCATCATTTAATAAACTAAGGTTTGACTTATCAAAATTGAAGATGAAGGCAATATATGAGGACATTGTTGGAAAGATAATACTGCAGCTGTATGTAATTGTCTGTGTTCTATTTTGTGATTTCTTTCTAAATTAAGCATCTCTTATCACTTTCAAACAATTGTGAATTTATCTCAGAAAGCTTCTTTGAGTTTTAAGTGCTGGTAAGAATTTTAAGAAACTTAAAATGAATATTGCATTACATGCCACTTAGTTGTGAAATCAACTTATTGTAGCATAAACCCAAATATCAGTTCAGAAAATTACCTCATTTGGCTTTTTAATCCAGTTTACTGTTTCACTTTTGTCAAATTCAGCATCAGGATAGTATGTTGAATAAATGTAACCAAAATGGTCTTTAACCCATCAGCATACTTTTCTAGATTATTTAAACATTCTTCATAGAGCACTGCATAAAACAAGAAAGTCTATGCTATCTGTAGGTGTGTATCAGTGTTTTAGCATCAGGTAGAGTTAGCCTCAAATATGATCTGGTTAATGCCTTGTGAGATGCCAATTCAGAGGGAATTATGTAGCAATAAAAATCTTTGTGAGGCTGATTCGCACTGATGAGAATGAGTACCTCATGTAGTGACATATATTAGCAAATTAAATTGCAGTTGTATTAATATATTTAAGTTTCAATTCATGCCAATACCTGGAAGGTTAAGCATGTCCCCTAATCTGGAAGTGCAATGTTTTCATTCTGTGAACTACTGCTAATATTTTGTGTAAGCTTCTGTATGGTTCTGAACTCCTACTATAAATTTTTACTTGGAAAATACAACTTTTTTTTAACTCCATCGCTCTGCTCCGTCAGCATTGCAGATTTTCAAATGATTTAAATCAACTTCTGTTGGTCGAATGCTGGATACATGTTGCTATGGTAATTTAAGAGCATTATGAATAAAATTTTCCATTTTGGAACCTCACAAAGCAGTTGTCCATCCAAAAGATCTTACAAGTGATTTAAGCAACTTAAGCCCAACCTGTGGAAAGGTTAAATGTGCATGGGAAATATTTTTCTCCATATGAAGTTGCAAGCCTGACTTTCAACTCTGAAAAGTGTGGAAACATTTTGCATAAACATTAATCACTTCAGTGTGTTCACTTTTTCTCTTTATTCAAGCTGCCAAAAATTTTATTCCATTCAGTTAATGTTAAATATTCACCCCCTCCTTTGCCTTTGCTGTAGGGCCTTCCTCTCCAAAGATTTACTTTTCAAAAAGTAGGAAAGAACCCTGAACTAAGATTGATGTGGGAACCAGAGACATTGGACCAAAAGCCAATTTGTCAGGTACTTGTTTATGGCTGTGTGACTGAGCAATAAATATGTGGTGAAGTATTGAAATTATTTTGCCACTAAGTCTGCAAATTTCTTTTCCATTTTATTACTTTAAAAAAATAGTACTGTAAGACATTATTGCATTCTTTCAATTTTGTTGACAATGGTGAAAATAAGAAGAAAATAAGAAATAGGAGCAGGAGTAAACCATATCATCCCTCAAGCCTGCTCTGCCATTCAAATATGACTATGGCTGATCTTCTGCCTCAACTCCGCTTTCCTTCCCACTCCCCATATCCCATGATTTCCCAGGAGACCAAAAATCTATATCTTAGTCTTAAATATAATCAGTGATGGAGCACCCCAACCCTCTGGGTTAGGGAATTCCAAAGATTCTCAACCATCATCTGAGTGAAGAAGTTTCTCCACATCTCAGTCCTAAATGATAAACCCCTTATCCCAAAGCTCTGCCCCCTTGTTCTAGATTTCCCAGCCAGGGGAAAAAGCCTCTCTGTGTCGACCCTGTCAATCCCCTTATGACATCACCTCTCATTCTTCTAACCTCCAGAGCTTATAGGCCCAATTTACTCAACCTCTCATCATAAAACAGCCCTCTCATCCAAGGAACCAATCTATAGAGCCTTCGCTGTATCGCCTCCAAAGCACATTTATCCTTCCTTAAAAATACAGAGCAAAACTGCACACAAATGTGGTCTCAGAAAAGCCCTGTACAATTGTAGCAATACTTTTTTATTCTTGGACTCCAATCCCCTTACAATAAATGGCAATATATCATTTGTCGTCTTAATTGCTTGCTGTACCTGTATGCTGACTTTGAGTTCCTCGTACAGAGTATACCCAAGTTTCCCTGAGCATCAACATTTAGACATTCTACTTTCTCGTTCTTGCTAACAAAGTGAATAACCTCATATTTCCCTACATTGTCCATTCACTTAATCAGTCTATATCTCTTTGCTGCCTCTTTGTGTCCTCCTTACAGCTTACATTCCCAACTATTTAGTATCATCAGCAAACTTAGAATCGTTACTCTTCGTCTCAGTTATTTGAACAGATTGTAATCAGTGACATGAGGAAAAACGTTTTTACACAACAATGTGGTTAGGACCTGGAATGCTCTCCCTCAGAGTTTGATGGAAGCAGATTCAATCAAGGCCTTTAAAAGAGAATCAGATAATTATCTGAAGTGGAAAAATTTGCCGGACTATGGCAAGGAATGGCACCTTTTGTGAGGCACCTTATCAATCAGCCCTACAATAAAAAATATTAAAAATTGAAAAAAAAATTCCCTGACATGTCCATAACTTTTAAAAACACTTTAATTAAATTTTTTAAAACCTACATGAAACCTCATCCTGCCAGTGGATGAGGTTTCATGCTTTTTCTAATGCCCGCCAGGGCTCCTGGCTTGCCCACCAACCTTAAGGTTGGACGGGCAGGTCCATTAAATACTTAAATGACTCTGTCAATGGCCTCAATTGGCCCGTGCACAGCTGATTTTGCTGAGCCCCCGCCTGCCTGAAAATTTAAATGGGGCGCAGTGACGACGGGAGTTCCACCCGATGTCACCGCGTGTCCTTTTACGCGTCAGTGAGCAGCGCCCCCCCCCTCCTGCACGTGGACGGGAAAATCCTGGCCTATATCTGCTGGTTCCCCTTTATCTACTCTACTAGTTACATCCTCAAAAAACCCTAATAAATTTGTCAAAACATGATTTTCTTTTCATAAAACCATTTGACTTCATACAAGTGCATTTTTAAGATGATCTTAATAATAGATTCCAGCAGTTTCCCAGCAACAGATGTCAGGCTAACTCACCTGCAGTTCCCTGTTTTCTCTCTCCCTCCTTTCCTGAATAGCGGCGTTACTTTAAATGATCTAAATTGAATGAAAGATGCTAACCTCTATGGATAGTTAATTTAATTACGTTGAGTTCACACAGTAAATATTTGTGTGCACTTAATGAACTTTTGGAAGTCCTGTTCAAGGTTTACACATTTACTTTTATTGAATAAGATAATTATCACTTGTGAAAGAGTATACAGGTGTGCTCCAGTTCAAAAGAAATGTATTTGTAATGGAATTGGCACTTTGTTTACTTGGCAACTCTTATTGACTTAGCAATGAACTTTGTCATTCAGGTAATAACCATTTTTGCACTGGTGGAGATTGTCTTAAAGTCGGACAACACAGCCTTCAAGTACAGTGCCATTCTCAAGAAACCAACCGGAGCTGCTGAATGAAGACATATCTGAACTTCAAAAAATGCTGCTGAAGCCAAATAGTTTCTGTTAACTGGAAAGTTTTTTTAAAGCACAAAAAATTGTTTGAAAATTAAATAACATTTTAATGGTAATTTTAAGTTTTGATTTAGCTGCACAGAACTGTTGTAGCAAGTTTTATTTGAAGTAAAATTGTGTTGTGTGTTAAGGAGCTTCAAAAATGCATTCTGTTGCATATGTTTTTACAGCTATATTAGTTTCATTGTGCATCACAATATTGTTAGAAACTGAGGTTAGAAAAGAGCAATAATATTTGAAACTAGTAGAGTGGTAAACATGAAGGGATGTTGAAACCAAGCATTGTTTGATGTTGAATACATATCTAGACCAGCACTATACACAGAGTAATGAGAACTATCTGTTGTAATGTATTCTGCAGCAAATAATAAAACAAAGCCTGCTTCCAAATATTTATCAGTTACAATTTTCTGACTGATGACAGTTTATGTTCTCAATATATTTTATAAAAGCCAGAGAAAAACATATATTTTAAAAACTACATGATTTGGTATTAGTGTCAGCTTTGTTTCAGAGGTGAAAGTCTTACCATTGAGTTGGAAGGTGGTGGATCCAAGTCCCAATGCGAGATTGAGCTCAGGATCCTGGCTGACACTTCAGTATGGTGTTGAGCAAATGTTACACTGTTGGCCCTGCTGTCTTTCAGATGAGATGTTAAACTGATGTCCCAGATAAGAACTCGGAGCAGGAGTAGGCCATGCAGCCCTTCATATTTACTCTTATTCAAAACTATCATGGCTGATCTTTGACCTCAAATCCACCTTCCCACAGTATTCCTACATCCCTTTCTTCCTTAGTATCCAAAAATCTGTCTTGAATGTATTCAGCGATTGAATGTCCACTGCTCTCTGATTTCCAAAGATTCACAACCCTTTGAGTGAAAAAAAATTCTCCTAATTTCAGTCGAAGTGAGTGAAACAGTATCCCTTATTTTGAGACTCTGGCCTCTAACTCTAGACTCCTCAACCAGGGGAAATCTCCTCCAAGCATTTACTCTGTTTAAGTCCCTTAAGAATTTTGTTATTGTCAATGAGATTACCTCTCTTCTTCTAAACTCTAGGGAACATAGGCCTAGTCTACATAATCTCTCCTCATAGGACAATCCCCCTCATCCCAAGAATCAGTTTAATGAACCTTGGTTGCACTCCTAAGGTAAGTTTATTCTTCCTAAGTTAAAGAGACCAAGACCGCAGGTGTGTGGTCTCTCCGAGATCCTATATAACTGCAGTAAGATTTATTTATCTGTATATTCCAATCCCTTTGTAATAAAGGTAAAGCATACCATGTGCTTTCCTAATTGCTTGCTGTACCTGATGTTAACTTTGTGATTCATGTACAAGGAGACCTAGGTCTCGCTCAATCATTTTTTTTTTAAATTCTGCTTTTCTATTTTAACCTTCCAAAATGGATAATTTCATGCTTCCACACATTAAATTCCATTTACCATCTTCTTGCCCATTCGCTCAACTTGCCTATACGCCTTTGCAGCCTCTTTATGTCCTCATCATACCTTACTTTTGCACCCAGCTTTGTATTGTCAGTAAAATTGGAAACATTGCACTCGGTGCCTTCATCTATGAGATTGTGATAGATTGAAAACAACTGAGGTCCAAGTACTGCCAACCCAAAAATTACCCATTTATTCCTACCACTCCAAGGGCAGAATTTTGCCGTCGGCGAGCAGGGGGTGGGGCCCGCTCACCGATGCATAAAATGACACGGGATGACGTCGGGCGGAACCCCCGACGTCATCCCAGCCCATTTAAATTTTCAGAAAGGCAGAGGCGCAGCAAAATCAACTGCAGGCCCGCCGACCTGTCAATGGTCAATTGATCATTTAAACAATTAAAGAACCTGCCCATCCAACCTTAAGGTTGGCAGGTCGGCCAGGAGCCCTGGTGGCAAATAGAAAAAACATGAAACCTCATCCACTGGCGGGATGAGGTTTCATGCAGGGTTTTAAAAAGTTTAATAAAGTTTTACTGTAATTTATGCACATGTCCCATCACATGAGGGGGACATGTTAGGGATTTTTTTTTCTATTTTTAATCTTTTTCAACGTGGAAGCGATCTCCCTGAGACAGCACTTAGCCTCTGGGAGATGTGCGCTCTTTCATGTGCATGCGGGAAAGAGCACACTCTCGCTTTTGGGGAATCCCCTCCCCCGCCCGCACAGGAAGCGCATAGTGCTTCCCGCCGGACATCACACTGGGCGGGCCTTAATTGGCCTGCCCACGTAAAATGGCAGCGGGGCCCGCTTCTCCAGCAAGGATCGTCTCCCCGCCCGCTGGAGATTGGGTCTGGCCCTCCCGCCCGGCAGGCAGAAAATTCTGCCCTACTTTCTGTCCATTAATCAATCCTCAGGCATACTTATTATCCCCTAATCCTGTCTGTTCTTAGATGGCGGGAAAAGATCCCATGATGATAGTTGAATAAGAGCAACAAGTTTCTTGGCTAATATTCATTCCTCAAGCAAACACCACAAGCTGATTATCTGGTTTTTACTTTTGCTGATTGTAGGCCTTGCTGTGTGTAAATATGTTGCTGCATTTCTTTACATTACAATAGGGACTATACTACAAAAGTACAAAATTGGCCATGAAATGCTTTGGGACATTGTGTAGGTTTGAAAGTAATTATATAAATACAAGTTTGTTTATTGACATATTTTTCTTCATTGTTTTGACACCTAAATGTATTCAATTAAAAGAAAATTGATACCCCATTAGGGAATATTAGATTTTGTGTAAAGCATTCCCTATCTCACTTTTTTAAAGTGTGAAGCCATACATATTTGTAGGTGATGATCAGCATTCCCTGTCGCAGGCTGAGCTGCACACATGCTGGGCCACACAGTTACCTTGAATGGACCACATGGTGTAATAAACAGCCTGTGCACAACAGAAACATTAGAGAGAACATTGGTGGTGTTGTGACCTTTTTATTTCAGCCTCCAACTTCCCTCTAAAGTGGCTTTGGTGGGATGGGTTATATCTGCATCTTATAATAGTTTCATGTATTAAGTGGGTACTTTGAAGAGGTCTTGAGCCATATAAAACCTTCCAACAGTTGAGGATACAAAGGGGCCCAGAGAAGGCCAATTCATACTACTCTCACTGAATTCAATGGAGCTTGTTGGGATGATGTCAGCAAAGTAGCTCTGGAAAGGAGCTTAAAATCATTAATTAAAGTCAATCAAACCTTCCAACTGGGTTTTGTAGTTTGATATTTTTCAGAGAGACGGAGAAGTTTTTTTTTACCTCTGCTGCTAGGTCTTCTCTCTTTTACATGACAGGATTAAGAGTTTGTTGGTTAATGTAAAATGATAATGCCCTCTAGCGAGTTAAGTCACAATACGGTTTAGTACTAAGCCATATTGTAAAGTTCTGGGGTACTGATCAGTACTTAGTTCATTTATCTGAGGCCATTAATTACCCTCTTTGGTCCTGGGATAGGGAGAAGAGGAAAATAAGTCAGGATTACCTTTGCTTTTAATCTAGCAATTCCTTTTAGCATGTTCATGCTTTCCTAATGCAACAAGGATAAAAGGGAAACAGGCCAAACGTGACACAGTATATTTCTATTTTGCTCATTTACATAATGTAACAGTCAGAGGTGAATTGAAGACATGCATGCAGATTGAATTTTGACTTGACACAGCCATAATTGCACATATGATAAATATCTGCAATTTATCCTGAGACATTACTTTGTCCTTCCCTCCCACCATTTTCTTTGGAAATTATTCCTGGTTAAAATAAGCTAATGACACTGACACAGATAATAAATTAAAGAGTAAGCAAACCTTACGCTGAACATAACTAACATTTAATATCTGAATATGCAGGTAATAAGAATTTCCAGATTCTCCAGATAACGTGGTATGATTTTTAAAAAGTAATTCAATGCAGGTAATATGTGGTTACTTTATATTGACTAATCTAGCCTGTACAAGGCACTTTCATTAACACAATTTTTGTTTTACTACTGCAGCCAGGATATCCAGAGATAGTTGGCAGTGCAGTAAGAGCAACCAAACAAATAGCAAGCCTAAGGCAATTGAGCTAGAAGGAGAGATTGAAGACTGCAGGATTGTTCACTCGGGAGAAGAGAACATTGAGGGGAGATCATGAATTATTCAAGATTTTTAAGGGAAGAGTTAAATTGAATGCTGATAATATATATGTGATTGCCACAAGTTGTAGACTTGGGGGATACAATTGCAACATTATAATAAGGCAGGTAAGCAGAAAATTTAGATTTAATTATTAAATTGAGGGTTGTGAAGCTGGAATGGCCTGACCAGACAGACATTGGAGACAGATGTCATGCAGCCATAGTGTATGGAAGAGAATTAACAGAAAACTATATAAATCTTTGCGGAAATGTGTGATTGAGAAATATTAGTTTTGGGGATTGGGTCAATGGACCGCAGAGTCTTTCCCAGTACTTGAATTTCCACTGTTTTTCCAGCACTTGGTGGTCGAGAGAAATGGCCAAACACTGATAAGGAAATTACTAATGAACTATTCTTTCCCAGCTCTGTAACTTAATAAGCCTGAAGTTTGCGATTTTTTTTCAAATAAGTAAGTATGGACTATATAACCTAATTTAGGAATGATTAATAACTGTTTGGTGATGGTTTTTTGTCCCTGTTCAGACCCAAAATAGAACTACTTGAATTCGTAGTGAGTACAATATCAATGCACTAGATGAGATGCCTAATGAGGTTCCCCCATTTTGACTGGCATTTCAATACAAATATGAGGCTCCATGATTTTGATTTACATTTTGATACAAGTGGAGCATGAAATACAGTTGAAATTTGTTTATGGTTCACAAAGATATTTTAATGTCTATAAATTCATGAAACAATATTTCTTGACAAATGATAGTAAATTCAATATGCAGATTCTAATTCAGATTATAATGAATTCATACTATTCGGAATTTTTAAAAAATAACCTTATACCATAGGAGCAGCACAGTTTTTGTTTGCAATGTCAAGAATGTTTAGTTTGATAAACCACTAGTCTGTTATGTATTGAACTTCACCGGTTCAGTCTTGATGCTTTAAAATGTGTTTGTCCATTTTAGAACCAAATCCAATGTTTGGCTGTTAAACATGCAACTCATTGGCTAAAGCCATTATAAAAAGCGAGGGGCTGATCTCAAGAATTGCGATTCTAAAAAAACTTGCATTCATTTGAAGCATTAGGAGAATGAGGGCAGATAAATATTTAGCTCAGTTGCAAAAGGAAGAGATTGGCACTGCAATCACTGCTTATAAAAAAATCTTTGGAAAGTAGTCCATATTTCAACAGGCATTTGTGGAATGTTCGAGGTTTTTTATGGAATTTTTATAGGGCTGCTTGGAGCCAATACATTTCATGTTTTCTTCAGTAAAACCCCTTTTACTCTGAGAAACACAATCTGAAATCTTGGACAAATGCTAAAACCCAAAGGGGATGTTTGATTGTCTTCTACGCAATGAAAATATCTTACTGTTTCTGAGGTCACCAGTGACCCTATCAGCTCTGCTTTATCCGGATGTTTAAAAGTCTCAATAGTTGTGATGTATTAAAGTGCATCAAAATAATATATCACTTTTATATGTAAAAATGGCAAATACTATCCTCTGATGATTGCAGAATTGTTGTTGGCAGTAGTCACCAGCAATTATGTCTTGCTTTCTAGAATCCCCTACCTAATACCTTCCATCTCTCTCCTTTTAAAAACTTCCCCCAACCTCATCTCTTTGATCAAGCTTCAGGTCACCTTTCAAATCTTTCCTTTGTTGACGCAATGTGCATAAATGCCATGCAATTATTTTTATTTTAAAAGCACCATTTAAGTACAAGTTGTTAAACAAGCTTTCTGTGATTCTCAAATTAGCAACAAAGATTAATTTTCCTCCTGACTCAAAAAAATCAATTCTCATGACACTTTTAATTCCTTGTTGATAAATTTCTTTGTGGGAGATAACAGCATAGAACTAAGTTTGGAGGGTGTATGTGTGTGTTTGAAAACATGATGATATGCCATTGCCTCAGACTGAACCAAACTGAGTTCTGTTAGATTCTGAGCTGAATGACAGTCCACATATCTTTTTTATGCAACCTACCATCTGTAACATTGCCCACCTCCTCTACCTCAACTACTTTGTTGCTCAAATGTTTAATTATGTTTTCTGTCAACTCCAGACTCAACTACAAAATTCTCATTTTTGGCTGCCCAAACCCTGTCCACCCTCCATAAATTCCAAATTATCCAAAGTCTCGGCCACAAGTCCCTAATTCCACAGTAACAACCCTCCCTGGGATTATATTTCCCTTAATTTACCTGCACCAACTGGGCTCCGCACTGAAGTTGCCGCATTTTCAGTTGTCTCAGGTATGGGAAATGAAGCTGGAATATAACGTTGTCTAGAGTTGCCAATTTTGATTTGACATATTCCTGGAGATTTAATCATGTGATATCCCTCATATGATGCTCAATCACATGACATTTTCCCACTTTGCAAATGGTTTTGCAGTTTCTTCAGTTAAGTGTCTCCATATCACCAAGTTCTGAATAAAATATTTGAATTTTTGTTTTATACTGAGATGAATAACATTATTCTTTTGTGTTCTTTAATTGATAAATTGAGAGATGACAGGATGAATATTGTTTAAATAAAATTACTTCTGTGATTTTCTTTATATTTGTTAATGGGATGTAGGTGTCACTGACCAGGCCAGCATTTGTTGCCCATCCCTATTTGCTTGAGAGCAGTTAAGAGTCAACCATATTGCTGTGGGTTTGGAGTCACATGTAGACCAGACCAGGTAAGGACAGCAGATGTCCTTCCCTAAAGGGCATTAGTGAACCAGATAAGTTTTTATGACTATCAATGATAGTTTCATGGTCACCTTTATCAAGCCCAGATTCCAATTTCAGATTTTTAAAATTAATTATTTTAATTTAAATTCCACCAGCTGCCATGGTGGGATTTGAGCCCATGTCCCTGAACATTAGCCTGGGTCTCTGGATTACTAGTCCAGTGACATTAGCACTCCGCCACCATTTTATTGACTGCAATGAAAATCACCAGGAAAATATCACTGATTTAACAAAAATGATTTAATTAACTTCTAACTAAAGTTTTCAGACAATTGTGTTATTGGGTGACCAGCAAGGTTCAGACAGCCCAGCTTGGCTACAAGTCACAAAAAGCACGCTTGTGGACCGCATATACAAAGACTGCTTCTCCCAAGTAACCAGCAGCAGCACAGGGGAGAACAGTCTTCTATTCCAGTAGACTCCACCTGCCCAGCAGATGATTAGAAACGCTTGTTGAGATTCAGGCATTAAATTGGGCATGTGAAAATGTAACTAGTTTAGTGATAATCAATTTCTTAAGGAGAAAGAAAAGTTAAGGATTATGCTCAGCATGCACAATTTTCCAACCAGGAGTAGAAAAAATTTGCTGACCACTCAGATACTCTGGCTAACCACTTTGTGAAATGAGTCTTGCAATGGGGTTTCTTCCATCACTTGGACTGAAAGTAACAAATAGTCAACACAGCAAACTTGTACAAGTGTGTGCTGTTTGTATGTTTGAACTGCAACTTAAAATATCCTCATCAGTTGTGTTTTATTGCATAGGTCAGAGTATCCTCATCTGCTTTAATAAACTAATTTGGTTAGTCAATTATCTGTTTTCCCGATAACGATTTGGAGTAAATAATGTTACTATCACTTCCACATATACATTTATTCATTTTATTTCATTGGCAATTATTCAATAATTGTGAATCAGCAATCACATTGTTTAGTCATATCATAGGAAAAATAACAGACTAGGTGGCCTGAATAGCATGCACAGTGTTCTAAGCAAAGTAATAAGAAACATCTGAGAAACATCCAGCACAAATGGATAGAAAAGTGAGTAATATTCTAAAATAAGAGCCATAAATATCCTAGTGTTGCCCTTTAAACCTTGTGCTGAATAATATGTTTTCGATGCAGCTGTAGTTTCACTGCTCTGTTCCACTGGATAATGAGACGTTTGAAAGAAGCTGGGCAAGTCGGTCAGCTTATGAGCATTGCATAGCCAGTTTTCCTCTTCCTCATGTCATCTCTCTGTTTAACTCTCTCCTGCAGAATATCATTCTAGTAACTTCAAACTTTTACTGCTTGTCTGCATCCTTCAGATTTATCTTATTTTTGCTTTTAGCTCTGATAAAAAAAATACAATCAGCAGTACCGACCTCTAGTTTAAATAGCCACCTCACTGCATTTCATCAGGATACTTTACATTTTCAGCTGTGTCTTGATATAAAGCCCAATTTTTGTTTAACATCAGCAAACCCACTGTTGCTATACATCTGTGCCAGAGGCATCAACTAATGATTTTACAGGGGTGAATCATCACAGCTCCATAGGAGTGGTCAGAAGTGGAGCTGTTTTCTGATAATTCTATAAGTGTTCAGCTCCATTTACAACTCTTCTAATAATGAAGTCACTCCTACCAACCTACTGCAAAATTTGCATTATATTCAAATTTTGGCTGATGGGTGGCAGATATAATGTTCATGACAAACAAGTTTCATATAAGAATCATCTCAAGCAAGAGAAAAACTATTTCTCCTTGATCAATAAGTCTTCCACCAACATCACAGGGGTCACAGCTGAAGGGGAGCAACTTTATAAAAAATGTGGCAACCAGAGTAGGGTAGAGGCTGGCAAAGAATGTCACAAACGATAAATCCTCCATCCATATAATTCTCAGACCAGAGTGACAGAATACCATTCATTTAAGGGGGAGGGAGTGCTTTAGTGGCATTGTCACTGGACAAGTAATCCAGAGATCCAGGGTAATGCCCTGAGGAACCGGGTTTGAAACTCCCGCCCCCATGGCAGATGGTGGAATTTGAATTCAATAAAAATCTGGAATTAAAAGTCTGATGATGACCATGAAACCATTGTCGATTGTGGTAAAAACCCCATCCCTTAGGGGAGGAAATCTGCTGTCTTCACCTGGGCTGGCCTACATGTGACTCCAGACCCACAGCAATGTAGGTGACTCTTAAATGCCCTCTGAAATGGCCTAGCAAGCCACTCAATTGTATCAAACACTGAAAAGCCTAAAAGGAGTGAAACCAGAAGGACAATCTGGCACCGGCCTAGGCACCGAAAACAACAATGGCAAACTCAGTCCCTGTTGGCCCTGCAAAGTCCTCCTCACTAATATCTGGGGGCCAACATAGTCATACTCATGAAATCATACCTGACAAATAATGTACAGACACCACCATGGTATGCAGTCAGGAAGGAGTTGCCTTAAGAGTCCTCAACGTTGTCTTGTGGAATCAGGTCAAACATGGGCAAGGAAAGCTCCTGCTGATTACCACTTCAGCTGATGAAACAGTACTACTCCGCTTGGAGGAAGCACTGAGGGTGGCAAGGGTGCAGAGTGTACTCTGGGTGGGCAACTTCAATGTCCATCACCAAGAGTGTCTTCGTAGCACCACTACTGACCAAGCTGGCCGAGTCCTAAAGGACATAGTTGGGTCTGCAGCAGGTGGTGAGGGAACCAACAAGAGGGAAAAACATACTTGACCTCATCCTCACCAACCTGCCCCCTACAGATGCATCTGGCTATGACAGTATCGTGACCACTGCACAGTCCTTCTGGAGGTGAAACCCCGTCTTCACGTTGAAGATGGCCTCCATCGTGTTGTGTGGCACTACCGCCATGCTAAATGGGATAGATTTCGAACAGATCTAGCAACTCAAAATTGGGTAGCCATGAGGCGTAATGGACCATCAGCAGCAGCAGAATTGTACTCAAACACAATCTGCAACCTCGTGGGCCCGGCAAATCCCCCACTCTAGCGTTACCACCAAGCCAGGGGATCAACCCTGGTTCAAAGAAGAATGCAGGAGGGCATGCCAGGAGCAACACCAGGCATACCTAAAAATGTGTCAACCTGGTGAAGCTACAACACAGGACTACTTGCGTGCTAAGCAACATAAGAAACAAGTGATAGGGCTAAGCAATTCCACAACCAATGGATCAGATCCAAGATCTGCAGTCCTGCCACATCCAGTCATGAATGGTGGTGGACAATTAAACAACTCACTGGAGGATGATGGGGGAGCCCAGCACATCAGGACAAAAGATAAGGCTGAAGCATTTCCTACAATCTTCAGCCAGAAATGCTGAGTGGATGATCCATCTCAGCCTCCTCTGAAGGTCCCCAGCATCACAGATGCCAGTCCTCAGCCAATTTGATTCGCGCCAGATGATATCAAGAAATGGCTGAAGGCACTGGATACTACAAGGCTATGGGCCCTGATAATATTGTGGTAATAGTACTAAGGATCTATGCTCTAGAACTTGACGCGCCCCTAGCCAAATTGTTCCAGTACAGCTACAACACTGGCATCTACCCCGCTATGTGGAAAATTGCCCAGGTATGTCCTGTACACAAAAAGCAAGATAAATCCATCTCAGTCAACTACCACCCCATCAGTCTACTCTTGATCATTAGTAAACTGAAGGAAGGGGTCATCAACAGTCCTATCAAGCGGCACTTGCTTAGCAATAACCTGCTCACTGACGCCCAGTTTGGATTCTGCCAGGGCCACTCGGCTCCTGACTTCATTACAGCCTTGTTTCAAACATGGACAAAAGAGTTGAACTCCTGGGGTGAGGTGAGAATGACTGCCCTTGATATCAAGGCCACATTTGACAGAGTGCGGCATCAAAGAGCCTGAGCAAAATTGGGGTCAATGGGAATCAGAGGGAAAACTCCACTGGTTGGAGTCATATCTAGCTCAAAGGAAGATGGTTGTGGTTGTGGGAGGTCAATCTCTCAATCCCAAGACATCACTGCAGGAGTTCCTCAGCCCAACTACCTTCAGCTGCTTCATCAATGACCTTCCTTCCATCATAAGGTCAGAAGTGGGGATGTTCGTTGATGATTGTACAATATTCAACACCATTTGCGGCTCCTCAGATACCAAAGCAGTCCATGTCCAAATGCAGCAAGACCTGGACAATATCCAGGCTTGGGCTGACAAGTGGCAAAAAACATTCAGGCCACACAAGTGCCAAGCAATGACCATCTCCAACAAGAGAGAATCTAACCATCTCCCCTTGTCATTCACTGGCATTACCATTGCTGAATCCCCCATTGTCGACATCCTGGAGGTTACCATTGATCAGAAACTGAACTGGACTAGCCATAAAAATACTATTGGCTACAAAAGCAGGTCAGAGGCTAGGAATCCTGTGGCAAGTAACTCGCCTCCTGACTCCCCAAAGCCTGCCCACCATCTACAAGGCATAAATCAGGAGTGTGCTGGAATACTTTCCACTTGCCTGGATGAGTGCAGCCTCTACAACACTCAAGAAGCTTGACATGATCCAGGACAAAGCAGCCTGCTTGATTGGCACCCCATCTACAACATTTACTTCCTCCACCACTGACGCATATTGGCAGCAGTGTGTACCATTTACAAGGCGCACTGCAGGAACTCACCAAGGCCCCTTAGACAACATCTTCCAAACCCACAACAGCTACCATCTAGAAGTACAGGGGCAGCAGATACATGGAACACCATCACCTAGAAGTTCCCCTCCAAGCCACTCACTATCCTAACTTGGAAATATATCACCGTTCCTTCACTGTCGCTGGGTCAAAATCCTGGAACTCCCTAACAACACTGTGAGTGTACCTACACCACATGGACTGCAGCAGTTCAAGAAGGCAGCTCGCTACCATCTTCTCAAGAGCAATTAGGGATGGGCAATAAATGCTGGCCTAGCCAGCGAAGCCCACATCCCATGAATGAATAAATGAAATAAAAGGTGAATTCTGGTGCAACCACTTACAAAGAGCAGTTCATTTAATCAATGTCCCACATTGGATTCAGTGTCCACCACAGGCACACTGTAGCTGCACTGTGTGCTATTTACAGGATTCAGCAATTCACTGAGGTTACTTCAATAGCACCTCCGTATCTTTTGACCTCTGCAACTAATGATGGTGGAGAGAAACAATGTTGTGGGAGCAACATCACCTCCAAGTCAAATATCAGAATGGTTTGAAAAAAAAATCACAGTTCCTTCTTTCCTGTTGGGTCAGAATTTTGGATCATTGTGAGAACACCATCAAAACAAACTGCAGTGGTTGAAAGTGAAGGCCCAGCACTGTCTCAGGCCAACTGAAGTTAGACGCTACATGCAGCCTTGCCTGCATTGCCCGCATGCCAAAAGCAAATAAACAAGTGTAGTCAGAGCCTTAGGGTCAGCGGGACAGAGCAAAGAACCAATGAATTTGCCCACAGGAAAATTGGTGTCCCAGCATCTCATAGGCTTTTAGCTGAAGTGTAGAAACAGAAATTGAGAATGTACAGCCACTGGAAAAGGAGGGTGAGAGTCTGGTGTTGGTGACAACAGAAGGTGAAACATCTGAAAAGAACAGGCCAGGTCAGAGAAGGACTGGATGGGTGGACAACATCAGAAACTGGAAGGAGGGAGGAAATGACGGTGGCATACAGAATTGCAGTGAACAGAGAGATGCAATGGTATGTAGACGCATTGCCTGAAAAATTCCCTCTGAGCTTCTCCCATTCTTCCCCATAAGCTCTCTGGAAGTTCATCTGAAACGTTATTTTTCTCATACCGGGTAAAATTTCAAAGCAGCTCCAAGAAAATTCCTGGCCATTATCAAGACAAGTCTGTACATACAAAATTGCCAATACACCATGAGGGAGAAATTTTCTGGTGCAAAGTGGCCACCATAATCACATCACACACCCAAAGACATTGGCCTGTGGTTCGATCAAAATTGGGCTTCAGCCTCATCTAGATTAACCCTTGAGCTGCAGGTACCAACTCAATGTAACATTCAGTTAGTAGGTCAGTGCCTTGGGAATTTTGTCCGACTCCAAATAAGTTTCACGGTTAGTTCCTGGGGACGGAATGCGATATGAAGGAGGAGGGGAGGGTGGGCAGTGAGCACAGACTGGTAGCAACCTGGCATTTTTTTCTAAGGCCAAGAGAAATCCTTTTTCTCCTAGCTCCACAGTTGAAACCCAAAATCAGCCATGACCATATTGAATGGCGGAACAGGCGCGTTGGGCCATGTGGTCTACTCCTGCTCCTATTTCTTATGTTCACAGAAATGGAACTATTAAAACTTACCTTTTTCTGAGCAACTTCTAGGGTATCCCTTGAAAGTCTAGATAATTGAAGATCTGGAACAACTGGAGCATGCAAGGTGACTAACAGCCACTTCACTCAGGCATTCTGGATGTTGTTGGCTTCCAAGTTGGCAGCTGGCATTCCTTTGAGAGAGATGATATCCCTAAATTGGCCTTGCCAATCTTATTGTTTCCTCCCAAACAATGAGTGCAATGATAATTTCTGCCTTCACATCTCTGTACAATTTTGGAAGCAATCAAAAAGAAATTAGTCAAGTGAAAGGGAGGATAGAGAAAAAAAAACAAAAGTTAAAAAATGAAACATTCAAATAGAAGGATAAGGGGTATAAGCAGAAACCAAAGGGAGAGAGAAGAAAGAGTTTTGATTTCAAGGCTTTGTCAGTATCATCTTTCTCTGACTACTGTTTTTTTGGGAGAATTTCAGCATAATGTGTTGTATAAACATTATGTGTATATTGATCATTTAGTATATAGATATATCAAAATCCAATCGCAACTTCACAGTGTTTTGCTTTTGATAAGGAAAAGCATTCAGATTACTTTAAGAAGTTATTTGCCATTGTTAGAATGGGAGTTGTTATTGTTGATGAGAGTGGAATTTAGTTTCTGGATTCCATAATGATTTTCACATACACCAAGAGATGGATTTAATAAATTTATATAACAATCCATAAAGTGAAGAAAGTGCAAGTAAATTTTTGCTTGCTCAGACAGACAATATTAATAGCATAACATGTATATACACAGCCTAGATCATCCTCTAATATACTTTTGTGCTTCACGTCATACGAACATACGAACAAGGATTAAGAGTAGGCCATTTGGCCCCTCGAGCCTGCTCTGCCATTTAATAAGATCATGGCTGATCTGATAGTAACCTCAAATTTGCATCCCACCTAACTCTTGCTTACCAAGAATCTATCCATAGAACAAAAGAAAAATTACAGCACAAAAGGGGGCCATTCGGCCCATCTTGTCCATGCCAGCCCGAGGACACCCAGGTGCCCTTTCTAATCCCACCTTCCTGCACCCGGCCCATAGCCCTGCAGCTTACAGCACTTTTGGTGCAGATCCAGGTACTTTTTAAAAGAGTTTAAGGTTTCTGCCTCTACCACCAACTTGAGCAACGAATTCCAGACATCCACTACCCTCTGCATAAAAAAGTTCTTCCTCATGTCCCCCCTACACCTTCTGCCACTTATCTTGAATCTATGTCCCCTGGTTCTAGAATTCTCCATCAAGGGAAACAATTTTATCCTGTCCACTCTATTCCCCTCATAATTTTATACACCTCAGTCAAGTCACCTTTCAGCCTTCTTTGTTCTAAGGAAAATAACCCCAACCTATCCAATCTCTCCTCGTAGCTACTCTTTTCTAACCCTGGCAACATTCTTGTAAACCTAACTGTGCCTTTCCAAATACTCAAAGACTCTTCTTCCACCGCCTTTTCAGGAAGGGAGTTCCAAAGACTCACGACCCTCTGAGAGAAAAATTTCGCCCCATCTCAGTTTTAAATGGCCGACCCCTTATTTTTAAACAGTGATCCCTATTTCTAGATTCTCCCACAAGAAGAAATATCTTCTCCACATCCACCCTGTCAAGACCCCCCAGGATCTTATACGCTTCAATCAAGTTGCCTCTTGCTTTTCTAAACTCCAGCAGATACAAGCCTAGTCTGTCCAACCTTTCCTCATAAGACAACCCGCCCATTCCAGGTTTTAGTCTGGTAAACCTTCTCTGAACTGCTTCCAACACATTTACATCCTCTCTTAAATAAGGTGACCAATACTGTATACAGTACTTGAGCTGTGGTCTCACTGGTTCTCTGTGTAACTGAAGCATAACCTCCCTACTTTTGTAATCAACTCCCCTCACAATAAATGATAACATTCTATTAGATTTCCTAATTACTTGCTATACTGCATACTAGCCTTTAGCAATTCATGCACTAAGACATCCGGATCCCTCTGCATTTCAGAGCTCTGCAATCTCTTACCATTTAGATAATATGCTTCCCTTTTATTCTCCCTGCCAAAATGGACAATTTCACATTTTCCCACATTATATTCCATTTGCCACGTCTTTGCCCACTCACTTAACCTATCTATGGGCGGAATTTTCAGTGTCCGTTGGCGTCAGGCGTGTTCGGCGGCATGAGTGGACAATATGGCAAGAAGGCCAGAAATTGGTTTCACGATGTCGGTGGGTGGAGAGGGGTCAAGGGCTGCCCTGCAGTTGAAGCTTGTGCACAAGAACGTGTAGGGTTAGGGGGAGGGAAGTGGCCACGCATTAGGGAAACCTTGTATAAAGCGACCATTCCTCTGCAGCTGAGACAGTTCAGAAGCAGCCACCTTGACATGCGTGGAGTCGGACTTCTAGCTGATCTACCCACTCAAGTGATGCTGAGGCATGAAAGTGCCACCATGCGCTCCAGAGCTTTTCACCCCTCGGGTACAGTCTGCAAACTAATGAACGTTTTAGTGGACTGCAGGACAGTTGGACGCCTGGGCATGGTGTACAACCTCCTTGCTAAAGCTGACTGTGAAGTAGTCGCTGGTGGAGGCGCTCACAGCCTCTTGCAATGTCATCATCCCGGTTTGAGCCAGTTTCCCTCATGGTTCAAGCTAACATCACAGCCTTGCAGTGCAAGTTAAGAGAATGCTTGTGTCTGAGCTGAGAGGACAACATGCAGTCCAGTGGGTGAAGCTGCCGCCAATTGGTCAGGTGGAGTGGGGCAGAAGTGATTGGGGTTTCGGGCAGCCATGCAGTGTACTAAACTCTGGCCATCCAAGTGGTGGCCGGTACTCTCCGGGATGCATTAAGGGGCCTTCAGAGATAACCAAGTGAGGTTCTTATTATACCCATGCTAACCCACCCATCTCTGTCTTCCATCCTGCGGGAGGAGTACCATGGAGCCTGGTGAACTAGCTGTGTGCCTCATGGCGTACAGAGAGCAGAAACAACAGAGAAGAGAGCGATGGAGGTGCCTGGCTGTGCAGAGGGAGGAGCAGCACCCTCAGGAAGAAGGGATGGCTGGGGCTCCCACACAAGCCACTGAAGAGCCACAGCGAGCCACCTCTGGTCAGCGCCTGGCAAAACCAAGGGTCTATAGACGCTGCCTTCCATTCCTGCAGACGACCGAGAACCAGTGTCACCAAAAGACTGCGAATGTCTAAGGAACTGCTCGGTTACATCTGCAGGATTTGGCGCCACAGGGAAATGGAGGCCATCCACTGCCGATGGCCATGAAAGTGACCATGGCGCTCAATTTTTATGCCAGTAGCTCCTTGCAGGACTCCACAGGCGACCTCTGTGGGATGTCACAAGTTTCAACCCACAAATACATGCACGAGGTCATGGATGCCATCTTCACAAGGGCACACAACTTTGTGCATTTTGCCCAGGACCAAGAGAGCCAGGGGCTTCCACTCGCTGAATGTGCAGCTGGTGTGCGACCACCACAAATACATCCTGCAGAGAATGTCCATGACTCCTACATTCTCAATAGGTCACAGATCCCTGACGTCTTCTAGGGTCCACTGAGGCTGCAAGGTTGGCTCCCCGTGGAAAAGGGCTACCCACAGAGGACGTGGCTGAAGACACCCATGCGGCGGCCTCAGACTGCAACAGAGCGAAGGTACAATGAGGCTCATGCTGCAACTCACAACTTGGTGGAGAAAACCATCGGGATGCTGAAAATGAGGTTCCGGTGCCTAGACTGGTCTGGTGGAGCCCTGCAATATAGTTCACAGAGGGTGTCAGGCATCATCATCGCCTGCTGCGCCCTTTACAACCTGGTGCTGCAACAGGGGAGGAGCTGGCTGAGGAGGAGATGCAGGAGCTGGAGGTCTCCTTTGATGAGGAGGACATCAACGGTGATGAGGGTGAGGAGGTCTTCAAAGGCGACGATAACAGTGATGAGGCCCTCGCACTGGCCAGACAAGGCAGGGCGTGCTCGAGAGGCCCTTATAGCCAATAGATTTGTGGAGGATTATGACGACATGCAGTGTGGAGACATCATGGATCCTCACGTTGCATCTATGAACGTTTGACTCCAGTCTGGCTTATGGCAGCACACATACCCTCTGTGATAATGCTCCTGTCATTGAGACGCAGTGGAGGCCCTAATAATCGTTCTATTGCAGGAGGATAATGACGATATGCAGCAAGGACACTCCATAGATCGTCACATAGCCTCTGGCCGAGGGCAGCTCGCTTGCGCTCTGTGATCCGGCTCACATCGTAGAGTCGCAGCCATGAAACTTTAAAAGCACCTGATCCTTTGTCCACCTTAAAGGTGAGAGCACACAGAGAGAATGACTGAACTCTGTGATGCCTGCCCACAACATTCCAGCAGCAACGACAAGCACCATTGAGGTGCAGGCATCACTAATATGTCCAGGGAGTGTGAAGCTGAACCATCACTTTGGTCTGAAGGCTGCAAGGCACAGGGAAGAGGCGATGGAGTTCAGCCAGCGCGGCAGTGCAGGAGCTACATCCTGGACCAAGGTGTCCATGGCAACCACCATCTTACCAGTGTTGACCTCAGTGTGTTGGCATCCGGCACTATCACCTCAGCCTGAAAGCGGATGGACTTCTCCATTGTGCCTTGCAATCTGAGGACTGCAGCGGACATCCCTTCCTGATGGTCCCGAGCTTGCCTTTGCAGCTCCAGCAACTGTGACATGACCGAGTCCAGAGGCTCGTCATCTGACTCAGACTCAGCAAATTTCTGGCCTCCAGCAGTCCTTCGTGTGCCAGAAACCTGGGAAGTTCCTGCTGCCACCTGCTGTGGATCAGAAAGTGCAATGTGCTCACCAGATTGTGATCTTGAGGCTACTCTAAAGCTAGGCCCCACCGAGGTGTGTCTCTGCGCTGGTGGAGGGTGTGGGTGAGCGCTGTGATGGAACTTCAGGGAGTTTATCAGCGGATTCCTCTTCTGAGCTTCCCTCGCAGCTGGATTGGAGGCCCTGGGTCATGGACTTTCTTGGCTGTTTGGCAGATATGCCTGCGAAAGCAAGGAGAGATAATTAGTGCATGGCAGTGGCCTGTGAAAGAGGACACATCACTCACAGCATGGTTGTCTGATGGATGTTGCACTGCTGGATCCTCACTTGGTAGAGCATCGCCGACCTCACTGTCAGCACCAGGACCAATCCAGATCCTCGCTGGCCAGCTGGATGGCTGTGTTTTCAAAGTCTTTGAGGACCTTGATTTCAGGCATTCCGCCACTAGTCTGCAACCTCTCTATCTGGTTGTGTGCCAGCTTGTCCTGCATGAATAGAGATGGAGAGAGTATAAGCAGGATGCCTGCCAGGCCAGATGATAACGATGTCTGGTATGTATGGGTGGCAAGTGGTGCCATGGACGGGATGAGGAGAATGAAGGTGTGTGTGTGAGAGAGTGAATGGCGATGTCCCATGAACTGGCAATGAGTGAGGGCCCTGTGGATGAGTAATGGATTTGTGAGTGTGCGAGTTGAGAACGATGAGAAGAGTGACTTACCCTGGCGGAATGAAGGAGATCATCCATCCTCTTGCAGCACTGGGTGGCTGTCCTCTTTTTCAGGATGTTGGTGCTGACCACTGCTGCCATCGCCTCCCAAGGCAGATTGATGATGTTGCTACCTGTCCTGCAGCCAGAGCTGGGGTAGAGGACATCATGGCGGGCCTCCACTGTGTCCAAAAGGTGCTCGAGAGATGGGTCATTGAACCGAGGGGGGTGCTGCAGTCGTCTTGCCTTTCAGAGCCATGTCTTTCGTGCAGCAGGCATGGGCTGGAAGCACTGAGAGGTGAGCGCGCGGCTGCACTTTAAATATGGTGCCCGACATGATGAAGTGGTGAGCTGATGGCATAGCGGGCAAATGAATGTCCGCCCACCATGGAAACAGTGTGTTTCTTGGGAATGCATAAGTAATGCAATGGGATTGGGATGATATGGTGTGAGAAGCTGCCATTGTGGTTGGCAGGTAAAACGTCATTTTCCCTGCCTGCTACCGCACTTAGTGCAAATCTAGGATAATTCCACCCCATGGGCAGAATTTTGCCCTTGGCATGTGGGCTCAGCCGGGGTGGGTGGGGGCAGTTTGGAAGCTGACCGTTGCACGTGATTGAGATCGGAAGGCAATTTCACGTTGGTGGGCCAATTAAGGCCCACCCAGTGTGAAACGCAAGCGGCAGTGCTGAGCGCTGCCTGTGTGGGTGGGGGGAGGAGTGTGAGTGGGGTGAGTGCGACCTTCGCGCATGTGTGCGAGTGCGCGCTTCATAATCTCCTTGAGGCAGAGAGCTGCCTCAGGGAGATGAACTGATATCAAAAAAAAATAAAGATTTTATAAATGTTATGAAACATGTCTCCTCATGTGACAGATTCACATGAGCAGGGACATGTTATTAATGAAAAAATAAGGTTTTTATTTGATTTTCATTTGCTTTTGGAAACTTCATCCCACCTGTGGATGAGGTTTCCAAAAAAGTGCAAAGGCCACTTGGCCTTTTCGCCTGCCCGCCAACCGTAAGGTTGGACAGGCAATTAAAAATTTCTTTTAATTAACTTTTTAATGGCCTTAATAGGCCTGTTAATTGTCGGCGGTTGCACTGTCGACTCCAGCGCGCGCCCGCCGACCGAAATATCGCGTGAGTGTGCAATGACGTCATCATGCATCATTTTACACTTGGTCGGGTCGGGCACGGGCATGCCTGTCGAGCTAAAAATTTTACCCTATGTCTTTTTGTGGCCCCCTTTTGTCCTCTTCACAACTTACTTTCCTTCCTATCTTTGTGTCATCAGCAAATTTGGCAACTATCCCTTCATCCAAGTCATTTATATAAATTATAAACACTTGAAGTCCCAGCACTGATCCCTGTGGCACACCACTCCTTACATCTTGCCAACCTGAAAAAGACCCATTTATGCCTACTCTCCGTTTCCTGTTAGCCAGCCAATTTTCTCAATCAGACCATATGTATGTAAAAAAATCATACCTTGAAATATATGTAAGCAGAAATGATATTTTAATAATATCACTTGCTATGTTTTTAGGATTTCACCGAATGTCTCTTTAATGTAGTGTCTGCCTTGGATCAGTAATAGTACTCTTGTCTCTGGCCTACAGGCATTGGACCTATGGGATCAGTTCCCTGGGGCACCACCAAGTACGAGAAAGCCAAGTATAAAATATTTATGTTTGAAAGGATCATGTGGGGGAGTGCGAAGGGGCCCCAAAGATTTTCAGTCCAGCTCTGGTTGGAGAAGCCACCTGTTGGATGCAATGTTAAACTGAGGCCCCCTCTGTTTGTTAAAGATCCCAGGGCATTACCTAAGGAAAAGCAAGGAAGTTCTCCTGATGTCCTGACCAACATTTACCCCTCAACCAACAACACTCAAACAAATGAACTGCTTATTTATTTCACTGCAATTTGTGGAATCTCACTGCAAATTGGCTGTGTGGCTGGCTACTAAACAAGTAACTGAACTTTAAAAGTATTTAATTGACTATAAAGCAATTTGTGATGTCTTGCAATGTAAAAATTGCTACATAAATGCAGTTCTTTCTTGGAATGTGAACATGCAGGATGATTTCTGTAAACAAGCATGTCCTGCAAACAATAGTGTGACCTTACATACACACTTGATAATTTCCCAAGTGTTAATCAGATACCTTTGTCACTAAATAATTCACTGTAGTTGATACAACACTCCAGTGTTCTCCCTACTTCAAGATAGCAGAAGTATAAATATTCTATTGGACTATATGACTCAGATAAGATATAAAACATATCTATGAAAGTGAAAATCAATAGCAGAAAACTAGTCAAGCAGATCTCATATGATTGCAAAACTTTTAATGTGGCTGGGATTTTACGTGAGTAGCCACAAATTGGAAGCTGGGGCTAGAAGGAGATGGCACTGGCTCTCTTGATCTGATCCTTGATGGCACTGCTATCTTGCGCTGGCTGGCCATTTACTGCCAGCAGGCAGGGGGTTGCAGGGGCGCCTAATTCAGTAGTTGGAGGCAGGTAATGAGGCAGTGGCCACAGCATTAACTGACAATGATGGATGTGCGGGAGCCATCTTTAAAGAGCTGCCAGCAGCGGTACACACCCAAAGCCCTTCTGCAGCCGAGACAGCTATCACCTGAAAACCTGCTTCAGTCCAGCCAGTCATTCCCTGTAGATCCGGTCTGCAGCACAGCCCTGCCTGTGGGGAATGGCCTGCTGGTCATTGAAAGCCAGCAGGAAGAGGCAGTTGTTGACATGGTGGAAGGAAGATCCAGGGTGGCCCTGGATTCTCTAAATCTGAAATGTGTATGTATGAGCACCTCACAAGGCTCTCTAGCACCTATGTCATTGCGTCTTCCATGTGGCCTCTCATGTCTTTCAGAATGCTGAGGCTGGTCATTAGATTCCTCATCATCCTCCTTGTCTGAGGATGTCTCATGTTCCACTACATTCTCATTGGCTAGGGCCTCCCCCCCATGCAGTGCCAGGTTATGCAGTGCACAGCAGACCATCACGATTTATGAAACCTTTGTTGAAGCATATTGAAGTGCCCCACCAGGATGATCCGGGCACCTGAATCTCATCTGCAGGAGCATGTTCTGCTCAATCATGACTCAAGTTGCCTCTTGGCTGATGTTGTGTTTCTCCTTCGTTTCCATCCTCATTGGAGTCAATAGCTATCTCTTCAATGGGTAGTTCTTGTCATCAAGAATCAAACCTTGAAGGTGCACGGTGGGAGTAACAAACTTGGGCACCTGGGAGTGTCTGAGTATGTCGGTATTGTGGCTACTTCCAGAGCAGCGATCACAAACCTGTAGGATTCGTTGGCAGTGATTGCAGACCAGTTTCACGTTGAGCGAATGGGAACCCTTCCAGTTAACGAAGGCCGCTGGCTGGCTGTGGTACATGCAGTACATCACACCTTGAGCCTGGGGGAACCCAGTGATGGTGTCAAATCTTCTGGATCTCAGAATGACTGTCTGATAATGGATGGACTGACTGGCCATCCTAAAGAGGGTAACGGTCAGCACTTTGATGCAATGATTGGGGGATGCCACACATGTCTCCAATAAGCCCCTGGAATGGTCAGGAATTGTGGAAATTATGGGCCATGATGACCTTCACCGACACTAGCATTGAATGACAACCAATCGCAATGGGGCTCAGCCTGTCCACCATCATGGGGCAAGGATCTGTGACAATCTATTGAGAGAGGTGCAGTTTTTGATGACATTGCTGCTCTGGAGCTAGCTCATCCTCTGTCTCTATAACCTTGCTAAGGATGTCTTCTCTGTGTTGGCACCTTCTCGTGGCTCCCTCTGCCGCCTTCCCACCCGGAGACCGCCCATGTAGGCGGCTCTGAGGTTGCTACTGTCCAGATTTCTGGTGTTGCATCTCCCTCCCTTTTAGGTTCTCTTCCTTGCTGGAGCACCTGCCTCCTGAGTAGACGATGCCCATGGCAGGTGGGCACTGCCAGTCTGAAGGGCCATTCTCCCAGAAGCTTTCTCCAACCACCCCACCTCACCCCGCCTTCTCTCTGGCCTCTTTGCAATGCACCCAAGTGGCAGCAGCCAGAATGCACTATAGTGGCTCCACCCCAAAGCCCTGAAAACTGAGGAGGCCGACACGGATCATCCACTCGACACTTCTGGCTAAAGTTTGTAGCAAATGCTTCAGCCTTATCTTTTGCACTGATATGTTGGGCTCCTCCATCATTGAGGATGGGGATATTTGTGGAGTCTCCGCCTCCAGTGAGTTGTTTAATTGTCCACCACTATTCATGACTGGATGTGGCAGGACTGCAGAGCTTAGATCTGATCCGTTAGTTGTGGGATCACTTAGCCCTGTCTATCACCTGCTGCTTATGCTGTTTGGCACACAAGGAGTCCTGTGTTATAGCTTCACCAGGTTGACACCTCATTTTAAGGTACGCCTGGTGCTGCTCCTGGCATGCCCTCCTGCACTCTTCATTGAACCAGGGCTGATCCCCTGGCTTGATGGTAATGGTAGAATGGGGATACGCTGGGCCATGAGCGTACAGATTGTGTTCGTGTACAATTTTGCTGCTGATGGCCCACAGCGCCTCATGGATGCCCAGACTTGAGTTGCTAGATCTGTTGGAAATCTATCCCATTTAGCACGATGGTAGTGCCACACAACATGATGGAGGGTATCCTCAATGTGAAGGCGGGACTTCGTCTCCACAATGACTGTGCAGTGGTCCCTCCTACCGATACTGTCATGGACAGATGCATCTGCGGCAGGCAGGTCAGTGAGGATGAGGTCAAGTACGTTTTTCCCTCTTGTTTGTCCCCTCACCACCTGCCGCAAACCCAGCCTAGCAGCTATGTCATTTAGGACTCGGCCAGTAGTAGTGCTACCGAGCCACTCTTGGTGATGGACATTGAAGTCCCCCACCCAGAATACATTCTGCACCCTTGCAACCCTCAGTGCTTCCTCCAAATGGTGTTCAGCATGGAGGAGCACTGATTCATCAGCTGAGGGAGGGCGGTACATGGTAATCAGCAGAAGGTTTCCCTGCCCATAAGACTTCATGGGGCCCGGAGTCAATGTTGAGGATTCCCAGGGCAACTCCCTCCCAACTGTATACCACTGTGCCACCATCTCTGCTGGGCCAGTCCTGCCGGTGGGACTGGGCATGCCCGGGGATGGTGGTTGGTGGTGTCTCGGTGTCTGGACAGTGTCATTAGCTGTAAGGTATGATTCCATGAGGATGACTATGTCAGGCTGTTGCTTGAGTAGTCTGTGAGACAGCTCTCCAAATTTTGGCACTTTTGCCAAGTGGATGATCCATCTCTGCCTTCTCCAGAGGTCCCCAGCATCATAGATGCCAGTCTCCAGCCAATTCAATTCACTCCACGTGTTATCAAGGAACGGCTGAAGGCCTTGGATACTGCAAAGGCTGTGGGCCCTGACAATATTCCAGCAATAGTATTGTAGACTTGTGCCCCAGAACTTGCCACACCCCTAGCCAAGCTGTTCCAGTACAGCTACAACACTGGCATCTATCCAGCTATGTGGAAAATTGCCCAAGTATGTCCTGTACACAAAAAGCAAGACAAATCCAACCCGGCCAATTACCGCCCCATCAATCCACTCTCCATCATCAGTAAAGTAATGGAAGGGGTCATCAACAGTGCTATTAAGCAGCACTTGCCTAGCAATAGCCTGCTCACTGACGCCCAGTTTGGGTTCCACCAGGGCCACTCAGCTCCTGACCTCATTACAGCCTTGGTTCAAACATGGACAAAAGAGCTGAACTCCAAAGGTGAGGTGAGAGTGACTGCCCTTGACATCAAGGCCGCATTTGACAGCGTGTGGCATCAAGGAGCCCTAGCAAAACTGGAGTCAATGGGAATTGGGAGGAAAACTCTCCACTGGTTGGAGACTTACCTAGCACAAAGGAAGATGGTTGTGGTTGTTGGAGGTCAGTCATCTCAGCTCCAGGACATCACCGCAGGAGTTCCTCAGGATGGTGTCCTAGGCCCAACCATCTTCAGCTGCTTCATCAATGACCTTCCGTAAGGTCGGAAGTGGGGATGTTCGCTGATGACTGCACAATATTCAGCACCATTCATGACTCCTCAGATATTGAAGCAAATGCAGCAAGACCTGGACAATATCCAGGCTTGGGTTGACAAGTGGCAAGTAACATTCGTGCCACACAAATGTCAGGCACTGACCATCTCCAACAAGAGAGAATCCAACCATCGACCCTTGATGTTCAATGGCATTACCATCACTGAATCCCCCCACTATCAACATCCTGGGAGTTACCATTGACCAGAAACTGAAACGGACTAGCCATAAAAATTTAAAAAAAGAGCAGGTCAGAGGCTAGGAATTGTGTGACGAGTAACTCACCTTCTGACTCCCCAAAGCCTGACCACCATCTACAAGGTACAAGTCAGGAGTGTGATGGAATACTCCCCACTTGCCTGGATGAATGCAGCTCCCACAACACTCAAGAAATTTGACACCATCCAGGACAAAGCAGCCCACTTGATTGACACCACATCCACAAACATTCACTCACTCCACCACCAACCCACAGTAGCAGCAGTGTGTACCATCTACAAGATGCACTGCAAGAATTCACCAAGGCTCCTTCAACAGCACCTTCTAAACCCAAGTCCACTACCATCTAGAAGGACAAGGGCAGCAGATAGATGGGAACACCACCACCTAGAAATTCCCCTCGAAGTCACTCACCATCCTGACTTGGAAATATATCGCCATTCCTTCACTGTCGCTGAGTCAAAATTCTCTGATTTTCCTCACAATAGCCAAACATGGACACTTAGGTTGGGCCAAATTCTGGATTTATAGAGCAGCTTCAATGTCGCATGCAAAGTGGAAATGTGTGAGGTTGTATTCCACCATGGAGTTTCCACATGTCTCTCTCAACTAGAACTGTAGTATGAAAACAGGAAGAGTGGTAGCACGTTTGGGTGAGAAATGCCTTGGCATTCTTGATATACAAACTGGGACAAAGGAAATCAAATATGTGTGTTTCACAATTGAATAAAGCTGTCTTTATCCATATCAGTAACTCTCAGGGCTGGTCTACTGCCATGGAATTGATCCTGCCCCTGATGGGCCAACAGTTTCACATGGTTCTGACACCCCTAGTCACTCCACTGGCTCTCCACAGAACAAAGTAGGCAGTAGTGTCGAGTGGTTACTTAATTGTGTTCTCTCCAAGCTTAGCGAGTTTGCAATCCTAACATTTTCACATGAAAAGCCCACGAGCATTTTCCAAATAATGGCAGTTTTTAGTCATACGTAAGGAATTGCCCATCTGTTATACTTAACCTCACCACAAAATTTGACATTGCTCTCATTATCTATTATATTGACTCATAGATGTTTACAGTACAGAAGGAGCCCATTCGGCCCATCGTGTCCACGCCAATCAACAAAGGTCTGACTACACTAATCCCATTTTCCAGCACTTGGCCCATAGCCCTGGAGGCTATGGCAACTGTCACTTTATTAAGCCACTCCAAGCCACTCACCATCCTGACTTGGAAATATATCGCCATTCCTTCACTATCGCTGAGTCAAAATCCTGGAACTCCCTCCCTAACAGCACTGTGGGTGGTCCTACACCACATACACTGCTTCGGTTCAAGAAGGCAGCTCACCACCACTTTCTCAAGGGCAATCAGGGATGGGCAATAAATGCTGGCCCAGCCAGCGAAGCCCACATCCCATGAATGAATTAAAAAAAACTTTATTGAGATGGAGTCTACCCACACGTCTTAGAACCTCAATTCCAGGAGAAAATAATGAGAGAAGCAGGTAACATATGCATATTTGTTATGTTACAAATGTGTATACTGTGGTATTTATTATCATTCCACCTGTTGCAACAACAGACGTCAGTATCTGCATCTAGACTTTTACTGCAGTACAAAGGTAAGTCCAAGGTTGCATTTAAAAAATCTGCAACTGTGTAAATAGCTCTCTTCATAAAGTAAGTACCATAGAGATACAGCAAGATGAAGGCTACCGACTCTCTAGTGAATGCTATACTATTATCTGCTATGGTGTGTGGATTAAGCGCTGATATCCCAGGTAAAAAAAAGGGTATTCATCTCTGCTCAAAAATACAATTGTTTTAATTGCTTCCATTGTATTTATTAAAAATATTGATTTTTTTCAGTGTTTAATCTGTTGGAATCTTATATTGAAATTATATTCCCATTTCGGTAATGCCAGACAGGCTGACTTTGCTGCTCTTTATTTCAGAATTTCCAGTGCTGCCTTAATTCACCAGCATTTTCTGTCTGGCCAATATTTAGATGTGACTCCTAAGACCTATGAAGATTTTACACTTGGTTGGGGTGAGGGGGTGGCAACACTAAATATATTGGCATTTCTCTGTAATTGCATTTATGCTGCAACTTTAATGTCATTGCAAAATTATTTCCACTTTGCATGCTTTAACACTGAAGTTGCTCTATAAATCCAGAATCTGACCCCAGCCTAAGTGTACCTTCAATTCATTGTCAAATGGATTTTTTTAATTGTTAAGGGGATGTGTTCCAATCCAACCACTTGGAGTTGATTTAAATGATTAGATTCCGCAAATACTTCCATTCTCTAAACCTATACAGTTTAATTGCTGAGAGAAGAACTTTGCCCTGTGCTGAGACAAGTAGCTGCAGAATAAAAATAGTGAGAGCTCATTCTACAAGAACTATATATGTAAGAGGTTGAACACAAATCAGCATTGGTGTGGAAGTCATGAAAATGATCAGTTTTCTCCTCGCCAACCAAGTTTTAACTTCTCTTTCATATGCAAACACAAAGTTTATCTCTGAAACCTTGCCGAATACTCTGAATATTGAAGATCTTGTTCATAGCTCATTGAAAATACCTTTTGTGTTTGGAGTCACAACTTTTCAACACCTTCTGACACCTTTTAATGAAAATACTAGAACACCACAAGCTAAATTTTCTATGAAAAATTCATAAAACCTTTGTTAAGAGTTAAGCTGCTTGGGACTGAGCTCCATGTGATAAAAATAAGTATTTTATTCATAGTTTAATTTTCCCTTCTTTCCTTCATGGTATTTGAGTGCAAAATAGATTTCTTTAAAATAAATTCAATCTGAATAACTTACAGTCTTGCAGGAACTGTAATTACCCCCAGCTAAATTTCAGGAAGACTGAAGGTATCAAATTTGGATCCCAACACAAAATCTACTATTGTGCTATTCCTCAACTCACACATACACACCACAGTATAAATATATTTGCTTTACTAAGCCTTAATCAAATTAGGGCATCTTTTGATTAGAATGATTAGCCTTTCATGATCTGAAAAATGGGAAAAGACACAAACCTGTGCCATCAGCACTTGTTGAGGCTAAACTGATGCTAGCGTCCAACCAAATGGAGTCATTCTTCATTGAAAACCAGATAAACTGTCCGCTTAGTTTATTACTTTTTAAGCAATAAACGCATCCCAATTTAGCCAAAAATGGCAATGTCACTCAGAGAAGCTCAATGGATGGTTAAAATATGTTGGAATGATACAGAGAGGCAATGCTTTTGACGATGTTTCTATACCACAAAGTACAGGAAGCTTTAATATGTATCTGTATGTAACCTTCTAATAGCTGACCTTGGAAATGCTTAAGACAGAGACTTAGGGCAGGATTTTTAAGCCCTGCTGAGGGTGGGCATGGAAAAGTGAGGATGCACCAAAAATAGCAGCACTGGCCGATGTGTGCGTTCTCTAGCTTCACTCCTCAAATGGAGGGTAGTCAATTAAACTGATTTAAGACGTATTGAGGCCTGACTGATTTTCCAGTCAGCCCTCAGGCCTCCACAGGCCTGGGGGAATGTTTAGCTGCCTGGAGGTGGCCTCCCAGCAGCGGGCCATGGGGCCCAGGCTTCAGGCAGGTTTAGAAGCCCTCCCTGCCTGCTTGGGTCCTAATGCTGCTCCCACTGGCCCTCGAGCTTTGAGATCCTGCTCACCATCCGACTGCAAGCCTGTCTCCAGGCCACTAATCAGCCAATTTGGGGAAAATCACAGATGAGTGACTGTTTTCCATACTGTGTGGGCTTCTGACCTCCATTTGAGCCTGACGGCAGAGTCCTGAAGTCTGCAGGAAAATCCTGCCCTTGGTATCCAACACACTTGTTCACCTGTATACCTTAATTAACCCAAAATTTGCCACATTAGATTTTAGGTGTTTCCCCATTGCATTGAAGAAATGAATAGAATGCAAATCCCAGGTTACACTCATGTACCTCTCAGCCACAGCCATCCTCACCCCCACCCTTATCTTACACATCACCCTTCCCCTCACGAGCAACTCCAGAAACAATTGACAGAGAGCAAGTATTAGGAGATTGAAAGAGGAGAAAGAATAAAACTAGTTGCAAAAAGACAGCACAATACTACAGCGTTACAGAGTTTAAGTTCAAGCACTACGCCATGCAGTTTCTGATCTTTGTTGTCAGATGCTGAGTGGAAAATCAGATGGGGGGATAACTCAGGGCTGGTTAGCACATTAGTACTATGAAAGTCTGAAAGGTTTGTCCATCTGTTCATTTTCTTGACTGCAGTCAGAGCTTGCCCCTATGAGGCCAGAAGGACTGGGAAGAAATTCATATCCTAAAAATATACTTTAAAAAATGTGATGCATCACCGATTGCTTTTGTGAATTTCATCTGATTCACTTTGCATTAAAAACCCTTCAAGATCTGAACCAGTTGTCAGATAGCTTCTGCAATGTCAATCTAGAAATGCAGTTCTGTTTAATCCTGTTGGTAAATAGTCCTCATTCTCTTTGTACAGACTTTGCTGCTTAAGCACAGCAGCTACAAAGTGTAAGAACACCATATGCTGACAGATAAACTGTACTATACAAACACACATACCCAGTCTGACATCCCATCACCAACAGATGGTAACAATTTGGAAAGGCTTGTGCTGCTTTTGGCTGATATGACAGAACTCCAGCATACTGGGAATATTATTAAATTAGGACACAGTTGGAGCAGAAAATAAACATTTTACCAGAACCAAGTGCACAGATTATTTCTGTATATTTGCTAGTGCAATCAGTGATTGACTTGGGACAATGAACATTTTGGACATGGAAACTTGGTAAAAGAACTATATTCAGTTTTTATATATATATAAAAGTAAGTTATTATTTTAATACATTTCATGACTAATATTTAATCAAATAAGTCCTTGTCCAGCTCCAGGAAGTTTTTTAGTAAAACTTTAAAAGAACAAAATAGCAAATGTGGAGAGATGTAATCTCTTATGCTTTACCAAATTGAAATCTATTGGAAAATAAAAGATATATGCCCGGTTCAGCTTCTTGAAGGGGGAGTTCCTGAAAATTCGCCCTTTCTTGTAATGGGATGGACTCGTTGAATGTTGCAGTCCCGTGGGCACTGATTGCCTCCAGTACCTTGCCCAAGCCATCCTTCATTTCTGGGCTTAAATAGCCAGCTCTGAGGAATATCACAAATTAACCTAAATTGTGTCTCCATTGAACCTTCTGACATGTGGAACCAATAGGAGCCTTTGGATCAAGAGGAAGCGTGGCTTAGCACACGTACGCACACACACAAGCACAAACACACCCTTTTCCCCTCCTAACTTAAACCTAGGTTGCCAATTTAGCACAGATTTGAACCTAGGACCTTTCAGGTCTCTATTGCTCATGCTGTATCACTGAAAAACTAAACCATTGGACAACCTTTGAGCTTAAACACCTAGAACGGTTTGTGCATAGGTTTAATAATCAGATCTGCTTCACCAAGCCTGCAAGGTGTGAGAGGGAATTGATAGGTGACCTGCTACAGGTTTCTGTGATTCCAGCAGCCAGGATGTTTGGGGAAGGCTCTGGTATAGATGCTCAGAAGAGAAAGAAAATAAGTGGGTGGGGCAGGCTGGGCTTTTGGTAGATGTAGGGAAATAGTTGGTATAACATTACAAGGTTGTTTCGTGTTCTATAAAACACTTAAATTCCCCCGATTCAGTGTACCATAGATCTCGCAGTATAGCAGCTCCCTCTACAGGTCTTGAAGCTTACTGCATTATTTTGGTTACAACACCTGTGACAATGCTGCAGACAAATTTCAATACACAGCAGTTTTGTATCGTTTGTGTTGCTGTCAGAGACATCAGATGTCTGATATATTTACCTTGGGTCGAATTAAGTTACAAATTATTATTTACAATTTGCTGGGACTTGGTAGATGGAACAGAAAAGTTGTTAACTGATTTTTAATTTTATTTTTCTAAATGATCTTGAGGTCCCAGCAAAGTTAGGATTGTCGTGAAAGGTATTTTCAAATACATTATCAATTTATTTACAAATTAAACCCTTTTTTTTATAGTTTTGGTCTCCTTACTTAAGAAAAGGTATAAATGCACTAGAAACAGTTCAGAGAAAGTTCACTCGACTGTTTTCTGGGATGAAGGGGATATCTTACAAGGGAAAGGGTGAAAAGGTTGGGCCTGTATCCATTGGAGTTTGAGAGAATGAGAGGTGATCTTACTTAAACACATAAGATCCCGAGGGGACTTGACTTGGTGGATGCCGAGAAGATATTTCCCCTTGTGGGAAATACCAGAACTAGGGGATACAGTTTAAGAATAAAGGATCCCCCATTTAAGACTAAGATGAGGAGAATTTTTTTTTCCTTCTGAGGGTCAATAGCGTGTGGAATTCTCTTCCACAGAGAGCTATGGAGGAAGAGTTATTGAATATTTTTAAGGCTGAGTTAGATAGACTCTTGATTAACAAGGGAGTCAAAGGTTATAGGCAGTAGACAGGAAAGTGGGGTTGAGGCCACAATCAGATCAGCCATGATGAGAGATAGTGGTGTCGTGATAATGTCGCTGGGCTAAGTAATCCAGAGATCCAGGCTGATACCCTGAGGGCAGTGGCTCAAATCCCACCCTGGCAGCTGGTGGAATTTAAATTCAAGTAATAAATCTGAAATTGAAAGCTAGTCTCATAATGGTGACCATGAAACTATCATCAATTGTAGTAAAGACTCATCTGGTTCATTAATGTCCTTTAGGGAAGGGACCCTGCCATCCTTACCTGTGACTCCAGACCCACTGCAATGTGATTGATTCTTAACTGTCCAATGAAATAGCTTAGCAAGCCACTCAGTTCAAGAGATGGCCTTGCCAGCGATGCCCACATCCCATGAAAGAATGAAAAAAAAAATGGTGGAGCACATGGAGGGGCTAATTTGCTCCTGATTTGTAGGTTTATTTGTACGCATAGTTTAATTGTGATACAAGACAAAACTGAAACTTCAAAACAAATATTTTATAACATTGTAGTGGAAGAAGAGGACCCAGCATTTTGGAATTTGAAAGCTAAACAAACACTGAAGATTGCTTTGGAAATCCAACCATTGAAATATAGAGCGAAAAATGCTATATTGTTTCTTGGCGATGGTGAGTATTTCTTCCTTACTCTCGTTATAAGGTCTTTTTTCTTATTTTATATTTGCTCCAGGATAGCATCGCACCTCTGCTGATCCTTCAGGCTGGTTGAACACCACGTTTTCCAATACTTGCACTGTTATTATTAAGCCAGCATATACTGGACAATCTTGGTGATAAAAAGATTCATATTCTAATGGTGGGCAAGTTGACAATTAATAAATCTTCCATGTTGCCAGATTTCAGTTTACAAAATATAATTGAACAATACCAGAATGACTTTATCAGGAAACTGTTCATAAAGTTGAGGAAAGACCACAAAGGGGTAATGAAAATGATAACTCTATTGACAGGAGGAATGAAATAAAGGAGTGGTAAGTTTCTATTTCCAGAAAATTATAATAGAAAGAGTTGACAGGAAATGGAAGCAGTCATAAGATTTTTAATATATCATAGATAATAATAATATTAATCAGTTGTTACAATCCCCTTAGAGACCAATAGCTTCTTTAAAAAAATACATGAATTTCTCAGTGAACCACATGAACCTCGTATACCGAGGGTTTTTCTCACTTTTCCAGCTGACGTTGTGGTAGATGAGTGAGAGAACCCCCATGAATTTTTACCTTCCTTTTGTTGTTGCTGGTAAAAATTGAAGGAGCTCACTGGCTCATGTTGCCAGTCAGGTTTGAGCATAGGTCAAAATGCTCCCTTCCAAAGCAGACAGGAGCTACTTTAAAATATGCAAATAGTGGCCTGGTTGCCCTGAACACAATTTTATGACATACAGACTGTTATGATCCCCGTGGGGAAACCGTAAACCAAAATAACTAAATTTACTAAACAACCCCCACATGAAGAAATCACCAACAAGATTTCACTTTTTGTAACTTTTACTTTAACATGAATGAGAACCAATGCAAATTAAACATGAATTAACAGGCAGGTGATACTGCAAATAAAAGGGTAAGTTTCAATTTAAATAGTCAATACAACAAAGATACATCTTGCACAACCACAAGCATCCGCAATGCTCCCTGCATAAATGTGGCAGTACATTGTTACACAGTTCCACAATTTGCTGTTCTTTATTCACCAAAGATAGGTCAGGAATTCTATCTGACAACAGCTTTCACCTTTGAGCTTCACAGGTATGATTATCATCAGCATAGCATACTTGTACAAACCCTCATCTCTCTCGGGTCACAACAACCCTGACGGTGTAGCTTCCAAGAGTTCCTCTTCAACCTACCAACCAATAACACCCTGGTTCATGGTTTGGCCAATTCTGGGAAAGTACCCAGTTCTTTCATACGCCTGAGCTATTCACTCCGCTTTTTAGGATTCAGTCCCTTTTAGCTCGCTCATACACCGCTTCCCTAAGAGTTTCTGGAATTTTATTTTTCTTTTTACTGTCAAACAGAAAACCTGACCACTTCCTGAGGGTGATTTGTTTCTTCTCCTCACAAGAAATCTCTGTGTTCCTCTTTTTGACTCCTTTTTCTTTATGTCTGCATCTGTGTGCTGATTGCCTTCACCTTCCAGCTCCTTTGCTTGTAGCTCTCTATTGTGCCTGCAGCTCTCCCTTGTGTCTGGTTATATGGTTATTTTGTATCTTAACTTCCTTTCTGTTGGTACTACTTCCAGGTCTAGGGTCGGCAGATCACATGGAGCAGTATTTCTTATTATCCAAGAAAATTACAATTGATCCCTTTACACCTGATGCAAACTCTTAGAAATCCATCTCAAATATTCTTAAAAACAGTCACAGATTCCCTGGCATTTTAACAAAAGTACAAATATTCCTTACTGTACTGTTTCTGGGTCAGAGATCATCACATAGGCACACAGGTATCAAGTGCAACCAATGTCCTGGAAACCACACCCAGAGATGCTAAGCACTGACCATTTAGGCATAAGTTATTTTATATCTGATCTGCCACCTAGGTTCTCATGATGTTCTTAATTATTTTATGAAGACTATGAATTATGATTTTGTCCCTGCATCATTATTGACAGTAACTGATGAGTTTGGAAAAAGAGGAGGATGCAGAGAGGGATGCTCATGTGGTCATGCTGTGCAACAATCTGACAGTACTTAAACACACATATATGCAAATAAGTGAAATGATTTCACCTTGGCAGACATAGTACATGAGGGGGCTCCTCTTTTGAGAAGAAGCTGTAACAGCAAACCCTTGATGGCATCATTAACATGCATTAATGACTAGCTGTTAAGTTTTACCTGGTATTGCATGAGAAAAGGCTTACCTGGTTTATCAATAGCAATTGTCTGCCCCTTCCAGGATGCCACCAAGCATTTCTGTAGACCACCACATACTTATCTGGCCATAACTGTGAGGAACTGCCTTCTCATGGTTTGAATCAACAAAAAAACCTATGCAAAATGATACCATCATCTGGAATGAACCATAAAGCTGGCACAGGCACGATGGGCTGAAAGGTCTCCTTCTGTGCTATATCATTAAATGATTCTAATCATGAGGCTGGCACATGCAGAGGATAGTAATGCCCATCTTTGGTTTGAAACTTGGTATGCTGGCCTATGAGGATGGTGCCATAGACTGGCACTAGAGGAACCATGAAATAAAAGCAAAATAATGCGGATGCTGGGGATCTGAAATAAAAACAGAAAATGTTGGAAAAGCTCAACAGGTCTGGCAGCATCGGTGGAGAGAGAAACAGAGTTAACGTTTTGAGTCCAATTTGACTCTTCCAGACACAAAAATCAGTCCAGTGAATAGAAACCATTTGAGTTGTAAACTTATTCAGGAAAAAGTTTATCTCTTGTGACAGCCTCAGCGACAGCACTTTATGCTGTGGTATATGGGCAAAGAATATTATTCAAAGGGGAAGAACTTGTTTTGAGAACCACATCTCTTAAAGGTGATTAATCATTGATGTGGTTAAGTGTAAAATTGCCTTGGTCAAAGATCTCATTGAGGACTTTTATAATAGAAATGTTGGCCGGGATTTTCCGGCTACGTCGCGGGTGGGACCCACCATGGGTGAGGCGGCGCCCCAATCAGAAGTCCATTGACTTGTGGCGGGACCGGAAGATCGTGGCGGTGGGCGGGCGCAGAAAATCCCGCCCAATAACTGTTTCTCCCCCCTCTGCTGCTGCCAGACCTGCTGAGTTTTTCCAGCATTTTCTGTTTTTATTTCTTTTTAAGCGAGCTCATCATCTTCCTGTTTTACAATCAAAACACCCATTGAACAATTTTCTGTGGTGAATTAATCAATTAACATTTAACCAGATCAATAATGTGCTTTAGGAATGGGAGTATCCACAGTGACAGCTACCCGAATTCTGAAAGGACAACTCCAAGGAAAGCCTGGAGAAGAAACCATCCTAGCAATGGAGTCCTTCCCACATCTTGGTCTCTCCAAGGTCAGCCACAAAACTATAATATTCTAATATTCTATGAAATCATAATTTCTCATGTCCTCAATGACAGAAAAAATGTTTTGAACAAATATATGCATCTAATCATCCAATGATTAAACATTTTCATCATGTACTCACAGCCAATAATTTTAAGCAGCTGACTCTGATACTAAGGAAAGGATTATTAATGTTGTTGCATTTGTTGACATTGAACAAGAAGGTGCATATTGATTATGCATTTCAGTGCACTGCCTGCAGCTTAGATACAAGATTTAAATGCGCTGAAGTGGAGGGGAGTACATATCTCTGATTTCAGTTTTACTGTTACATTGTGGATAGTTTTGTATCTTTTTCTTATTTCAGTTGCCACCTGTGATTATTTTGACTTGATAGCAACAGTTGTGATCCCTAGTGGAACATTCGATGGTAATAATTTTACTTTGCAGCATGTGATCTAACCAAGTTCAGATCTGAAAAAAGGAAATTTTTTGGATTTAAATTCTTAATTGTCCTAAATGTTGAGCAGCTTGGCGCAATAAAAATATGAAGAAATGTCAGAAAGGAGAAAAGATTATTTAGTCTTTCAAAGTTGGTCCCTGTAGCTCTCTGCCTTTAGAGATTTTATGTTTCACTACACTGTCAAACCAATTATTCCCAACATGTATCAGTCTAATCTTTTTCCTCATTTTGCTACATTTACTTTTTATGAATTTATGTTCTCTGGTCCCATTTTTCTGGTTTAATTTGAAGTAACAATTTGGCTTACTTTACAGATAACATTTAATATTTAAATGAGATCAGATCCTTTTGTAATTATTTTCTTTCCAGACTGTAGAGTTTGAAATCTTTCTCAAAGTTCAATCCTTTGACATTTGAGATTAAGGTCAGAATTTTCCCGTTGGCGTGTGGGGGCGGGCCCCGCACACCCACGCGTAAAATGACGCGCGGTGACGTTGGATGAGCGTCCTGACGTCACTGCGTGCCATCATGATATTTGGGAAGGTGGGCGCGCTATAAGTTCGGATGCGCACCCGCCATCAATTAACAGGCCAAGTAAAGTCCTTGAGGCAGGAATTGATTTTGATTTTTCGCAGCCTGTGTGATCTTCAGGATGTCGCACGGGCGCAACGGGCAGGTGGGTAGGAGACATTTGTATTAACCTCATCCATGGGCGGGATAAGAGGGGTGAATGGGGTCACGAATGTGATCTTTCAGGTATTTAAGTGTGAAAGTTACTTACACTTGCCTGTGTGAGCACAAGCTTCAAAGCTGATACCAGCCGCTAGGACAGGAGTAAAAGCCTTGGTCAGGACTTTACCGTGAAGATCATTTCTGGGCCTGCAGCTTTCAGGAAGTCTTCCCTTATCCTGGGAATGGGAGTTGTGCTCTCCACTGGAGGCACCTCCTTTAAGGAGGAGGGGAGGAGGCCAGGAATCCACATTCAGCCTCCAGGGGATCCACCTTTGGGAGGAAAAGCGCAGGCACAAGGGGCGTAGGGCCAACAGGAAGTGCCAAAGGCCAAAGGGGCCGCAGAAGATGCCATTATCCTGCAGCCAGGGTTTACAGGCAGCAAAGCAGCAATATGTCTGAGGTCCAGTGCCAAAGGAGGCTCCGTCTCTCAAGGGAGACAGTCACTTCCATCTGTCAGATGATAGGCCCTGAGATCTCCACAAACTGTGTGGGTGGACGCCCCATGCCAATGGCTCTAAAGGTCATGGCTGCCCTTAGCTTCTATGCCTCCAGCTCTTTCTAGGTCTCGGTGGGTGATCCCTGTGGAGTCTCCCAGTCAGCTGTCCACACTTGTGTCAAGCAGGTGACAGAAACTCTGTTCAGGCATGCATTGACTTTCAGCCACTACCACTGGGACCAGGCCAGCCAGATAGAGCGAGACAGCGGCTTCGCGGTGATTGCTGGCTTCACCCGCATCCAGGATGCAATAGACTGTACACATGTGGCCATCAAGGTGCCAGCAGGTGAGCCCGGTGCCTTCGTCAACAGGAAGGGCTTCCACTCCTTGAACGTGCAGATAGTGTGTGACCACAGGATGCTGATTCTACAAGTCTGTGCAAGGTACCCAGGCAGCTCCCACGACGCCTCCATCCTCAGACACTCCCACGTGCTGAGACTCTTCAGTGCTCCAGCACGGCTGGATGGATGGCTGCTGGGTGACCAGGGCTATCCCCTCAAAAGGTGGCTCATGACGCCTCTCCGCCATCCAAGAACAGAGGCTGAGCAGCGGTACAGTAGGAGCCACGCATCCACAAGGGCTGTGATGAAGAGAACCGTCTTCTCAAGATGCACTTCTGATGCCTGGACCACTCAGGGGGTGAACTCCAGTACCCACCAGATCGTGTGTCACTGATAGTGGTTGCATGCTGCGCTCTCCACAATCTGGCACTGGAAAGCAGCGATGCAGTGGACGAGGAAGACTTAGATGCAGTTGCTCCGGATGCACACGATGAGTCCAGCGGTGAGTCCGAGGATGAGCACGCACAGGAGAACGCTGAGGGGTAGGCGCTGACCCAGTCATACTCCAGGGAGGCAGGGTCATCCGGGAGACTTCAATCCAAAGAACCTTCAGCTAGCCCACCACAGATGGACCTTCAACACACGCCAGGGCTGCAGACTCTACACTCGATACCTGAGTGCTAAATCAGCCTGGATACTGACATTAACTAAGGCCAACCCTGGTCAATAGAGCTCAATGTCAAACAAGTCACTCATAACATCATGGCTTCCCGTCCACTTCCAGATGTGAGGAATCACCCTGACGCATGGCAACATGTCAAAATTTATTGAGTGAACAAATGTAATTTCATAAAGCAAAACAAAAGCGGTGTTGGACATCACACCAAGTCTTCCACAAAGTACTATGGGCCAACATAAAAGCACCAATGAGAAACAAGTGATGTGCCTAAGGTGCCTTAAATTTACGCTTGCGGGTGCTATGTCTAGGTGCTGTCCCCTCGCTGGCACTGGCATCTGAGACAGCCTGCTCACTGTGCTGTCCTGTTGGCCTCGATGACCTTGGTGGCCGTCCTCTGGCCTGTGGAGCCTTTGATGGCCCTGCCTGGGAGGGAGCGGCCAGTTCCACAGCTGGCTTCTCCCCAGTCGCTGCAGCCTCATCGGATGCCACGGTCACTGGCAGAGGAGCAAAGGAGCTGCTGCCCTCATCCGGAGCGCCCTGAGAGGAGCCCGCAGAGATGACAGGCAGCTGCTGCGTTGATGTGAGGTCGCTTCGGACCTCCCTGCTCACCGTAGATGGATGGGCACCGAGCTGGGATACTTGGTGCCCAAACCATCTCCCATACTGGCACTGACCAGCTGAGGCCAATACCGCTGTGAGGTAATACCGGAGTGCAGGTCCGAGAGCAACCCCAGGAGGCCTTGGTTGTTTTCCTGGAGGAGCCTTTCCACGAGAGTCACCCCTCTGTCCGTGAAAGAAGCACGGCGCTCAAGCCATGAGGCTCACTGCATCGGTGATGCTCCGCATAGACTCCTCCAGCACGGGCACCATGCCACACATAGCCTCATGTATCTCCACCAGATACTCTTGGATACCTTGCTGCACTCTGGACGACTCCAGAGGCACATCATCAGCCACCGACCGAGCATGTACCTGGTCCCCAGCAGTCCTCCGACTGCCGGCGCCCTGGGCGCTCTCTGTCTCTGCCCACACCTCAAGCGAGTGTGAAGTGCCCTCATTGCTGTGCCCCGGGATACTAGCCGAATATCTAATCCCCTCTGAGGCACTAGTATCTGCACTGGTGCCTGCCTGGCAGAGATGGTATTACGCTAGTGAGTGGATTTACTCAGGGGCTTCAGGGGTGAGAGGCGGGCCCTCTGCCTCCTCCTTCCATCTCTGCTCTGGTGACACTGAAAGGAAGAAAAAGGACATTTGATTCGTTACAGTGCAGACAATGTCAATGTGCATGCCGCTCACCCGGATCATTATGCATTCATCCTTTCACAATCAATGGTAAACCCATGTTGCTAACTTCAATCACTGAGCATTCAGCAGTGCCATGGCTTCTGTGACACACATGGTGACCTGAGTGTTCGCCAAACATACCTCCCCGTGGCACCCCAGCCTCACCGCCACCATTGGACCTGGGGGCATGGCGCCTCTCAAGATCCATGGCCTGCTGCTCGAAAGCCGTTAGGATAGCCAACTGGGCCTGCCCTCCGCCAGTCCACAATCGTTCCGAGGCCTTGTGAGCAGGCTTCTCCTGAAAAGGAGAGAGGAGCATTGATTAGTTCAGCCTGCACCTGAATTCCCATCGCATCCCTGCCAACCCAGCCAGAGTGGGACATTGCAGGACTCCAGTTCTTCGTCACCCCGCAGCTGCCGCACGCTCACCCAAACAAGCCAGGGCTGACCAAAAGAGTGCAGCAATCGCCCTGAGGCACAGAGCTGCCTCGGGGAGATTGAATAGAGAATAAAACATTTTAATAAATGATGTAAAAATTGATTTAAACATGTTCCCTCATTTGACAGTGTCACATGAGTTGGGACTGGTTTGTGAAGGTGGGAAAACTTATTTATTTATTTTACAAAAGCTTCAGGAAACCTCATCCCGCCGGTAGACGAGGCTCCCTGAAAAATGCGAAGGCCGCTTAGGCTTTCTGCCTGCCCGCCAACGTTAAGGTTGGATGGGCAGTGTTCTAAAGTACTTTAATTCATTTCTCAATGGCCTTAATAGGCCCTTAACATTCCGGCAGTCATGCAGCCGACACCAGCATGTGCCTGCTGAACGAAATATTGTGATGGCGCACGATGACGTCAGGTCGCAAGCCCAACGTCATCGCGCATCATTTTACACAGTGGCCTGTCGGCCTCACCCACACCCCCACCGCACGCCAACTGGAAAATTCTGCCCCTGAGGTGGAACCGTGCCGGCAAACTGCCACACCCACCAGCACCAGAAATTTGTGACTTTGTCGCTTGAACTGGGACATGTTTTTAATTCAAAAATAAAGTTTTTATTTAATGTTTATTTGCTTTAGGAAACCTCATCCCACTCGTGGATGAGGTTTCCTAAAAAATGTAAAGGCCACTCGGCCTTTTCGAAATTTGAATTTAATTAGAACGTTAATGGCCTTAATAGGCCTTTTAATTATCGGCAGACACACAGCCAACACAGCCCGCCCACCAAACAAAATATCACTAGACTGTGCGATGACATCGGGACACACGCCCGACGTCAACACTCGTCATTTTACGTTTGGGCATGTCGGGCGCGCGCCCACATGCCGAGTGTAATATTCTGCCCAGCGAACGGCAAGCTCTGTTTCAGCACCACTGACTGCAAATTCTAGGCCAATATCAATACAAAACAATGGCGCCGATGATTTAAATGAAGTTGTAAACTAAGGGGATAAAGTTATTTGACCTTGCGTTTTGAAACAGGCCATACAATTCAGCTGTTAATTTTCTCTTTCAGGTTCTTTCTTATCCCACAGTGACAAATTACAGTACTACGTCTTGGATCTTCTGCTTGACTCAATAGCTGATTGTGACTTAAACACTCATGGTGGGAATTAATAACATAATAAGAATATAATTTGAATTATTTATGTGGTATCAGAATATTAGCATTTCCTGAAGCCTAAATTAAGTTTAAAGTCATTTGTACAGTATTATTTCAATCCACTAAGGTGCTACTCCAGGTAGTGGGAGGAAAATGACCATCCTTACCTACATCAGAGCTCAATTACATCAGAATTGATACATTGGGCAGAATCTTCTATTTGGCATGTGGGGGCGGTCCCCGCACGCTGACGTGCTAAATGACGCGTGGTGATGTCGGGTGTGCATCCTGACGTCACCGCGCATCATTCCGATCTTCAGATCGGTAGGCATGCACCGGAGTCGGCTGCACGCCTACTGAACTGTCGAAGGCCTGTTAAGGCCATTAATTAACTAATTAAAGTACTTATCAAGGCTGCCCATCCAACCTTAAGGTTGATGGGCAGGCAAAGAGCCCAGGCAGCCTTCGCATTTTTCATGAAACCTCGTCCACGGGCGGGATGAGGTTTCATGAAGGATTTATTAATGAAATAAAATTTTTTATCAAAATTCATAAGCATGCCCCAGCTCATGTGACACTGTCACTTGAGGGGACATGTCTGAATAATTTTTAAAATTCTTTTTTTCAATCTTTCATAATGAAATTAATCTCCCTGAGGCAGCTCTGTACCTCAGGGAGATTTCTGCGCTCTTTCGCACACAGGCCCCGACTTGCCCTCCTCCTCCCGCCTGCACAGGTAGCACTGAGTGCTTCGAGGTGTGCGTCGCACTGGGCGGGCCTTAATTGGCCTGCCCATGTAAAATGGTGGCGCGCTGCTGATTGCGGGCAGCGATTGGCTCTGTGCCCACTCCCGACCAGCTCATCTGACGGAGAGAAAATTCTCCCCATAGTCACATTGACTCCAAGAGAACTGAATGTATGTGATTATTATAAAATACCTCCATTTTTCATGACATTCTGGTTCTGTAGTGCTTTGGGGGACCCTGCAATGCCTGCATTTGCCCCAATGTACAAGATGGCTACAGGTTATAAAATCAGCAATTAATCCCAGTAAGCTCAAATTTAATTTATGAACTGAGTAGATGTCAGATTCTTGGGGAACACTCTCAAAGTCAAAGTCTGAGATTTCTTTCCATATTCTCCTTATTACTATGAGAAGGAGGCATTTTTTTCACACACAGATCAAATCCTCTTACAGAGATCCACAAATAGTATCAGTGGCATTCTCTTTCCAAGCTATACATGACTGGATGTCATAAGATGACATTGGGAACAGGTGGAAATCCATAGAAATCTTGAGTATATAATTTGTTGCACATAAATACCAGTTCACTAGCGCTCTGAAAATGTCTTTTTTTTTGTTTTAGACATACAATGTTGATCATCAAGCTTCTGATAGTGCGGGGACAGCCACTGCTTACCTTTGTGGAGTGAAAGCAAACTATGGAACCATTGGACTGAGTGCAGCTGCCAGACGAGGACAATGTCATACAACTTTTGGCAATGAGGTCATGTCAGTACTTAAGAGGGCAAAAGATGCAGGTGTGGCATATTTTATGTGTTCAAATTTACCTTCAATAATCATTTTATCCTCATCAAATAAAACTCTGAGGGGAAAATCCCAAAATAATTCAAACCGTAAAGGTGACCATCATGATTTTTCAAACTGCTGTACTTTCTATGCAGTGAGGGAAGAATTGCCCTGGTGGCCCATGTGTAACAGTATAAATGTGTTCAAAAACTATTGCCGCACATAGTAACCAGAACACTCTTCCCCAAAATGCACTCTATTGCCCAGTCATAACTGAAAATTGTTTGAAGTCCCACAATGTCTGAAGTCAGTCTAATGGTGACTATATTTACAATGAATTTCGCTATAACACAATTTATATGTACACTTAGCACTAACAGTTGGTCTACCTTCAAGGAAGAAAACTTGTATCGGGAATTATTTTGGTGATAAGAAGGAAACAGGTGCTATATGGGTGTGGTGCTAATAAGACATGCTAGTTTGAAAGTCTGGTTTTAACATGCAATTTTAGTCCTAATTGCTAATTACCATAATTTGAACTTGCCAGTGATCTGCAGAAGCAGATACGCTTGCAGGTTTAGCACTCCAGGACTGATTAGGCATAATTTTTCTGGGGCTGTATATGTGAGCTTCTTATAACCACTTCTACTGAAGGAGTGGAGTGCACTGGCTGACACACGGAACCATGTTTCAGGATGGCTCAGGAACCAAATGAGAGGGCACACAAGTTTTTGGATGTGGCACAGGAAGTCTTGGTGGAGGAGGTCCTGGGAGAATGGAAGTTCTATACCTGCAAGGGAAGTAAAGAGTCCACCTGACCCTCCTGTCCCCTCCCCTGAACAGACTGTTACTACTTGCCTGGCCTCATGTCCTCCTCCTGCACACTAAGGAAGATCTCTAACAAGTTGTTGATGACCAGCCACTGTTTTTTCTCCTGGTGACTCCTATAAGTTGTGCAGTGAGGTATTAATGAGGCTCCCACAGGAGCCCAATGATAGCTTCATCCACCACGAAAACTAGCAGAGTTAAAACGTTGAAAACTGAGCTGCTCCATTTTAACTTCTCCCCCATTCCTTTCCTGCATGTTTGGGCAGTTATAATTCATGCTATTATACTTAAGGACATTATTGAGTATTGTCTCCTGTGCTACTCAACCTTCCTAGTCTTTTGCTCTGCTACTTCTCAACTCAACCCTCTCAGTTCCCTCACTTTACTCCTCACCCAAATTGAACTAATTTCCTCCCTGTTCCCTCAATCCCCTTCAGACTCAGCTTCTTGCACCTATCTTCATTAATATTGTTCACCATTCCCTATTCTCTTCCATCACTTCCTTTTAAACCTGCCATCATACCTCCTCCATCTAAAAAAAAGACCACCTGCCCTTTCTCTCCATCCATTTTATTTGAGTGTCTTTTTCAGAAAATATTAGCCAATATTTCATTCATGATAGCTTCCAATTGAAATTCCTAAAACTCTTTCAATTTTCCCTTTTCCTTCAAAAGCCTCACAAAAGCCTATCTCTCCAAATATACTTGTACTTTACATTTTCTGCATTAATCCTTTAATATTTCCCATCCTCTGAATGAACATTTCTTCACCTTTTTCCAATGACACAGCTGCATCTCATCCTGCTGGCTTTGGGTGGGCCCTGAAGTGCTGATAAAAATTGGTAACAGGAGGGATCCAGGGAGGATATTGTGGGTTAATCACCCAGGGGACTTTAACTGCTTTCTTGCCCAGTTTCTACCGAGAAGGGTTATAATCACCTCCCCAGCTTTTTTCTTTCATTGTAACTTGGTTGCCATGGGGTAAGGGGCATAGGTGAAGCCCTTTTGTAAGCAAAATGTCAATTTTTAACATCTGGAGACAAAGGAAAAGACAGCTGGCCTTATTGCTGCCAGCCTTCCTGACTTGGAGACCCTGGACAAGGAAAGAGAGTCCCATAGAGAAAGAGAGAAGAAAAACAACAGCTGCTATGAAAAGATTTATTTTCTGTCAGTCACCAGGCAGGATACTTGACCTCTTGTTGAAGAGACTGGACCTGTGTTGATAGAAGGAAACTAGAAAATTCGCCCTGGTATGGATGGGAGAATAGTTTCTAGAGCGGGCATTGCTGCTGGAAGTCGGTTTGGGGATTCTCAGAAGATGAGGGAAACGACACTGGGCATTATGACTCAGCAAAACTAGGTGAAGTGAGCTGATTTGAAGCTGGGAGTAACTTTGGACTGGTTCCTACAAAGACTACAATTCTGTGGAGAGTGCAGTGTAATGTATAAACACAGTGTGGGGTTTTCAGTCATGTTACTATCTTTTCTGTAGTTCAATGTTTTAGTTGCCTACCAAGTAATGCTTAGTCAATGTCGAATTTAGATTGTTGCAGTAAATTCTTAAAACATGAAATCTTGTCTTGTGATCCTTTGAGTCAGTTACTGGGAATTCAAATCTCTTTTTAAATGTAATTAGTCTCCACAGGAATCATAACAATTGATAACATATGGGACATCAAATCCTTTCAGCTATTTCTTAGTCTTATGATCTTATAACCAAAATTTGGCATTTCTTGTTTCTCTGATTTATAGTTGAGCAACCTGTCTGGTGGCAAATATGTTTGGTGCTTGGTCAATCATTTAGTCTCTTATTTTCATTCAATTTCTCATTCTCTTTATGCTTCCCCTCTTGTCTTAACTGAGTCTGCAAAAAGGAGTGCTTTAATATCTCTGAAGCGAGACTCAATTTTTATTGAAGCGACAAGATGTTTGGACAGGTTCTCAAATATGGTAAATCAACTGGATGTCAAAGAAAACAGGATGTTTCTACCTAGAGCTCTGCACAGAGTTTTGCCATGTCAGCTATTGAACAAAATTAACAAATATGTTTGTCCAGAACAACATTTCTTTATTGATAAATAAAGGCAGATGTATTTACATTCTTGATAAACAGATGACTCAGATAAACAGATTTATATACATTTTTGAAAAGCATCTTGTCCTATCTCATTACAAATGTTGAAAATCTTTTGTAAAGGTTTTGTGAAATTTATGCCCATCAAGGTAAAGGATGTCATGAAATTCTAATGATTCTTCACCACTAAATGGCTAATATTACATAGAATTAGAATTACATAGAATAGCGACGTCCGCATTCTAACCACTCTGAGTAAAGAACTTTCTGCTTAGTTCCCTTTTGGATTTGTTAGTACCCATCTTATATTTATGGCTCCTAGTTTTGATTCATGGTGAACTTTGTTGTGACATTTTCTCTACACTAAATTTCATCCATATTTGCTAATCTTTAAATTTGTCCTTTTGCACAGGAAAGTCAGTTGGCATTGTGACAACCACTCGGGTTCAACATGCTTCTCCAGCTGGTACCTACGCCCATGTTGCAGACAGAAATTGGTACAGTGATGCCAATTTGCCAGCTGATGCAATTAAGGATGGTTGCAAAGACATTGCTTTTCAGCTCGTAAATAATGTAGAAATTGATGTAAGTTTTGTTTAATTTTATAAGGTTCAGAGATTAGTTTATTCTTTCACGGGATGTGAGCCACTGGCTAGGCTAGCATTTATAGTCCATCCCTAACTGCCCTTGAGAAAGTGGTGCCCTATGAGTCACTTTCTTGAACTTCTGCAGTCCACGTGGTGTAGATAAACCAACAGTGCTGTTATTGAAACTGCAATGCCATCAAGTCTTGCATTTTGAACAAAGGATTAATTAAATTAATCTGTTCATCTAATAATCATACATTTAGATTAGGTGACTGGTTAAACATTCTGTTTCCATACTTCTAATGCAATTTTAGCCATTTAAAGCCTTTTGCTGAGGCTAATTTCATTTAAGTATATGCCAGAACAGTGACCAGATCATTTAAAAAACATTTTCCAATATTGATCTGTGTTCTGTTCCTCCATTGTCCAACTTCTTAGGACCGTCATCGCATAACTCCATTCTTACTTGCTTGACTGCAGCGATTCAGCAATGGCTGTTGCCCCCACCGCCCCCAACCCCCCCCCCCACCCGCCCCCCACCACCACTGCAACATCTTACCTGGGATTCCTTCAAAGATCTATGCTGGACATCTTCATCTACGTATTTCTGTATTGCCTCTCAATGATATCCTCTGCAGAAAAAGAGTCAACTTTCACATGTAAGACAACAAGCCCATCAATAACACTTCTATTAACTGCATCTGTGCTGTAAACCTCTTGTCCATTACAAAGTCTTATGAGCCTCAACATAGTCCACCTGTCTAACAGGAAAACCAAAGCCATCATCTTTGGTTCCATCACCATTCCATCACCCTCCCCAGCTATTCTTTCAGGTTGAACAGTTGGTAACCTCGACATACTGTTCAACCATAAGCTGAATTATTAACTTCACATTGTATTCATCATCCAGGCTACATATTTCCATTTTAGCAACATTGTTGACCTCTGTCTCTACCCAAGCTCCTCTGCCTCTTACATACATTTATCATATCCCATTGCAATTACTGCAATGTTTTCCTTGCTGGACACCCATGCCCTATCTTCCATAGATCCCAACTTATCCTGTCCCACATTGTCCCACATGTTAAACATCACTATCATTGCTGATCAGCAGTAAGGCAAATACCCAGCTTAAAACATCAAGTAAACTCTGGTACACACATAATGATGCTACCCTCAAATTTCTTTGATCGTTTAGACCCATCGATAGATAGCTGAACTCCAATGCATCTTGGCTCCACCCCTGCTAAGGAGCTCCACGTGCAAATTTCCCTGCAGTCAATTTTCCGTTTCTTTGAAAAGATTTTTATGGCTTCAGTATGAGTCACATTAAAAACTAGAAAAATATTCATGATTACATGTTCTTTAAACATGCTGTGTTAGAGTTTCTGCTTGGTGGTGCTGCTTTCTCTAGTGCAATTTGTCCAATATCGCCATAACAAGCGCACTAAAAAAAACCCGAAATTTTAAAAGCAAATTAAATTCAGCACAATGGCGTTTCCATGATCTTTTGCGCTAGTTTTGAAAACATCGAGCTAGAAGCAGTCCCTGCCCACAAACAGGCAACAACCTCAAGATGAATTAATCACCATTTCCGCTAATTGCACTTGTTTGCTGACCTTCGAGAATGCTCTAAAACATCACGAGTTTTGGGCGCAATGACACCAATAGGCATGATTTTAAAGTTTTTGAATGTACAAAAAAATTGACAGGCGTAATCTAGTATATCTAGTAAATGATCCTGTATATTTTTGAAAAGTCCTTTTCAGCCATTTAAAATCTGGTTACTCACAGGTGGTGGATTGGTGATGCTACTGGGGTAGGCAGGTATGTGAAGTTAAGGTTAAAATTTGATCAGCCAAGATCTCACTGAATGGTGGAGCAGGCACCAGGGGCCAAGTATCCTACTCCTGCTCCTGCTCCTAATTCATATGTTAATAAAATTGCTTTCTCTTGTGATGAACCAATTTTCAGTTGTAGTAATCAAGTTGCTATCACTTTTAAATATATCAAGTGATGGCGGCAATTTTTAAAACAAATTATGGACAGAATTTTGCCCTTGGTGTGCGGGCTCGGTGGGGGTGGGCGGGGGTGGTCGGGAAGCTAACATGAGCGGCAGTGCTGAGCACTGCCTATGCGGGCGAGGGGAGGAGTGCAAGCCAGGTGAACGCAACCTTTGCATGTGCACGTGAGTGCACTTCATGATCTCCCTGAGACAAAGAGCTGCCTCAGGGAGATGAACTGATTTCAAAAAAAAAATTAAAGATTTGATAAACGTTATGAAACATGGCCCCTCATGTGATACTGTCATGTTAGGACATGTTATTTATGAAGAATTAAAGTTTTTATTTATTTTTATTTGCTTTTGGAAACCTCATCCTGCCCGTAGATGAGGTTTCCACAAAAGTGCAAAGGCTGCTTGGCCTTTTTGACTGCCCGCCAACCGTAAGGTTGGATGGGCAGTGAAAAATTTACTTTATTTTACTTAATAGGCCTTTTAATTGTCGGCGGGCGCGCTCCCGACTCCGGCGCCAGCCCACCGCCTGAAATATCACGAGAATGTGCGATGACATCAGGACGCACGCCCGACATCATCAAGCATCATTTTACACTCAGTCGGGTCGGGCGCGCGCCCACCCACCAAGCTAAAAATCCTGCCCTATGTTTTAAAATGCTGCCCAGTTTTGCTGGTTTATGCAAATTTTGTATTTGGCAATATGCAAATGAACTTGAATGGAAACAATTGCAAGTTGTGCACCTTTCACTGATTGTGACAAAGCAGAAACTCTACCCCAGAGTTTCAATTGTAAAGTATTGACGAATCACAGATTAAATAGGAGTTGGCAAACATTCTGCCATCTAATCTACTGACTAGTATTAGGAAACAGCGAATTTAATATTGTGCTAAACAAATGGACAGAAGTTAATTAAATTAAAAATAACGGTATAATCTCAACCGGCAATAAAGACTAATTGCACTTTGATCAATGTTCGTCAGTACAATAGTTTACCTGAAAAAGCAATCCAATGTGATTGTTAGACTCTCAACTAGGAGAAAAAGTTCAACATGGGAACATAGGAAAAATTCCCAGTCTTTACTGTCATTCACACATAATCTGACAAAATACGTAAAGAGACATAGATATTCAAACACTGAAACATACCAATTGGCCCAACAGGGTGTTACACAAGCAGTAGCCCCAATCCCATCTGCCAGCTCTCTGTCCACATCCCTTTAATTTCAGCCATCTATCTGAGCCTTGTTGGCACTGGCCAAATGATAAGTCTACTGGGGAGGTGAAGTAATGGGGTGGGGTGGGTGGGGGGCACGGGGATTAATCGGGACCCTGTACAACCAATGGAGCACTCCTGCTTCTCTTGGCTCCACAGGAATGTATTGAAACATTTTTAAAGAAAGCTATGCTTTTGTTGGTGTCAGCTATTCAGGCCAATGAGGTTGCTGAAGAGTCACAATGGAGCAGGAGTGCTTCTCCTAGCTCCACATTAAAACTGTGGACCTCTGAGATTGCCTCCACCTCCTCTAGATTCACCTTAAATTCCTGCTAGACAATTTTGCTACCCCATCATCATGGGCAAGCTGCCTTCTCGGCTGATGTGTACAGCTCACTGGTACTATAATAATGACCATTTTGCCATGGCTGTGCTTGTGGCCATATTAGGTGCATGCAGTATTTGTTAAATGTGGATTGTACCCTGATTCAGGTTAGAGACAATTTCTCGGCTCATGTTTTTGAGAAGTTATATTTTATGTAAAAGTACCTGCTAATTTACCCGCAATTCACAGCATTGCTACAATTGTGAGAACAATTCTCAAGAAATAATCTGAAAGGACTAAGTATACTTATATAGCTCCTTATCATATTCTTGTTATGATGCGGCAGATGATGTGTGCCAGGTGGATCAAATCTACGAGGGAAACTTGATCACATGGTCACAACTGTTTTGCAATTTGTATTTTTTTTGAGATTCATGCTCTGAATTCAGTAGTGATAAGACTATCATGACTTCAGAGGTTTTTAGAAAACTAAATTAAACATCTATTAACAAAAGAAAAGATTTCAAGCACATACAAATTCTACAAATTCAAAGTCTACAAATTACTACTATAACTCCTAAAATGCCTAATTATTCTAGCTGTCAGTTATGCCTCCAACAGTAGGAAAACAAAAAGATTTAAACAGCCACAGGCAAAGCAACATGATACTGTGAACAGTGATATTCAAATTGAGTTTTCTGAGCTTCGGTTCCTGTAGACTGCAACTTGATGCGCAGAGGCTGGCGGGTTTTCACACTTGTTTTAGATCTTAAAATGCCTTCTCCTTTTACACATAGTCTCATCTCTCTTAGACATGTTTCTCCCTTTTTAATGTAAATTCCATTGTTCTAATACGTCTTTGGAACTTTACTTTTCTCATAATATAAATCTTTTCATAGTGCTAATTTTATCGATATCCTTTGAGAAAAAGAGACACACTATTTGGCTGAGCTTCTTCTGGCTAGGTGTAATATCTTGCCATCTCTTTGAAATTCAAACTAACTTAATTTATCTAAAAATGCAAATATTCCTCACCCCTCACATTCTAAAACTTCAGCCACGTTTACCTATTTAGCATTTCAAACCTAGATGCTTGTTGATAACTCAAAGCTTCCAGACCAGCTGTCTTCAATTCAATTAAATCCCACACACATTGGGCAGAATATTGTGCTTGTAGGGCGGGCTCGCGCCAGACCTGAACGAACATAAAATGACGTGCGATGACGTCGGGCAAGCGTCCTGATGTTATCACGCACTCGCGCAATATTTTGGTTGGCGGGCGTGGATGGAAGTCAGCAGCATGCCCACCGACAATTAACAGGCCTATTAAGGCTATTAAAGTTCTAATTAAATGAAATTTTCCACTGCCCATCCAACCTTATGATTGGCAGGCAGGCAAAAAGGCCAACCAGCCTTTGGATTTTTTTAGGAAACCTCATCCATGGGCGGGATGAGGTTTCCAACAGCAAATAAAAATTTTTAAATTTCATTCATAACATATCCCTGCTCATGTCACATGAGAGTACATGTTTTTAACATTGCTTAAGTTTTTAATTTTTGAGTTTATAAATCTTCAGCTCCCTGAAGCAGATCTGTGCCTCAGCGAGCTTTCATTGCATGCACCCGTGCACATTCGTGAACTTAAGCGCTTGCGCACCTCCCGCCCCCACCCAGCAGCGCTGAGCGCTGCAGTGTGGCTGGCCGTTGATTGGCCAGGCAGCATGAAATCCATGCTGGGGCTCGATCGCGGGCAGCAGTCAGCTTCCCAACCACTCCCAGGCCCGCCTCCTCGCGCCCACCCGACGAGGGCAAAATTCTGCCCCTACACACAGAGAAACTAATCTAAACCCCACTATTAACCCACTTTTACAATACATCACAATAATATTATGAAAATTATTATATTTTCATGACAATTCTTAAGACACGCTAAAAGCATTTTATAACAAATGAGTAATTTTTTACTGTTAACACATTGGCAAGCTTGGCAATTGATTGCAAAAATGTAGATTCTACAAACAAAATTATTATCCAGTCATCCTGTTTTTGGTGGTGTTAGTTGAGGAAGGAATGTTGGACCAGATAGAATTCCTACTCTTTCAATTGTGTCCTTGGGATCTTTTATGCTCACCAGCAAGACAGATAGGGCCTCAGTTTAAGAGTGCATCACTGTCTATGGCTCAAATATCAGCATAGATAACGTGATTAGATCATGAAGTGTGGCTCAAACCCATGAGCTTCTTACTCACAAGTGAGTGGTACTAATTTTGCCAAAAAATATATTTTATGAAAGCGGGAATCTGGATTCATTTATGTGAGAAAATGTAATTATGTGGAAAATATATATCGGTATATAATTTTGTAGGGCACCATGCACTATAAATAAGGATCGTCTTTATCACATCAATTTTCACCTGTGATTATACTGTAGCTTCTGGTTTTGGATCTATTTCTGTGAAACAAGACGCCAGCCAGCGGAACAATTGTTAATTATAAATTGCACTGAGGTTAGCTGGAAAGGATCTCTGCGCATGCACGATTCAGAGTAATAGCAATGGGTCTGCAGCCTTTTCCTGGTTGATGGTGTATCCCAATTTAAATTTCATGTGAGAGAGAAAATGTTTGTTTATTTTTCCAGGTCATACTTGGAGGAGGAAGAATATACATGACTCCAGAAGGAACTTCTGACCCTGAATATCCAAAACTCAAAACACAAAATGGCATTCGAAAAGATAAAGAAAATCTGATTACCAAATGGCTCAATAACAGAAAAGTACATACTGAGATTTTTCACAGTAGATATTCCATTGAATGTTTTATCCAATAATTATATGCAAATTTATTAAGTGTTGCATTCTAACATTTTCCAGGATGCAAAGTATGTGTGGAATAAAAAGGAATTTGATGCCATTGATGTGAAGAAAACCAAGTATTTGATGGGTAAGTCCACCAGAAGTTATTCTTTGCAGCACCATTTTAAAAAGAGTTATACCTTCTGTAGGAAAGGCTGACATGGACTCGCATTGTAGGGTATATTCTGAATATTGTTATGACCAGGTTAACAGGGGTGAACTGACTCCTCTCTTCGTCCCACTCCTGAGTTGGTTATAACAGAATTTGAAGTTAAAAGGGAAGTGATATATATTTAACTGTGTACAGCTTGGTGTAAGAAATAAGCCAGCAAGGTTCCTTAAGTTAACAAGTAAAGAGTTAGTTTTATTGCTAAAACTTGCTCAGGTAAAAATGCAGAAATTATAAACAGGAGGTTTAACATGTACGACTATGTGCAACTACCCATTAATGCAAAAACAACATAGACGCAATCCCCCAAAGCATGCAAAAAAGTAGTAAAACTCTGCTGAGTATCAGATTTTAAAAACCTGTACAGTTTTTAAACAAGCAAAGTCAGAAAAAAATATTATCCACGAATTGTCCAGAGGCCTGTTTATGGCTGAAGAGTCCTGGTCCACAGTAGCCGTTGGTTTTTGGGGTTTCTCACTGGGGACAATGGTGTTGTTTCAGAATTCTCCTTTTAAGAACTCTCGGTTGGCAGCAATGAGGCTTTTCAAATCACAAGTAGCTCAGCTTTGATGGGAGAGGTTTCAGAAGAAAGAGAGATGGGGTAAGGCTGTTGCCCCCATGGCAATCTCTCTCTGGCTATCCAAAAATCCAGTATCTTTTCTACAACCAAGAGCTGGATCATGTGACCTCTCTCTGAAAGCCCCATAGAATCTGGGCAGAATGGTCCCAGACTTGCACTAAGTGTAGTAGCAGCCGGAAAAAGGGCGTTTTACCTGCGGGCTGCAATGGAGCTTTTCACGCCGTATCGTCCCATTCCCGCCTCATTAATTATGCATTCTCGGGAAACATGCTGGGTCGCTGGCAGGGCGGCCTCTGAATCAGCCACCCCGCCATCACCTCAGGCCTTCAGTAAACCAGGCACCATGTTTAAAGGCCGCCTCTCCACAGAGCTAGCACTCTTCAAGGGATAGGAAGCTGTTGGGAACTGATGGCTGCCAAAGAGAGGAAACATGCTGCCCCCAGATTTAGCAACGCCTCCTTCAAGTGCCTACTGGACGCAGAGGAGGCACACTGTGATGTCCTCTACCCCAGCTCTGGGCAAAGACCAGCAAGCAAGGTCACCAATCCAGCTTGGAAGGCGGTGGCAGCAGTGGTCTGAGCCAACGCCCTGCAAAAGAGGACAGCCACACAGTGTCGCAAAGGATGAATGGTCTTATCCGTTTTGCCAGGGTAAGTTACTCTTCTCATCACTCTCAACTCACACACTCACAAACCCATCAGACATCCACAGGGATCTCACATCTCAAGGGACAACAACACTAACTCTCACACACACCCTCACATCACCATCAGGCTCACACCCTCTTGAGCTCATGTCCTCATCCTGTCCATGGCTCTGCTCACCATATAAACATTCCATGCAGTGCCATGTGTCCTGCTCACACACTCTCCATTTTTTTTCATGCAGGAGAAGCTGGCTCACAATAGCAGAAAGAGGTCCCAGATCAGGGGTGGAGTGGCCCACATTAGACCCCCCACTCACTTTGAGGAGTGTGCCATCATGCTGACTGGTGAAAATGTGGACCCTGCCTGCAGTGACGGTGAGGTCGGTGGTGAACACCCTCGTGGGGATCCTGCAGCACATCATCCCTCTCTCAAGGCAACTGTGAGTGTTCTTTCTCCTGATTTTAACTCTGCTGCCATGCATTAATTATATCTACTTTGGTTCACAGGGAGCTCTGCCAAGCGAGTGACACCCTCAGCCAGCCAGTCCTTCAGCTCCATCCAGGCCCACACCTCCAGCGAAGAGGACACCTCCTCCATTGAAGAGCTGGAAATAAGCAGCCTGGAAGACCCATCACAGCGCTTACTGACATTTTCCACCAACGCAGAGACACACCTTGGTGGGACCTAGATCTAGAGCAGGCTCAGGTTCACAATCTGATGGTCACTGCACTAACATGTGTCTGTAGTAGGGGGAGACAAGTTCAGCCGAGCTCCCCAGCACTCAGAGGACTGCTAGGGAAGAAGCATCTGTCAGGTCCGTGTCAGATGACGAGCCTCTGGAATCGGCCTTCTAACTCATCATGGAAAGTCAGCAGAAGGCGAGGGAACATCACGCAGAGCTGTTGGAAGCCCTCAACATGAGTCGGAGGAGTGTTCCGCCTGCTCTCTGATCAAGTGGTGCCCACATATGGAGGTCTCCATGGGAAGGATGGCGGACGCCATAGAGATCCTGGTCCAGCAGAACACAGACGCGTGCTGATGGGTGTGTTCCTGTAGTGGCAATGTGAGAGGGAAACAGGGCACCTCAACATCCCTCTCAGGTGCTCTTTCCCTCGGGCTCTTGAAGGGAGGAGGAGTGGCAGCTGGACACCCCTGGGTCATCCACTCAGAAATCTTAGGGGCTGTCGTCTCCCTCCAAGCTCCCCTTGCCTGTGGCCTTCCTTAACCTCATCCTCTGTCACCTTAGAGGGAGCAGCTGGCCCACAGGAGGACAGCTAAAGCAAGCCAGGGCCCTCAAGGCCTCGGCTCTCCAGAGGACCCACGCCAAAATCATCAGAGGCAACAAGGCCAACCATTGCACGGGCTGTTTCCACTCCTGCTGCAGATGTCAGTGTAGCCCCTAGAAAAGCTAAGAAATTCTGATCACAAGTGGTTGCATGGGTGGACACATTTTGTCACTTTATAATCTGAAAATGAATTCACTTCCACTGAATAATATGTAATGGTGTCTTTCAGCTTCATTTTCAGACTTCATGAGTCCTCCCCCTGCACCACCCCCCACCCCACCACCCACCACCCCCCTCCACCCCACTAGCAGTCCAGCTGCGTGTAGCCAGACCACAAGTGATTCTGGAGGGAGAAGTGCGTGTGTGGCTGGGCCTTTCGCAGCCTCGTGCAGGCACTTCCCACACACGCAGAGCCTTTCTCCATCACACACATCTCAAAGTCCCGAGCATTTTCAATGCTGCCTGCTGGGGTTCACTTTCAGTTGTCCATCTGAGTTGACCTTCATCTCCACCCACCCACTGACCACACTCCCATGCAGCACCTGTGCCTGTCCAACATGAGGCTCTGCTCACTTTCAATTTCGGAAGCATGGTAGTTGCTAAATATGTTTTCAGCTCCCCTGCCCTTTGCCCCCCCCCCTCCCCCCACTCACCAATGTCCTCTCCCCCATCACTGTTGACCCCCCGGCATCACCTTCCACCTCCCCATTGTCACCTAACAACCAGAACCCTTTTCTTTCCAGGGTGTCCAGGTGAATGTGCACATTCCCTATCTTCCCAAGAATCCCACCCCCATCCACATGGACCTCGCCGACCTCCTCCTCCTTCCCACCCCCAGGGTCCATGTCTACCTCTGAGTCCCCACCATCCACCCTCACCGTCCCTTCTACCACTACTGTCGCACCCTCACCCTGCCACCCCACCCCACCAGCTCACTCTGCCCTCTCTCATAGTCACCATTCCCTCCCACCATACCCACCCTCGTTTCGCTCCCCAGGAGGCAGTCATCGACTTCCTAGACCCCTCCCTTGCACGTTCGCCTGGACATCCCACCTTCCCCTTACTCCTTCCTCCACCCTTACTCCTTCCTCCCCCCAGACTCATTCCTCCCCCGGTCTCCTTCACCACTCCAAACTCCCTTCCCTTACACCTTCCTCCCCCCTTACACCTACCTCCTCAGTTTCTGCATTCTCCCTGTTACACCCTCCCCCCTCCCAACCTCACCCCTGCCAATACCATCGTTCTCCCACTCCGTACCTCACCACCCCCCGACCATCATTCCCCCCTCTCCCCAACCTCACCCCCCTCCCCTTCCCCGGTACACCTTCCTCTCCCAGTCAAACCTAGACCTTGCTATCCACCCCCTCAATGATCATCAGTAGCAGACTGTGGCCAAGACCATGATGTCCCGAAGCAGACCCCAGACATCAACGGTGATTTTCCACCTTCTGTGAGCTGCTTCACTGCAGAGCCGTGTCCGTCAGAATCTACCCAGCATGCGATGCACGTGTTCCTCCAGGGTCCGGTGGCTGTAAGGCTGCAGCATCTTCTGCTCCTTGGATGTCCATGATGTGAGCAAAGCCCTAACGGTAAATCCTGGCTTCTGCACATCACACTTGTTAAGATGTGTTCTGGGCCGGCATGTTTTCCCGCGGACGTGGGCGGTAAATTTGGCGTGGGTGGTTGGGGGTGGGGTGGGGATGATTCTGGTGAACAGGATTTATAGTTAGATGCATTAAAATGATGTTTCCAACATGCGGCAGTGGGAAACGCAGCCCACCATTGATGGGTGGAGCGGATGATGGCAAACTGGTTTCATGACGGCATGAAACTAATATTTAGCCTTCCCGCCAGATTGTCTGCTCATGTCAGCCATGACACCCGACGCCAACAGGGATGGAAAATTCCTTCCTCTGTGTCGCCAGATGCAAATGGAACATAGTAGCTGCTGTAAGCCAGCGTCCTTTCAAATAACTTCATTACATAAGTATGTCCGGCCAATTACATTATAAATGAATATTTTATATAACACATCTTCAAAGCAATATTAAATTGTACAATATCGTTCTTTTCTGTCGCTAACTTGTAAGTTCCTACATTCTACCCTCCCGAAACTTGAGGTCATCCAAAACTCTGCTGCCCATGTGCTAGCTCACAGCAAACCCCTAGGGATCCTTTTATCCCATTAAAGACTATACATAAATAAAAGTTGTTGCAAACAATTAAATTATATTTAGAGAACAGAACAAAGAGATGTTAATTTATTTCTAAAGAAATTATTTTAAAACACACCAATTTACAAATTTCTCTTAACAGAAGCTTGAGCTTCAAATTTAACTCCACACATGTTTTGGGCAGGCGGTGTTAGTGAGAAACTTGCCCACTGCAGCAGAAAATAGACCCTGGATCTCATTGTAATCTGATGAGAAGGTTTCCCACCCATCTGGCTGATACAACAGGCAAGGCTTTGATATTGCAATTTCCAGTGGGTCAGCCAGAGGTGATTTTAAAATGTGAATGAGCCTCTTAAGAGAAGGTTGCAATCCTGTTTGGTTGATTTTGTTCAGGAAGAAACTGTGTAGGTAAGTTGCGAGAAAACTCCATGCATCTCGGAAGCTTCCTTGGGAGTTTTCATAGTTAAGGTGAGGGTGGACAGAACTTCTCTTTCCAGGCATTAATGGATGAACAACACACCTTTCTCCCCTTCCCCAGCACACTCACCTCCATCATACAGCAAATGTGCACACTGAAACCACTTTCATTATTATTCCAAACATACTCTCACTCCTACAAAAGCAAAATACTGATGCACATGCTGCAAATATGAAATAATATCAGAAATGCTGGAAATATTCAGCAGATCAGACAGGCTTCTGTGGAGAGAGAAAGAAGTTAAGCGAAATTTTACATTCCCCTGCCAGCTCATGAAGGGCCTGCCGTCTACCCACCTGCTCCCCCCCCAACCCTGACCTGTTTCCCATTTTACAGGGGGCAGTGGAGGTGTTGAATGGTCTACCTGCCCTCAGGCCTACTGAGGCCTTTAAATATTTAATTAATGGCCACTTAAGTGTTTCATCCCGCCCCCGCTGCTATTTTACCCATGCCAAGTGGGTAGTCCTGGTGCTTTAGCTACACTGGCTGATGTTGGGTGTAACTCCTATGGGGGGGGATCCCCTGTGCCCATCAGAGACACTCTGCCTCCTTCCTCTAAGGCCATACCACCCCCCCATTTAAACCTTCCCCCTCCCCCCAGCCTCTCCAACCCTCTGTGCTCACAGTCACGCACCTGGGCTCTCAGAGCTATAATCAATAACTTAGAATTTCCTGTGGCAGCATAACCAGGAATTCAGATTTTTGCCAGTTTGTACACCAATTTTGCAAATGCCAATTTACACTGAATTTTTTTTGTAGAATTAGACTACTCTGCAGCAATCCTCTATGTCACCGAGTTACAAAGGGTATCAGCTCCAGCCATGGCCCATGGCTCATGTCAGGAACTTGTATAAGACACAGAGTTAACCTATAATGAGAGTAATGCCATCACCAGAAATATCATTGAAGAGACCAATAGCATGCTCAAGCAATGCTTCCACAATTTGCACCATTCAAGAGGTGCTCTGCAGTCCACCACTGAGTTTCCAGATTTATTGACATCCGCTGCATAACGTTATGATAATGAGGAATCAGCCTTTACCACCACCCGGTAAGCAGGTAGTGGAGGAGGAGGTGGAGCAAGAAGAAGAGTAGCATGAAAAGGAGGAAGAGCAGGAACAGCTTTACTGATAATGACTGTGGCTGCCAGAGCTCTCCAAGAACTCAGCCATGAGCGCTTCATGTGAACCTTTCCTCCCAACCCTAATATACAAACAGTCCTGCAATCCTTATCACTATCATCCTTAACACTACCATCTGATTGCCTTCCTTCACTCGTGTCTTGTGGCTCTTACACTCACCTTATTACAAATAATAATATAAACACCAAATACAGAAGAATATGCAGAATTTCTATTCCATATGTGAATAATAGTCAACAGGAAAATTAACAATAATCTTTGGGGAATTCCTTAGTGCCTGTCTTGTATGCTTGATTACCTACCCTAGTGCTCCTATGAAGTGTAATGGAGATTCAACAAAATATTTCAGAATTCTCAAAGTACCTGTGTTCCATTGAGAAGTTAAAAATTCCACAGCAAAAGAAATCCATCTGTGGCTAACTAAAGAGGTTAAGGAGAGTATGAGATTAAAAGTATGAGATTTATAATATTGCCAAGAAGAGTAGTAAGCCTGAGGGTGGGGAGAGTTTTAGATACCAACAAAGGATGACCAAAAAATTGATAAAGAGGGAGAAAATAGAAAATGAGAGTAAATGAAAGCTTCCACAAATATATGAAAAGGAAGAAAATAGCACAAGTCATTTTGCCTCCTTTGAAGGCTGAGACAGGAGGAACGATAATGAGGAATGGGATGGCATTAGAGTTACATTTTGTATCTCTCTTCTCATTAGGAGACACAAAACGCATAGCGTTATTAGGGCACCAAAGGTCTACTGAGAGTGAGGAACTTAAAGTAATTAATATTAGTCAAGAAAAGATACTGGAGAAATTAATGGACTGAAAGCTGACAAATCCCCTGGAGCTGATGGCCTACATCCAAGGGTTCTAAAAGAGGAAGCTGCAGAGGTAGTGGAAACACTTGTCGTGATCTTGCGAAATTCTCCAGATTCTGGGACGGTCCCAGTGGAAGATATTAATATAACACAACTATTCAAGAAACGAAGGAAAAGGAAAAATGGGGACCTCCAGTTAGTCTGACATCAGTCTGGGAAAATACCGGAACCATTATTAACGAAGTATAACAGAGAAAATTACAATATGATTGGGCAGAGTAAACATGGTTTTATGAAACAGAAATCTTGTTTGATAAATCTATGAGAGGATGCAACTAGTAGGGTAATAAAGGGGATGTAGTATATTCAGATATTCAAATGATATTCAATAAGGTGCCATACAAATGGTTGTTTTACAAGATAAGGACTTATGGGGTATAATTTTCCCCCCCGTTGGGGGGGTTGTGCGGGGGCAGGCGGGAGCAGGTGCAGACGTGATCGGCGCCCCCGATCGGGTCCACACCACCATTTTATGTGGGCGGGCCAATTAAGGCCTGCCTGGCGTGATGTCCACCCAGAAGTGCTGAATGCTCCCTGTGTCACATGAGCTGGGACATGTCAATGAACATTAATGAAAAAATTTATTTAATTTATAAACCTTTCATGAAACCTCATCCTGCCCGTGGACGAGGTTCCATGAAAAATGTGAAGGCCGCCGGGGCTCTTTGCCTGTTCAGTTTATTAGTTTAATTGATAATTAAATGGCCTTAATAGGCCTTTGACAGTTTGGCGGAAGCGCAGCCGACTCAGCTACATGCCCGCCGAACTGAAAATCTAAATGATGCGTGATGACATTGGGACGCACGCCCAACGTCACCGCACGTCATTTTACGTGTCAGCGAGCGGGCCCCGCCCCCGCTTGCCGACCCAAAAATTCTGTTCATGGTGTTAGAGGTAGTATATTGGCATGCAGAGAGGATTGGTCAAAGAACAAAGAAAATAGAGTAGTAATAGATGGGTAATTTTCAAGTTGGCAGGCTGTTACTAGTGAAGTGGCACAAGAATCAGTTCTTGAGTCTCAGCTACTTAAAATCTATATCAATGACTTTGATGAAGGAACCGAGTGTAATATATCAAAATTTGATGATACAAAGCTGGGCGGGACAGTAAGCTGTGAGGAGGGCACAAAGGACTGAATTTTCCTGGCTTAAGTTTTTTTTCGGCCACTGAGTCAATTTTCAGGTCATGAACCTGATCTCTGGAGTAGTGGGCCTACCAGTTGCTCTTTGTCAGGGCGAACCAATTAGGAGTCGGCCTCCGGATTTCTCTCCTGCCCTCAATAGATGGTCGAGATTACATTTTATCAGAAGAAGGATTTCTAATTAAAGGGACCAAGATTCAGAGAATCTCACCAGGGTGGATCTTTTAAGCTGCAGCACCCACAGGATCGGTGGGTAAAAAGCTGGCCCCCTGAGTTTTCCACTCTTACCTGGAGATCCATCTAAGGGAGAAGAGGGTCTTCAGTGTGGTGAGCTCCTCTAAGGCCTGGAGGCAGAGGGCACTTTCTTCAACCAAGCAGACATGGCTGGAAGTTGTTAAGGGATTAAGCAGCGGCAGTATGCCCCCTCTAATCTGGCGACAGTGTACCAGGAGGACCTGGGACCTTAGGATAGCATGACAGGTAAGTGGCATTACACTGTCAGATGCCAAGCCCCACACTCTGAATGCACAGCATTCTCCTACACAGCAAGTCTCAGGTCAAGACACGTTGTCCACTTATTCCACTTGCTGCAGGCATGTACATCCCCATCTGAACAGCCAAAACTCAAAATGACCCTCAATGTACTTGCACCCATGCCTCACAGTCATCTTCACTTTCTGAACACAAACCATCCCTAACAATCTCACTACCCTGCTTTCTCTCCTTGCAGAAGGAGAGATCGTACAAGTGAATAAGTGTCAGAGATGCAGGGTGGTGGGATGCAGGGGGCGGTGGGCCTTCTATGACAAAACCTTGTTGGTATTGTGTCCAGCTGGTTCACTGGTAAGGCAGTCTTGCACCAGGAGGAAGAAAATGTCAGCAGTGATCTGCCATGACAGGCTGAGCCTTATGAGACACTGGTGCTTGCACCTGTTGGGTTAGCTGCTCCTCTAGTAGGGTCTCGCCTCCTAGCACCTGCATCTCCCTGGTCATCCCCACTGTCCTGTCGAGGTGCATGCGGCTGTGGAAAAAGCACGTACAGCTCCCATGCCACTCTGAAAGCTGGTAGCAGCAAAGGGCAGCTAGGTGGGTGAAGTGCTGGTCAGGTGAAGCCCATTCCAAGTAGTTGGCACTCGCCCATCAAGCAATAACAGCACTCTGACAGAAGGAATGCCTTGTAAGACACCATCTCAGTCTGGCCATTCCTGCACCTCTTCAGTACAACTGATCAAAGCCTTCACAACTTGTCAGTTTCACTGATGCAGTCCCTCTGGCTATGCCCTCACCTTCTCTTCACTGCCGGGTTAGAAACACAGTGTAACACTGCTTTCCTTTTTGCCTCCTTAATGACTTCAATTGCTTTCTCGCCTGGGACATGGCCATTCCCGACTCCTCCACCAACCCACCATAGGGAGAAGCAGCTGGAGGTAGGAACATGCTGACAAACCAGCCCAATGCATTTTTTCTACCTCCAAATCCACCTCCAAGGGCCTGGGAAAATTCCCATCCCACCTCTTCCCCACCCAAGTGTCTGTAAAGGGATATTGTCAGGTTAAGTGAATGGGAAAGAATGTGGCAGTTGGAGTATGATGCAAGGAAAGGCAAGATTATTCATTTTGCTAGGAGTGATAGAAAAAGAAAATATTTTTGAAATGATGACAAACTATTAAATGTTGGTGTTCGTAGGGATTTGTCTTTGTACAAGAAGAACAAAGTTAACATGCTGGTATAGTGAGCAATAAGATAGGTAGATGGTAAGCTGGTGTTTATTTCAGGGTGGTTCGAGTACTGGAGTATGGAAGTCGTGCTGCAATTGAACAGGACTCTGGTGCGACCTCAACTGAAGTCCTACGTACAGTTTTGGGGCAGAATTTTACGTTCCCTCACCTGCGGGTTTGTAGGCAGTGGATAAGCGTAAAATTTATCAGATGCCCTTCCCAACAGGTTCCCACACCCTGACTTCTCTGCAATTTTACACTGGGATGGGCGAGACCCACCTGCCCTTGCCCCAACTGAGGTCCTTAAGTGGCCAATTATTGACCACTTAAGGGCCGTTTCCCACTCAGCCTCAATTTCAGGCGGGTGGGAGGAGTTCCAGTTATGGGGGAAGCCCAAAAATAAATCGGGTTCAGGCCATCAGCAGGCCCCTTTTACTTTGGGTGCCCCCCCATAAGATCTGATAACCACAGGTCCTCCCCCTGCCCCCTGGGCACTCCACTGACACCCCAATCGCCTTCTGTCAATACCTCCAGACATCCCCTACCCTCCCCGCCCTGAGACCCTCGAAACCTACCTGTTTCTGGAATCCCGATTCTTACAGTCCCAGTCCTGGCCACTGCAGCTTCTGGCATGGCACAGACAAGCGAGATGTCAGCCAATCAGGTTAACTGGCTGCTCCGTAAGGTGGGACCTCCGCCTGAGTGAGGAGCGGAAGTCCCGTCTCCAGCCAATTAATGCATATTGTAGTGTGAAATTGCTGCAGGACAGGCGGTGTTGACAGGGATGTGTTTCCCGCCGACACTTCAGATGGCAGGAAGGGAAACCCCACCATCCTAAAAATCCTGGCCTTGGTCTCTGTACTGAAGGAAGTACATACTTGCCTTAGAGCAGGTGCAACAAAAGGTTCACAATTGATTGCTGAGATGAGATGGGTGTCCTATAAGGAAAGATTGAGTAGAATAGATCTGTACTCTCTGGAATTTAGAGGACTAGAGAGAAAGTGTTCCCATTGGGTTGAGAACCAGAGGACACAAATTTAAAATGATTGGCAAAAGAGGTAAAGGCGGCATGAGGGTTTTTTTTCAAGGTTACAATCTGGAATGCACTGCTCAAAAGGGTGGTGGAGGCAGAATCAATTGTAGCTTTCGAAAAGGAATTGGATAGACACCTGAAGAAAGAGAATTTGCAGGGCTATGCTGAGAGGGCCAAACAGGGGGACTAGCTAAATTGCTCTTGCAGAGTTTTGCATGAGCTTAAAGGTTGAATGGCTTTTTTTCTGTGCTATAACCATTCCATGACTCGATGTATTAAGACTTAGCAGTGCACTTTTTAGCATTTTACAGACGAACCTTTCTCCACAAATATTCAATATTACAAAATAATGAATAAATGACATCTCTCCTTTCAATTTTAGGTTTGTTTGAACCCAAGGATATGAAATTTGAGTTAAACCGAAATAAGACTATGGATCCTTCGATTGTTGAAATGACTGATAAAGCCATTAGAATTCTTCGTAATAACCCCAAAGGATTTTTCCTGTTTGTTGAAGATAAGTAGTTTAAACCTTTGTTAGATTTGCTGAAAAATATTGTGTGTTATAGCTTTCCAGAATAATTACACAATGTTCAAAGCAATTTTCCTCTTCATGTCATTGGAGTTGAAATAACTTTTGGAGAATGAAGCATTGTTCACTGTCAGTTTGGTAATTAATACTTATAAATTAGTATGAGTTGTTGATGATGATGCAAGACACCTCAGCATTATTAATGACCGTGATGGAAATTATTGTCATGGTTACACATTTAAGTGCCAGTGTCTGATAATGGTTGTATTTATCAGCCAGTTTAGTAAAATGAGTTGGAATACTATACGTTCACCACCAAGGGCCTGGAGTTGAATCTAGCCCAACCAAATGGGATGAAAGTCTATTCTTTCTGATGATTGTATGGTGTGAATTCACAGCAGAAATATTGCACTAAATTGGCAATGTCATCCCCAAGAACTGATGATGGCTGACAAGGTTACACTTGTAGTTTACTTCAAGCCACAGTAAACAGCACTTTAGAACAGAAACCCTGAGTAATTTTTCTCCCTCCAGCCAAGGGCACAGTAACCATTTATCACTCTGTTGTTGCTGCCTGTGCTGAGATTGGATAATTCAACATAGTCTTGGGATTACAAATGGAAACTTCCATTTTAAAATCCTGTGTAATATTACCAGAATCAAGAGGATATACCCATTAAGAAAGATTGAACAGGTTGAAACTCTTAATTCTGGAAAAGAAAAGACTGATGGAATACTGGAAAGAGGTCTTTATTATGGAAGGTTTTGACAGGACATATGTAAAGAAACTGTTTCCACTTGTGTAGGAGTCCAAAACTAGGGGTCATAAATATAAAATGGTCACTAATAAATGAAATAGGGATTTCGGGAGGAACAACTTTACCCAGAGAGTGGTTGGAGTATGGAATCCACTAGCAGATGGAACAATTGAGGTGAATAACTTGAGTGTATTTAAGGGAAAACTAGGTAAACATGTGGGGAGAAAGGAATAGAAGGTTATGGTGTTAGGGTTAGATGGAGAGTTGGGAGGAGGTTTGTGTGGAACATAAACTAGTTAAGCTGAATGCCCTGTTTTTGTATTGTAAATTCTATGTAATTTTATGTAAGGTCACAATTGTAGATTTGTGATTAAGGGACACTTTTGAGGATGGAACTTTTCTCTTGAGCTGAACCATAAGCTTATCTGAATTGGGTGTTCACGAGTACTAAATCAGTTTTTATGTTTTTATTAAGTGGGAGAATTGATCATGGACACCATGATGGAAAAGCGATGCTAGCTTTAACTGAAGCAGTTAAATTTGATGAAGCTATTGAGAGAGCCGGTCACCTGACAAGTGATTTTGACACCCTCTCTGTAGTAACTGCAGATCATTCACATATGTTTGCCTTTGGTGGAAAAGCTCTTCGTGGCAATCCAATATTTGGTGAGTGTCAGTACATTCCCTACATTGGTAAAAGAAAGGCCTAACTGTGCTTTGAATTAGTGCATTTTGTTCAATAACATTACTGTGAAACTCCTTGGGATGTTTTGCTACATTAAAGGCACCATTTAAATGCAAATTGCTGCTGTTATTATTGAATGGAATTCGGTTGTTTAAAAAACTTTTAAAAACATTTTGCAGTTCCGCAAAAATATTTAAAGAACAAAATTTCTGTGTGAGAAACTTGGTTTAATTTTACAGGAAAAATTAGTGAAATCATAAATTGCTACAAGTTATAATGAGCTATATTTATTCAAACTTGCTAGCACAAAACATTGGCATCTGAGTTCATTTAGAATGAATTAACAAATTAGTTTGATAACTCAGAATTTGAAAGCTAATCACCGGCACAATTTTAACTTCAATCTCCTCTCCAATATTGAGGACCATTATCTTTTGGGTGCTATGTTTAACAATTGTAAAGACATTCTCTATAAATGGCCTTACAATTTTGGTAAATATTGTGCACAAAAGTAATTTTCCATCTATCTTTTCAACTAATATCGGCTGAACTGCAGCCATTGTTGATTTTGTTCTTTAAAGTTGTCCATTGGTTGAATTTCATCCAGATGTTGAATTTGAATGATTGTGATTCTTCTGTATTGGTGAGTAATTCTTGTTTCCTGATCTCTTGTTTGGTTATATATTATGATCATTAAGCATCAATCTTGTGACACTGTCTTCAGACCAATTAATGATGACCTTCTTGACAAATAACTTCTCAGTAGATTTTATCCAAAAGATCAATCTTGATGGTATAAAATGGTACCCTTCCACGCTCCAAATATCAGCGATTCTCCTCAGGAGCTAGCTTCGTACATGGATAATCACAGGAGTAGTTGAGTAACGGTATTGTCAGTAGCAGTTCTGGGTCACCACATAGCTCAATTCATAGAATGATTTACCAGCACTGTGCATTTTCTGAGGGGTGAAGAAAAATTGTACTCGTCAAAGTAGTGGATCACCAGGCCTAAATTTTTCAGGCAGCAGGCAGGCTTGGCGGGAGCAGGCCGGGGCAGGCGTGGAGCCGATTACCGCCCGTGATCAGCTCCGCGCTGCCATTTTACGTGGGCGGGCCAATTAAGGTCCGCCCAGCGTAAGATGCGAGTGGTAGTGCTCAGCGCTACCTGTGCAGGCAGGGGGAGAAGAGAGAGTCAGGGCGCGAAGCTGCCTCAGGGAGATTGAATCGCTACTGAAAATATTAAATACATGGAGTAAGAATTTATTTAAACATGTCCCATCTCATGTGACTGTGTCACATGAAATGGGACCTGTTTTTGTATGTAGGAATCGGCTGCGCGCCTGCTGATCTGAAAATCTAAATCATGCCGGAACACATGCCCAATGTATCCCTGCGTCATTTTACGCGTCGGCAAGTGGGCTCCGCCCCTGCTTGCTGACCGGAAAAACCTGCCCCAGGTGTGTTTTCGAGGTAAATCCATAATAGCATAGTCATCTATCAACTCTGGATAGAGCAGGTTTGATGGACTAAATGGCCTATTCACACTGTGAATTTTCTAATGTTGCCTTCAACAAGGTTTAACAGGCTTTACAAGCAATTTTTGTCAAACTTTCATTTGCATATTTTAATATCAGATTAAGACTCAGAATTACAGAATTTTAACGGCATAGAAGGAAGCCATTTGGCCCATCATGTCTGCACCGGCTCTCCAAATGAGCATTATGACCTAGTGCCATTGACCTGTCTTTTCCCCGTACCACTGCACATTGTTTCTATTCAAATAATCATCTAATGCTCTCTTGAATGCCTTGATTGAACCTGCCTCCACCACACTTCCAGGTAGTGCATTCCAGACCCGAACCACTCGTTGTGTGAAGAAGTTTCTTCTCACGTCACATTTGCTTCTTTTATAGTCGCTTTAAATCTGTGCTCTCTCATTCTTGATCCTTTTACGAGCCAGAACAACTTCTGCCTATCTACTCTGTCCAGCCCCCTCATGATTTTGAACATCTCTATCAAATCTCCTCTTAGCCTTCTTCTCTCCAAGGAGAACAGTCCCAAACTTTCCAATCTATCCTCATAGCTGAAGTTTCTCATCCCTGGAACCATTCTTGTAAACCTCTTCTGCACTCTCTCCAATGTCTTCACATCCGCCCAGAACTGTACACAATACTCTAGCTGAGGCCAAAGCAGAGATAAAAATCTTTTAAAGCTTTTTGCTAATCTTGATCCTCTATTTACCCTCATTTGCTTTTTCTTTAAACATAACACCCAGAGAAATAAATGGGCCACAGCTGTTCAGTCACCTAAAGATTTTTGCTGTGAAGACATGGCATTTGATTTTACACAATTGATGCAATCAGAATTGAGATTGGCAAGTTGTCTGTAATTTATATAATGTCACATCTGAGTGATTAAGCTGATCATGAGACATTAACTGAAGCTTTGAGAATCAAATTACACCAAGGTTAATATCTAGTTTCAAAGCTTAAAATTTACTTTTCAAATTTAGTAATTATCATCATTGTTATGCATATGATTGTTTACATTTGATATACAAAATGGTTTATTCCTTCGATTGTATTTAGGCTTGTGTTAAAAGTATGCTTGTTTTACAATATATCTAGACATTAGATTTAAGTTATAATTCTATGCATTAATGATCACTGGGAGGAAAATCTACTCAGAGTGCATGTGCCATTGTGGAGACAAGTGAATAGTACAAATTGGTCTTGTAACACTCAGTTAAATGTAAGAATGAATTTTAAATTGGTTTAAAAAGTTCTGTTTGGAATATTACCCCCAATTGTACACACATGAAATATAATTTTTACTGACCTTTTATCTACCAGTTTGAATTTTAAAAGCTGAACTTGAAGTTAAAATTACAAATCTTCTGCAGAAGGAATTGTGCGAGATTAGTTCTTTGCTAGTCCACAGTCAGTTTTGTGCTTTGCTTGTTTGGGGTTATTTTTTTAAAATTGAAACTAAATGTGTAATAAATGATCTTAAAAGTTGAGTGTTAATTCAACAGTACATTTTACATTTTTGTTGTTAACACTGTTGAATTGAACCAAACTACAGTGTTTCCTAATTGTGGCAACTCTACATGTGGTTGATACACACAGGAAATAAATTGAGTTACATTTTGTTTACAGTATTGCTATGGCTAGCATCAATTACTGAATGCATGTATTGGTTAGGTAGCTGTGAATCAATGAATAATAAACAATATTTTCAATTATTTAATATAGGACTGGCACCTTCATTGGCTACGGATAGAAAGCCATTTACAAGTATCTTGTATGGAAATGGACCCGGCTATGCAATCAGTAACAGCAGACCAAACATAACCTCAATTGACTATAGTAAGAAAGTCTGAGTTTTACATCTGTTGCGCTTTATGGATTAAGATGAGCATTATAGTATTTAAATGCTACATTGGCTAGACCATTTTACCACCAAACTGCCTGTATTAATTAAGGCACATTAAAGTCTGTTTATATTACTACAACAGGAGTTAGTTCGGTTTAATAGTTTAAAGTTGAAGTTAATTTCAGAATAAAAACTTTCGTCATTTCAGGAGGATTTAATCTGGCACTTATATATTGGACTACTCTAAGCAATTAATGTGAATTTCCATACAGTATTGGATCCCCTTGGCTTTGCCCTTGAAAAGCTAGAACAAAGAAAATTTCCCTGAGTGCATTGGTGATGTCCTGGGCTTAGATATAGGGATTTGCAGCTTCTGGAATTTATGTAGCTCTATTTCGTGGTATATCTCTGTACCTTCAGAATGGTCTGTCACAGAATACTGATGCTGATCATAACTAGGCTGTGTTTATTGGTGCCGCAACATTAGGGGGAGCACATCCTGCACATGTAAATGGAAAGATGTAAGGATCAGTTACGCATGCACTGGCAGTCACAGCGCAGGCTGAGTGATGCCTTTCCAGTCAGCAGCAGGAGTTACAGTGATTGAACGTAATGTACGGGCAGTAATTTTATCAAGGGGGAAAGGGACAGGAAAGGTCCCAGTGGATTGGAAAACTGCAAATGTAATGCCTCTATTCAGGAAAGGAGGGAGTCAGAAAGCAGGCAGTATTAAGGAAGTAATAGCAGGACATTTAGAAAATCATAATACAATCAGGCAAAGTCAATATGGTTTTGTGAAAGGGAAATCATGTTTGACAATTTTTTTTGAGTTCTTTGAAGATGTAACAAGCAGGGTGGCTAAAGGGGAGCCAATAGATGTAGGCCTGGATTTTCGCCACAAACGAGAGCCTCTCCATCATGGCAAAAATGGCAGAAGTGCCCAAAAGCCGCAAGTGCCGCCCTGGAACATGCGCTTCCTATTTTCATGGGGGAGGGAATGGGAGTGGTTCATGTTGTTATAAGGCTTTATGTAGGTGAAGGAATGTAATTGTCGTAAATGGGTTTTTATGAATGAGAGTTTTTTTCAGTCTAGTGAAGTCTGAAATAAATGCTTAGAACTTCCCATTTTATCTCATCACTGAGGTCTGCCCATGGTGGATACTGGGTGAGTTAGCATGGTGGGTGGTGGGTGTGGTAGGTGTAAGGGCAAAGGGTGGTGGGTGGGGGGCATGGATTGGCATCAGTTGGCATTGGGGCTATAAAGGGCCTTGGGATCGGTACGGTGGTATAGGTTGGCATGGATTGGCATCAGTTGGCATCGGGGCTATAAAGGGCCTTGGGATCGGTACGGTGGTATAGGTTGGCATGGAGGATATGAGAAGCCATGGAGGGTGGGTACAGGGATGTAGGTTGACATGGAGGGTAGGAGTGTGTGGGCTGTGAGGAATGAAGGCTGGAGGGCTGTTTCATGTTTAATTCTGTTTAAAAAAAAGAATTGGACGCAATACCAGAGTCCTCAGGTAGGCCTTCCACCCAGCCCGCCTCTGCACCCAGCATCCTCCTCTGTACTTCCTAGGACACCTGCTCCAAATCCTATTCTAGCCCCAAACCCAGACCAAACATCTGCCGTCCGGACATCCATTTTTTAAAAGTTGGGTTTGCAGAACCAAGAATTCTCCCAACTCTGCACACTTGACTTGTGGATGAAAATCCAGGCCATAGACTATTTGGATTTCCAAAAGGCATTCAATAAGGTGCCACATAAAAGGTTATTACACAAGATAAGAGCTCATGACATTGGATAGAGGATTGGATAACTAACTGGAAACAGTGAGCAGAATTTTGTGAATTGAGTGGGGTTCCGACAGCAGCCAGAAATGTGTGTCAGCAACACTCACTGATGGCCGGTGGCACTTACCCCTTGATTTTACTGGGGGCAGTTCATTATTAAGCTGCCGCAGATTTGCTGTCCTATGCAGGATGGCTGGCGCCCCCAGAGATGCCAGCCCAATCAGAGGGCCAACATCTCAGCAGTGCCACCAGGAGTGGTGGTCGCTGCTGAGGCAGGCAGGAATCCGGATGTCTACACCATTAAATTTTAATAAAACTCAACTGATGGAGGGGAAGCCCCTTTGAGCCAAGCACTGGGGCCTCAGGGATTTGAATTCCCTGACTATGCCCCTCTCCACCTGGACTCCAGTTAGGAGGCCTCCTGCATTCAGTTTCCAGCCTTACCACTCAGTTGGGGGTTTGATCCCCTGTCAGCAAAATGCCGACAGCCTGGTAAAAATGACCATTAATGGGCTATTTCCATGAATAAATTTGATTTCCGCCTTTTTGAGGTAGGAAGCCTGTCGGAAGCCGATTCTGCCATCAGGAAAAATTCCCAATGGCGGGACCACATCAGGAAGCCAATCCGGCCTGAGTTTCCATAATTTTACCAGTCCACCCTCCACCGTGACCCTGCTTCCCGGGGCTGGTAAAATTTTCTCCAGAGAGTTGGGGTAAATGGTTGACAAACTATAACTAGTGGAGTGCTGCAGGGATCAGTTCTGGGTCCACAACTATTTACAACCTAAACTAATGACTTGGATGAAGGGACCAAGTGTATTGTAGCCAAATTTGTTCACGATACAAAAATAGGAAAACAAGTAGTGTGGACACAAAGGCCAGAATTTTCCCATCGGTGATTTGGGGGTGGGGCCCGCTCGCCGACGGCAAAGTGACATGGGATGACGTCGGGAGGAACCCCCGACGTCATCCTGGTCCATTTAAATTTTTAGGAAGGTGGGCGGACAGCGAAATCAGCTGTTCGCCCGCCGACCTGTCAATGGCCAACAGAGGCCATTGACAGAGATAAAAACAAAAAGCTAAAAGCTACTGCGGATGCTGGAAATCCAAAACAAAAACAGAATTACCTGGAAAAACTCAGCAGGTCTGGCAGCATCGGTGGAGAAGAAATCAGTTAACGTTTCGGGTCTTCATGACCCTTCGGCAGAACTGAGTATAGTTAGGAGAAAAGTGAAATATAAGCTGGTCTAAGGTGGGGGCGCGGGGGGAGAGAGAAGTTGAGGGTGTGGTGATTGTGGAGATAAGCAAGCAGTGATAGGAGCAGGTAATCAAAAGATGTCACAGACAAAAGGATCAAAGAGGTGTTGAAGGTAGTGATATTGTTAAGCTCATTGAAAGACCTGCCCGTCCAACCTTAAGGCTGGCGGGCAGGCCAGGAGCCCCAACGGACTTCTGAAAAAAGATAAAACCTCATCCACTGGTGGGATGAGGTTTCATCTCAGTTTTTTAAAAGTTTATTAAAGTTTCATTCATATTTATTAACCATCTTGTGTGGCAGTGTCACATGAGGGGGACATGTTAATAATGTTTTTCTTTCTCTATTTTTAAAGTTTTTTAAACATTCAGCGCTCTCCCTGAGACAGCACTTAGTCTCAGAGAGCAGTGCACTCTTTCGTGCACATGTGCGAAAGAGCGCACTTTGACAGATGGGGAATCCCTCCACCCCCCCCGCACAGGAAGCGCATAGCGCTTCCTGTCGGGTAGGCCGCTGGGCGGGCCTTAATTGGCCCGCCCATGTAAAATGGCGGCCGGCCCCGTTTCAGCTGTGGAGTTCGGCTACCTGCCCGCCGCCGAGCCGGTGGGGCCTGCCCACTCATCAAGGTCAAAATTCTGGTCAAAGTCTGCAAATGGATATAGATACCGCAGGTTAAGTGAATGGACAAAAATTTGGCAGATGGTGTGAAATATGGGGAAATGTGAGGCTATCCACTTCAGATGGGAAGAATAGAAAAATGGAACATTATTTAAATGAGAGAGACTGCAGAATGCTGCCTTACAAAGGGATCTGGGTGTCTTTTGCATGAATCACAAAAAGTTAGTATGCAGGTATAGCAAGTAATTAGGAAAGCAAATGGAATTTTGGCCTTTGTTCCAAGGGGGATGCAATATAAAAGTAAGGAAGTCTCACTACAACTGTACAGAGCATTGGTGAGGTTGCACCTGTGTACAGTTTTGGTTTTCTTACTTCAGGAAGAATATACTTTCATTGCAGTTCAGAGAAGGTTCACTAGGCTGATTCCTCGGATGAAGGTGTTGTCTTAGGAGGAAAGCTTGAGCAGGCTGTGCCTCTACCCATTGAATGAGTTCAGGAGAGGTGATCTTATTGAAACATAAAAGATTCTGATGCTGAGAGGATGTTTTCCCTCGTGGGGTTATCTAAAACTTGGGGGCAGAGTTTAAAAATAAGGGGTCTCATATTTAAGACAGAGATGAGGAGGAATTTTTTCCCCCAGAAGGCCATTAATCTGCAGAATTTTCTTCCCCAGAGAACAGTGGAGGCTGGGTCATTGAATATATTCACGGCTAAATTAGACAGATTTTGATCTCCAAGTGAGTCAAGGGTTTTGGGGATGGGCAGGAAAGTGGAGTTAAGGCTACGATCAGATCAGACATGATCTTATTGAATAGCAAAGCAGGCTTGAGGAGACTAGGGTGGCAGGGGTGCTTGGGCGAGGGTGAGAACTAACTTAGTTTGTGAATCAAGTCGGACAAAATGGGCCATAACTTCCAAGCTCCCCAATGTTGATTTGCCAGGGGTGAGGGGGTACCCCAAAGATGCACTGGGGAATCCCCTTCGGAAGTTCACAGGTAAGGGTTTACACTGTAATTGCCCAGAAGTGCAACCTTCCCTTGGGCAATTACCCAGCACTGGGAACCATCTGAAAATGTGATTTAAATTGCAAATTTCAATGGTTCTAACTGGGTTACACCAATAGTTACCCAGAAAAAGGTAGAAGAATTAAAACCTCTTCTAACTTCTGTGTAACTATTATACAGACCCAGACCGAACCCACCACGGGATTTGCCCCACCCCCAACCCCCCAGGGGACACCCCGAACCCCTGACTACCCCACCCTGCCACGGGACTCCTCCAATCCCCTGACCACCCCCCCCCCAGGGGTCTTCCCCCCACCCCTGACTATCCCACCCATAGGATTCCTCCAACCCCCCTGACAACCCAGGAGTCTCCCACAAGTCCCCCTCCCACTACGGGATTGTCTTCCACTACCCTCCACCCCCACAGGATTTCCCCCACCCACCTCCTCCCCAACCACCCCCCTCCCCCCCGCAGGCCCGACATTCCCCCTAATTAGGATTTTAAAAATTTGATGGAAGTAATTGGGTACGGAGTAGCATTCCGACGCTGATTGCCATTCCAAGGAAGTTCAAGTCCAATGTTCTCTGATGGCTGGGAGATCCCTCTAAAGACTATGGTGGAGGGATTACTGTTGCCCTGACAGGGACAAGACCTTACCTTGTTACATCTGTGAACATCTAGTAAGTTGCAAACTGACTTGAATGGTGACACAAATAATATTTTGTAGCCAGTCCAACCATGCTAAGGTAACTGTAAAAGAGGAGATTACCAGGGAATATTGCCAGCAGTGGATGGAGTTGAGCTGGGTCTTAGTGACATTGGAGCAGGATTCAGTCATTTTCATCAGGTCACTGCAATGATAGCAGCATTTGGATTTAATTACTGTCTGATCATAGTTATCAGCTTTCTTGGTCCTGAGCTTGAATGTTGCCTAGAATAGTAGAAAGAAATTCTCCTTGCTCCAACAGCCGTGCGAGTCACACGTAAAATGTCCTGTGTAGTTGCATGCCTTCCATTACGTTATGATTCTATGGTATGAAACTCAAATGGCGGAGCAGATTCGATGGGTTGAATGGCTTACTCTTGCTTCTATTTCTTAAGATCTTTTGATCTTATAATTCAGCATTAATCTGTTACTTTCGCACAATGCAGCTAAAAGACTGGCTCATGGAGCAAATAGTAATGGAATTTCTTCTAAGAAGCTTGAAGCATGTATTTCATGTGGTGACTGAATATTTTCATCATATAACTTCTAAATATAACTTGGCAAAATGGTGTAGGTACATCAAGTTTCATTTTATAATGCCTTTAACATAATAAAATGTCCCTAAGGGCTTTATATAAGTGCAGATAACTGAATACCAAGCAGTATGATTGAAAGATTAGAACTGGTGACCAAAAGTTTTGCAATGGTTTTAGAAACAGAGGAGACATCAAGGTAGAGGGATTTATGGAGAGCATTCTGGAGAGCAGAGCTGAAATGGCTGAAGGTAATGCAGCTGAAAGTGGGGTGGTGCAAAGTAGGGGTGTAAGGGAGGCCAAGGTTGAAGAGCAGAGGGCACTTGCAAACACCTGTGGTTGAAGAAGGTTACACTGATTGGGAGGCGTTTAGACCAAGGAGGCATTTAATGAGATTTTCTGTTATTTGCAGAGAGTAAGGATTATAGACAACAAGCTGCTGTTCCACTGGCATCTGAAACTCATGGAGCGGAAGATGTGGCAATTTTTTCTAAAGGTCCCATGGCTTATCTGTTCCACAAGATACATGAAGAGAGTTACATTGCCCATGTGATTGCATATGCTGCTTGTCTTGAACCATATGCACAGTGCCCACCAAATCCCAAGACCAGCAGTGGATCTTCAATCCAGCCTATGAACTTTCTCAGTATTTTACTAGTGACACTTTTATTTGCTCAAGTATTAAATAATCTTTAACTTCCTTTATTATTTTTAATTCTAGATTATTTTTAATTCTACAAGCGTAACTGAATAGTATAGGAATCAATGCTTGATCATAGTAACTCCTATTTTGCTTTCTCTTTTTGCCCATTAGCTAAGGAAACAAATAATTTCTTTAATATTTGATATCTTTGAAATCTTGTATTTTTTTAATCATCCATGGGATTTGGGTATTGCCGGCAAGGCCAGTATTTATTACCCATCCCTAATTGCTCTTGAGAAGATGGTGGTGAACTATCTCCATGAATGGCTACAGTCTGTGCAGTACTGTTAGGTTAGGAGTCCCAGGATTCTGACTCCGCGTCAATGAAGGAACAACAATGTATTTCCAAGTCGAGAAGATGTGTGACTTGGAGGGTCTGTAGGTGCTGGTGTTCCCATGTGCCTACTGTCCTTGAACTCTAGGGGGTAGAAGTCATTGGTCGCAAGGTGCATTAAAATAATAATTAGTTCATAATAATAAAAAAAAAATTGGAAAATTGTAATTGTGGAATAATGTGGATAATTCAGTATGTTCTGCAAATAAAATAATGGAAATATTAATTATGTTCTCCTTGCCTTTTTCTTTAAAAGATATTTATTATTTTATGATTCTCCTAGAATTTAATTCCAGTTTTCTGCTGGCTATTGTTGAATCTGAACTAGGAACTTGAGTGAGGCTGTCAATCCAATTCATAAACATTAGTTAGGTGAGGACACTGACCACTGAATTCTTTCACTAACACTTATAGAACATCATCCAAAACACTGTTTAATAAAATCAATAAAGCTGCTCAGGTTAGATTTTCTCCTGAATCCATGTTGTCTAATTTTTACTTGGTTATTGTCATATACATAGGCCGGGAATTTTTCAGTCTGAGAGGGGTCATGTCCACTGGTTGGAGGACCGGCAGGGAACCCCTATCAGTTCTGTGGGGAAGACCTGATTCAGGCACTTAGTTGGCCACCATTGTGCCTTCCCCACGATTAAGGGTCCAACACCGGAGGTCCCATCAGTGAGAACTGCCAGTCAATCAGAGGTTGGCAGCTCGTCATTGTTGTCAGCGGGAGTGGTGACTAGTAATGGCAATGCATCCAGCTGAGGCCCAGGATTGCAGAGGGACCCCAGGTCACAGGTGAATGAAGGCATGAATGTGGTTACAAGAGAGTGGTGTCGAAGGCAAGGACAGGGGGTTGGCGTGGTCAGTGATCAACCCTCCTGCCCAACTGGGTTGCTCAATCAGATACAAGGGTGCCTGATGATAAGGGATCCCCTCCCAAATCCGTGGGAGGCCACTGGCAAACCCAACAGGTTTTGCTGGATGGCATTCCGAGGATGAGGGAGATCCATTGAGCCTCCATTTAAACCCTAAGCCACCAGTAAATTTCAGGGAGCTCAGGGATAATGGCTCATTAATCAGTCTAACTGACATCCCTCCACAAGTGGACAGGTATCCCACATCAGCCCCCTCTGCCCTCCAACTTGATCGAGAGGTTTTCCACCACTGGGAGAATGACTGGGGGGATTCTCCCATGGGTAAGTGGGCCTGGCTGCCATGGTTTCTGCTGCGATGGGCTGCATAAAATCAAGCCCATAGTCTTAAAATTTGCTTCTCATAATCTGTTCTATTTGTTTTAGAGAATATTGAAGAAATGCTTAAAGATTTGTAATTGCTTCTGTCTGCTTTGCTGCCCTTTTTGTAAGTTGCCACATTTGCCTATTTCCATTCTGTCAGCTCCTCCCAGGTATTCAGAGTCCCTCTTTTCTTGGTTCTTAGTGTTGACCTTCTCCTGGTATCTGATTCCTGTACATAGGACTCTTTGTGTTGAATTTTCCTCCATTATCTCATGTGGACTAGTGGAGGCCACAAAAACTGTTGCTCGCTTCTTGAGCACCTTCTTTCCTTTTAACTATACAGTGTTAGGTGATTGTGGTGGTTCTACTGCAGCAATGCTAGCTCCTTTTCTTCAAAAATGGTGGACTCTTGTATTTTACTTGTTTTTGGGGTGTATTTATTGCCCACCAAAGATTCCATGAGGCAATAAGAGTCAACCACACAGGTCCAGATTTTTGTCAAGGAGACAGGTATCAGATGTTGGGAACATTTCAGAGTATTGAAAGCCCAAATCTGGTAAGAAGACTCCCGGCAGCTCTATTTTAGTTTTGGGGAGGTGGGTGGGATGGAGTTGGGTCTCCGTCACGTGGGGCAGCAACAGAGGTGGGCGGATAGTGAGGCTGGCAGGCTAGAAGGCCTACCTCTGTTTACTGGAACATTGAACCATTTCTTCAATCATGGCTGCCAGGCCTCACACCCCCACCCCGGTGCTCCCTCATATCTTGCATGCCACCTCCATGCCACCCATATCTCCTATCCTCCTTCCATTACCCTCTTGCCCCTTCCATGTCCAGCCCCCTGACATTTTCCATACCCACTCTCCCGGTATCCACTATGTACAGAATCAATGAGCTATTGGCAAGTCTTTAAAATGATTTTGAAACTGACAATATAAGCAGAGTCTTTAAAAAATACTTTGGAAAAAAAAACTGCTCATCTACCAACCTCTTAGGTGCCAATCGACCATAGCCATTCAGAGTGTCAATTTGGAAAAGCTTTTCTATCTAATTCAAGCCTCCTAATCTGCATAAATAAACATACAGGCATTGAAAACCCATATTAAAGAAAGAGTAGGCTACTACCAGGTAATAGAGATAACAATCAAACAAAGCTGGCACTCCCTTTCAGGCTGTGTAAACATTGCCTGCTGAGCTAAGTGGATTAGTAATTCTTGAAGCTCAGCTAGGCATTTGTAATGAGACCATTTGGAGAAACAGGTATCTGCTTCTTTGGATAGAGCCAACAAGATTGGGAGTGCTGCGTGTGGGCTGGTTTATGCTGATGAAAATTGCTGGAAATAGGAATGGGACTGGGAATTCTGGAATGGGGTCCTGCTTGCTGTTTATAAAGGCCTCCCAACTTGGCACAAATCAGCAAAAATCCAAGCCACAATGTGAGTCTGGTGTTACGTGTTGACTGGGTAGGCCTAATAGGTTTCCTTCCCTGTATTAGTTAGCCTGCCAGCCTCACCATCTGCCCACCTCCATTGCTGCACTAGTTTGTGACAATTTGACAGATTTATGGTAATTTCTGGTGCCATAAATTACCAGATTTATTGGATTCCATTAGATGACTTGGCAGGACAGGATTCAAATTCTCAATTTCTGGATTACTGGTCCAGTATAACAACAACTTAGGGGAGTCCACAGTATGGTTGGAGGAGGAGACAGAAATCTGTTTAACTGTGTTCAACCTGCCTATATTCTCTTCCACTCAACAGTTTGTCTTGTCAGGGATTGACTTTCATTACCAGGTAATAATAAAGAAATGACAGAAATATTAAATAATTATTTGCTTTAGTATTGTTTTGAATATGAAGTTTATAAGATTTAATGTTTTGAGATTGTCTCTTTAAGGTAGAATGGAGTAGTGAAGGGCATCATGTGACATATTCTGAATTCTGCTGGACAACAAGCCAGAGTGGCATGCTTGTTATTGGAATGGTTGACTTGCTGGGAAGAAGGTACAATATGTTCACACCTGTAGACAATGGTAAGAGCAGTTGTGCTGACAGTGGGTGGACTGTTAGTCTCCAAGTCTCACAGGGAGATGTTAGGAATGTCAAGTTTTACAAATGGCTATACTTCAAACTATGTGTTTAATTCCAAGATAAAATGGAGTTGAGGGTCTTATAGCATAGCTAATTAACATTTCTACCTGGATACAAGACCCATGTGAATAACATTGCTATGCAGATGGCTTTGAGAGGGGAAAAGTCAATAGAAAGCCATTGTTGATTGCAAGTTTCCTAAGATATCACTGAACTTCACGGACACTAGTCAGTCTGCAGCCATCTGAGAGATAGAGGCAGCCAGTCCTACACCTGAAGCAGAGAAAATTCTGACTCTGTTGTTCACATGCAGTATGTGGATGGGAGATTGCGCTCAGATTGAAGAAACAGAGGGCAGAATCATCCAGTCTTGTTGGCAGTGGGCGTAATGGTGGACTTGAGCAGTAAATATGGCAAGAAGGCCAAAAATTGGTTTTATGCCATTGTGAATCCAGATTGTAATTGTCTGCTCCACTCATCAATGGCAGGCCACATTTCCAGCCGCTGCATGTCGGGAACCTAATTCCAATATTTAGCATCTTATTATAAGCCCTTCTTGCCGGAATCATCCCCAATGTAAAATTTACTGCCCACGTTTACAGAATGGCGTGCTTCACAACTGCCTTTAAAAGGTGTATAACTGGCAATCTGAACTTGGAGGTGAGTACACACAACCTTGTACAGCACTCGTGAGCAACACCTCTAGGACATCAAGAGGTGCCACACATTTGGGGGGCCACAGACTAGTCGCTTTTTCCCGGCTGGCTTTCAATGTGGTGCCGGGACATGGGCTCCAGTGTGGGTGAGGCTGGTGGAGGTGGGGGGGTGGGTGAGGGGGGCGGCAAAGCAGCACAGGCTGATGGAAGTGCACTGCACAAGCCAGAGGGGTGTGGGGGGAAGCGGCCACGCACTTGGAAAAGCTTGTCAAAAGTGAGCATTTTTCCGTAGCTGAGAATGTTCAGCAGCAGCTCCATTCACATGCTTGGAGTTGGGCCTCTGAAGCTTTTCTGCCCACTCAAGCAATGCAAAAGCATGAAAGTGCCACCAAATGTTCCAGAACTTTTCACCCTCGGGTGCAGACTGCAAGTTAATATGTGTTTTAGGGAGCAGCAGAACAATTGGCTGACTGGGCAAGTTGTAGAATCCCCTTGTGAGTGATGGTCATGGAGCAGTCACTGGTGGAGGTGCTCACAGCCCCTTGCAATGTCTTTATTAAAGTTTGGACCAGTACCCCTCATGGTTCAAGCTAACAGCGCAGCCCTGCAGAGCGGGTTAGGAAAATGCCTATGTCTGAGCTGAGAGCACAGCACACTGTACAGTAGCCGAAGCTGCCGCCAATTGGTAAAGTGGAGTGAGGCAGAGGAGGATGGGGTTTCGGACAGCCCTGAAGCGCCCTACACACTGGCCATCCAAGTGGTGGCCAGCACTCTCCTTCATGCATAAAGGGGTCTTCACACTTAACGAAGAGAGGTTCTTAGGACAAATATGCTAACCATCGTCTCTCTCTTTGATCCTGCAGGAGGAGAACATCAGGATCATGGAGCCTGGTGATTTAGCGATATGCCTCATGGTTTACAGGGAGCAAAGGAGAAGAAGAAAAGAGCGGCAGAAGCACCTGGCTTGGCAAAGGGAGGAGCACCTCCCTCAGGATGAAGGGGCAGCAGGGCAACAGCTGAAGATCCACAGAGAGCCATCGCTCACAGACATTTTGCTAGACCCAGGGTCTATAAATGGCGCTTGTTATTCCTGCAGATGACTGAGAAGCTGTGTCGCCAAAGACTGTACATGTCTAGGGAACTGGCTGGTCACATATGCCACATGCTGTAGGATTTGATTGCTGGGGGACATGGAGGGCATCCACTGCCAGTGGCCATGAAAGTGACTGTGGGATCAATTTCTACACCAGGGCTCCACAGGTGCCCTGTGCAGGATCTCACAGGCCTCCACGTACAAGTGTATCCAGGAGGTCATGGACACCATCTTCGTGAGTATCCAGGAGGTCATGAAAGCCATCTTCAAAAAGGCACAGAACTTTGTGCATTTTGATTGGGATCAGGAAAACCAGGAAGCAAGAGCGCCAGGATTTGTGCAGATCGCTGGTTTTCCACAGGTGCAGGATGCCATCAACTGCACTCATGTGGCGCTCAGATATCCGTGGCAACAAGCAGTCAATTACGTCAGCCTCAAGGGCTTCCATTTGCTGAATGTTCAGCTGGTGCATGACCACCACAAATGCATCCTACAGGTCTGTGCACAATTCCCAGGGACCGTCCGCGACTCCTACATCCTTGGCAGGTCTCAGATTCCTGACATCTTCCAGAGTCCACAGAGACTTCAGGATTGTCTCCTCGGGGACAAGGGCTACCCACAGAGAATGTAGCTGATGACACCTGTGCGGCAGCCTCAGGCTGCAGCAGAGCGATGATACAACAAGGCTCATGGCGCGACCCAGGCTTCAGTGGAGCAAATGATAGGCATTTTGAAAATGAGGCTCTGGTGCCTCAACAGGCCTGGTGGAACACTGCAATACAGTCCACTGAAGGTGTCACACATCATTGTAGCTTGCTGCATACTACCCAAACTGGCACTGCACCGGGGGAGGATCTGGCTGAAGAGGCGATAGAAGATCTGCACGCCTCCTCCGATGAGCGGGATGTGTCGGCATCACCTCAGACTGAAGGCGGACATTCTCCTCCATTGTCCCTTGCAATCTGAGCATAGCACTGGACATCCCTTCCTGATCTTCCTGTGATTGCCTTTGCTCCACCAACTGATTGAGGACCCAGTCCAGAGGCTCATCAACTGACTCAGACTCAGCAGATTCCTTGCCTCCAGCAGTCCTCTGAGTGCCGGCGACCAAGGATGTCCCTGCCTCCACCTGCTGTAGAACATATTGTGTGGTGTGCTCACCAGATTGTGATCCTGAGGCTGCTCTACAACTAGGTATCACCACTGCGCTGGTGGAGGGTGTGGGTGAGCGTTGTGACAGTTCTTCAATGTTGCTGCTCTCAGGATCCTCATGAAAGGTGCTCTCAGCACTGAGGCGGGTGTCATGGTCGCCTGAGGGCAACATGTCAGATGTGCCTAGGAGAGCAAGTGGAGATTATTAGTCTCCACTAGTGCTTGGCAGCCACATTGAACACAGAACAATGAATTCAGAGTAGCGTTGAGAGAGGGATGATGTGGTGCAGGATCCTCGCATGGGTGTACACCGCCACCCTCACCATCACTGCAGGAATGGTTGACATCCTCTCCAGCCAGCTCCAGCTCTCGAATCAAGTGAAGACCTTGATGTCTGGCATTCCACCCCTGGTCTGGGACCTCTCCCAGCAATTGGGCGTGATCTTGTCCTGCATAAAGACAGATGGAGAGAGTGAGAGCAAACTATCTGGGAAAGCAAAAGCAAGCAAGTCATCTGGAGCTGAGAATAACTTGGGACTGGTTCCTGGAGAATAATGTGTCTACTTAAGGGACAGCATAAAGTATAACTGTGGTGTAGGATTTTAGTTTGTGTTAGAAGTTAAATGGGGAATTTCTTTTCTATGGTTCAGAGTATAAGTTGCATCCTGAATAATGTTTAGACGTGATGCTTTTAGTTGGTTTGTTACAGTAAAAGTCTTAAAACTTGAAATATTGTTGTGTGAGATCCTTTCAGTCACTGGAAATTCAAATATCTTTTTAAAAGTTATCGGTCTCTATGGGGATTGTAACTGTATTTTCCAGGGAGATAGAACAGTTAGGCATGACATGGATGAACAATAAGTACATTTAAAATTATTAAAAGGAAATGTACTGAATAAACTAAACAAAGTCAGAGAGGATAAAGCTCCTGGTCAGGGTAGACTGTATCCATGTATTTTAACAGTATCTGGGGAAGAGACAGCAGAGGCACTGCTACACATATTTAATAATTCATTAGAAAAAGACGTAGTGCCATGGGACTGGTAGCTAATATAATTTCTATATTAAAGAAGGGGACAGAACATGTCCAGGGAATTATAGACCAATCAGCCTAGATTGGGTAGAGGGGCATAGGGATCTCAGGTTACAAATACACCAGTCACTAAAAGTTGCACCACAGGTAAGCCACGCCATTAAAAAAAGAAAACCAAAGCACTAGGCTTTATTTCTAGAGGGATTAGAATAGGGAGGTTATGCTAAATCTGCATTCAATCTTGGTAAGATCACACTTAGATTACTGTGTGCAATTCTGGTCGCCATATTATAAATCGATATAGAGGCAGTGGAGAGGGTGCAGGGAAGATTTACGAGGATGATACCAGAAATGCATGGATATACATATGAGGAAAAGATTGACAGTTTCTCCTGATAAAGGAGGCAGAGTGGTGATCTAATAGAGGTCTTTAAAATTATGAAAGGTTTTGATAAAGTGGACACAGAGAGAATGCTTCCACTTAGAGACATAGAGCTATACAGCATAGAAACAGGCCCTTTGGCCCATTGTGTCCATGCCGGCCATCAAGAACCTATCTATTCTAATCCCATTTTCCAGCACTTGTCCCGTAGCCCTATATTCTATGGCGTTTCAAGTGCTCATCTAAATACTTCTTGAATGTTGTGAGCGTTCCTGCCTCTATCACCCCCACAGGCAGTGTGTTCCAGTATCCAACCACCCCTTTGGTGAAAAGATTTTTCCTCAAATTCCCTCTAAAATTCCTGCCCCTTACCTTAAATCTATGCCCCCTAGTTATTGACACCTCTGCTAAAGGGAAAAGTTTCTTCCTAACTACCCTATCTACGCCCCTCATAATTTTGTATACCTCTTTCAGGTCCCCCCTCAGCCTTCTCTGCTCTAGGGAAAACAACCCTAGCCTATCCAGTCTCTCTTCATAGCTGGAACCCTCCAGCCCAGGCAACATCCTGGTGACTCTCCTCTGCACCCTCTCTAGTGCAATCAAATTCTTCCTATAGTGTGGCGACCAGACACAATACTTCAACTGTGGCCTAACTAGCATTTTATACTGCTCCAACATAACTTCCCTGCTCTTATATTCAATGCCTTGGCGAATAAAGGCAAGCCTTCTTGACCACCTTATCATGGTGCTGCTGCCTTCTGGGATCTATGGACATGAACACCAAGGTCCCTCTGATCCTCTGTACTTCCTAAGGCCCTACCAATCATTGCGTATTCCCTTGTTAGTCTTCCCAAAATGCATTACCTCACACTTGTCAGGATTAAATTCCGTTTGCCACTGCTCTGCCCATCTATAATGTCCTGTAATCTAAGGCTTTCCTTCTCATTATTTACGACACCACCAATTTTCATGTCATCTGCGAACTTACTGATCATGCCTCCTATACTCACGCCCAAATCATTAATGTACACGACAAACAGCAAGGGTCCCAGCACCAATCCCTGCAGTACACCACTCGTCACAGGCTTCCAATTGCAAAAACAACCTTCGACCGTCACCTTCTGCCTCATGCCACTAAGTTGGTTCCAATTTGCCAAATTGCCCTGGATCCCCTGAGCTCTTACCTTCTTGCCCATTCTCCCATGCGGGACCTTGTCAAAAGCCTTACTGAAGTCCGTGTAGACCACATCAACTGCACTACCCTCATCTACACAACTAGTCACCTCCTCCAAAAATTCAATCAAATTTGTTACACATGATCTCCCCCTGACAAAGCCATGCTGACTATCCCTGATTAATCCTTGCCTCTCCAAATGGAGATTAATCCTGTCCCTCAGAATTTTTTCCAATAGTTTCCCTATCACTGATGTTAGACTCACTGGCCTGTAATTACCTAGTTTATCACTACTACCCTCCTTGAATAATGGTACCATATTCACTGTCCTCCAGTCCTCTGGCACCTCTCCTGTGGCCAGAGTGGATTTGAAAATTAGTATCAGAGCACCTGCAATCTCCTCCCTTGCCTCACATAGCAGTCTGGGGTACATCTCATCTGGGCCTAGGGATGTATCCACTTTTAAGCCCACTAAAACCATTAATACCTCCTTCCTTTCAATGCTAATTTGTTCAAGTATATCACAGATCCCTCCCTGATTTCTACACCTACATCATCCTTCTTCATAGTGAACACAGATGAAAAGTAATCATTTAAAACCTCACCTATGTCCTCTGGTTCCACGCACAGATTGCCACTTTGGTCCCTAATGGGCCCTACTCTTTCCCTGGTTATCCTCTTGCCCTTAATATATTTATAAAATGCCTTGGGATTTTCCCTTATCTTGCCCACCAGTGTTTTGTCATGCCCCCTCTTCGCTCTCCTGGTTACTTTTTTAAGTAGCCCCCTATACTTCATATACACCTCTAGGGCTTCTGCTGTTTTCAGCCCTCTGTATCTGCCATAAGCCTCCTTTTTTCCCTTATCTAATCTTCTATATCCCTTGACATCAAAGGTTCCCTGGACTTGTTGGTTCTACCCTTCATCTTAATGGGAACATGTTGGCCCTGGACTCTCACTATTTCCTTTTTGAATGACTCCCACTGCTCTGATGTAGACTTTCCTACAAGTAGCTGCCCCCAGTCCACTTTGGCCAGATCCTGTCTTATCATATTGAAATTGGCCTTCCCCCATTCAGGGCCTTTATTTCCGGTCCATCTTTGACCTTTTTCATAACTACCTTAAATCTTACAGAGTAATGGACACTATCCCCAAAATGCTCCCCCACTGACACTTCTATCACTTGCCCGGCTTCATTCCCTAAGATTTGGTCCAGTACCGCCCCTTCTCTTGTAGGACTTTCTACATGCTGGCTCAGAAGCTCTCCTGGATGCACTTTAAGAATTCTGCCCCCTCTAAACCTTTCACACTAAGACTATCCCAGTTAATATTGGGGAAGTTGAAATCCCCTACTATTATTACCCTATTATATACTCTATTATTTTTACACTTCTCTGAGATTTGCCTACATATCTGCTCTTCTATTTCCTCATGACTGGAGGCCTGGGAGTACACTCCCAGCAAAGTGATTGCCCCCTTTTTGTTTTTAATTTCTACCCATATGGCCTCATTTGAGGAAACTTCTAAGATACCATCCCTCCTTACTGCAGTAATTGACTCCTTGATCAATAGTGCAATGCCACCTCCTCTTTTACAACCCCTGTCACGCCTGAAGATTCTATACCCTGGAATATTGAGCTGCCAATCCTGCCCTTCCCTCAACCATGTCTCTGTGATAGCAACAATGTCATATTCCCATGTGTTAATCAAGGCCCTCAATTCATCTGCCATACATGTAAGGTTCCTTGCATTAAAATAGATGCAATCCAGCCTTTCATTATTCAATTGTGCCTTAACAGGTCTATATTTGCTCTGCCTTCCAGGCTGACTTAGTTTCTCTTCTGTATCTGGCTGTGCATCACCCCTTACTGTACTTCCACTCTGTATCCCATCCCCCTGCCAAATTAGTTTAAACAGTTCCCCCGAAGAGCACTAGCAAACTCTCCGCAAAGATGTTGGTCCCGTTCCGGTTCAGGTGCAATCCGTCCGACTTGTACAGGTCCCACCTTCACCAGAATCAGACCCAGTGATCCAGGAAACTAACATCTACCCTCCTACACCATCTCTTCAGCCACACATTCATCCTCTTTATCCTCCTATTCCTATACTCACTAGCACGTGGCACAGGGAATAATCCAGAGATTACAACCTTTGAGGTCCTGCTTTTTAATCTGCTACCTAGCTCCCTAAATTCTTTTTGCAGGACCCCATCCCTCTTTCTACCTATGTCGTTGGTACCAATGTGAACCATGACATCTGACTGTTCGCCCTCCCCCTTCAGAATTCCCTGCAGCCGTTCTGCGACATCCTTGACCCTGGCATCAGGGAGGCATCACACCATCCTGGAGTCATGGCTATGGCCGCAGAAGCGCCTATCTGCACCCCTCACTATTGAGTCTCCTACCACTATTGCTCTCGCATTCTTACTCCTCCCGCCTTGTGCAGCTGAGCCATCCACAGTGCTGTGTTCTTGGCTCTGGCTGCACTCTCTAGAGGAACCCTCACCCTCACTGTTTTCCAACACAGAAAAACAGTTCTTGAGTGAGATGCACTCTGGACAGCCTCGGGACCAGGACAGCCAGGATGCAAGAGCAATTGGATTCGCCCAGATCTTAGGTTTCCCACAGGTGGAGGGTGCGATTGACTGCACTTGTGGTGCTCAGATCCCTGTCGCAACACACGGTGAACTCCATCAACCGCAAGGGCTTCCATTTGCTGAATGTGCAGCTGGTGTGCGATCACCAGAAATGCATCCTGCAGGTGTGCGCACAGTTTCCAGGCATGACTCCTACATCCTGAGTTGCTCACAGATCCCTGGAATCTTCCAGGGTTCACAAAAGCTGCAGGGATGGCTCCTCGGGGACAAGGGCTACCCGCAGAGGCCGTGGCTGATGACACCCGTGTAGCGGCCTCAAACTGCAGCGGAGTGACGGTATAATGAGTCTTATGCAGCAGCTTGAAACTTGGTGGAGCAGACCAACAGGATGCTGAAGATGAGGTTCCGGTGCCTCAACTGGTCTGGTGGAGCACTGCAATACAGTCCACAGAGGGTGTCATGCATCATTGTCATCTGCTGCTCCAGCGGGGAGACGAGCTGGCTGAAGAGGAGCTGCATGTCTCCTACAATGAGGAGGATGCTGACGGGGATGAGGTCCTCGGAGGCAATGATGACAGGGATAAGCCCCTTACACTGGCTAGATGAAGCAGGCGCGATCGAGACGCCTCTTGGCTGCTAGATTTGTGGAGGACGATGACGACATGCAGTGAGGTGACCCCATAGTTCCTCACATCGCATCTGTGAACGTTTGACTCCAGTCTGGTTTATGGTAGCATAAATGCCCTTTGTGAGAATGCTCCTGTCATGGAGAGGCAGTGGAGGCCCTAATAGTCGCTCGATTGCAGGAGGATGGTGATGATAATGTGCAGTGAGGACACTCCATAAATCTTCACAAAGCCTCTTAGAATGTCTGACTCCTGTCTGGCCGAAGGCAGATTGTTTGCGCTCTGATCAGAGTCATATAGAGACGCAGCCATGAAACTTTAGAAGCATCTGATGTTTTGTCCACCTTCAGCACCTGAGCCCTTCAGGAGCTGGAGCACAGCACCTGTGGTCACAGATGCTGAAGAGAGAGGGGTAATCTGCTGCAGGGAGATCTGGGTGTCCTTGTGCATGAATCGCTGAAAGCTAGTATGCAGGTACAGCAGGTAATAAGGAAGGCAAATGGAATTTTGGCATTTCTTGCTAAAGGAATAGAGCATAAAAATAGGGGTAAAAACAAAAAACTACTGCGGATGTTGGAAATCCAAAACAAAAACAGAATTACCTGGAAAAACTCAGCAGGTCTGGCAGCATCGGCGGAGAAGAAAAGAGTTGACGTTTCGAGTCCTCATGACCCTTCAGCAGAACTGAGTAAAGTTAGGAGAGGGGTGAAATATAAGCTGGTTTAAGGTGGGGGGTGCGGGGTGGTTGTAGGGACAAGCGAGCAGTGATAGGAGCAGATAATCAAAAGATGTCACAGACAAAGGAACAAAGACGTGTAAAAAGTGGTGATATTATCTAAGAGAATGCGCTAATTAAGAATGGATGGCAGGACACTCAAGGTACAGCTCTAGTGGGGGTGGGGTGGAAAGACTGACAGGGCATTACAGTTATATATTTAAAAATAATGGAAATAGGCGGGAAAAGAAAAATCTATATAAATTATTGGAAAAAACAAAAGGGAGGGGGAAGAAATGGAAAGGGGGTGGGGATGGGGGAGGGAGTTCAAGATCTAAAGTTGTTGAATTCAATATTCAGCCCGGAAGGCTGTAAAGTGCCTAGTCAGAAGATGAGGTGCTGTTCCTCCAGTTTGCATTGGGCTTCACTGGAACAATGCAGCAAGCCAAGGACAGACATGTGGGCAAGAGAACAGGGTGGAGTGTTAAAATGGCAAGCGACAGGGAGGTTTGGGTCTTTCTTGCAGACAGACCGCAGGTGTTCTGCAAAGCGGTTGCCTGGTCTGCGTTTGGTCTCTCCGATGTAGAGGAGACCGCATTGGGAGCAACGAATGCAGTAGACTAAGTTAGGGGAAATGCAAGTGAAATGCTGCTTCACTTGAAAGGAGTGTTTGGGCCCTTGGACGGTGAGGAGAGAGGAAGTGAAGGGGCAGGTGTTGCATCTTCTGCGTGGGCATGGGGAGGTGCCATAGGTGGGGGTTGAGGAGTAGGGGGTGATGGAGGAGTGGACCAGGGTGTCCCGGAGGGAACGATCCCTACGGAATGCCGCCGGTGGGATGAAGGGAAGATGTGTTTGGTGGTGGCATCATGCTGGAGTTGGCGGAAATGGCGGAGGATGATCCTTTGAATGCAGAGGCTGGTGGGGTGATAAGTGAGGACAAGGGGGACCCTATCATGTTTCTGGGAGGGAGGAGAAGGTGTGAGGGCGGATGCACGGGAGGTGGGCTGGACACGATTGAGGGCCCAGTCAACGACCGTGGTTGGAAAACCTCGGTTAAGGAAGAAGGAGGACATGTCAGAGGAACTGTTTTTGAAGGTAGCATCATCAGAACAGATGCGACGGAGGCGAAGAAACTGAGAGAATGGGATGGAGTCCTTACAGGAAGCGGGGTGTGAGGAGCTGTAGTCGAGGTAGCTGTGGGAGTCAGTAGGTTTGTAATGGATATTGGTGGACAGTCTATCACCAGAAATTGAGACAGAGAGGTCAAGGAAGGGAAGGGAAGTGTCAGAGATGGACCATGTGAAAATGATGGAGGGGTGCAGATTGGAAGCAAAATTAATAAATTTTTCCAGGTCCCGACGAGAGCATGAAGCAGCACTGAAGTAATCATCGATGTACCGGAGAAAGAGTTGTGGGAGGGGGCCGGAGTAGGACTGGAACAAGGAATGTTCCACATACCCCATAAAGAGACAGGCATAGCTGGGGCCCATGCGGGTATCCATAGCCACACCTTTTATTTGGAGGAAGTGAGAGGAGTTAAAGGAGAAATTGTTCAGTGTGAGAACAAGTTCAGCCAGATGGAGGACAGTAGTGGTGGATGGGGATTGTTCGGGCCTCTGTTCAAGGAAGAAGCTAAGGGCCCTCAGACCATCCTGGTGGGGGATGGAGGTGTAGAGGGATTGGACGTCCATGGTGAAGAGGAAGCGGTTGGGGCCAGGGAACTGGAAATTGTTGATGTGACGTAAGATGTCAGAGGAATCACGGATGTAGGTGGGAAGGGACTGGACAAGGGGAGAGAGAAGGGAGTCAAGATAACGAGAAATGAGTTCCGTGGGTGTTGTTGCAACTGTACAAGGCATTGGTGAGACCGCACCTGGAGTATTGTGCACAGTTTTGGTTCCGTTACTTGAGGAAGGATGTAGTTGCATTGGACGCCGTTCAGAGGAGGTTCACTAGATTGATTCCAGAGATGCGGGGCTTGTCTTATGAGGAGAGATTGAGCAGTTTTGGCCTATACTCGCTAGAGTTTAGAAGGATGAGGGGAGATCTAATTGAGATATATAAGATGCTAAAGGGTATAGACAAAGTAGATGTGGAGCAGATGTTTCCCCTTGTGGGGCATTCTAGAACGAAAGGCCATAGTTTTAGGCTAAGGGGTTGTAGATTTAAATCAGAGATGAGGAAGAATTACTTTTCTCAAAGGGCCATGAATCTGTGGAATTCACTACCTTAGAGTGCAGTGGATGCTGGGACACTGGGTGAATTTAAGGAGGAGATAGACAGATTTTTAATTAGTAATGGGTTGAAAGGTTATGGGGAGAGGGCGGGAAATTGGAGTTGAGGCCGAAATGAGATCAGCCATGATCGTATTGAATGGTGGGGCAGGCTCGAGGGGCTGAATTGCCTACTCCTGCTCCTGCTATGTATCCTCAAATGAAGAACTGTCACTGTGTTCACCTGCACCCTCCACCAGTGCAGATATATACACCTTAGCGGGGTCTAGTCCTAGTTTAGGCTCAGGGGTCACAATCTGGTAACAACCTCACAGACACAGATCCAAGCAGGCAGAGGCAGTGGTAGTGAGCCTCTGACACTCAGAAGATTGCTGGAGACCAGGCCCCTGATGAGACCGAGTCCGATGATGAGCCTCTAGAATCGGCCCCAAGAGATATGTTGGAGATGCAGAGACATGCAGGAGAATAGAAGGCAGAGATGTCAGAGGTTGTCAGCATACTTGAACGAAGGATACAGGAGTCCGTCATGGTCTGTCTGATGTCATTACATCAATTTCCAATGTAAGGGCAGCAGTCGCCATGGATACCCAGGTACAGCAGTTTCTGCTGGATTTGCACTCGGACCTGCCTACCTTCACTCTAGCCATGGGTGCGCACCAACAGCGGCTAGGCAAGGGGGGGTGTTGGTGATGGGGTGGACACCTCAACCTCCCTCCAGGTGCCCTTCTTCTCAAAGAGTCAGAATGAGACCAATAGTCACCCATAGGGAGGAGGAGCGCCAGCCAGGCACCCTGGGGGCATCCAGCCAGGACACTCCAAGGGTGCCTTGACGCTCCACCTCCCCTCTGCCAGTGACCCTCATTAACTCCAGCAGGTAAGGCCAAGGTGGGTGCACCAACAGAACAAGAAACACTTGGGCCCTTAAGGCTTCGGAGCACCAGAGGATGTCTACCGAAGTCACCTCATACAACAGAGCATAGCAGTAAGCAGGCTGCCTCCACCTCTGCTGCGGATGTTGGGGCTGCACCTAAACATCGTGGTAGGAAAAGAAAAATGAAGAAGCTTTGGATGGACATTGGTGGCACAGGGTGTTCACTTTTCACTTCTGTAAATATATGTTGCATTCATTCTTCTCCCAAGTCTCATGGATTGAATTGATATTCAATATGATTCAAAGTCCCTTGTTCATTCAAGGGTCAAAAATGTACTCCATCCTCCGCCCTCACCAAAGAACTCCCATCTGGATCTTCAGTTGCATTAATTCTCACACAATCTCACAACAGTGAGTGCCCGACAACTTGTGAATGTGGAACTGAGCCACAGACTATGCAACATCTCCTGCAATGCCTATCGCTAGAGGAACCCTGCACTATTGCAAATCTTTCCGAATTCAACAACAAGGCGCAAAAATGTGTCCAGTTCTGGCTGGGCCATGTATAGACTGTCCGTGGACACGATAAGAACAACAGTGAATAGCCTTTACTTCCACATCAGCGATATCAGCAAAGGCACATCGAATGTGACGCTGATGGCTGGCCAAGACACCTGTCAGCCTTACATATCATACAGACATTATTAGGGTTCAGGATAAGTGCTTATTATGGTTAGTGATTATCCTGCTGCTGTTGCACTGATGTCTGTTGTTTGTGAATGGCAGAAGTAGTCATCGCGCTTAACATTATAATTATTTCTGCACAGTGTAGTTTGCAATGATGTTTACTTTAACAGAGTGAGTTATTGGGAAAAGTAGTATCAAATGTTGAACCCCATAGGCTTCCATGCCTCTCTGCAGGTAGCTCTTGATTCTGTGTTTAAGGCGGAACATCATTCCATGCTTCGTTCCCACTCTCCCCATGCATGACGCTGAACTAGGGAGGTAAGGATCAATCGGGAAAATTACAAATGTCTGCAAGAGGGGTATGATTGTGTGACGTCAGAAGTATGTGATCATCTTGATGAAGCTGTCTCCTTACCTGTTCAGATCTTACATTGTTCCTGGAAGGCTGCCTAGCAGTGCTTTACGTGATCCTTGTGTAAAGGCACAGCATACAACTTGATATGGAATTCATTGCATGACAGTGCACTCATTGCCTTAGGGTATATGGAAAGGATTGGCCTTTGTGAGCTGGGCCATGCCGAGGACTGTTATGCTCTGAAAGTGATGCTATGCACATCTCCTAAGTCCTTAGCAGAGTCTATGAAGGGAAGATGCTATCATTGACTGCAGTGTCAAGAGTGACTAGGCCACGTTTCTGCCTAATGCAAAGGTCATCCAGGACAGAACCTTGTCTGGCTTCCGATGATTGCAGAGTCCTGAGTATTTGTAACGAATCAAATCATTGTCCTGGTGAGGCACTCTCTGTGAGGATAATGCAAACAAACCTCGCAGCTTTGGGTGTATCATGTAGAGTTAAAGGTCACTGTGTCCTGACATGTGAAGGGCGATTGGGGGTCAGCAGCAAGTTCATGCCTCTGTATTATGCATTGATGAAAGCTGGCAATGGGAGAAATGGAGTCCTCTGGATGCTGCTCCCTCTTGAGACGTCCAAGCGCAAACCATTGAAGCATGTTTTGTGTGTTCAGGCCGCCTTACTACGCTGGTGTCATAGTGACATGAGTGAATCAATCTGCGAATTAGCTTTTCATCTGCTTGAAAGCTGCCATGGTTTGGTGACACCATGGTTGAAAGGACTGTACCTATGAGGAGTTTCTCAAGGACATGAGCTAAGGGAGTGCTAATCACATTCCACAGTGGCCACATGTTGCTAAGGCTCCTTTGCCTTCCAAGGCATCTTTAGGGCAGAAGGCAACTAATGCTGCTTCCGTGATCATTGTGAGATTTCTGACCTTTCCTGAGATGTTCAAGCTGAGAATGAAGGTGTTGGTGCATCCCCTACAGCAAAGGCTGAAGGAAGCTTCAATTGTGAAAATTTGTCTTCAATTTATTCCTCCTGGAATCTTGTAGCTATGAGATTGTCATGAGCACATCTGCCACGTTGTGGCATGCTATGGCATCCTCATGTGGTTCATCTGAATCCTCACCCTCTTCAGAGCCATCCCCTTTAACATCCTCTTTGTCCAAGGAGGCGTCTAGCTCCTCAACATCTCTCTCAGGCACACAGCCCCCTTTGCAGCACAAGGTTGTGCAGGGCGCATTCAACAACAATGATGCGGGATAAACTGTGTGGTGAGTATTGGAGAGGCCCGCCTGATTGATCCAAACATTGGAAACGCATCTTCAGGAGGCTAATAGTTTACTCTATTAAGGACCTCGTGGCAGGGGCGGATTTACAATGAAACACACCATGCCGTGGGGTCTCCAAATGATAGGGGGGGCCCCAAAATGATGAGTGAGTGCTGGACTATTCGAAGTGTCATCTTTCAGCTGAGACATTAAACTGTCTGATCAGCATTATATAAAAAAACTCCTGGCAGTTTCCCCCCTATCAAGACACTAAAACAAACCATTATGCGATTTGCAAGCTTGATGTGGCTGGTGCAAAGTGGAGGGAGAGGAAGACTGTGGTGGGGGAAAGGAGAATTCAGGATAAGTAACCTCAGCATGCTCCAGGCAATGTGGATGGATGGCTGAAATCCGAGAGATGGGAGACACTCTCCAGTGATGCCCCTGTAATAATCCCACCTCTTGCGGCTTTCAGATTCACCCTTCTGTGCTTGCTCAGTTATAGTGTAAGGGCTGCTTTTGCCAAAGCGCTGCAGGTTTCAGTTGTGCAGGGTGAGTACAATGAGTACAACACAGTTCCAGGGAGAGGAATGGTGACACGGTTCTAGCTTTCAGAGGCCCCAGGTTGCATTGCTGGGTGGTTAGTTTTCAACATAGGTTATAAAACAAGAGGGGTGGGATTTTTAAAAGAAAGACTGAAATTTAATAATGCTTTGAGACTTCCGGTGGTTGTGAACAATGACAATACAGCCAATAAAGTGCTGTTCAGTTGCAGTCACTGTTGCACACAGGCAGCTCTAACAAATAACATGTGAGCTTCACCAGATAACCTGCTTTTGTGATGCTGGTCAATGGCTAGCAGGACTGCAGGGAAAATTCCCCAGCTCTTCTAGAAAACAGTGCCAGCCCAACCCCCCATTAACACACACAACAAAAAGGGCAGAAGAGAGAAATGATCTGGATGGATGCACAGCACATTGATCTTACTGCATAATAACCCTTCTCTTTGTCAGCAGTACGGCAGCAGGAAAGAAAGCCTGAATATTACAAAAACCAGCTGGGGATCTGAGTTGAATTGGACAATGACTGGGAGGACAGGAGCGACAGAGCGAGAGGCAATAGGGATGCCATTCTATTGTGGTGCTAATTCATTCAGAGGGAACTGGGTGGGAAAAGGGTTGGTTTTGATGCTTACTTGAAGCTTCTGCCCTTTTCGTTGTGTGTGTTAATGGGGGGTTGGGCTGGCACTGTTTTCTAGAAGAGCAGGGGAATTTTCCCTGCAGTCCTGCTAGCCATTGACCAGCATCACAAAAGCAGGTTATCTGGTGAAGGTCACATGTTATTTGTTGGCGCTGCCTGTGTGCAACAGTGACTACAACTGAACAGTACTTTATTGGCTGCATTGTCATTGTTCACAACCACCGGAAGTCTCAAAGCATTATTAAATTTCAGTATTTCTTTTAAAAATCTCATTGTAAAGACGGGAAGAGAGATCAAAGAGAGTCACAGGTTGAATTAACCCTGGGGCAAAATTCTTACCTCGGCAGGCAGGCATGCGCCCGACCTGCTCGAGCATAAAATTACGCGTGTTAATGTCGGGCGAGCGTCCTGACATCAACGTGCAGTTGCGCAATATTTCAATCAGCGGGTGCGCGCTGGAGTTGGCAATGTGCCTGTCGACAATTAAAAGGCCTATTAAGGCCATTAAAGGATCAATTAAATAGAATTTTTCATTGCCTGTTCAACCTTATGGTTGGCGGGCAAATAAAAAGGCCAAGCGGCCTTTGCACTTTTTTGGAAACCTCATCCACGGGTGGGATGAGGTTTCCAACATCAATTAAAAATGAAATAAAATTTTTCAGATTTCACTTATAACATGACCCTACAGTGTCACATGAGGGGACATGTTTCGTAAACATTTTTCTAATCTTTATTTTTAAAAAACTCTTCATTTTCCTGAGGCAGCTCTGTGCTGAGGAAACGCTGCCGCCCGCGTTTCATGCTAAGCAGGCCTTAATTGGCCCGCCAACATGAAATTGCCTTCCGGCCTCGATCGCGGGCGGCGATCAGCTTCCTGACTGCCACCACTGAGCCTGCCTGACAAGGGCTAAATTCTGCCCCTGGAGGTCGCTAGTCGGAAAACTACATGATGAACCCCTTGCACCCACACCGCCTAACGTACTTCAAGATTTCTATTGCCTACTTCATATATTGATGCATTTGAAAGGGCAATAAATAAGTTGTAAGATAAGAACATAACAAACAGGAGGAGTAGACCATTCAGCCCCTCGAGCCTGCTCCACCATTCAATAAGATCAAGGCTGATCTGCTTGTTTTGAATTTCACATTTCGATCTACCCCCGATAACTTTTGATTCTCTTGTCTAACAAGAATTATCCATCTCTGCCTTAAAAATATTCAATGACCCTGCCTCCACTGCCTTCTGAGGCAGAGTTCCAAAGTTGCACAACCCTCTGAGAGAAAAAATTTCTCAATTCTGTCCTAAAAGGCCAACCCCTAATTTAAAACAGTGCCCTGTGGTTCTGGACTCACCCATAAAAGGAAACAACCTTTCCACATCCACCTTGTCAAAACCATTCAGGATCTTACATACTTCAGTCAAATCACACTTCACTCGTCTAAACTCCAATAGAAACAAGCCAAGTCTGTCCAACCTTTCCTCATAAGACAACCCGCTTGGGTATAAATTGATTGTTTTATAAGATTGAGCTTAACCACGGACTTTAATCTCTATCCTGAATGTTTATCCTATTCATAACATCTTATATTACTGATAAAGATTGGATGGTTTAGATTATTGTAATCACCACTGCGACTTTTATCGATCCAAGAAATCGGCAACAAATTGAACAACATGAAATGAGCTAAAGAGTGATGTGGTGTCTTTGATGAATGGACCACAGGAGACTCAGGTACAGGTTACAATCGTTTATTCGAGCAATTGCAAGGAGGGCACTATCTCAATACAGCTTGAGACAGTACTCTGCTAAACTACAAGTGTTCATCATATTTATACATTATTGGTCACGTACAAGAACAGTTTCCAGATTTCGATATTGTCAACATATAGGTTTACATTAAACTGACAAGTCTAGTGACAAGTACATGTATTGTATGTCCCTATTTGTTTCTCAACCAGGTAGAGACCCCTCCCTCCTACCTAAACCAAGACCATCTGTTCTTTCCTTATCTGCTGTAAACAGGCTCAATCTTAGTTGTTTTCCAACCTAAGGCTCCAGTCTGACTCCCAAAACACCCAATATATCATATTTACATTCTTCTTCGTCCAATATGGCTTTGCTGAAACTCACAAGCCCTGAGAATGTGCAAGGTTTAGATTTCTCTGTCCAGCCTGGCCTTTAACTGTTAACTGCTTACGCAGACAAGTTTTGCCTGCTTGGATATTTTAAGTATTGATTCCCTTCAATGGGTTCTTACTGTATCCCTATACTGTATCCCTTTATTTCCCCCTAACAAGAGTTACTACCGAGATGAAACACACAGTTCAGGATCAGTGATATCAGAAGGAACATCACCTTTCTTTCTCTTTTTCTCTCTCCATAGAAGCTGCTTCATCTGCTGAGTATTTGCAGCAGTTATGTTGATACTTGAGACATTTAAACGGGGCAGATCTATTCTCAATCTACAGAAATTAGTCTTTTCCAACTAAATTATGTTATTGCTCAAGATTGCACCATGTCCTGTTCCACAGCCAGTCGAAAGGTCATGTTTTTCGCAACATGAGCTGCTCAACAGAAGTTCCTCTAGGTTTGGCTTGAACTCATAACCTTGGCATTGCACACGCCTTAATCCTGCCATTAATGTACCATGTGCAAACCGATTGCATCACGAGAGCAAAGCAATGCTCATTTGCATAGACATTTTAAGTTGTATCATCTCATTAGAGGCACTAGGTTTCTTCGACTGAGCGGTGAGAACTGAGGTTATATGATAATATGCAGAAGTAGTTATGTGACTGAAAAGGCCGGTGAAATAACCAATGCTCAGTAGTTTTGGGTTGTGTCCAGTTCAGGGGATCCTGAGAGGGGGCCAAAAAATGAAGCTGAGCACTAACTGTAAATCCGCCACTGCATTGTGGTGGTATGTGCTGCATTGTGTCTCTCCTCCAATGCACTCTGTGGTTGACGGACAGGCATCATTAACCATGTCTTCTGGGGGTATCCTTTGTCACCGAGGAGCCAACCCTCTAAGCTCCAAAGGCCCTCAAAGATCTGTGGGAACTGTGACTGACTCAAGCTGTAAGAGTCATGAGAGCTCCCTGGATACCTAGCATAAACATCCAAGATCTGCTTTCTGTGATCACACATTAGCTGGATGTTCAGAGAGTGAAATCCTTTTCTATTAATGAATCTTACAGGAGCTGCCAGGGAGCAAAGGCCACATGTATGCACTCATTGGCATCCTGCACTTGTGGGAAACCTGAGATCGCAGTGAATCCCATAGCTCTGGCAGCCTGGTTTGCATCATCTATGTGGAACTGGACGTAATGGTGAGCTTTATTGAAAGGGGCATTTGTCACCTCCCTTATGCATTTGTGTGTCACTGATTGTGAGATACCGCAGACATCCCCAGTTACCAAAAACGTTCAGTGCAGTGGTGACCTTCAAAGTAACCAGCATGGGATGCCCCCCAAGTCCTTGAGGCATGAGTCCCTCATGGAGAAGGTGGCAAATGTGAGCTACCACATTCCTAGACAAGTGAAGGTGCCTGTGACACTGTATTTTGTTCATCTCCATGTATGAGCTGTGTCTTCTATAGACCCTTGGTCATGCCAAACGTCTTTGTGGATATTGCCTCACCTCGGCAACCTCTGGGAATTCCTAGGGCCCCAGTGGCTCTTGCTCCTGATGGTCTTCCCAGAGCTGTGCCAATCGGTTATGAGCTCTTCTTTTCCTCATTCTAACCATAGCTACCAACACGGCAGCATTACCTGCATTCTCCACTCCTCCTTGTATCTGTGAATGGATACAACTGAGTAATCCAATGTACCCCTTGAATGGCCTCCCTCCAATCTCAAGTACTTGACCTGCCCTCAGTCTATACATGGCATCTCCAGGCCACCCTTTGCAGGGTAATAACATCCTGAGGTTGACAGGTGGCTAAGCATTCCCCTTAAACATGACTGTGCATTCACGGGGGTCCACATTAGGCTCAATAGACCCATGTGCTACAACTGTCAGTCAGGCTATCGTCAGTTTGCCTCCAATAGCCTATACAATAGCTATCAATACCCAAACTTTGTACTTACGTCATGGCTGTAGGCATGGTGTCTTGTAAACCATGAGCAGTAAACTAGAAACATTGCAGCTGTGGTGTCCATTTAGCTTCTACGCAGTAGCCGTGGCCCTTGATTGTTTGAACCTCCTTCCCTTTTCACAAGTCTCAGGGGATTAAACGGCCATTAAGACCAAAACAAAGATAAAAATACCTGGAAAAACTCAGCAGATCTGGCAGCATCTGCAGAGAGGAACACAGTTAACGTTTCGAGTCCGTATGACTCTTCAACAGAACCAACTGCACTGCAGCCCCAAAAATTAATGGATTCTCACTTGAATATGCACTATTAGCAAAGGAGCAAAGCTTATTCAATGTGCATTAGATCCTCGAGTCCAGCACTCAGCTGAGCCATGCTCTCCATAATTTGAGCAGGAAATTGATAGGGTGCCTCTTCAATCGGCCCAAAATTGTTGTGCTGGACCCTTCCCATATTGATTTTTTCAAGCTTGGTTTTCCGACTGCGTCATTGATTACGGAATACGAACATGGTGCTCTTCATTTTTGTAAATGCGACCAGCTTTCAAACTCCCCTGATTACTCACCAAGTTCCTCCCAGCTTCCTCCATAGTCACCTCTTAATAAACCATTGAGCTTCCCCCTGTTACCCTTGACTCCATCATTGTACATGGCAATATTCCTGTTCTTCCCCCGAACCCTTCAATGTTAATGTCCCCATGCCCTTTTCGATCTCACCCCTCCCCTTCTCAAGGCCACATGTACCCTTATTTTTTGGGACACTCCCATGAGACCATCCAATACTCCCCACAATTACTTTTCAGCTATCGACATACAGAACACAGATGCCTCCCCTGAGGCATCTGTGTCGTCTGTACCCCAATACCATGGCTTGAAGCCCCATAACTAAATTGACTGACCATGCTCTGCACACCATTCTGTGTATAACTGTCACTGCCCAGAGAGGCCTCCCCCTGCCCAAGACAGAACCAAGGCATGCGTGCCATGCAGAGCACCCTAACATGGCCTGTACAGTCCCAGGACAGTCTCTGAAATATGCCCCCAAAAGCACGGTCTCAGCCCCAGGACATTCTCTGAACTTTCCCTGGACAGTCTTTTAACTTTTGCCCCTGGGCAGACTCTCACTCCCCCCCACCATCCTGTCTCCATCTCACCCCTCTCCGCTGGTCACGCCTCCCGTGCTCAGCCTTGGAACAGCTTGTGCCACAGGCACCCAATAGATAGCAGTTATGGTGTTATAGGAACGTGAAAGCAGCGTCTACTGACCTCCAAGTCGTGGATAAAGTGAAGTTCGCCACTTATATACAACTGTAAAACAGACTATTCAAATTATCTGCTGGCAGGGCACTTAATTTGGAGGGGGAACTTGAATCCAGCGAGTTAGCCTTTTAATGAACATTTAATGAGATGTAAACACAAGCAAATGTGGTTCCCAACGTTGCTTAGCAGAAGCTCGACCTGCCTTTTACCCATCTTAGAAATCGGGAGAACAAAATTTCAAACTTTTTTTCTGCCAGCAGGAAACTGTTTATTTCATTCATGCCAACCTTAGTGCCCCTGCCTGCCACAATTCCTGCCACTGGTGGGAGCAGAAAATTCCACCCATAGAATGGCTGGGAAAGAGTAAAGGAGCAGCAGGCTGGTGTTGGAGAAGCTGAGTGTATGGAGAGACATGTGGTGGGGAAAAGTATAAAGGCAGATAGAAGCAAGACCAATAAAGGATTTCATGAGGACTAATAAGACACTTGCATTTATATAGCACCTTTCACCACCACTGAATGTCCCAAAGCACTTTACATCTAATTAAGTACTTTTGAAGTGTAGTTAGTCACTGTTGTAATGTAGGAAACGCGGTATCCAATTTGTGCACAGCAAGCTCCCACAAACAGCAATCAGATAATGACCAGATAATCTGCTTTTAGTGATGTTGGTTAAAGCATAAATATTGGTCAGGACACTGGGGATAAATCCCCTCCTCTTCTTTGAAATAGTGCCATAGGATCTTTTATGGCCACTGACAAGGCCTTGATTTAATATCTTATCCAAAAGACAATGCAATACTCCCTCAATGCTGTACTGGAGTGCCAGTCTAGATTGTTATGCTCAAACCCTGGAGTGGGTCCTGAACCCACAAACTTGTGACTACCACTTGAGCTGCCCTCAGTAAGGTAGATTTTGTCATCTGGCTTGAGGAAAGAGCAGGATAGGAAACTGCGACCTATGGATGCCAGGGAGGAGAAAAGTGAGAAGAACAAAGACAACTGTACAGGTTACCTCAATTTTGATTAACATGAGTTTGTCACATTCGATGGCCAAGGTGAGTAATAGAGGGAGATCAGGGCGACCAGTTTGTGGCAAAAAGTGTTTGCAGATGTTCTTTCTCTGCAGGATGATCTTGGTTCAGTAGGTAGATTTTATCAATGGCAAAAAAAAAGCAACTTCACAGCTCCAGGTGGCTAGGCAGCATCTGGTGATCATCCAGTCTAATCTCTTGTCATCTTCATTCAAACATGTGGCGATGTATTTAAGCATATGGAGTTGGCTGTTGTACAAGATGGAGAGGTTGTAAGGGTGGGATTTTCAAGAAATCAATAATGTCATTCTTGCAGCAACCAAGGCAGTTTGTGCGGCAGATTGAGATAGATATGAAACTTGTCTTGAACGACAGGCCAAAGGAAGGGGTATCTGGACTCTGAGCTGATGCCTGTGAGGTTTGAGTGGGGGTAGCAGTGTGAAGGGGAAAGCAGCTGGAATGAACCTTGGGAGATTTAAAAAAAATTTTTTTTTTTGAAAAATATACTTTATTCATAAAATATCTGGCAGAACATTCCAAACCATTTCAAAATCACCATCACATAAGTACAATCAGATTCAACTTATACACATGTATTACAAGGTGCATCAATACAGTCAATGAATATTACAATCATTTCAATATGGTCAATGCAGACAATCAGACAAAGGTATTGGAGTTATCAACATACATCATGTTGCACTCTGAGGTGCTTCAGTACATTATAATACACTTAGTATTCACTGCATACATTCATTTTGAGTTGTACAGCCCGAGGGGCTCTCAACAGTTTCCAGCCCCTCGGTGCACTGTGGCAAAAAGGTCTTAGACAGCGACCTTTCACCATTGTGCCTTTGTGGCGTCTGTCCCAAGCTTTAGTGCGTCCCTCAGCACGTGTTCCTGGACTTTGAAATGTGCCAGTCTGCAACACTTGGTCGGGGACAACTCTTTGCGCTGGAAGACCAATAAATTTCGGGCAGACCAAAGAGCGTCTTTCACCGAGTTGATGATCCTCCAGCTGCAGTTGATGTTTGTCTCAGTGTGTGTCCCTGGGAACAACCCGTAGAGCACAGAGTCCTGTGTCGCAGAACTGCTCGGGATGAACCTCGACAGAAACCACTGCATTTCTCTCCAGACCTTCTTTGCAAAGGCACAATCCACAAGGAGGTGAACAACGGTCTCGTCCCCACCACAGCCACCTCGAGGGCAATGTGCAGAGTGGGTGAGACTCCTGGCGTGTTGGAAGGATCTAACGGGGAGGGCCTTTCTCACCATCAGCCAAGCTACGTCTTGGTGCTTGTTGGAAAGTTCTGGCGATGAGGCATTCTGCCAAATGACTTTGACAGTCTGCTTGGGGAACCATCCCACAGGATCCACCCTCTCTTTTTCCCGCAGGGCCTCTAAGACATTACGTGCCGACCACTGCCTGATGGACTTGTGGTCAAAGGTGTTTCTCTGCATAAATTTTTCCACCAGGGACAGGTGGTACGGCACGGTCCAACTACTTGGAGTGTTCCGCGGCAGCGTGGCCAGACCCATCCTTCGCAACAGATGCAGCCGCACACAGTATGAGGGCGATGTTGGGCACGTTTTTTTCCCCCTTTATCTAGAGGCTTTTACATCACGTCCCTGCAGACACGATCCATTTTCGACCTCCAGATAAAGTGAAAGATGGCTTGGGTGATCGCCATCGCGCAGGAGTCTGGAATGTGCCAGACCTTCACCACGTACAGCAACAGCGAGAGTGCCTCACACCTGATGACCAGGTTCTTACCCGCAATGGAGAGGGAGCGTCGCTCCCACATGCCCAGTTTTCTTTTCACCATAGGCACTCGCTCCTTCCAGTATCTAACGCATGCCCCGGTCCCTCCGAACAATATCCCCAGCGCCATCAGGCCGTCAGCCCTGGCGGTGAAGGGGACACAGGATCGGTCAGCCCAGTTCACAAAGAACATGGCCTCCCTCTTCCCACGATTTACCTTGGCTCCGGAGGCCAGTTCGAACTGGTCGCAGATGCGGATCAGTCTGCGCACCGACAGCGGATCGGGGCAGAAGACAGAATGAACCTTGGGAGATAGAGAACTCAGAGTTGTTCAGCGGGAAATAGAATGCCAACCCTTTAACCGGAGCAGCTTCCAGCCACCACCTCGCTCTGACCACCTGCTTGGTCTCAGGACCGGTGACTCACAATGCACGTGATCACCTTTCTTGCCGTTCCCGTGAGAACCTGCGCTGTCACTGGGCGGGGCCAGCTCTCCCTAGCGCTCTCGCGAGACTTGGTGCCGCCGGAGGATGAGCTACGCTTGAGGAACCTCCCGGAGCCAAGTCCGCACTCCCACAGTTATAGGCCGTGTCCCTACATCAACACCGCTCGGCCATGGCAGCCCCCGCGCCCATCAAAGGGATTTTAAAAAACAGAAACGCGGCGCCGTCTCAGCAAAACTCGGCGCTAGATCTTTGTACCGAGGAGGAGGATTATAAGTGAGCAGCTGCGTGATCGCGGAGGGGAAGGGAGGGGAGGGGGGAGTGATCCGGGGGCTGGTGGTTGGGGGAGTGATCCGGGGGCTGGTGGTTGGGGGAGTGATTCGGGGGCTGGGGGTTGGCGGAGTGATTCGGGGGCTGGGGTTGGGGGAGTGATTCGGGGGCTGGGGGTTGGCGGAGTGATTCGGGGGTTGGCGGAGTGATTCGGGGGCTGGGGTTGGGGGAGTGATTCGGGGGCTGGGGGTTGGGGGAGTGATTCGGGGGCTGGGGTTGGGGGAGTGATTCGGGGGCTGGGGTTGGGGGAGTGATTCGGGGGCTGGGGTTTGGGGGAGTGATCTGGGGGTTGGGGGAGTGATTCAGGGGCTGGGGGTCGGGGGAGTGATCCGGGGGCTGGGGGTCGGGGGACTGATCCGGGGGCTGGTGGTCGGGGGAGTGATTCGGGGGCTGGGGGTCGGGGGAGTGATTCGGGGGCTGGGTGTCGGGGGAGTGATTCAGGGGCTGGGTGTCAGGGGAGTGATTCGGGGGCTGGGTGTCGGGGGAGTGATTCGGGGGCTGGGTGTCGGGGGAGTGATTCGGGTGTTGGGGGTTGGGGGAGTGATCCGGGGGCTGGGGGTCGTGGGAGTGATATAGGGGCTGGGGGTCGGGGGAGTGATCTGGGGGTCGGGGGGTTGGAGGAGTGATTTGGGAGCTGGGGTTGGGGGAGTGATTCTGGGGCTGGGGGTTGGCGGAGTGATTCGCGGGCTGGGGTTTGGGGGAGTGATCTGGGGGTTGGGGGAGTGATTCGGGGGCTGGGGGTTGGGGGAGTGATTCGGGGGAGTGATTCGGGGGCTGGGTGTCGGGCGAGTGATTCGGGGGCTGGGTGTCGGGCGAGTGATTCGGGGGCTGGGTGTCGGGCGAGTGATTCGGGGGCTGGGGGTCGGGCGAGTGATTCGGGGGCTGGGGGTCGGGGGAGTGATTCGGGGGCTGGGGGTCTGGGGAGTGATTCGGGGGCTGGGGTTTGGGGGAGTGATTCGGGGGTTTGGGGAGTGATTCGGGAGCTGGGTTTGGGGGAGTGATTCGGGGGCTGGGGGTTGGGGGAGTGATCTGGAGGTCGGGGGAGTGATTCGAGAGTTGGGGGAGTGATTCGGGGGTTGGGGGAGTGATTTGGGTGTTGGGGGAGTGATTCGGGGGCTGGGGTTTGGGGGTAGTGATTCGGGGGCGGGGGTTCGGGGAGTGATTCGGTGGCTCGGGGTTGGAGTTTTTCGGGGGTTGGGGGGAGTGATTCGGGCTGGGGGTTGGGGGAGTGATTCGGGGAGTGATTCAGAGGCTGGGGGTTGGGGGAGTTATTCGGGGGTTGGGGGAGTAATTCGGGGCTGGGGGTTGGGGGAGTGATTCGGGGGTTGGGGGTTGAACTGATTCGGGAGCTGGGGTTTGGGGGAGTGATTCGGGGTTGGGTGAGTGATTCGGGGGTTTGGGGGACTGATTCGGGGGCTGGGGTTTGGGGGAGTGATTTGGGGGCTGGGGGTTGGGAGAGTGATCTGGGGTTTGGGGGAGTGATTCGGGGGTTGGGGGAGTGATTCGGAGGCTGGGGGTTGGGAGAGTGATCTGGGGTTTGGGGGAGCGATTCGGGGGCTGGGGGTTGGAGGAGTGATTCGGGGGCTGGGGGAGTGATTCGGGGGCTGGGGGAGTGATTCGGGGGCTCAGGGTTGGGGGAGTGATTCGGGAGCTGGGGGTTGGGGGAGTGATTCGGGGGGCCGGGGGAGTGATTCGGTGGCTGGGGGTCGGAGGAGTGATTCAGAGGCTGGCGGTCGGGGGAGTGATTCAGAGGCTGGGGGTCGGGGGAGTGATTCGGGGGTTGGGGGTCGGAGGAGTGATTCGGGGGATTGGGGGACTGATTCGGGGGTTGGGGGACTGATTCGGGGACTGGGGTTTGGGGAAGTGATTCGGGAGCTGGGGCTGGGGAAGTGATTCGGGGGCTGGGGAAGTGATTCGGGGGCTGGGGGAGTGATTCGGGGGCTGGGGGAGTGACTCGGGAGTTGGGGGAGTGATTCGGGTGCTGGGGTTTGGGGGAGTGATTTGGGGGCTGGGGGTTGGGGAGTGATTCGGGAGCTGGGGGTTGGGGGAGTGATCTGGGGGCTGGGGGTTGTGGGAGTGATTCGGGGGCTGGGGTTTGGGGGAGTGATCTGGGGGTTGGGGCAGTGATTCGGGGGCTGAAAGGGGAATTATTTGGTGGGTGTTTCAGGAGTGGGGGATGGGAGGTAGTGTTCCGGGTGGCTGTTCAGGCAATGGGTGTTTGGGTGAGTGATTTGGGGTGGTGCTGGGGGAATCATTCGGGTTGGGGGGCTGTTCAGGCAATGGGGGCTGGGGGGTGATAGGAGTTGCCAGGGGAATGATTGAGTGGGGTGTTTCAGGGACGGATCCTGGGGGTGTAGTGTTTCTACGATGGGGGCTGGGGGGAGTAATTCGGCAGATTGGGTATGGTTGGAGTGATTGGGGGCGGGGTTCGTTTTGTGGCTGGGTACTGGACGAGTGATTTGACTGGTCGATGCCAATCAATGCCACCAGCCTGGAGATGGAGTTACTGAAGAGAGCTGATTCAGTGGTAACTGTATCCCCGGGCTGTTTCACTGGGAAGATAGGGGCTTCTGATAAACAACCTGTCACATCAGCCCTTATCTGAACTCTGGGCTTACTTCCTGACCTTGCTTTGACCTTGCACATGGTTTCTGTGATTTTCCATCACCTTCTGAGCTGTGCAGCGGTGCATGTCCCTTACTGACTCGTTGCTTTCTTCTCTACCTAGCACTCTGTTGTTGCTCCACGGGCAATTGTCATTTTCAGTGTTGGCCACATGGTCCTGTAGCACAGAATGTTACCCAGAAGCATCCAAATGATTTTGTAGGTAAACCTATAGCCTCTGCAAAAATTGAAACTGTTCCAAATCCTCTTCATATCATTGCTATTCACTTCTAGTATAGTTTAGTCATGCATCTATATTGGTTTCTGGCAGCTAACTGCAATTTCCTTTTGACTGGTTTGTATGATAATATCACAGCAAATCTTCGTGTGGCCTTCAGTTGCAATGTCAATCTAGGCTCCTTGGTTGCATGCTTGCCTCTGAATCACAAGGTCATGGGTCCAAGCCCCACTCCAGAGTCTTGAGAATAGGTTGGCATTTCATATAAAGCGATGTTAGATTGCTGCTTTGCATGTCTGTGTACAGGGAGGTAGTGGTATTGTCACTGGAATGGTAATCCCGTTACCCAGGGTAATGGCCTGGCGATCCGGGTTTGAATCCCACCACGGCAGATGGTGGAATTTGAATTCAATAAAATTCTGGAATTAGAAATTTAATAATGACCATGAAATCATTGTTGATTATTGTAAAAACCCGTCTGGTTCACTAATGTCTGCCGTCCTTACCTGGTCTGGCCTACATGTGACTCCAGACCCACAGCAATGTGGTTGACTCTTAAATGCCCTCTAAGCAAGGGCAATTAGGGATGGGCAATAAATGCTGGCCTAGCCCCACATCTTTAACGCCCACACCCATGAACGAATAAAAAACTTACTTTCTTATGGCTTGAAATGAAATGAAGTTTAGCACTGTAATAGCAACATCTGTTGCAGAGACCTGTTCGTTTTCAGATTGAACAGCTATCTCTGCTGCCATTTGATGCTTTAATTTGTCATTGCTCCCAGGCCTCTTGTGTAGTAGATTTTTTTTCCAATTTCTTTGTTTCGCTTTGCATGTGTATAATCCAGCACAGTCATGTTCTGTTCACCAGACCGATTCCTGGGATGTTTGGATTGCCGTATGAGGAGAGATTGGATCGACTGGGCCTGTATTCACTGGAGTTTAGAAGAATGAGGGGATCTAATTGAAATATATAAAATTCTGACCGGGTGGGACAGACTGGATGTAAGGATGATATTTCCTCTGGTTGGGGGGTCTAGAACAAGGGGTCACAGTCTCAGTATGCGGGGTGGGCCATTTAGGACTGAGATGAGGAGAAACTTCTTCACAGAGGGTGGTGATCCTGTGGAATTCTATCCCACAGAAGGCTGTGGAGGACATGTCACTGAATATGTTTAAGAAGGCAGTCGATAGATTTCTAGACTCTAAAGACATCAAGGCATATGGGGAAGTGTGAGAGTGTGGCGTTGAGATAGAGGACCAGCCATGACCATATTGAATGGTGGAGCAGGCTTGAAGGGTCGAATAACCTCCTCCTATTTTCTATGTTTCTGTTGTTAGTATGGACTTTATTCTGTATTAGATGCACTGAAATGCTGGGGTCAGTTTGTTGATTCGGTACAAATGCATTGGCATTGTGTGAAGAAGTCCTAGTAGATTTTTTCCAATTTCTTTATGACCACTTAATGCCTAAGTGACATCACATAACATCAGCTGATCTTAACTGCAAAGTGCTTATTCAAAATTCATGTTACATTTGAAAATAGTGTTTTTTGAACGTGGATAGGCTTTAGGAAAAGACACACTTCCTTCAGTAGCAAAATAGGAGTATTTAAAAAGTGGTTGAATAACTGAATGGAACATGGAAAGGAGTCTTTGCCTGTGACTATTTTCTTGACGTAAGATTTGAGGTGTATAGCAGTGATCCTGGTGGATTTTAATCACGATTCAACATGCATGCTTTGCAGTAAAAAGTCGCAGAAATGGGATGAAATGAACATTCTTGCCACTTATCATCCAGAAGGGAAGGACTATGGACTAATGAAAATCGATGAGCCCAGTACACCATACAACAGGTAAATAAGCACGTTATTTATCTTAAGTGTCTCATGAAGTTACAAAATGTCTCCCAGCTCACCCAAGTGATTCAGAAGTTAGGAAACATTGTAATTTAAAACTTGCCTTTTTACATTCTTGTCCTATGAAGTGCTGGATTACTGGAAGAATCCTGTAAACCTAAAAGCTGCCTTTTGTCCAGTATTAAATTGCAGTGATTAAAATTAGTGAGAAAAATTTGAGTATTTTTGCTCGCGTTTTCTTTTAATTTTTCCATTAGAGCCACGAGTCAATGCTGGGGCCGCAATTATTTACAATATATATTAATGACTTGGATGAGGGTAATGAATGTACTATCGCCAAGTTTGTGGATGACACAAAAATAGGTGGGAAGGCAAGTGGTGAGGATGACACAAGGAGTCTACAAAGGGATATAGACAGGTTGAGTGGGCAAAAATTTGGCAGTGGAATATAATGTGGCAAAATGTGAGGTTATGCACTTTGGCAGGAAGAATAGAGGAGCTGAATATTACTTAAATGGAGAAAGCTGCAGCACAGAGGGATTTGGGGATCCTCATGCATGAATCACAAAAAGCTAGCGTACAAGTTCAGGTAAAAGGGAAGGCAAATGGAATGTTGGCCTTTATTTCAAAGGGAATGGAGTATGAAAATAGGCAAGTCTTGCTAAAACTATACAAGGCACTAGTTAGACCACACCTAGAATGCTGTGAACAGTTTTGGTCCCCTTATCTAAGGAAATATGTACTAGCATTAGAGGCAGTCCAGAGAAGGTTCACTCATTTGAGCCTGCGTATTGAGGGATTTTCCCATGAGGAGAGGTTGAATAGGTTTGGCCTGTACTCATTGGAGTTTAGAAGAATGAGAGGTGACCTTATTGAAATACATAAGATTCTTAGGGGTGCTTGTCAGGGTATTTGCTGAGAGGCTGTTTCCCATTGTGGAAGAGTCTAGGACCAGAGAGCATAATCTCAGAGTAAGGGGTCGCCTGTTTAAGACAGAGATAAAGAGGAATTTCTTCTCTCAGAGGGTAGTAAATCTGTGGAATTTTTTACCACAGAGGGCTGTAGAGGCTGAGCCGTTAAGTATATTCAATACTAAGGTAGAGATTTTTAATCAGTAAGGGACTCGAGGGTTATGGGGAAAAGGCAGGAAAGTGGAGTTGAGGATTATCAGATCAGCCATGATCTCATTGAATGGCGGAGCAGACTGGATGGGCTGAATGGCCTACTTCTGCTCCTAAGTCTTATGGTCTTTCCGTTGGAACCTCTTTGTAACTTGGATTTTTAAATATAAAGTATTATGATTCAACCCCTGAATAAAAGTAGCCTATTCATATTGTGCTGGTGAAAGATCAAATAAGTACACTGTGCCTTTAACAACTTAGTGCTGTGCATTTGCGAGATGAGCCAAACCCTTGAATATACATAAAATCTTTGATCTTACTGGGATAGCTCTTAATGCTATTTCTTGTGGTGACAACAGATCTCTGTCTTCCACAGCAGAGAAAAAAAATCACGTCCAAGTGACACCTGTGGAAGTACATGAAGTAATCACAGAGCACACATACTCTAATAGCGGGAGGTGGTGGTGTAGTGGTATTGTCACTGGACTAGTAATCCAGAGACCTAGGGATAAAAACAAAATACTGTGGATGCTGGAAATCTGAAATAAAAACAGAGAATGATGGAAAAACTCAGCAGGTCTGACAGCATCTGTGGAGAAAGAAACAGAGTTAATGTTTCAAGTCTGTATGTCGCTTCTTCAGCTCTGAAGAAGTCACACGGACTTGAAATGTTAACTTTGTTTCTCTGCCCACAGATGCTGCCAGACCTGCTGAGCTTTTCCAGCATTTTCTGTTTTTATTTTAATACTCTGGGGTCCCGGGTTCGAATCCCACCGCAGATGGTGAAATTTGAATCCAATAGAAAGAATCTTAAATTAAAAGTCTACTGATGAACATTTTCGTAAAAACCCATCTGGTTCACTAATGTCCTTTAGGGAAGGAAATCTGGCCTATATGTAATTCTGGACCCACAGCAATGTGGTTGACTCTTAAAATGCTCTCTGAGATAGCCTAGCAAGCCACTCAGTTATTTCAAACTGCTACAAAGTCTCCCTCCCTACCAGCACTGTGGGTGTACCTACACCATGTTGACTGCAGCGGTTCAAGAAGGAAGCTCACCACCATCTTCTCAAGGGCAATTAGGGATGGGCTGGTGTAGCCAGTGATGCCCACATTCCATGAATGAATAAATCTAATAGTTTATTTGACACCAAAACACTCCTGCTTTTGGGTTCCGTGTTAAATTGAATTTGTGTGCTACATTCATTAAATTAGATATGTGCTGTGTAAACGGCATACTTCAATTCTTAATCCTAAATTGTACGATGTTCTAAGATCTGTCAAACCAGGTGATGTGCCATTTGATTTATTTTACAGGTGGTGGGCTGGCGCACACGCTCACCATTAATGGGTTTTGGTTCTTTATTTATCTCCATTAGCACAGAATCAGAGGATATAAGGGAGCTAATGTATTGTACTTTAAATTTGAATAGGCTGCAGAAAAGATGTGCGTGTAACAGAATGAAATGGAGTGTTTTAATATTATAAGTTTTAAGTATAATTTAACTTGCCTAATTGTTAATCTAGTAGTTATGTTCAGTTATCAGTGGAAACAAAATCTAATGTTTAGTTTTCATTGTTTCCCTTTGCGCAGGATGATAGAAGGAGATGATGATGATGAAGCTGCAATGAGTGACTCCGAATCAAATGTAAATATTACTGCAGAAATACTAGCAAAAAAGTAAGTACATATCTGCTCAAACTCTGAACTTCCTTGCCATTAAATTGGTGACAGCAATGTTTTCTACGATTTTGAAAATTGCACTCTTTGATTTCAGTAGTTTGTTGGCCTCCTGTAGGTTTATTTATTTGAGATTTGAGATGTGCCAAAAGATGGAGAAGATAGGTGGAAATGTTTGAGATGAATTTTCAGATGAAATAATTATGAGAAAGATATTACATAGGAATTCCTCTGACCTTGTGGAGTTTGATACCATGTTGACTAATGGGATGGAATTTATGTAAACTCAATTTGCATTTTTCACATTTTCTTGTAATTATTTTATGGCAATTTTATACTGTACAGAACTAGATCAGGTCAAAGTAACAGTATGTGCCTGCTTTTGGTGCTCTCGAATTTACCTTGTTTACATTCCACGCCATATTCCAGAGCACTGAAGGCGACACAAAAAATTGCAGCTTTTAAAAGATGTAGTGGGAGCTTTTAATTTTTAGTTCCTGGACTTTCCCCCGACTTTGGGAAATTTGAACAAAAGGAACAAGAGGCTGATGGCAGGGTTGGAAGAGGAAGCCTATGAAAACTTTTAGAAAAAGAACATCCGATCAAAAAACTACAATAAATTCAAAAATGCTTGAAAAGGCAGATTAATGTTGTAGGATGTAGATTCTTTGTCAGATGTTGTTTATTTCAGATTTCCAGTGTTTACAGATTTTTTTGAAGGTGTAAAGCAAATTCTGCAATGCTGGCCTGTTTCAAGTGGGTTGGACATTTAGCTATGATATCCTGTTTTCAGCACAAGTAGCGCTGTGCAGAGAGATAAAAATGTCTCGGCCTCTAATATAAATGAGCAACGTTGTTGGGCTAGCACATGGACTGTTAAATAAATGTAACGTTGCTCTCGTCCAGACTAACTGCTCTAGCCCAGTATTTAGCCTGGATATTAAATCTATTAGTCGTCCTGAATATTTATTGATTTCACTACATGTTGCTTTCTCATGTAAGCCAGCATCTGATGCAAACTTGTTCCTCCTTTCGATGCTTTCTAGATCATTACTGATCTTGGGGTGTACATGACTGACACTGCAAAATAGTTGATAGCTTGATTGCTGCTACTCTTTTCTTTGCATTTGGCAGCATTGGGGGGAAAAACAAAGAGCCAGCATGGGTCATCACCACTACCCCTGATAATCTAGTCCCTCCTTCAGATTTAATTTACTTTCCTTAAGATGGGTTGGCTGGGCAATGGTCAGGATATGGGTCTTCATTGAAAGGCACTGTTGTGTGAAATGTTGCAAATTTAGGTGTTGAATTGTTTGCATAATTGCCAAGTTATATATCCTACACCCACAATACTATTAATTTCTTTTTGAAGGCCTGGTTGTTGAAGGGTACTATTTACTATGCAAACACATAATACCAGTGATAATGGACAGGCTTCTGGCTTCCAAAAAATTATCTACCTTCAGGCTTATAATTTAAAATGGATTAAGTTTTTATAAAGTGGAGTGTTGTTTCTCTCTGCTATTGTCTACAATTTATTCTCCAGTATATAAGAGCTCTGGCTAAAACCCAGCTCTGTACTTTTCCATGTGTACTTTTCTGATCATTTACATCAGCTTTGTGAGAATACCTTCTCATTTCAAGGTTTATGAAAGTGAATGGAAACTGAATATCTTCTTTTATCAACCAGATAGACCAGCTTTTGTGCCAAAATTATCTTTGTGACCTAAAACATTGGAGTTTGTTTCTTCTGAATTTTGTCAAATTTGTGATTTGAAATTTTGGTTGTGGAAAAATGTGCTGTAGGAAGGCTTTGATTTCCACTCTTGGGGTTACGAGATCTAGGCACTGATCCGGGATTAGCCTTGCAAATATGGCATGCTGATGTGGTATTTTGAACACACCTGCCAAGTTTGCGCTCCATTTCCACCTGGCAGTTATATCTTCTTTTATCAGCCTCTTTAAATGTGAGCAGATGCCCATAAGGCTTGTGTATTAAATTTTAGTGTCAAATACCTGTCAGGCCTTTGCAGTCACGAGATTCCATTAATGAACCTACCTCATTCTTGTTGCTTCACTGCAAGAAATCCTTTTGCTGTACAGCTGTTCTTGATGGTTATACAATAAACAGGTGTCCATTGGTAGCATCTACAAAGCAATTAGAGTAATTCAGACAATGCTGTTTGGATTTAGCAGCTGTAATCTATCTTTCTGTACAGGAGTATCCCTCCTTATTCCAACATGCTAATTGAGCAGGCCTTGTGGGGATTTCATTTAATAATATCCCTTTGTACTTCAGTTAAAATGAATTGACATTATGGGCAGAGCCTGTCTTTTTACACTGCAGAAGTAGGCTGATCTCACACAGATGCATCAGACTATTGCAGCTTCAACCTGTTTCACGTTGGATTCATTTTGGATTTTGGCAGAAAGTTTATATTCCAAGTTTAACTTCAGTCTTTAGATTCCACTTCAGAATAACATTAAACTTCTGTTGCAGACAAACAGTTCTCATCAACAGAAGGGAAAAGAGACCCTTGCAAAATTGCTTGTAAGTTTACCTAAACATCAGTGTACGTTTTGGTAATCATAAAGCATATGTACGGGTCTACTTCCAGAGTAATAGACATTGAATTACATGATACCTGAAAACTTGTTTTATTCACTATTTCAGACTTACAGCAGCTGAAGGAATTAATCCTAAAATCTTTGAGCCAAAGGAAGAAAGTAGTGAAGAAGAGGAAGAATTAACTCCAGAAGAACAAGGCAAGCCAGTTATATTTACTGTATTTAGACCATATAATTGTGATTCATTGTTTTAAAATGTCTAATGTCTGTTCATTATTGGATTTCTAAGACTACTTCCATTCGACTTTTACAGTTACATAATTGAAGCCCATTTGCCTTACTAAAACTTTGCGTGTTTTTCATACTTGCAGTATAGTAAATCAAAACGTGGGGATTGAAAATCCCCTGTCTCGACATCCCAGCATCAGCCCCTATGACCTCCAGAGCTGACTCCATCAAAGTGTGCGGGTAAGGGGAGGTTACTATTTAAATATATTCAGCAGGCACTTGTGCCACCAGGGACACATCTCAAGTGCCTGCCAGAAAGGGGCGCCATATAACCCAGAGAGCTCTGGAGACGGTCTGGTGTTCTGGGCAACTCTATCCCTGGGGGGGAAAAAAATCCCACTGCATTTTTAGTATCTTTGAGGGTTTGGGCCGCAAGTCAGGTCATCATTGACTGGTTCCAATTGTACTAGCTGGCAGACTGATACAACTACTTTTGATGGATGTACTGACCTATCAATTCCTAAGTTGGGAATGGGAAAACTCCTGGCCTAGGAACTCCCACCACCCCAGCCTCCCAGATCTCCTATCCCTACTACTCTGTGTAGGAGCCATGCTTGAGGTTATGCACCATGTAAGTGAAAGGGCAGGCTGCCAACTGCTGCAAAACTGTTGCCAAATGCTACTTTAGGGCTAGCCCCTCCATTCACACAAGGGGCTGATTCCCTGCTGCTTCCAGTTCCCTTCTTATGGAGTCATAACGGCACAGGAGGCGGCCTTTTGGTCCATCAAGTCCATCATGGCTCTGTAGAACAATCCAATCAGTCCCATGTGCCCACTCTATCCCCGTAGCCCTGCAAGTTTATTTCCCTTAAATGTCTATCCAATTTGTTCTTGAGATCATTGATTGTCTTTGGTTCCACCGCCCTTGAAGACAGTGTGTTCCAGTTCATTACCACTTGCTGTGTGTAAAAAAAAAAATTCATTCTTCCTCGTATCCCCCCTGTATCATTTGCCCAAGACATTAAATCTGTGTTCCCTAGTCCTTGTACCATTAGCTAATGAGACAGCTTTTTTGCATCATCTTTTAAGGTGATAGATAAAATTGGAATGAGGAATTGGGGTGTGAAAAAATAAATTTTTCCCAAACTAATGAATATATCAGATATAAATAATGAAATGTTAAGTTTGGAGTGGAATAAACACCTTTCTTTGGTGATTGTTGACTGACCCAATTTTGACTTAAGCCTGCATTTGAACAAGCTGATGGATATGGTTGTAAAGGTTTCCCAGTATCCTCTTAAGAGTTGTTTCTTTAAAGGTTCATTGAAAATGAAGGTTATTTTTGATGGGCTTGTAGTGAATATTGGTGGACAGTCTATCACCAGAAATTGATACAGAGAAGTCAAGGAAGGGAAGGGAAGTGTCAGAGATGGATCATGTGAAGGTGGTGGAGGAGTGGAAATTGGAAGCAAAATTGATACATTTTTCCAAGTGCAGACAAGAGCATGAAGCAGCACCGAAAAAGTCATCAATTTACCAAAAGAAGAGTCATGGGAGGGGGCCTGAGTAGGACTGGAACAAGGAATGTTCCACATACCCCATAAAGAGACAAGCATAACTGGAGCCCATGCGGGTGCCCATTGCCACATCTTTCATTTGGAGGAAATGAGACAAGTTAAAGGAGAAATTATTCAGTGAGAGAACTAGTTCAGCCAGGTGGAGGAGAGTGGTGGTGGATGGGGATTGTTCAAGCCTCTGTTCTAGGAAGAAGTGGAGAGCCTTCAGACCATCCTGGTGGGGGGTGGAGGCATAGAGGGATTGGACATCCAAGGTGAAGAGGTGGCAGTTAGAGCCAGGGAACTGGAAATTGTTGATATGGCTTAGGGCATCAGAGGAATTGCAGATGTAGGTGGGAAGAGACTGGACCAGGGGAGAGAAAACGGAGTCAAGATAGGAAGAAATGAGCTCCATGGGGCAGGAGCAGGCTGGCACGATCGGTCTACCAGGACAGTCCTGTTTGTGGATTTTGGGTAGGACGTAGAAGCGGGCTGTCCGGGGCTAGGAGACTGAGGTTGGAAGCTATGATGGGAAGATCTCCAGAGGAGCTCTGAAGAAGAGCCATAAGGACTCGAAACGTTAACTCTTGTTTTTTTACTCTCCACAGATGCTGTTAGATCTGCTGAGTTTTTCCAGCATTTTCTATTTCTGTTTCAAAATAGCCAAGGCTGCTTTCAATGGGACAAAACAATGGCTTACAATTTTTGGATAGTAAATGGACTTCACTTGCACTGTTATGCATTCCATTCGAGGAAAGTAAAACCTTGTTTGTGGTGATTAGGTTTTGTGCCTTTGTTAACCGTATGCTAAATCATTTTGGCTCTCATATCTTCAATCACTCTGATGAGTCTCAGGGCTGAATTTTCGTGTTGGGCTCAGGAAATGAGAGTTGGGCCATTTCCTGACATCAGAAGCCTGAACCTGTCACCTCTGCCATACCTGCCATTTTGCCTGCTGGAAATGTGGGTGGGCATGGTTTGGGCTTCCCTCATCCCCCATGCCCCCTCATATCCCCCAAGGCCCTTCTGAACCCCTTTTGCGACCCCATTTAATGCTTGAAAATTGGTGTGACCCAGAGTGGGAGTGGGGAGGTGGGAGCAAAAGTTGAGTGGGGAAAATGGTTTTGTCCTCAATATTTTTGAAGACTCCGATGGGGCCTCAGAGCTTGTATGTAATGGAACTTTGGTAACAATCTTAAGACTGTCCCGTTATTCATCACAGTATGCGTTTAAAGTACCATTACGCGCATGTCTAAGGAATTCCTGATCAGCCAATCGGAGACCTGAACTGAATGGCCAACCGGGACAGTGGAAATCTGTCCCATTGACTAACTGTTTGGGGGAAAATCTCACGTCCTGGTTCCCCTCAACAGTCACAAGCTGTCTCTCAGACTAGTCAAGCAACAGCCTGACATAGTCATCCTCACGGAATCATACCTTACAGATAATGTCCCGGACACCACCACCACCATCCCTGGGTATGTCCTGTCTCACCGGCAGGACAGACCCAGCAGAGGTCGCGGCGCAGTCGTATACAGTTGGCAGGGAGTTGCCCTGTGAGTCCTCAACATCGACTATGGAACACGTGAAGTCTCATGGTATCAGGTCAAACATGGGCAAGGAAACCTCCTGCTGATTACCACGTACCGACCTCCCTTTGCTGACGAATCAGTGCTCCTCCATGTTGAACATCACTTGGAGGAAGCACTAAGGGTGGCAAGGGCGCAGAATGTAACCTGGGTGAGGAACTTCAATGTTGACTACCAAGAGTGGCTCGGTAGCACCAATACTGACCGAGCTGGCGGAGTCCGAAAGTACATAGCTGCTAGACTGGGTCTGCGGCAGGTGGTGAGGGAACCAACAAGAGGGAAAAACACACTTGACCTCATCCTCACCAACCTACCTGCCACAGATGCATCTGTCCATGACTGTGCGGTGGTCACTCCCACCGATACCATCATTGTGGAGATGAAGTCCCAGCTTCACGTTGAGGATACCCTCCATCGTGTCGTGTGGAACTACCAAGTGAGATAGATTTTGAACAGATCTAGCAACTCAAGAATGGGCATCCATGAGGCGCTGTGGGCCACAAGCAGCAGTAGAATTGTACTCGAACACAATCTGTACCCTCATTGCCTGGCATATCCCCCAGTCTACCATTACCATCAAGCCAGGGGATCAACCCTGGTTCAATGAACAGTGCAGGAGGGCATGCTAGGTGCAGCACCAGGCACACCTAAAAATGAGGTGTCAACCTGGTGAAGGTGTAACACAGGACTACTTGCGTGCCAAACAGCATTAGCAGCAAGTGATAGACAGGGCTGAGAGATCCCACAACCAACGGATCAGATCTAAGCTCTGCAGTCCTGCCACATCCAGTCGTGAATGGTGGTGGACAATTAAACAACTCACTGGAGGAGGAGACTCCAGAAATATCTCCACTCTCAATGATGGAGGAGCCCAGCACATCAGTGTAAAAGATAATTTGCTACAATCTTCAGCCAGAAGTGCCGAGTGGATGATCCATCTCTGCCTTCTCCAGGGGTCCCCAGCATCACAGGTGCCAGTCTTCAGCCAATTCGATTCACTCCACGTGATATCAAGAAACGGTTGAAAGCACTGGATACTCCAAAGGCTGTGGGCCCTGACAATAATCCAGCAATAGTACTGAAGACTTGTGCTCCAGAACTTGCCACGCCCCTGGCCAAGCTGTTCCAGTACAGCTACAGCACTGACATTTCCATGTGGAAAATTGCCCAGGTATGTCCTGTACACAAAAAACAGAACAAATCCAATCCGGCCAGTTACCGCCCCGTTCAGGCTACTCTCCATCCTCAGTAAAGTAGTGGAAGGGGTCATCAACAGTGCTATCAAGCAGCACTTGCTTAGCAATAACCTGCTCACTGACGCCCAGTTTGGGTTCCACCAGGGCCACTTAGCTCCTGACCTCACTACAGCCTTGGTTCTAACGTGGACAAAAGAGCTGAACCCCTGAGGTGAGAGTGACTGCCCTTGACATCAAGGCCACATTTGACGGAGTGTGGCATCCAGTGAGCCCTAGCAAAACTGGAGTCACTGGGAATTGGGGAAAACTCTCCGCTGGTTGGAGTCATACCTATCACAAAGGAAGATGGTTGTGATTGTTGGAGGTCAGTCATCTCAACTCCGGGATATCACTGCACTCGTTCCTCAGAGTAGTGTCCTCTACCCAACCATCTTCAGCTGCTTCATCAATGACCTTCCTTCCGTCATAAGGTCAGAAGTAGGGATGTTCGCTGATGATTGCACAATATTCAGCACCATTCGCGACTCCTCAGATACTGAAGCAATCCATGTTCAAATGCAGCAAGACCTGGACAATATCCAGGCTTGGGCTGACAAGTGGCAAGTTAACATTCGCACCACACAAGTGCTAGGCAATGGCCATCTCCAATAAGAGAGAATCCAACCATCACCCCTTGATGTTCAATGGCATTACCATCACTGAATCCTCCACTATCAACATCCTGGGGGTTGCCATTGACCAGCAACTGAACTGGACTAGCCATCTAAATACTGTGGCTACAAAAGCAGGTCAGAGGCTAGGAATAGTGCAACACGTAACCCACCTCCTGACTCCCCAAAGCCTGTCTTGTGCCATCTACAAGGCACAAGACGGGACTGTGATGTAATACTCCCCACTTGCCTGGATGAGTGCAGCTCCCACAACGCTCAAGAAGCTTGACACCACCCAGGACAAAGCAGCCCACTTGATTGGCACCACATCCACAAATGTTCACTCCCTCCACCACCGACGCACAGTAGCAGCAGTGTGTACCATCTACAAGATGTACTTCAGGAATTCACCAAGGCTCCTTTGACGGCACCTTCCAAACCCACGACCACTACCATCTGGAAGTACAAGGGCAGCAGACACATGGGAATACCACCACCTAGAAGTTCTCCTCCAAGTCACTCATTATCCTGACTTGGAAATATATTGCCATTGTTTCACTATTGCTGGGTCAAAATCCTGGAACTCCCTAACAACACTGTGGGTGTACCCACACCACACGGACTGCACAGGTTCAAGCAGCTCACCATCACCTTCTCAAGGGCAACTAGGGATGGGCAATAAATGCTGGCCCAGCCAGCGAAGCCCATATCCCATGAATGAATTAAAAAAAATTGCAGCCTTGGAACTCATGACCCAAATGATTGGCCTGTGACCCCAACAGTGATTCGCAACCCAGTGTTTGGGAATCCTGCATTTGAGTTCCAAAGCAATGTTTTCTTCAGTTTTGAATGCATAATAGCACTTTTCCCAATAGCAAAATTACTCATGCATCTCAACACTTAACACGATGCTGATCAGTGTAAGGGTCAACTTAGCTTTGCTAAGGACAGAGGCTATCACTGTAGTAAAAACACATCTAACTTATGTACCACCTAATAATGATACTTGAAGTTTTCAAAATACCCAGCACTTAGCAGGCTTCCACCAAGGTTCTCAAGCTCTCAAACAAGGTGGGTTTTCAGAAGCCTTCCAAACCTCTCTGACCCAGCTAAAATGCTAGGCGACATGAAAACCAAATTTCCTGTTGGGCTGTCATTAGGGGCCCAGACCTCAGAAGATGTGCTTGCAGGGTCGCAACCCAATCCTAACCCAAACCTCTTCCTGACTGTGGAAAAATTGCATGGGCCCAAATTTATTTGCAAAATTTTAATTTACCACAGAAAGTAAGTTTTGGTGATTCTCAACCCCTGGAGGACATGAAAATCCGGCCCTCAATCTACCATATCTTCCAGTGTCTGCCTTTGCCATGAGAAGTAATATGTTCAATAGGGGCAGAGGATTATAGACCCGATTTAAAATTAGAAAGTTGTATTATGCAAATAAATAAATAAAATCTAGCTGGGATGTGTATAGTAATATATTTACAGTGGAGTGTATTTTATCTAACTCATTGACAAAATAAAAATATTGTTACTCTTAAGACCTAAACTAATTCTTTGCTTGACTTTTAATGTACACATTCCTGCTGTCTTTCATCACTTTCAAACTGTTAGTTCTGTCAAACTCTGTGGTTGCTTTTCCATTGCCTCCTATCCTCGAGTTGTTCCGTTCTTATGTCACAGAAAAGGGTGACCAGGACTTTATGGTTTTTGAGTAGCTGGTATAAATATATCCCATATGTGAATTTATATCCCAAGAGGATTTGAGTACAGGAGTGGTGAAGTCTTGCTTCAATTGTATAGAACCATGGTTAGACCACACCTGGAGTACTGTGTGCAGTTTTGGTCCCCTTACCTTAGGCAGGATATTATTGCCATAGAGGTAGTGCAACGAAGACTTGTTCCCAGGATGGCAGGACTGTCCTATGAAGAGTGATTGGGGAAACTGGGCCTGTGTTCTCTAGAGTTTTGAAGAATGAGAGGTGATCTCATTGAAACCTGCAAAATACTTAAAGGGATGTAAGATGTTTCCCTTGATTCGGGAGTCCAGGACCAGGGGGCACATTTTCAAATTAAAGGGGAAGCCACTTAGGACCAAGATGATAAGCTTTTTGACTGCGAGGTTTGTGAATCTTTGGAATTCTCAACCCCAGAGGGCTGTGGAAGCTCAATCATTGAATATGTTTAAAGTAGAGATTGGTCTTTTGAAATCTGTCAATGTCATAAAGGGATATAGGGATAGAGTCGGAAAAAGGCATTGTAGTGAGTGATCGGTCATGATTGTATTGAATGGCAGATCAGGCTTGATGGGCTGAATGGTTTAATCTTGTTCCTATGTTCCTACATTCCAGATGTTTACCACTGCATGAAATAGTTTTGTACTAACTTTCATTGTCAACTGTCTGTGACCATGTAAATGTCATGATTGTATTATTTATAACTGATTTGCTGGCCAAGGCAGATTATTTTCCTTTATTCTTGCTGTTCTTAAAAACTTCAAACAATTTTTAATTATGTGTCTTTTTGTGGAACTTGCTGTGTTGCATTCTGATGGCTCCCTTTGGTTCATTTGACAGGAAATTCACTACTAGGAATAAATTTCGCAAAATGCTATAGGAGCCTGTAAACAAATTTCAGGGCTCCATATTTATTACAATTTGATTCAAACTGTGATTCTGAAATGTAGGTATTTTTCTTAAAATTATAAGAAACATAAGAAATAAGAACAGGACTAGACCATTCAGCCACTTGAGCCTGCTCCATCATTCAATAAGATCATGGCTAATCTGCTTGTGTTTCGAATTCCACCTACAACGCCCGACAACCTTTGATAGATTCGTGTTAGGTAAGAGAATCAATCTACCTCTGCCTTAAAAATATTCAATGACCCCGCCTCCACTGTCTTCTGAGGCAGAGTTCCAAAGCCGCACAACGCTCAGAAAGTGAGGGAATTTCTCCTCATTTCTGTCCTAAAAGAGCAACCCCTAATTTTAAAACAATGTCCCCTAGCCCTGCACTCACCCACAAGAGGAAACATCCTTTCAACGTCACCTTGTCAAGGTTCTTCAGGATCTTGTATACTTCAATCAAATCACCCCTCACTCTTCTAAATTCCAGTTGAAATTAGCTCAGTATGTCCAACCTTTCCTCATAAGACAACCCACTCATTCCAGGTATCAATCTCGTAAACCACCTCTGAACTGCCTCCAACGCATTTACATCCTTCCTTAAATAAGCATGCATGCCCTGTATAACTGAAGCATAACACACTTACTTTTATAAAGGCAAAATACTATAGATGCTGGAAATCTGAAACAAAATCAAAAAATTCTGGAAAAACTCAGCAGGTCTGACAGCATCCGTGGAGAGAAAGAGTTAAAGTTTTGAGTCTGTATGACTCTTCAGATCTGAAGAAGTCATACGGACTTGAAATGTTAACTCATACTTTTATGTTCAAATTCTCTCGTAATAAAGGATAGCATTCCATTAGTTTTAATTACTTGCTGTACCTGCATACTAACTTTTTGTGACTCATGTACTAGAACACCTAGGTCCCTCATGCACCTCAGAATTATGCAGCCGTTCTCCATTTAAGTAATACTCTGCTTTTTTGTTCTTCCTTCCAAAGTGAAAGCTTCACATTTCCCACATTAAACTCCAATTGCCAGACCTATGCCTACTCAGTCTATATCCATCTGCAACCTCCTCATGCTCTCTTCACAACATACTTCCTTACGTATCTTTGTGTCATCTGCAGATTTAGCTACCATGCCTTCACTCCCCTCATCCAAGTCATTGATGTAAATTGTAAAAAGTTGAGGCTCCAGTACAGAGCATTCCCCCCCCCCCCCACCCACCCACCCACCACCACCACCACCGACATCCTTTGATTCTCTTACCTAACACAAATCTATCTACCTCTGCTTTAAAAATATTCAATGACCCCGCCTCCACTGTCTTCTGAGGCAGAGTTCCAAAGCCGCACAACGCTCAGAAAGTGAGGGAATTTCTCCTCATTTCTGTCCTAAAAGGGCAACCCCTAATTTTAAAACAATGCCCCCTAGCCCTGCACTCACCCACAAGAGGAAACATCCTTTCAACGTCCACCTTGTCAAGGTTCTTCAGGATCTTGTATACTTCAATCAAATCATCCCTGTGGGACTCCACTCGTCACATCCTGCCAATTATCTTAAGAATTTACTTACAAAGCGTTCTGATAAAGGATATGTATGTTCTAACCTGTCACTTCTCTTTACAGATGCTAACCTGTGTATTTAGCAACATCTTAATATTTTAAGATTTCAGTCATTCAGCTTTTCTATTTTATTATAGTGTTGTAAGTTATGATAAAGTGAAATGTGAAAGTCTGTGACAAATGGCAATCAGTTTATGTCTAGGACAAATGCAGAATCAGTGAATAAGTGCAGGTTTGACATGTGTATCCTTGGTTTATAGAGAAGCTGCTGTGAAGTTGTTTTTATATTAAAAGATTGAAACTTTCCTGGTAACTGCAGTGTTTATCCAAATATTTGCAAAGTTTGTGCTGTATTCAGCTTGAGAAATTTATTGTATTTGTTGTAAAATCTTTAAGGCCAGTAATAGAGCTAATAAGATTGCTTTTCTGTAGGCATGAACTTCATTTGATTAAAGTCCTTTAATGTTTGAACCCCTATTCTTGGTTCCATGATGCACCATTCAATGGCTGAGGGGTCAGAAAATGTCTCTTTAGTTTCCGATTTTTTAAAGCTAATTTTTCTGCAACAGGTCTGATGGACTCCCTTTCTCTGGGAAAGGGCAGTAATCCTTGCTTAAAAAAGTAGAACTTCACATTATGATTTTTCTAATTTTTTTTCTTTGAAGAAAACAAGAAGCAGTTTGAGATGAAGAGAAAAATGCATTACAATGAAGGCATGAATATCAAATTAGCAAGACAGTTAATTGCCAAGGACCTCGAAGATGATGAAGATGACATGAAAGGAGCTCGAGATCTAGAGGTCTTTGAAGATGGTAAACAATAAAATACTGCATTTTTACATGAAATATGTGGTTTGTAATGGATTTGGAACTAAAGTAATTTGGGGCAAATCTGATTATACCTTAGTTTTAAAATTCACAATAATTTCACAGATCAGAAACTGAAAATTTACTGTCAGCCATTCAAATATTGAAACCTATGCTAAGTGTAGGTTGTTGAAATTGTAAACTGATGTAAAGTCATTATGTTTTGACATTTAAGAAACACCTAATATTTAACACATCTAAGGACTTGTTCAGCAACACTTCTGCATTCACCTGTACAAAAAAACACAGCATGTAAAGCATCAGGACTTCAAGCATTTTAATTATAAGTTGTTCAGATTGTCCCTACTTGTTGGTAAAGTATGAATTGTCACTCACACGTAAATTTCAAGACTTGTCTGTTGGAATATTGCATAATGGCTACACTATTGCCGCCTCCTTCCACCAGTCTGCGTTATTGCTTACTCTAATTTAGAAATATTGGACTACAATTCCTAGATCTGAAAATTCTGACATAAGTTGTGAACACACCAGTATTTCCTTCACCTAACACCAGCAAGGTTAAAACCATAGTACTTAATTCCCTTGAGCCCCCTGGTGTTCTCCTTCCTGGCTGTTTGTTTGAGCTCAGCCACATGGGATAATCACAATATTTTAACAGCACAGGAGGAGGCCATTCGGCCTCCCGTGTCTGTACCGGCTCTCCAAATGAACATTATGACTTAGTGCCATTGCCCTGCCTTTTCCCCGTACCCCTGCACATTGTTTCTATTCAAGTAATCATCTAATGCCCTCTTGGATGCCTCAATTGAACCTGCCTCCACCACACTTCCAGGCAATGCATTCCAGACCCCAACCACTCGTGTGAAAAAGTTTTCTCTCACGTCACATTTGCTTCTTTGCAAATCACTTTAAATCTGTGCCCTCTCGTTCTGGATCCTTTTACGAGCGGGAACAGCTTCTCCCTATCAACTCTGTACAGCTCCCTCATGATTTTGAACGTCTCTATCAAATCTCTTAGACACCTCTCCAAGGAGAACGGTCCCAACCTCTCCAATCTATCTTCGTAACTGAAGTTTCTCATCCCTGTAACCATTCTTGTAAACCTCTTCTGCATTTTTTCCAATGTGTTCACATCCTCCTTATAGCGTGGTGCCCAGAACCATACACAATACTCCAGCTGAAGTCTAATGAGTGTCTTATATAAATTCAGCATAACCTCCTTGCTCTTGTACTCTATGCCTCTATTAATAAAGCCCAGGATACTATATGCTTTATTAACTGCTCTCTCCGCCTGTCCCTCCACCTTCAATGATATATAAACCCAGGTCTTTTTGCTCCTTTACACCCGTTAAAATTTCACCCCTTATTTTATATTGTGTATCCATGTTCCTCCCACCAAAGTGCATCACCTCACACTTGTCTGAATTGAACTTCATCTGCCACCTATCTGTCCACTCCACCAACTTGTCTAAGTCCTTTTGAAGTTCTACACTGTCCTCTTGGCAGTTCACAACACTGCCAAACTTCATACCATCTGCAAACCTTGAAATTGACCCCTGCACATCAAGACCTAGATCATTACTATATACCAGGAAAAGCAAGGGTCCCAATATCGACCCCTGGGGAACCCCACTACAAACCTTCTTCCAGTCCGAAAAATATCCATTGACCATTACACTCTGCTCCCTATTTTTCAGCCAATTTTGTATCCATGTTGCTACTGTCCCTTTTATTCCATGAGCAATAATTTTTCTCTCAAGTCTGTTGTGTGGCATTGTATCAAATGCCTTTTGAAAGTCCATGTACACCACATCAACAGCATTACCCTCATTGACCTTTTCTGTTAACCTCTTCAAAAAACTCCAGGAAGCTGGTTAAACACGATTTCCCCTTTAGAAATCCATGCTGGCTCTTAATTCTCAACCTATATTTTTCCATGTGACTACTAATTCTATCCTGAATAATTGTTTCTAGAATCTTGCCCACCACTGAAGTTAAACTGACTGATCTGTAATTGCTGGACTTATCCTTACAACCTTTTTTGAATTAGGGTATAATGTTTGCAATTCTCCAGCCGTCTGGCATCTCCCCTGAGTCTAGGGAAGACTGAAAAATTATGGCCAGTGCCCCTGCAATATCTACTCTCACTTCCTTCAATATGCTTGGATGCATCTTGTCTGGTCCTGGTGCCTTGTCAACTTTAGGTACTGACAGTTTATTCAACACTTCCTCCTTATCAATTTTGAACCTTCTAGTGACAGTTTCCTTGTATGTCACCATGGCCTGTGTAACACCTACCTCCTTGGTAAAGACCGATGCAAAGTATTCATTTAATACCTCAGTCATGGCCCCTTCATCCATGTGTAAATTCCCTTTTAGGTCCCTAATCTGCCTTACTCCTCCTTTTACCACTTTTTTACTATTTATATGCCTATAGAAGACTTTGGGATTCCCCTTTATGCTGGCTGCCAGTCTTTTCTCAGAATCCCCCTTTGCTTCTCCTGTATGTTTTTTCACCTCCCGTCTGAACCTTCTGCATTTCTCTTGGTTCTCAATTGTATTTTCTACCTGACATAAGCACACTTTTTCTTCTTTTCTTAATTTCTATCTCCTTTTCACCCAGGACGCTCTGGATTTGTTTGCCCTTTCGATGGAATATATCTTGACTGTGCCCGAACCAATTCTTTTTTGAATGTAGCCCATTGTTCAGCTACAGTTTTTCCCACCAATCTTTCGTTCCAGTCTATCTGGCCCAGCTCTGCTCTTGCCCCAGCGAAGTCTACTCTTGTCCAGTTAATTATTCTTATTCTGGATTGCCTATCGTCCCTTTCTATAATCACCCTAAAATAAACAATGATCACTGTCTCCTAAATATTCCTCCACTGACATTTGATCTCCTTGGCTCACTTCATTTCCAGGAACCAGGTCCAATAGCGCATCTTTTCTTGTTGGATTGGATGTATACTGCTGTAGAAAATGTTCCTGAACACAATCTAAGAACTTTTCCCCTCTCCGCCCTTTATACTACCACTGTCCCAGTCTATATTCAGGCAGTTAAAGCCCCCATTATAATTACTCTCTCATGCATGTATCTCTCTGCAATTTCACTGGAGATTTGTTCTTTGTCCTTCTCGCTAGTTGGTGGTCTATAGACTACACCGAACAATGTAATTGCACCCTTTTTGTTCCTTAGCTCTAGCCAAATTGATTCTGTCCTTGAGCCCTCTGGGACATCTCTTTCTCTAGCACTGCAATGCTCTCCTTAACCAATATCGCCACCCCTTCTCCTTCCCTACCTTATCTGAACACCTTGTACCCAGGAATATTTAACACCCAGTTCTGCCCTTCCTTGAGCCAGGTCTCTCTCATCGCCACATCATCATATTTCCACATGGAAATCTGCACCTGTAACTCCCCAATCTTATTCACTATACTCAGTGCATTCACATACATGCATAATAACCCTGATTTAGATTTTGTTACTTTCTCCCTCACCCCGACTCCATCTATTAACTTACTATTCTCAATTCTAGTGTTATCTGTCTCTCCCAGCATTTTGTGCATCCTGGTATTTCTCTCTGATATTCTGTCCTGGTTCCCATACCCCTGCCAACAGCGCCAGCAAAATGCCCCGCAAGGAACTCAAGTCTCAGCTCTGTTCAGATGCAACCCATCCGGCTTGCACTGGTACCATCTTCCCCAGAGCCAGTCCCAGAGTATTTCTGTACTCTCTTGCACATGGCACTGGGAGTAATCCAGAGATGATTACATTTGAGGTCCTGCTTGCTAATTTTCTACCAGCTTCCTAAATTCTGATTGCAGGACCACATCCCACTTCCTACCTAAGTTAATGGCACCAATGTGGACCATGACCTCTGGCTGTTCACCCTCCCCCAGAAGAATGTCCTGCAGCTGCTCTGTGACATCCTTGACCCTGGCATCAGGGAGGCAACATACCATCCTGGAGTCACATCTACGGCCACAGAAATGCCTGTCTGTTCCCCTAACCAATGAATCCCCTATCACTATAGCTCTTTCTTTCTTCTTCCCTCCTGTACAGCTGAGCCGCTTGTGGTGCCACAAACTTAGCTCGGACTGCACTTCTCTGAAGAACCAGCGCCCTCACCAGCCTCTAAAACGGAAAACTGATTGGTGAGCGGGACCCTAGGGGACTCCTGCACTACCTGCCTACTTCTCTTGGTCTGCCTGGTGATCACCCATTCCTTCTCTGTCTCTAGGCTCTTAAGCTGCAGTGTGACCATTTCTCTGAGCATGCCATCCAGGTAGCTCTCAGCTTTGCTGACACTCCACAGTGACTCCAGCCACTGCTTGAGCTCAAACCCGGAGCTCAAGTTTCTGCAGCTGGCAGCACTTCCTGCACATGTGGTAGTCTTGGACACCAGTAGCGTCCATGACTTTGCACATATTACAGGACATGAATTCCACTCGACTGAGCTGCCCTGCCATGTCTTAATTCTACTTCCTTTACGTTAACTTTATTCTACTTTGGATTATTTATATTACTTAATTATATTTTCCCTAAATTTACCTTATTCCTGGGACTTCTCAGTTAAATCCAAGTATAGCTACTTGTTTAAAAATATTACACTTTCTAATTTACTCACCAGGTCCTACTTACCAAGGCTGCTGCTCCTCTTTCTGAGGAAAGGTAGAAAAGGAAAAGAGCACCTCCTTCCTCCTCACCAAACTCTCTGTCACCTCTGCTCTTGAACTCTTGCCACTTGTCGTGCTGTTTTTATAGCTCCTCTGCTCTCCTCTCGGTGCTGCTGACTGCCTGGCACGGGGGTGGGGGGTGGTCCTCTCACACTCTCCTCTAGGTGCAGCTGGCTGCCTGACTCAGGGTCCTCTTCTCACACTCTCCTCCCTTTGAAACTTTTGATTTCTTGTTTGATCCTGGATCATAACCCCATATTCAATCCATCAACAAGACCACATCTATCAGTCTCTCAAAATTCATTACTTTTTTTTCTTTTAACTCAGCGACTGTGTTTTAATCCCAATCACCTTTCTTAGCTCCAGGCTCACCTTCTCCATTGCTGTCTCCAGTTGGGGTTTGCTTATAGTCCAGCTTGTCTGAATTGCTGTTGCCTGCATCTGTCATTTAAGTTCTGCTGCACTTTTGGCACCAACCTTCATTGGTTCTCTGTTAAATTTACATGTCTTATCCTTATTTACAGTCTTACTCCCGCGTACCTCTGCAACAGACTCCATCAGGTGTATTCCCTCCAAACTGTTGACTGCCTTCCTGTCCATATTCCTTTCCTTATACTCCTTCAGCCGTCTTGGGCCTACCCTGCAACTTCATTTCTAAATCACTCTTGCATCTTTGCTTTCTGCTGCTGCTTACTGTCTCTTTTGCTTTTGTTGGGCATCTTGGAATATATGATGTTGGTAATGATCTGACTCAAGATGTAGGTTGTTGCAAAGCCTTGAATAAAAATAGTATGTTCTCAATGGGAACATAGAGGAGCTAGGACCAGGTTAATGAAATGATACACCTTTGCACTTTCTGATCAGGTCTTTTGTCTTTGCATCATTGATACCAACTACGTAATTACAAATTGTAAACTAAATGACATACAGCATCCAAGCCAGTTAAAATGAGCTTTAGCGGATGATCACTTTTAACTGACGTACCAACTCATGAAACGCTAGCACAAGCTGTTATTTGTCTACAGTCCATTTGTTACCTTTATCCACCTGTTTAAAACCAACAAACACCAACCCTGTATATCCTGGCGGGTATCGCTGCTCCTGATATAAAAAGAATGGTAGCCAGCAAGAAAGAGCGACTCCGTCAAACATCAGATGAGAGGCACCCTCTACATGGTCATACACCTACACCCAGCCACCCAAAGTCAAGGAAGAGCTTCATGAACAGTGTTGTTCCATTACAATCAACCCCATCTGAAGCCCGCATCACCTTGTGGAAAGACCAGCTCACAACCCCCAGCGATGGAAATTCTACCGGATGAAAGCCTTCCCTCAGGAGCTAATTGCAACTGGGCAACCTGGAAGTGCCTTAATAGACTTAGGACTGGTGTAGGTCATTCAAAGGTGTCACTAAGCAAATGGGGATATATAACCAGCCTGACAACTTGTGAATGTGGAACTGAGCCACAGACTATGCAACATCTCCTGCAATGCCTATCGCTAGAGGAACCCTGCACTGTTGCAGATCTTGCCGAATTCAACAACAAGGCGCAAAAATGTGTCCAGTTCTGGCTGGGCCATGTATAGACTGTCCGTGGTCACGATAAGAAGAAGATCCACCTGTCAGTCTCTTAGTCCAAATTGTGAAATCTAACTTTAAAAAAGCAAAACTGGCTGATCTGTTAGCTGAAGCCAATAATGGATAGTTCTTAAATGAACAGCCCCACATAGAAATTACCAACAATAAATAAGAAGTGACTAATGTGGATAAACAAACAACATGTAGTTACCTAATAATGAGGATCAAGCAAGGTTTCTAGAATAAATTGCTTAACTTAATCTATTAATGGCTTCATCATGGGTTAGGAGTAATCACTAAAATAGGAATATGCTCAATACTATTTTTGAAAAATATTCATTTTCTGACTTTTGTGTTTTCTTTCCCACCAGATACAGATGAGGACCTTTCTGAAAATGAGGACCTTGATTCATAGAACAGAGCCATTTTTTAATTCTGGCACAAAAATATCCCAGCTAACAGCATTTGCCATCAATAGGTTTTATCTTATTGGAGCACTGAGGTGCTTCAAGGACAATCCAACTTGCATTCAGATAAGTGTAGTTCCATCTGTGCACTCAGAATTTTGCAGTCGGTGTATTTCTACAGTAATGTAAATAAAATCCTTGAGAGGTGGGCAGGAGGTGCCTGTCTGCCTGTTTTTTTTGTGCTTACACTGGGGTTGAATCACAAAGCACTTGTTTCCTGGAAACCGCAGTAGCATAGAATTAATTGACTAGAACATAGCACAGAACACCGCAGCCTCTCTTGCCTATTAAACAACTTGTGGTACTTTAGTATCTGTGTGATGCTGTGTGCACAGTGCTTAGTTCACATTGATACACTTATCCAGTTATTTTTTTGCTGAATACTTTTTCATATGATATTTGCAACAGGTAACCAGTTTTAGTTAATATTTTTGTATTTGAGGAGTTTTTGATTTCTGCAGCACTTACATTTGGAAAGTGCTCAAAATGAAAGTCCTGATAAGTGATTCGCTAGCACTTAATGCAATCTTTTGTCTTTGAAATAATTTCAGTGCTGCTGATGGTATAAGTTAACACAATTTATACTTGTGTTGATGTTAACAAGTGTCACTTAAGGATACTGCAGCCCTGTTTTTAAGGAATGCTAAAAATCTAATCAAATACATGTGAAAAGATATTTACTAAGTGCCACCATTGTCAAGAACTTACCTATAGTTTATTTTAGCTAAGGGGATAAAATCCCAATTAAGTTGCATGAATCGGAATTTGGTGTAATGTACAGCTTTACATAGGGCAATGAAAGGGATAATGTCTTCTCATAGTTTTGATTTACATGTAATTTTGTTCTCTGAAAATGTGTATCCCCACAAATTTGGATTTAAGAAATTCATTGTAACTAATGGATTTGAAAAGCACATCATTATAAAGCCCATCACTACCGGGATGAGAAGCAAGCCATTATTATAATTCAAACAAGATTGTATAATTCCATTGTCCAAAGCCTATTTTCTCTGGAATATTTTGTCTGTGGTTCTAGATGGAACATATCATTGAAGTGAATTTATTTTACAGATATGCACATCCTTGAACATTAGTAAATGTCTCAATGTTTAACAGATCACAATTGTCTTGCAATGTTTCATCTAATTATCATATCTGTATTCACTATATCTAATTCCAGCCATGGCAGAATTGGCTCCTTTTGGCCTTCACACAATATTGTGTTAACTTCAATTTAAGAAAACTATACCCATTGTGTGAATGGAGAGATAAAATAAAAGGTATACAGCCACTTTGTATAGATTCACTGAAAGTTTTATTGTCTGGTTTACTTGAGAATGAAGGGGCTATTATCCCTTTCACATTGCACTCCATATAGTTCAGTTTATATGATTATAAAAATATTTTTTAATATGAAGTAGTAAAGTACTTTGGAATGTGTTTATAATTGGATAAAACAAATTTTAGGTAAAGCTTAATTCTGAATTTATTATTGGGTCAACAGTAATAAGTAACTTGTTAATTAAATGGTAGGGTTACTAAGTTGAGAAGTGCATCTAACCTTAATACTTAAATATAAATCCTCAAATCAAACTGGTGTGCAAAAATGTCAACAATGCTTAGGAAACTAGTTTGAGGGTATGATTTGTTCAGATAGTTTGCAAAAGGCCCCAAATTTTACCCCTCACACTGATTTTTTTTCTCCTCTATTTAGGAATAGTTCTGCTCTATGGCTTATATGGTTTCATTGTAAAACTATTTATGTAAATGACTTGGATGAAAGGCACGAAGGAATAGTTGCTAAATTTGTTGACAACACAGGTAGGAAAGTACATTATGAAGAGGATGTAAGGAGGCTACAAAGTGGCATAGGTTAAGTGAGTGGGCAATGATCTGGCAAATGGACTATAATGTGGGCAAATGTGAAATTGTACATTTTGGCAGGAAGAATAAAAAAGATTATTATCTAAATGGTGAGAGATTGCAGAGCTCTAAGATTGAGGGATCTGGGTGTCCCAGTGCATGAATCACAAAAGTTAGTATGCAGGCACAGCAGGTAATTAGGAAAGCTAATAGAATGTTATCATTTATTGTGAGGGGAATTGATTACAAAAGTAGGGAGGTTATGCTTCAGTTGTACAGGGTATTGGTGAGACCACATCTGGAGTATTCCCTACAGTACTGGTCTCCTTACTTAATGAAAGGTGTAAATGTGTTAGTAGTAGTAGTAGTTCAGAGAAGGTTTACTAGACTAATACCAGGAATAGGCAAGTTGTCTTATGAGGAAAGGCTGGACAGGTTAGGCTTGTATCCACTGGAATTTAGAAGAGTAAGCAGTGTCTTAATTGAAACTTTTAAGTTCCTGAGGGGTCTTGACAGGGTGGATGTGGAGAGGATGTTTCCTTTTGTAGGAAAATCTAGATCTAGGGGTTTAAAAATAAGCGGTCGCTCATTTAAGACAGAGATGAGGAGAAATTTTTTTCTCTCTGAAGGTTGAGTGTTTTTGGAACTCTATTCCTCAAAAGGCAGTGGAAGCAGAGTCTTTGAATGTTTTTAAGGCAGAGTTAGATTCTTAATTAGCAAGGAGGTGAAAGGTTATCGAGGGTGGGCAGGATTGTGGGGTTTAGGTTACATTTAGATCAGCCATGATCTTATTGAATGACAGAGCAGGCTCAAGTGGCCGACGACTCCTAATTCTTATGTTTGTATGTAAAAGGTGACAGTATCATCAGCTGTAACACTTTGTACATAGTTTTTTAACTGTATTTAGTTTTCACAAATTATTTTTATAGGAGACCTTAAGTTCAAGATCCTTCAGATTTGATTTTGATAAGGCAGTAAACAGGAAAAAAGCGTGATTGAAATTGAACATAAATTATAGATTTATTTTGGTCTTAGATATTTTAATGCATTATTTACACTTTTTATATATAATGTACTGCATTGTTCCATTCAAAGAAATAATCATAGAAATATCTATTTAACACATTGGGGTAGATTTTAACTTTGTGTGATAGTTTAAAATGAGAGATAATGACAACCCATTAGTAAATGGAAATGAAAAAAGAGGTTGCCAATTTGCTATTACCTGCGTTATACTATCACATGGTCAAAATCTAGCCCCACTTGTCTGAAAAAGGATACATGTTGACATTTAAGATTGAAAAACTGTATATAAAGTGTCTTGTTAAACTTTTGCTTGTTTAATAGAAGCATATATATGATTTACCTTTCAAAAATTCTTGATACTTCCTTCCCTTTAGCCTCTTCCTTTCTTTCCGCTTCTAAAGTACACTGATTCCTACTCTATCCATTACTCCATTTGTATTTTAAAAAAAAATCTGTTCAAGACCATGGATCTTTCTTTATATTGTTGGCAAAGTGGAATTCAATACATCCAAACTCCTGGTATGAAATGGCCTTATGAAAACAAATCACTGTAAAATGGAACTAGAGTAAAAATAGCTGAAGAAATGACTTAAATGTTGGACAAAGAAAGCAAACTCGATATTAAGTCATAAATGAAATACATTGTCCAAAATTGATTTGGATTTTGTACAGCAACCAAATAATGCAAATGGATTTCGGGCTTGATGTTCTTGGGATCTATTGTTTTTAAGAGGTAACTGATAGTTATTGCATAGGGACATCATTGATGATAGCTTCTTAGTGTTACTTAATGAAATTTAATCATACATTTGCAACAAAAGAGGCAGTTTTGCTGTGTAATCCTCCACAAGTACAACCTTTACAAATGTATTTGTGTTTGAATTGAATGTATTGAAATAAAGTTGCTGCTAATTCTATTAAACTCTTACCTTTCACTACTCAAACATGGTTGAGCATGCAACAATGAGCAATAAATTGTTTTCTTCATGAAAGAGTTTAAAATGAGATCAAATCCACATTTACATCAGACAGACATTTGATTGTGACCTGGGTCAATGGAGCTCTGAATTTTCCATATCTATAATGTGGTTTCGCATTCAATTTGGGGAAAAGGATTGAGGTGAATGCAGAAGAGGACCCACTTTTTTTTTTAGAAAAAACATCTCCTGATTATAACTGTTGGAAAATTTTGAGACTTGAGTTCAATGTTTGTGTTTTCCATCCCCATGGGCAGCAGAATCAGATGTCTTAAATTTGTTTTCTGTTTTGCCATTTGATTTAACCTGAAATTTGTTTTAATTGTAATTGGTTTATGACAACAACCTACTGATAGTCTAGTCATGTGATGCCATGTAGACGTTTCTTTTCCTGGGCTTTGGTCAAAGCTATACTTATTACCTGTCCCTATTTGCCCTGATGGTATCAAGAGTGTGTAGTGTATCCAAAGATCGATGTGATGTGTGCAGTGTTTGGGTGAAGAGAGTTAGCGTGCTTTGTGCTTTTGCCTGCTAGTTTGCTTATTTTCAGCTTACACTGCTGGCTAGCAGAATTGTTTAAAAAAAGAGTCAAATGTCTAAGTCTCTCCCTGTCAGTACTCTCCATCAGCAAGTTCTCAACTGTGCCTCCTTGTGGTGACACAAGAAAACTGGGTCCCTCACGGCCCTAGGCTAAAGCTTTGAGGAACCCTGAGGAGGTTTGGCCCCCAGGCATGCAGTGTGCTGGCCTGCCAATATGTACACATGCCTTGGCACTCACAAACCAAACTCCCAGCTATGGGCGAAGAGCTCACAGTCTCGTAGATACCTCGGCAGAGTTGAAGGCTAAGGGAGTAAGCCCTTAGCGTGGAGAATGAGTGCTACAGTAGGGAGGTTACAGCTGAAGCATAATCTCCCTACTTTTGTAATCAGTTCCCCTCACAATAAATGATAACATTCTATTAGCTTTGCTAATTACCTGCTGTACCTGCATACTAACCTTTTGTGAGGTTAGTATGCAGGTACAGCAGGAATTGATTACAAAAGGAGGGAGGTTATGCTTCAGTTGTAAAGGACATTGGTGAAACTGCATCTGCAGTAATGTGTACAGTACTGGCCTCCTTATTTAAAGAAAGATGTAAATGCATTAGACGCTGTTTAGAGAAGATTCACTAGACTAATACCAGGAATGTCTTTGAGGAAAGGTTGCACAGATTAGGCTTGTATCCACGAGTTTAGAAGAGTAAGAGGTGACTTAATTGAAATCTTTAAGATTCTGAGGGGTCTTGGGAGAATATGGGAGAATCTAGAACTAGGGGTCACTCATTTAAGACAGAGATGAGGAGAATTTTTTTTCTCTGAGGGTTTTCAGTCTATGGAAGCAGAGTCTTTGAATATTTTTAAGGCTAGATAGATTCTTGATTAACAAGGTGGTGAAAGGTTATTGGGGGGTAAGCTGGAATGAGAGGTTTAGGTTACATTCAGATCAGCCATGATCTTATTGAATGGTGGAGCAGGCTCAACAGGTCAAGTGGCCTACTCCTAATTTGTATGTTCATATGTATCCGATGGTGGAAGGGACCATTGTGACCTACTGGTCAGTCACCACAGCTGGGAACCCTCTGGCCACCAAAGGGAGGCAGTTGCCACATAAGTGCCAGGCAATGATCATGCCCAACAAGAGAGAAGCTAACATCTTGCCTTGACATTCAATGGCATTACCATCACTGAATTCCCCACTATCGACATCCTGGGGGTTACCATTGACCAGAAACTGAACTGGACCAGCCATATAAATACTGTGGCAAAAAGAGCAGTTCAGAGACTGGGAATTCTGTAGTGAGTAACTTATCTCCTGACTCTCCAAAGCCTGTCCATCATCTAAAGGGCACAAATCAGGAGTGTGGTGGAATACTCTCCACTTTCCTGGATGAGAGTGCAGCTCCAACAATACTCAAGAAGCTTGATTGACACCCCATCCACCACCTTAAACATTCGTTCCCTCCACCACCGTCGCATAGTGGCAGCAGTGTGTACTGTCTACAAGATGCACTGCAGCAACTCACCACGGCTCCTTTGACCGCACGTTCCAAACTCATGACATCTACCACCTCAAAGGAGAAGGGAACACCACCAGCTGCAAGTTCCCCTCCAAGTCACACACCATCCTGACCTAGAACTATATTGCTGTTCTTTCACTGTTGGGTCAAACTCCTGGAACTCCCTCCATAACAGCGCTGTGGGTGCACCTACACTACTTTTCCTGTAGTGGTTCAAGGCAGCGGGTCACCACCAGCCTCTGAAGGGCTGTTAGGGATGCGCAACAAATGCTGGCCTGGCCAGTGATGCCCACACCCTGTGAAAGAATAAATACATTTTTGAAAAGGTGCTGACCCGCCATGATCCATGTGCTTCACTGGATGTTTGGAGCTTAAGGGTTTCCACTCAACAAGCGGACGTAAGCCATTTCACCAGGCAAACAGCAGAAAGAAAGAAGATGCCAACTCAATTGCCAAGCTGGAACGTCAGGACCATATGCCTGGGATTAACAGACGACTTGGAGCTAGTTGATAACACACACAAGACAGCTGTGATCAACAAGGAACTTCATAGGCTGGTGGTGTGTAGCATTTCAGGAAAAAATCTACCATATTCACTCAGGGGTTACTATGGGCAATAAATACAGCCTTGCCACTGGTGCGGATAACCTGAGAAGAAATGCCTTTTAAAAGGATATTCAAATATGTTTCTGCTGGCTGTTTACTCTCTCCAAGTTGAATTGGTCCCTGTCTCAACACTTCTGTGGCAATACATTCCATACTCTTAACAGCTTTGCATAAAGAATTTTTCCTAACCTCAGTTTGGTAATTTTAAACACCTCTTAAATCTGCTGAATTTACAAGATCTCTAGATTTAATGTTTTGTTTAATGTGGCACTTGAAAGTATACATGGTATTTCCAACTATGACCTAACTGTTTTTGGGTACAAATTTATCATATTTTTTCTTTCTACTCTTTTCCCCTATTTATAGAACCTAGAATGCACATGAACATTTTATGGCTTTATCTACCTGCAATTGCATTTTCAAGCAGTTTATTTGCATCCTAGGTCTCTTTGTGCCTACACATTCTTCAGTATCTTTTCTTTGAGTATGTACTTTCATTCTTGAATTTCCTCCATAAATGCATCAGCTTACATTTCGTATTAAATTACATCTGTCAACTGCCTTCCCAATCTGCAAATATGTCTGTCCCCTTTTACAGCTCACTTTCCCCTCGCTGTTTTTTTAAACCCCTTGTACTACGAAAAATTACTGGTAATACTAAAGAAAAGGAGGAAAGAAAAAGCAAAGTTCAGAAGGGGTATGAAATTAAAGGATGATGTTTACTTTTAACAGTTTCCATGATAAATGACAGGAATTTTAATAGAAATTCATGACTTTAAAATGGGGATTGAATTGTGTATCCCTGATGGTCCAATCGACGTTTAGTCTCTCATTCTGCTTTATCTGATGAGGACATTTGTCTTGACTCCTTTTGTGCCACATCATGGGAGGTCAGTTAGTAATAAAGAATATTTTGTGTGGTGCACAATTCCTGTCCACAAACTGTATTCCTTCTTATCACAATTTTGTAAACATTGTATTAGGAAAAGGGTGGCACGGTGGTGCAGTGGTTAGCGCTGCTGCCTCACAGCTCCAGGGACCCAGGTTTGATCCTGACCTTGGGTGTCTGTGTGGAGTTTGCATGTTCTCCCCGTGATTGTGTGGGTTTCCACCAGGTGCTCCCGTTTCCGCCCACCATCTAAAGACGTACTGGTTAGGTGCATTGTCTACCGTAAATTGTCCCCCAGATTTTCTTTATTCATTCATGGGATGTGGGCTTCACTGGCTGGGCAAGCATTTATTGCCCGTCCCTAGTTGCCCTTGAGAAGGTGGTAGTGAGCTGCCTTCTTGAACCGCTGTAGTCCATGTGGTGTGGGTACCACCCACAGGGTTGTTAGGGAGGGAGTTCCAGGATTTTGACCCAGCGACGGTGAAGGAATGGCGATATATTTCCAAGTCTGGATGGTGAGTGACTTGGAGGGGAACTTCCAGGTGGTGGTGTTCCCATCTATCTGCTGCCCTTAGTCTTCTAGATGGTAGTGGTCGTGGGTTTGGAAGGCGTTGCCGAAGGAGCCTTGGTGAATTCCTGAAGTGCATCTTGTAGATGGTACACACTGCTGCTACTGTGTGTTGGTGGTGGAGGGAGTGAATGTGGATATGGTGCCAATCAAGTGGGCTGCTTTGTCCTGGATAGTGATCAGCTACTTGAGTGTTGTGGGAGCTGCACTCATCCAGGCAAGTGGGGAGTATTTCACCACACTCCTGACTTGTGCCTTGTAGATGGTGGACAGGCTTTGGGGAGTCAGGAGGTGGCTTACTTATTGCACCATTCTTGCCGCATTTGGACATTGCTTCAGTATCTGAGGAGTCGCGAATGGTGCTGAACATTATGCAATCATCAGCGAACTTCCCCACTTCTGACCTTATGATGGAAGGAAGGTCAGTGATGAAGCAGCTGAAGATGGTTGGGCCGAGGACACTACCCTGAGGAACTCCTGCAGTGATGTCCTGAAGCTGACCTGAGATGACTGACCTCCAACAACCACAACCATCTTCCTTTGTGCTAGGTATGACTCCAACCAGCGGAGAGCTTTCCCCCGATTCCCATTGACTCCAGTTTTGCTAGGGCTCACTGATTGCCACACTCCGTCAAATTCTGCCTTGATGTCAAGGGCAGTCACTTTTACCTCACCTCACCAGTGTGTGTGTCTGGGTGAGAGTGTGTGCCCTGTGATGGACTGGCGTCACGTCCTGGGTGTACCCCTTCTAGCGCCCATTGACTGTCGGGATAGGCTCCGACAACCCGTGACTCTGAATTGGATGAAGCAGTTCTGGAAAAGTGAGTGAGTGTATTAGTAAAATCCTATTTAAAGATTTAAATGTTTCCAAACTATCATCAGATTTGATGGCACTAGAGTTAATTTCAGGAGCGTCTTCCAAATTCACCTGCCTTGCACCCAGGTAGGTTTTAGGGTTGGATTTTCCTCAGACAAATTCAGTAATACCAATCCTCTGTCTCAAATCAAGAGACAAAAAAGATTTGGTATATAAAACATAAGTTGCAACTATTTTAATCAAATGTAAACCATAGGGGGAAAACTGAAAAAAACATACAAAATTATCAAAATGGAAAACATCTCTTTGTAATGTCCTATCAAATATTAACAGCATAGGAACTAATGACTTAATTTACCCTCTTGAGGGGAAAAAGTGCCATAGTAATATGTTAATCTGGGCAATGCTTAACCAAATTAAAATGTTCTACAAGGAAATATTAACAAATCCCTGGTTTCAGTGTTCTAGTGGAGATTACACTGAACTGGAAGAAAAAGACAAGTCAACATTGCTGGAAAGCTTGTTGAATGAAAATGGTTATTTGCAGAAATTGCTTGTGCGGCCTGGTTCTGGTTATACAATATAACATGTTTGCACTTTACTAAATAATCTTGGAAATGTGCAAAATAGGGCTCTTAGCAATCTTTCACTAACCTTTCACTTTAAAATATAAACAATTCAGAGAAAATGAATAAAAACTACATGAAGATTAACAATATTTAAAATCCATGCAGCTCTGATCACTCAGTGTGGTAAAGTAGCACCATCCCCAAGTTGCTGGAAACAGCATAATCTAAGTGACCAGTCTCTGTTTGTCTTTGTGCCATGACTGAGTCAGAGCAGGGTGCCGATCTTGTATCCTGCGTGGAAGTCTTCTTTGAAGGGGAAATTCGGTCCACTGTCATCCCTGACATAAAGCTTACCAGTAAGTTGCTATCAGGCACAACCGGTACAAGCTGCCTGCCCCACAACTGTTGGAGCTTCTGTTTCAGTAAACTTTAGGAAAATCCTTAGGCCAGGATTTTTAGGATGGCGGGGTTTCTCTTCCTGCCATCTGAAGATTCAGCACAAAATACATCCCCCACCTTGCAGCAATTTCGCACTCCAATGAGCGTTATTTGACTTGAGATGGGACCTCCATCTCTCACTTGGGAGCAAGCCGCACCTTAGAGAACTGCCAGTCAATCTGATTGGCCAGCAGCTCTCTATCCGTGCAACGCCAGAAGTTGCAGTGTCCAGGACTGGGACTGCAAGCAGTCCCCAGATCCCAAGTATTGGGAGTCAAGGGGATCTCAGGGCGGGGGAGGGTGAACAGAGGGGGATTGGGTGTCGGTGGAGAGGCTGGGGGTGGAGAGATGTGCTGTGGTTAGCAGACCTTAAGTAGGGGGTGAGGGGGTGCCTGAGGTTAAAAGGGGACTGTTGATGGAGGTGCCCCACTCTCCACCCCACCTCCTTCCCAGCTGAGGCCTGAGCTCGATTTATTTTTGAGCTTCCCCCATACCTTGGAACTCCTCCCACCAGCCTGAAAATTGAGGCTGGGTGGGAGATGGCCTCTAAGTGGTCAATAATTTGGCCACTTAAGGCATCAGTTCAGGTAAAATTGTGGAGAGGTCAGAGCGGGCGGGAACTTATCGGGAAGGCCCTCCAACAAACCTTACGCTCACCTTCCCCTACCTACAAACCCACTGGTGAGGGAATGTAAAATGCTGCCCTTGGTCTCTTTCACCAGGCACTTAGGTGTTTAAAAAGAGATTGCAAGATTTGAAGGTTCTATCGTGAGAATCATGCGCGAGGTTCAGAAATCATATGGTTCCAAATGAATTTGTGAAAGTTGGTGGGCGGGTGGGTTGGAGAACTGGTGGGAAAACAATGTTGCTTCAGTGATGGAGGCCTGACTGAGTTAAGTGTCTGTCAGGTGCTCAATTTGCCAGTGTCAGATCTTCCCCAGGATTCAGCATCCTGGGGGCAGAAATCCTGCCTGCCAAAAGCTGTTGGCCAATCAGAGGTTGGCAGCTCTTGATTGCTGGGAGTGCCACCGGGAGCAGTGGCTGCTACAACACTGGCATCTAACTGACAATGTGGAAAAGTTCTCAAGTATGTCCTGTCTATAAAAAGCAGGACAAATCCAATCTGACCAATTACTGCTCCACCAGTCTACTCTCGATTATCAGCAATGGGATGGAAAATACCGTTGACAGTCCCACCAAGTGGCACTTAGACAGCAATAACCTATTCCCTGATGCTGAGTTTGGGTTCCACCAGAAGCACTCAGCTCCAGACCTCATTAATAGCCTTGGTCCAAACATGAATAAAAGAGCTGAATTCCAGAAGTGAGGTGAGAGTGACTGCCCTTGACATCAAGGCAGCTTTTGACTGAGTGTGGAATCCAATAGCCCTAGAAAAAAATAGGTCAATGGGAATCAAGGGAAAACACTGCATTGTTTGGTATCATACTTAGAATAATCTTCAGCTGCTTCTACAAAACCTATTCCCCCTCACCGCCAACATAAAATCAAATGTGGAGATGTTTGCTGATGATTGCATAGCATTCAATACCATTTGCGACACCTCAGATACTGAAGCAGTCCACTTCCTTTTGCAGCAAAAGCTGAAACCGATGGGGGCCTTGCCCAGCGGCTGGAAAGCTGGTGAGAACCCTATGTTGCCTCTTTTAGGGTAGGCCCACTATATTGAGTACCACGCAGGCACTTAACTGGACATTGGTAGGCCTTTGACAGAATTAAGGACCATGGGGACAGAAGTCCCACCTACCAAGAGTTGCTGGCCAATCAGAGGCCAGCAGCTCCATTGAATGGCAGCGCAACTGGGACTCTTTCAAGTCCAAACCAAATAAACTAAATCAACAAATCAGGTGACAAATTAAAAGGCAGCCCCTTAAAGGGAAGCTGCAAAAACAAAAGACAACGTTTAAAGGAAACTTTCCAACATTATATCAAAATGCAATTAAGGGGGGTCAATAAAACACCCCAGTCCGTGCGGTGCCCACCATAGTGCCACTGGAGAGGCAGTGGCTTCTGCCATAACTACACACACCTAAATCCCAGCATTGTCACTGGGCCTCAGGTGACCTATAGCTGCAAGGGGGCCACAGGGTGTGGGGAGTTGGGTTTGAAGCAAGGAGTGTGGCTCTGAGCAGGCCTCCCCTTCCTGATGCTGGTTCCCTTGATCAGGTACTGAGTTTCTTACTACAAAGAAGCCGCCCCGCCCCGCATCTCCTGGGAGCCCACAAGCAACACCACCCCCCCCCATGGCCCCCATGGGTTTGCTTGTCATGCTCACCACATGGTGAGCCACCCACCCAGTGGCAGTAGGATGAGGCCTTTAGGTGGGCATTAATTGCCCATTTAAAATCTTCAATTTGCAGTGGGGCAGGAAAGCCGTCCATGGGCTTTCCTGCCATGGATTTAATTTGGGTCCCCATCCACCCTCCTCCCACCTGATGAAATGCCCCCCACCACCAAACTCGCCAAGTGAAGGGCATTAAATTCCACCTTTTTTCTCATTTATTTTAATTTCTCAATCACTTGGAAGACAGTTTGTTGGCCTATGTCAAAAGGTACACTCTCTGAAGCTTACTTTCAAATTTATTGTGCTCCAGAAAAGCCAAACATTTAATTTCAAATATAGCAACTTAGGAAGCTTTTCTGTTTTCAATATACACTGATCATTAGAAGATGATTAATTCAAAAAGATATCTCGGGAAAATTAGTCAATTTTTAATGAAAGGAAACTTAATCAAATGAACTGTGGGGAAGGAATGAATGCATCAGGAGAGGAACACAGTAAACACTGTAACACCAGAACACATTTGTTTCTACCAAAACTTTATCCAATTATTTCTAACAACTTGTTAGGTTCTTTCCATTTGAAAGTAAATTCCTGTTTCTCTTCCTGATACATCAAATAATGAAACAGCGGTAATACATAGAATATTTTTGCTTTGGACCTTTGTACAATTTGATTTTAATCACTGTAATGTTTCTTTAACATCCGTAATACAGAGTGATATCTGAGCATTTTCCAACAAATGGAGTATAATGTGGGAAAATGTGAAATTGTCTATTTTGGCAGGAAGAGTAAAAGATAAGCATATTATCTAAATGATGAGAGATTGCAGAGCTCTGAGATGAGGAGGGATCTGGGGATCTTACTGCATGATTTACAAAAGGCTAGTATGCAGGTACAGCAAGTAATTAGGAAAGCTAATAGAATGTTATAGTTTATTGTGAGTGGAATTGAATACAAAAGTAAGGAGGTTATGCTTCTGTTGTACAGGGCATTGAAAGACCACATTTAGAGTACTATTGGTCACCTTATTTAAGGAAGGATGTAAATGCATTGGAAGCACTTTGAGAAGGTTTACCAGACTAATACCTGGAATGGGTGGGTTGTTTTATGAGTAAAGGTTGGACAGATTAGGCTTATATCCACTGGAATTTAGAAGATTAAGAGGCGACTTGATTGAAACACATAAGAAATGAGGGGCCTTGACAGGGTGCATGTGGAGAGGATGTTTCCTCTTGTAGGAGAATCTGGAACTCGGGGTCACTGTTTTAAAATGAGGGAGATGAGGCGCATTTTTTTCTCTCAAAAGGTCGTGAGTCTATGGAACTCTCTTCTTGGATAGGTGGTGAAAGCAGAATCTTTGAATATTTTTAAGGCAGAAGTGGATAGGTTCTTGGTAAGCAAGGGGGTGATAAGTTATCGGGGGGTGGGGGGGGGCGGGGGGCAGATTTGAGGTTACTATCAGATCAGCCATGATCTTATTAAATGGCGGAGTAGGTTCAAGAGGCCGAATGGCCTACTCCTGCACTCCTGCTCCTTGTTCGTATGTTCATACAACAGGAGGTAAAAAGGGGAAATTAGAAAGCTCAAGTAGATAAAGGCAGGATCAGAGACAGGGGAGGTTGAAAGCAGATGGCAAGACAGAGGGATATTGGGTGGACATTGGAGTGGGCTGAAGTTCCAGGTGTCAGAACATGGATGCTAAAAGAAAAAGCAATGATGTGGCAAGGACTAGATTTCAAGAAATGTGTGTGCGCACACAGGAATGTGAGTCTAGAAATCATTGAAACAAGCCCTGCAGGGAGTTGAAAGTAAAATTAAGGAGCTTGAAGTCCACTTAAAGGGGCAAAGAGAGTCAGTAGAACCTGGTAAAGATAGTGATTACAAGAGTTTGGAACTTTGCACAAGTAAGGACTTGCACAATTGTGTTCTTAGTTGAAAGCAAAATACTGCAGGTGCTGGAAATCTGAAACAAAAACAAAAATAGCTGGAAAAGCTCAGCAGGTCTGACAGCATTTGAGGAGAGAGAAAAACAAAGTTAACGTTTCAAGTCCATATGAAGAAGGGTAATACAGACTCAGAACATTAACTTTGTTTTTCTCTCTCCACAAATGCTGTCAGACCTGCTGAGCTTTTCCAGCATTTTCTGTTTTTGTGTTCTTAGTTGGTTGTATTTGTGAAGGGTGGAGGCAGGAAAGGCTGATTAGGAGAGTATTAATGAAATTAACCCTTAGTTAATCAAAGCATATCTGAGAAATTAATCAGCACGGGAGAAAGACAGGAGAAAACGATGCCATGGAGATGGAGTAAAAACATACTTAATAATAGAATGAATATGGAGAAGGAAGCTCCACTCACTATTGAGCAGTAAGCCAAAATTCTGCACTGCAGGCCTAGACTAGGGCATCAGTTGGGAAGACTGGTGGATTTGATGCTAAACGCATGTAGATTCTGGCAGAAGCTGAACAGGACAGCTTAAATTTTGGCAACATAAAACTGATTCACTATGATATGACTTAATGTGAGAAAATTTAATCAAAGATTATAAAATCTGCTTCTTGTTAGAAAACACAGATAGTAGCCTGGTGTGTTGGAAATAGTTAGAATTATAAAATGATGGGTCAGGGTATATGGAAGCAGACAGTTTCCAGGATTTAAGGGGTCAGGAACAAGAAATCAGATTAAATGTATGAGATTCAGTACCATTTTCAGGTAAAACATCTTTACAAAGAGAATATGAAACTATGGAATTCACTTCCTGGGATTGAGGCACAAACTCTGTCATCATCCATAATTAGATTGGATAGGTGGATGAAGTAAAAGAGGTTGACATAAACAGGATGGATAAATGTGATTAAAACTATTTGATTGTGTGGAGATTAAATGTTGTGCCGAATGGTCTGTTTGTCTTTCTCCTGGCCAGCCTCCCATCTTCCACTCTCTAAGAACCTGAGCTCATCCAAAACAATGCTGCCACATCCTAACTGACACCAAGTCCCGTTCACCCATCACCCTTGTGCCCGCTGACCCACATTGATCCAGCAAAACCTCACCTTTTAAAAAATTGTCACACTTGTGTTCAAATCCCTCCATGGTGCCTCACTATTTCTGCAACCACCTCCAGCCTCCCAAGATGTCTGTGGTCCTCCAATTTTAGCCTCTTATCCCCAATTTCATTTTCTCCTCCAGTGACAGCTACATCTTCAGCTCCATGGCCTTAAGCTCTGGATTTCCCTCCTTGAACCTCTCTGCCTTCTGCAAAATAATTATCTCTTTGGCCAAGCTTTTTGTCACCTGGCCTAATCTCATGTGGCCCATATCAATTTTATCTGATAATGCACCTGTGAAGCAGTGCCTTGGAACATTTTACTGCTGTTATGATCTCTATAGAGACTGCTAACTTTTTGAAAAGAAAGGAATTGACACAATGCCAACAGAAGGAAAACTGCTGAACAAGATTTCACCTTTTAGAACTTTTAATGTGACAAACCAACTAAAGTCAACATTAACTAAAATCAACATAATTCAAGCATTAATTAGCAAGCGAAGGATATTTCAAACAAAGAAGTAAATTTCACTTTAAACAGTCAACGCAACAAAGATATGCCTCATATAGTTACAGGTACTCGCATTACTTCCCGCACAAATATGGTGCCACTTGTAATCTTGCAGTCTTTCCAACTTAGCCTCTGCAATGTAGGATCTCTCACTTCTCACTCAATCATTTCGGCCCTTGAGTCGCATTCACCAGTAGCCGTATTCCATCTGAAGTTTCTGGACATGGTTACGGCCAACAAGGGTCACAATAGTTCTGATGGCACAGAATCTCCAAAGGCTCCCTTCTCCAAACTCTTTAAATGGTCTGGTGGGCTCTGGCAACACGGAAACAGCAGCAATGCATTTTGTCCTATCCACAATCCTTTGCCTTTCCATACAGCTCCCTGTCACTTTCAACTATATACCATGCACGGTAAGTGTCTGCTTTGTTATGCTTTAACACCAGGATCTGTTCAAAAAACTGCCAAATAGAAAAACAGGCTGAAACTCAACATTATTGCAATTAACTTTCCATTTACCCTTTTTTCTTAGCTTGTCATTCCCATGCCAACCCCAGGAACATGGGCATTTCTTGGAATCTAATGATGTCATAATCAGGAAACGAATGAACACTTTCAGAATGCTCCCCAATTCATTGCACAAAAGAAATACATCTTTTCCCAGCAGACATGGGTTCTCACAATATGTTAAATAATGCTTAATGCAAGTTTTGTTTGTAACTACTATGTATTTCTATGTATGTTTATAACATAGCTAAGAGGATGGAAAACCTAAATCCAGAATAATACTTTAATATTGAAAGCAGGACAAGGGCATATAGATTTAAACTAGTAAAAGGTAAATTTAACTGAGGGCAGGAAATTCTTCTTTACACCAAGAGTGATCTTGATGGGCACTTCGAGAAACTCAAGGTAATCAGGAAGAGTCAGCATGGTTTTATGAAAGGGAAATCATGTTTAACCAAGTTATTGGAATTCTTTGAAGGAGTAACTCGCACTGTGGATAAAGGGGAGCCTGTAGACATGCTGTACTTGGATTTCCAGAAGGCATTTGATAAGGTGCCACATCAAAGGTTATTGCAGAAAATAAAAGCTCATGGTGTAGGAGGTAACATGGTGTAGGATGCAAGATTGGCTGGCTGGCATAAAACACAGAGTATGCATAAATGGGTCTTTTTCTGATTGGCAGGATATGAAGAGTGGAGTCCTGCAGGGATCTGAGCTTGGGCCTCAACTTTTTACAATTTACATCAATGACTTAGATGAGGGGAGTGAGGCACGGTAGCTAAATTTGCAGATGACACAAAGTTAGGTAGGGAAGTATGTTGTGAAGAGGACATAAGAAGGAGTCCATATCCAAATGCAGCAAGACCTGGACAATACCCAGGCTTGGGCTGACAAGTGGCAAGTAACATTCATGCCACACAAGAGCCAGACAATGACCATCTCCAACAAGAGAGAATTTAACCATCACCCCTTGACATTTAATGGCATTACCATGGCTGAATCCCCCCACTCTTAACATCCTAGGGGTTACCATTGACCAGAAACTGAACTGGACTAGCCCTATAAATACTGTGGCTACAAGAGCAGGTCAGAGGCTAGGAATCCTGCAGCGAGTAACTTACCTTCTGACTCCCCAAAGTCTGTCCATCATCTAAAAGGCACAAGTCAGGGGTGTGATGGAATATTCTCCATTTGCTTGGATGAGTGCAGCTCCAACAACACTCAAGAAGTTTGACACCATCCAGGACAAAGCAGCCCGTTTGATTAGCACCCCGTCCACAAACATTCACTCCCTCCACCACCAATGCACAGTGTGTACCATCTACAAGATGCATTGCAGAAACTCACCAAGGCTCCTTAGGCAGTATCTTCCAAATCCACGACCACTACCATCTAGAAGGACAAGGGCAGCAGATACATGGGAACACCACCACCTGGAAGTTCCCCTCCAAGCCACTCACCATTCTCAGTTGGAAATATATCGCCGTTCCTTCACTGTTGCTGGGTCAAAACCCTGGAACTCCCTTTCTAACAGCACTGTGGGTGCACCTGCACCACAGAGACTGCAGCGTTTCAAGAAGGCAACTCACCACCACCTTCTCAGGAGCAATTAGAAATAGGCAATAAATGCTGGCTTAGCCTGTGAAGCCCACATCCTGCAAATGAATAAAGAAAAGGTTGCAGATGGGTATAGATAGGTTGAGTCAGCAAAAAACTGGAAGACGGAGTATAACGTAGGAAAATGTGAAGCTGTTCACTTTGGTAGGATGAATAAAAAAGGAGAGTATTACTTAAACGGAGAATGGCTACAGAGTTCTGAGGTGCAGGTGTTCTAGTGCATGAGTCACAAAAAGTTAGTATGCAGGTAAAGCAAGTAATTAAGAAGACTAAGAATGGAATGCTAATTTTATTACGTGAGGAATTGAACATAGAAGTAAGGATATTATACTTCAATTATATGCAGTATTGGTGAGACCACATCTTGACTATTGTGTGCAGTTTTGGTCTCCATATTTAAGGAAGGATGTAAATGTATCGGAGGCGGCCCGGAGGAGGTTTGCTAAATTGATACCTGGAATAAGTGGGTTGTCCTATGAGGAAACGTTAAAAAGACTGGGTTTCCACTGGAGTTTAGAAGAGTGAAGGGTGAGTTCACAGAATCACAAAATTGTTATGGTGCAGAAGGAGACCATTCGGCCCATTATGTCTGAACCGGCTCTCTAAGCATTTTAACTTAGTGCCAATCTCCTTCCTTTTCCCTATAACCCTGCACATTGCTTCTATTTAAATAATCATCTAATGCCCCCTTGAATGCCTCAGTTGAACCTGCCTCCACCACACTTTCAGGCAGTGTGTTCCAAACCCTAACTACTTGCTATGTGAAAAAGTGTTTTCTCACTTCGCATTTGCTTCTTTTGCAAAACACATTAAAACTGAGCCCTTTGGTCCTTGATCTGTTTACGAGCGGGAACAGTTTCTCCCTATTTACTCCGTCCAAATCCCTCATGATTTTGAAAACTTCTATCAAGTCTCCTCTTAGCCTTCTCCTCTCCAAGGAAAACAGTCCCAACTTCTCCAATCTTTCCTCATAACTGAAGTGTCTCATCCCTGGAATCATTCTCGTAAACCTCTTCTGCACTCTCTCCAATGTGTTCACATCCTTCCTATGCGTGGTGCCCAGAACTATACACAATACTCCAGCTGAGGTCTAACCAGTGTCTTATATAAGTTCATCAAAACCTCCCTGCTGTTGTACTCTATGCCCCTATTAATGAAGCCTGGAAAACTGTATGCTTTAGAAACAGTTCTCTCTACTTGTCCTGTCACTTTTAATGACTTATGTACATATACACCCCGATCTCTCTGCTCCTGTACACCCTTTAGAATAGTATCCTTTATTTTATACTGTCTTTCCATGTTCTTTGTACCAAAGTGTATCACCTCACACTTCTCTGCATTGAACTTCATCTGCCACCCATCTGCCCACTCCACCAAAGTGTCAATGTCCTTTTGAAGTTCTACACTGTCCTCCTCACAGTTTACAATTCTCCCAAGTTTTGTGACATCCGCAAACTTTGAAATTGTCCCCTGCACACCAAGATCTAGATCATTTATATATACCAGGAAAAGCAAGGGTCCCAATACTGATCCCTGGGGAACTGCACTACAAACCTTCTTCCAGCCCAAAAAATACCCATAACCATTACTCTCTGTTTCATATCCCTCAGCCAATTTTGTATCCATGTTGCCACTGTCACTTTTATTCCATAACCTATAACTTTCCTCACAAGTCTGTTGTGTGGCACTGTATCGAATGTCCTTTGGAAGTCCATATACACATCAACAGCCTTGCCCTCATCAACCATCTCTGTTACCGCTTCAAAAAACTCCAGCAGGTTAGTTAGACACGATTTCCCTTTAACAAATCCATGCTGACTCGAATGAAGTATAAAAGACCCTGAACAGTATTGACAAGGTGGACGTGGAAAGGATGTTTCCTCTTGTGGGTGAGTCCAAACTAGGGGGCACTATTTTAAAATTAGGGCTTGTCCTTTTAGGACAGAGATGAGGAGAAATTTTATCTCACAGAGGGTCGTGTGCCTTTGGAACTCTCTGCCTCCGAAGGCGGTGGAGGCGGGGGTCATTGAATATTTTTAAGGCAGAGGTAGATAGATTCTCAGTAAAAATAGAAAAGAGGTGAAATATAAGCTGGTTTAAGGGGTGGGGGTGGGGGGTGGGACAGGTAGAGCTGCCCCCGCTACCCCCCCCTTAAACCAGCTTATATTTCACCTCTTTTCTATTTTTACTTAGTTCCTTTGAAGAGTCATATGGACTCGAAATGTTAACTATGTTCCTCTCCGCAGATGCTGCCAGACCTGCTGAGTTTTTCCAGGTATTTTAATTTTTGTTTTGGATTTCCAGCATCCGCAGTTTTTTGCTTTTATCGTAGATAGATTCTTCTTAGTCAATGGAATCAAAGGTTATCAGAGATAGATGGGAATGTGGAATTGAAAACACAAACAGATCAGCCATGATTTTATTGAATGGCAGAGCAGGTTCGAGGGGCTGAATAGCATACTCCTGCTCCTATTTCATTTGTATATTCGTATGTATGTATGATCAACGTGTGGCTTAGAGTTCTAAGATTAGTGGAGATGAAACTCTAGAATCTTTTAAGAAACAATTGGATGGTGTAATGTGATGTGGTCTGATTTAGGCTCTTGCTGCATGGCTCAACCAAGATTGTCAAAAGACTTTTTAAAATCTGTAACAATCTGGTGCTGTGGGATAGGAAATCGGGCTGCAGCTGCATAATATTGTGCAAAGTGCATATGTTTGCAGGTCAATGGGACTAGCGGAATAATATTTCGGCACAGACTAGAAGGGCCGAATGGCCTGTTTTCTGTGCTGTAGTGTTCTATGGTTCTATTACAACAGTAATCCTGAAGCCTGTGTGAAGACTTCACAGGAAATTAAGTGGAAGGCTACTCTTTTTACAACATTGCTTTTTTCCTCCATTTCTGCTCTGCTGCTGCAAACTATTTGTAATGCTGAATTTTGTATAGTCATATGGGGTCAAAGGCAAGGTAACTTTGCCATAAGGTTAGTTTTAAAAATCAATTTTATCATTAATGTGCACTACTGCGTACAGGGGACGATAGTAACAAGCAACTCTAAAGCTATTGGCGGTGTTTAGATTTTGTGTACATCATTGCAATTAAACTTTTCCCCCCATATTTAAGTAAATCTTTCAGTACCGCCATATGCCTCACTTTACATTTTAAAAACAGTCCAGAATTTTCTTGGCCAATTGACGGCAAACCTGTGTAACAGCATTCAGGCACACCATGACCTTAATTATTCACGTTCCTACATCACTCTCAACTTTTGTCCTTATTCTGCACGTTTGTTACAGAAATTGAAGATACACTGGAAAATAACTGAGGAGTAATTTCATTTCAGCCTTGTCACTTTTGAATGGCTTGTGAATTGTTAAGTAAATAACGACGAAAATGTCTAAAGCGAAAAAGACTTCGGTGCCCTTGTTATGCACTTGTGCATCAAACAAGAAAAAGCAATAGAATCGCTTGTTAATAAAGATGGAAATGAAAAATAAAGTCACAGCTGATACTTATAGCTACGTTCCAGCAGATGGCAACCTGATCGCCTTTTATATAATGTTGCTCATGTCATGATTCTTGCATTGACTTTTCTGTAAATATCTTGCTACTTTTACCCTTCTCGCTACGCTGTTTTTAAGAAGACATGAGGTGGTTCTTAACGTATAAATCACCGTAGTTTGTATCTGAAACTTTAGTCCTTCATAAAAATAATTCATAATAAGACCCCGGGGCTCAATCCCGAACTGGACCCGGATCCCGGGGCTCAATCCCGAACTAGACCCGGACCCCGGGGCTCAATCCCGAACCGGAACCGGACTCCGGGCTCAATCCCGGACCTGGACCCTGGGCTGAATCCCGAATTGGACCCGGACCCCGGAGCTCAATCTCGAACTGGACCAGGACCCCGGGGCTCAATCCCGAACTGGACCAGGACCCCGGGGCTCAATCCCGAAACGGAACCGGACCCCGGGCTCAATCCCGAACTGGACCCGGACCCCGGGCTCAGTCCCGAATTGGAATCTGAATCACTAACTGGACCCGGACCAATCCCGAACTTGTCCCGGACACCGAGGCTCAATCCCGAACTGGACCCGGACCCCGGGCTCAATCCCGAACTGGTCCCGGACCCCGGGCTCAATCCCGGACCTGGACCCCGGGCTCAATCCCAAATTGGGGTCTGAATCACTAACTGGACCCGGACCCCGGGCTCAATTCCGAACTGGACCCGGGCCCCGGGCTCAATCTCGGACTGGACCCGGACTCCGGGCTCAATCCAGATCTGGACCAGGACCCCGGGCTCAATCCCGAACAGGACCCGCACTTGGACCCCGGGCTCAATCCCGAACTGGACCGGGACTTGGACCCCGGGCTCAATCCCGAACTGGACCGGGACTTGGACCCCGGGCTCAATCCCGAACTGGACCGGGATTTGGACCCCGGGCTCAATCCCGAACTGGACCGGGACTTGGACCCCGGGCTCAATCCCGAACTGGACCGGGATTTGGACCCCGGGCTCAATCCCGAACTGGACCGGGATTTGGACCCCGGGCTCAATCCCGAACTGGACCGGGACTTGGACCCCGGGCTCAATCCCGAACTGGACCGGGACTTGGACCCCGGGCTCAATCCCGAACTGGACCGGGACTTGGATCCCGGGCTCCACCCCGAACTGGATCCGGACTTGGACCCCGGGCTCCACCCCGAACTGGACCCAGACCCCAGGCTCCAGCTGGCCGGCCGCCCTGGCCAACCGAGCTTCACATCGTTATTGGACCCGCCTCCCTCCAGCCCATTGGTCCCTATGGCTTGAGGAGCGGCGCTGAGTGGTTAGGCAGTTGTCAATCACAGCGCTGTGTTAGGGTGCAGGGAGGCGCGAGCGGGGCTGAGGTGGCGGTGGCGCCTCCGAGCGACGAGAAGAGCGCGAGGGAACCGCACCTTAAACACACGACGGTCATTGAGGGACGGGCAACACCGGGGAGCCGGGAGAGAGGTGCCATGAAGTTGACTGTGGATTTCGAGGAGTGTTTGAAGGATTCCCCGCGCTTCAGGTAGGCCGTTGTCGCGGGAATGATCTCCGGTCTCTGCGGGCTGGAGCTTCCAAACACTTGAATGCTCCCTCCTGCTGCCCTCTCTAACCGCTCACCCGCTGCTCTCCCTCACCGCTCACCCCCCCTAACTACTCTCCTGCTGCCCTCCCTCACCGCTCACCCGCTGCCCTCCCTCACCGCTCACCCACTGCCACCATTCACCCACTCACCCACTGCCCTCCACACCCACTCGCCCACTGCCACCATTCACCCACTCACCCACTGCCCTCCACACCCACTCACCCACTGCCCTCCACACCCACTCACCCACTGCCCTCCACACCCACTCACCCACTGCCACCATTCACCCACTCACCCACTGCCCTCCCCTCAGCCACTGCCCTCCCCTCAGCCACTGCCCTCCCCCCACCCACTCAGCCACTGCCCTCCCCCCACCCACTCAGCCACTGCCCTCCCCCCACCCACTCAGCCACTGCCCTCCTCCCACCCACTCAGCCACTGCCCTCCTCCCACCCACTCAGCCACTGCCCTCCTCCCACCCACTCAGCCACTGCCCTCCTCCCACCCACTCAGCCACTGCCCTCCTCCCACCCACTCAGCCACTGCCCTCCTCCCACCCACTCAGCCACTGCCTTCCTCCCACCCACTCTCCTGCCTCCCTAACTGTTCGTCCGCTGCCCCCCTAACCACTCTCCTGCTATCCCCTCCTGTGGCCCCCCAACCACTCTCCTGCTGCCTTCCCCCCTGCTGCTGTCCTCCCCCCGCCTGCCAGTTCAACTCCCTCTTGTCAGATTTTTTTTATGCAGCTGGAATGGAGGATGAATGCTTTATTCTGACTTTATTTTCATCTTGCTTATCATTTGTTATTTATTAGCTTCAACTTGTATTTTAGTAAACTCCATGCAGTGCTGGAAGTCGCTTTTGGGAAAATTATCTACTTTTTATATTGGAAACGAATTTTTTATTGTAAACTTTTTTTGTAAACAATTTTTTTATTGTAAACTAATTTAAAAAAAAGTTAGTACTCATTTTTGGCCATGTTTGAGCCAAGTGTTTGTAGTGTACAGTAAATGCCACTTGTTCTGTTCATCTGCCTTTTTAAAGGGAGGATTGACCTCATGCTGCCAACCTTATCCTTGATTTGAATTTTTATGCTAAACAGCTCTAATCTGGGATGAGTATCAGCCTGTACACGTGTCTATAATACATTAATCGTGAGGAACCGCACGTGGTAGAAATTATAAATTAAAATGATTGAAGTTTTGAAAGCTGTGAGCAGTACTTTTGGTGTCATTGGCATTCGTATTAAATTCCATTTAAGCTTTTCCTTGGGAGTAATATTGTTTGAGTTTTACTGCAATCTAAAACAGATTAGAGTGTTTTATATATATTAACTGAATGTAAAACTTTATTTAATTCTCTGAAAAATTTGAAATCTCTTAATATTCAGTATGAAGGTCATATTTGTCATGTGATGTCCCTGTTCAGATAATCATTTTGCCTGCTCTTTCACATCTGTGTACATGATGCTTGACTCTGACTTAAATAAAAAGAACCAATTGGAGTTTACAGTAGTGAATTTGACTCATCATGAAAGTGAAGAAAGAAAGGCTTGCATATAATAATTAATTATTATTCCAATACGTAAACACGCATTCAGCTTAACCGATCTCGTTGTTTTCCCTTCTTACCCTTAAGCAAATGGTCTAATTACACCTACCCATCCTCTTCCTATATCCCTTAAACTGTTTTTCTTTCATTCATATAAAAATATGGAATGCTTCACGACTTTGCATGTCATCCTTGTGTAGGGGCCATGCTAATCTATGTGCTGCCGAAAACTAATTTTAACTTGTTGACGTGAGCAGTAGTTATGTAGGCAATTTGGCAAGCATTATGTGCACAGCAAGATCTCATTAAAATAACATGATGGATGAGCACTGAATCTTTTTTGGCAGTGTTGAGTGTGGATAATTATTGGCTCGAACATTGATAGTAACACATAATTGTTAGCCTATATTTTTTATACAACTTCTGAAGTGAAATCTGAAGCCTGTAATCTTCTGATTCTGAATGCCAGCCTTGCTCAATTGATGGTCCACCTTTTGTCAATCAGTGTTGACATTGGGTTCCTGCAGCCCAGTTGTATATTGACTAGATACCTTAACCCTAGCCTTTGAAAAACCTTGCAATTCTCCTAGTGGCAGTATGCATGTTGCATGTCTGACACCAGTCATCCTTTATCACAAGATGGTCAGTTTGACATACAAAGGTAAGGTGCAGTAGGAGCTGAAAATGTGCAAATGTTCTCAGTTTATATTGGATTTACACTCTGGCCCTGGAGACAAAAGGGCACTTAATTTTTTGAGCCGTTGAGTGTGCACCCCTTGTCCCAGAACTCTGCAATTCCTTGAATCTTAGACTGTTTTCATATTTGAAACATCAGCACCCAAACCAACAGTTTGGAAATGTTTTTTTAACAAGGGAATAGGTCATCAAAGATTTCAGATGACATTGCTCATTGTCATTTGAACCCCATGAAAGATTGCTGCTTTTTAATGGTCTGTCTGCCTGCTAGATTCTGTTTTGTTGGATGCTGGCTGCTTTGGCAATTGTCAGCTTGTTGCATTGGAGAAAAGTTAAGAATATGGAAATATTTTTTGTCTCAGACACTGGTTATAATGAAGTATGATTGGGCAAAAGAAGTAGCCACGGAGTATCACTTCTGTTCTGCATTACTTTCAAAGCTAATGGAGAAGATTAATTCCTTATTTTGACAGTTTGAGTTAACATATTTTATGACTGAAGAACTAAAATATACCCTGTTTGGTAGTGAAATGAGTGTAAAATTATTTATCTCCAAGTGAGTGTGACTTGTTAAGTTGCAAACAACTACATTGAACAAGTTATGGAGAATGTCACTTTTTGAGATTTCAGGTTTAATTGCTGGTTGTAATACATTTCTAATTGTCTTAACCCAGCATCATCAGAGAAAATTACTGTGTGGTTCGAGGGTAATAGAAGTAAGGCGTCTTTTAAACTGGTTACTTTATCTAAATGCATGTAATAGCTCTGCAACAGAGCAACTACTTACTGACCATGAATCACTTGAGGCAATAAGACTATATCATTATCTCCAAAACAAGAGTCACCAAATAATGTGAGGAAATTTTTCTATGTCATGGTGGGCAATAATCTGTTCCATTTTTAAACATTTGGAATAGTTTTCAATTGGAGAAGACAAATCAAGGAATGCCTTTGTAGTATTGTTTTTGCACTGGCACTTCTTTGTAATGTATCATTGGATGTACTTCTATTTATGTCTAATGATCTGAAATAAGAAAATTCAGAATTTCAGGCTTTTCCCACGGAACACCACACATTAACAATGAAGTGAAATCATTTTGTCTAGTTGTAATGCTGTTGTTTCCACCTTTTTATGATGGTCTCAAAAATGTAGCAAGGAAAATATAAACCAAGGATTATGACAACATTTTGCTAAATCAGTCAGAGCTCCATTTAAATAAATACCTTAAAGTCTTGAGACAGGGTACAGTGGCATTATAAGATCACTGGTCACATAATCTGTGATAAATTCCAGATGTTTTTGAAGAAAAGTACTTACTGAAATCCTTGCATAAACATTTTTTATGAATCTTACAATTCTCTCAATTTCTTTGTTTTGTTGCATGTGCTAATATGCCTGTAAATTATCATGGGTGTGATCAGTATAATTTCTCACTACATTGCAATAGATGTCATTCTTAATTACCTAGTTGTGACACTGTTACTTGATTGGAAGATACGTGCATTTACATACTAAGCTTTCTTAGCAAATAGATAACTTGGTCTCTGTTTCTCTGAAATTCCCAAGTTTAACTTTTTTTTGCAAAAAAGCCCAAACTATTTGATTTAAGTAACCTTTGGAGCAATTCAAACATTGCGTATCTGTTTGTGATATGTTAGCTGTCGGAAGCGTTACATAATACGAATCCTAATTTGGTGTTAAAACTAGATGCAAATCTTAAATTTAGCGGAATAATATTTCGGCACAGACTAGAAGGGCCGAATGGCCTGTTTTCTGTGCTGTAGTGTTCTATGGTTCTATGGCCACTACAATTGTAAGAAAAATACATGTTTTAATTAACTATTTGACTTTCTATACTTTTTTTGTGAAAAGCTTTTTCACTGTCCTGAACAAATATCCTTAAAGGTGCTTTGCAGGGTGAAATGGTATTTGTTATAACTTGCACGCTTAGTTAGATTTGTTAAAATCAAAATTAGAAGCACAGGAACAAAATAGGGTATTAATATTTTGTTTAAACTGTGACTCCAGAATTTGGCTGAAAATTACTATTAAATGTCAGATATAGTCAGATTTGGACTTTTAATTAGACTTTTAATATTTAGACTGTTAGACTTTTAATATTTTCCTCATGGCTGAAGATCAAAAATTATTTGTTATAATATTTAGCTTATTTTCAAGATTGCTTGTTTTCTCAGACATTTGATATCACCTACATAAATCATAGAGAAAAAAGAACTGGAACTTATTGCACCTGTTCTTATAGAGCATGATTTTTCTTTTATTCAGAGTTTAGAGTTCTGATGAAAGGTCATCAATCTGAAACACTAACTTCTGTTTCTTCTCTGCAGATGCTATCTGACCTGCTGAGTAATTTCAGCAAATTCTGTTTTTATTTTTTAAATTGGATTAGTTTGGATTTTCTCTGGGCACTACAGTAATATAATGTTATGGTTGACTGAAGTATGAGAAGTACCACTAAAATATAACTTTTGAAATTCAACTTGGATGTTTTAAGTTTAGTAAGTTTGGAATGTGTTTCTCTATTTAGTGCTATTGGTTCTTCAGACCTCAACCATTGTGGAACTATGTGGCTTCAAAGGTCCAGATTGAAAAATTAGATTGCATCATGATGATGACATTTATTGTTGAAAGATTAATGGCTCATTGACGGACATTAACGGAGAAATGAAAACAATATTTTCTTCCTATTGTGCATCTTTCTCCTGTTTGCTGGTGTAACTTGACTTGGTTGCTGGGATATGTAAAGGATCATACCTATTTTTTCTTTCTGCTGAGTAAAAGTTCATGACCTCCCCCGATAGGATGGGATGCCCAAGATCAGCAACACTGTGAGAAGTTGCAATTGTGCCTTGCTTCTTTGGTCAATTACTTTGGAGCACAGTTTGACAAATAGAGATTCTGTTTTGCAGAAAAAAACAGCTTGTATAATTTTACCTTCAGTGGTGTAAATGGTTTACTAAAAATATTTAATAAAAGCATATTGAAAATTAAGAGGCCTTCATTCCTCACGAATTTTGGTTGATCCCCTCCCACAAGTGCTTATTATTTTTATAACTGTTAAACATTGAACCGTATTCTCAAATAATCAAGATTTATGTGGGGTAATGAATATTGAATAGAATAGTTGCTTGGTAGCACAGAATGAGAGTATTGTTGAAAAATGAGACATGCTGCTGAAGTTTTTCATCTTGCACTCATCAGGACAAACGTAAAAATACCAATTTCAAAGGAAGCAACAATTTATACTGCATGAGAAAAGGAAGCTGATTGGTTGGCCCTGTTGCTATGGAGAATGTATCAAGGAGCTATTGTTTCCCATGCTTTTGTTTAATTAAAAAGACGCAATGCTTGGACATGCTCTTTCTGCTCACAGAGGACAAGTCCCTGCATTTAATATATGTAGCTTCTAGTAAGCATAAGTGAGCTACATTGGAAGCCGACTCTCTCTCCAGCAATTTAATAGAGTCTTCATTATGCGTTGTTAACTAAATCAGTAGATGCGGCATTATAATGGCTTTGTTCAGTTCTGAACTTAACTTTATAGCTTCTTGGCAGAATCAGATGGAAATTTAAGTAAGTTATCTGAACGTTTAATAGTTTGGAAAAGAGTTCTGAACATCTGAAAGTAGTTTTACATCTTTATAGTGCTGGCTGTAGTCACCGGATATCTGTAATGGAATTGCATAGTTCTCTGCAGTCGATTGCTATTTGATCAATTTAGACCTGCCAGATGTTCACTATTTTTGCCTTGCATATTGATAGTTGTATTTCTACTTGCAGGACTAATTGCTACATTTCCAGACCACTTTTTGCCCCCAACAAAATCTTTAAATCCCTGGTATAGCCTCTATCTTCACTACTTGAGTGCAGGTGGTGAGTGTATCTGAAGTACAACTGGTTTAGACATCCAGCATCAGGTTTTACTGGATGAAATTGAGCACAATTGCAACCTAATCTCCTTGCCAAAACTGCACCGTACTCATTCTGGAGCGGAAAGATAATTTCCAGCTTTTTAACTGCAATCAATCTTCTTAGACTGTTTTACCCTGCTTGCTCCATCTATACCTCAAGCAACATGTGCAAGAAGTTCAGGGACTTCTATATCACTAAGTTTGTGACCATTTATTCAGCTGCTTCTGCTGTTCCCTTCCTTCCCCTTGCCGAAAAAGTTAAATTCTCCAGGCTCCCTCCTACCCTTGGGCCCAGAGCTTTCTCTAATTTCTTGTTCAACTCTCCTTATCCTCTGAGTTCATCTTATTTGAGACCCATCTCCCCCCTTGACTTAATTTACGCACAGCTGTACACCATCTATCTTTCCTTCATGACCCTGTGCTAGCTGACATGGTAAATCCATTATCACCACCCCATGTCAAAAAAACTGCTCTTGACTTCACCATTTCCAATCTTCTATTTTTGAAGTCTTTGACCATGTTGTCACTTCCCAAATCTGTGGCTATCTTTGTTGTAACTCCTTATTTGAATCTCTTCAATCGGATTCCTCTACCTGCCACAGCACTGAAGCAGGCTTAGCAGTTATCACAAATGACACCATTTGTGACTACAGTGCACTATCTTGTCTTTGCGATGTCTTGTCATGGCTGATCTGATTGTGGCCTCAACTCCACACTCCAGCCTGTGCTCCTGCTGCTGCCCCCCCCTGTAATCCTTGTCTCCCTTGTAGATCAAAAACCTGTCTAACTCCAACTCCACCTCTACTTATCTCTGTGGAAGAGAATTCCAAAGACCAAAGTCCAAAAGTTCCTCTCAGAGAAGAAATTCCTCCCACCTCCATCTTAAATGCGAGACCCTTTATTTTGAAACAATGTGCTAGGTTCCCACATGAGGGGTATCCCCCTCTCAGCATCTACCCCGTCAACTCCCGTTAGTATCTTATGTTTCAATAAGATCATCTCTCATTGTTCTAAACTCCAGTCAGTATTGCTCAATCTTCTCTTAAGTCAACCTCTTCATCCCAGGAATCAGCCTAGTGAACATTCTCTGAACTGCTTGCAATGCAGGTATACCCCTCAAGTAAAGAAGGTTGAGAGATTTGATAGAGGTACTCAAAATTATGAGCAGTCTGGACAGAGTAGAAAGGGAGAAACTGTTCCCACTCGTGAAAGGATTGAGAATGAGACTTAAAGTAATTAGTAAAGGAAGCGTAAGCGTGTGAGGAGAAACCTTTTTACGCAGCGAGTGGTTAAGGTCTGGAATGCACTGCCTGAGTGTGTGATGGAAGCAGGTTCAACTGAAGCATTTAAAAGGTTATCTGAAAAGGAAGAATATGAAGCGTTATGGGGGAAATGGTACTAGGTGAGTTGCTCATTTGGAGAGCCAGCGCAGACACACTGGACTAAATGGCCTCCTCCTGCACTGTAACAATTTTGTGATTCTGAGACCAAAACTATACACAGTACTCTAGGTGCGGTCTTACCAATGCCCTGTACAGTTGTAGCAAGACTTCCCTGCTTTTATGCTTCATCTAAAATTTTCCTATCCACCTTGCAATAAAGGCTCACATTCCGTTTGCCGCCTTAATTACTAGCTGAACCTGCATGCTAACTTTTTGTGATTCATGTACAAGGGCACCCACATTCCTTGGTATGGCAGCATTCTGCAACCTCTCTTAATTTAAATAATACTGTTTTTCCCAACAAAATGGACGATCTCATATTTTCCCACATTATACTCCATCTGCTAATTTTTGGCCATTCACTTAGCCTGCTTATATCGCTTTGCAAGCTTTTTGTATACTCCTCACAACTTGCGTTCCTACCAATCTTTGTATCATCACCCAATTTGCTTACAATACAGTCAGTCCCTTCATCCAAGTCATTATATAGATCATAAATAGTTGAGGCCTGAGCATTGACCCTTTTAGCACTCCACTAGAGTTTGGCAACCTAGAAATGACCCATTTATCCTGGTTCGCTGTTTCCTGTTAGTTAGCCAATCTTCTATCCATGCTAATATATCATTCCCAATGCTATGAGCTCTTACCTTGTGTCATAACCTTTTATGTGGCACCCTATTGAATGCCTTTTGGAAATCCAAGTGCACTATATCTACTTGTACCCCTTTATCCACCCTGCATGTTACATTTCAGAGATCTTTAATAAATCTTGCAGTATAATTTCCCCTTCACAAAACCATGTTGACCCTCCCTGACAGTATTTTGCTTTTCTAAATGCCCTGCTACTACATCCTTAACCATGTATTCCAGCAAGTTCCCAAATAACAGACGTTGGCCTAACTGGCCTATATTTCCTGCTTTCTATCTTCTGTTTTCTGTCTCTCTCTCTTCTCTTCCCCCCCCCCCTTCTTGAATAGAGGAATTACATTTGCGGTTTTCCAATACGTTAGGACCTTTCCAGAATCTAGAGAATTTTGGAAGATTACAGCCAATACATCCACTATCTCAGCAGCCACTTCTTTTTAGACCCTAGGATGCAGGCCATCAGTTTGTTTTGATGTCTTTTCTTTCAATTTGATACTGTCTTTGACTTCTTTAGTTAGCCACGGATTGTGCATTCTTCTCGTAGAATCTTGTTTTCTCAGTATCTTTGTTGAACATTGGTTTACAAATATAGCCTCAGTTTCTCAGTACAATGTTATATTCTTGTCTTTAGAAGTTAAAATTGACAGTCAGCTGTCAACTGCCTGTCCACAGCAAACTCATGCAGGCAAGAAGCAATGTTAAATATTGCGATTCCCATGGAAACCGATAACTTCTAAAAAGAGATTTGAATTCCCAATGACTGACTGACTCAAAGGGTCATGACAAAAGTTCACATTTTAATACTTCTACTGTAACAAAATAAAATCTAAATCGACTAATTATTTGGTCAACTAAACTACAGAAATGATACACCCCTTAACTTCCTAACACGAGCAAATGCTGCATATTTTTACAGTGCACCCTCTACAGAATTGTGGTCTTTACAGGAACCAGTTCAAAGTTAACCCCAGTTTCCAATAAGCTCATTTCTGCCCGTTACGTTGATTCGTAACGTCCACTGTTTGTCAAAAGTTGTTTCCTTCAGTCTTTTGAGAACCCCCCGAACTGACTTGCAGCAGCAAGGTGACTCCTCCTCCCTGCCATACCAGGGTGAATCTTTCAGTGCCCTTAAACCTCCATTGATCCTATCACTTCAACTAGAGAATGAGCCACCTCCAGCATGCTGCCTGGTGGCTAACAGAAAACAGCCTTCTCGGTCATGTTCTTGCTCTCGCTGTCCAGGGTCTGAGTCAGTATGCCTGGCGGCACAAAGGCCTTTTGCTTTGTCTCCAGGTGTTTAAAAATTAGCACATTACTTTCATCCTGATCTGGGCCCCTTGTTCCCATGGCAACCAGGTCACATGGGCTTATCACCAGGAGGAAATAGTAGGAGTTTGCATGCCTGTCCCCACTACTCCATTTTAACATGAATTAAAGAAGGCAATTTAAAACACAACCACCTTATGTTAGAAATGCAAAGTTTTATAAGTCTAAAACAAAAGTTTATTAGTAATCCCACATCCTAAGATTATTTTTTCAATTGCTGGAGCAAGAATCAATTATTTTGAACTAATTCAAGTGTTGCTAAAATTCAGTAGATAGATATGATGATCCATCAAACAGGAATTCTGTAATTTCAGCTAGGGTGTGATTTAGAAAAAAAAATGGGATTCATGTATGGGTATAATTAAAGGGGTAGATTAAGGGACAGATAAGAACCTCAAAGCAGGGTACCTCTGAGGTAATATGGCCCATGAGCAGCAGCTGAGTTGTATGCCACCACAATTTGTAACCTTATGGCCTTAAATGTTCTGGAGGTGCGTACACAAATCAGTAAAGGAGAACCAACCCTTCCTCTCAGAACAGAGTGACATATGTATGGATTTTTAAATCTGTTTGCCATCACAGTGCTCAATTTTGGCAATTCAAAAATTGGAAGTTGTTTAGAATTGCTCAACATTCAAATTTGGCACCTCGAGTTATAAGGACTTCAATTTGTTCTCAAAATAAACAAGGAATTGTGTGAGGGAGGGAGGAAATGGGAATAGCGTTGCCTAATTTGTCCCATTATAAACAACTTACAATAGAAAATCATAGCACAGTATTAGAAAGTCATAGACAAGTCCATTGGCCAGGGAGCTTCCACGTGGATAGGTTCAACTATTCTTACCAACTTCTGGCAGGCAAGCTGCTTTTACTCGGCTGAATTCCAGAGGTGACTGCCCTTAACGTTAAGGCAGCATATGACCAAGTGTGGCATCAAGAAACCCTAGCAAAACTGAAGTCAATGGGAGTCAGGGGCCAAACTCTCTGATGGTTCAAGTCATACCTGGCACAAAGGAAGATAGTTGGAGGCCAATCATCTCAGCCCCAGGGCATCGCTCTGGGTAGTATCCTAGACCTAACCATCTTCAGCTGCTTTATCAATGACCTTCCCACATCATAAGGTCAGAAGTGGGGATGTTTGCTGATGATTGCAGAGTGTTCAGCTCTATTTGCGACTCAGATGTGAAAGAAGTCGTTTTTGCATGCAGTAGTACCTGGACAATATTCAGGCTTGGGCTACAAAGTAGCAAGTAACATTCACACCACACAACTGCCAGGCAATGACCATCTCCAAAAAGAGAGAATTTAACCATCTCCCCATGACGTTCAACAGCATTATCATCAGTGAAGCCCCCACTGTCAGCATTCTGAAGGTAAAACTAAAGTCAATGGGAATCAAGAGGGGTGACTCTCCAGTGGCTAGAATCATACCTGGCACAACTAAATATGTTCATGAAATAAAAACAAAGTGCTGGAAAAACTCCAGTCTGGCAGCATCTGTAGAGAGAGAAACAGAGTTAACATTAACTCTGTTTCTCGCTCCACAGATTCTGCCAGATCTTGCTTTTAATTCAGATCCCCACCATCCGCAGTGTTTTGCTTTTATTAAATATGTTTATGGTTGCTGGAGGTCAATCATTTCAGTGTCAGGACTTCACTGTAGGAGTGTATCAAGGCAGGGTTAGGTCAACTACCTTCAGTTGTTTCATCACTGACATTCCCTCCATCATATGGTCAGAAATGGAACTGTTTATTGATTATTGGGTGGTATTCCGCTTCATTGTCAATTTCCTCAGATAATGAAGCAGCCCATCCCACATTTAGCAATACCCCTGGATAGTCAAGCAGGTTTAGACTATTAAATGGCTGCACATAAAATTCATGCCTAAGAAGGACCAGGCATTGACCATATCCAACAAGTGAGTCTAAACCTCTCCCCATCTCATTCAATGTAATTACAATTGTCAAATCATCTACTATTAACCTTCTGGGAGTTACTATTACACCACCAACAACAACAAAAACTTATATAGACCTTTAACATAATGAAACATCCCAAGGCACCTCACAGAAGCACTATAAAATATGACACTAAGCCACATAAGGAGACATTAAGTCAGATGACCAGAAGCTTGGTCAAAGATGTAGGGTTCAAGTAGTGTCTCAAAGGTGGAAAATTTAGTTGGAGAGATGTAGGGATGGTATTCCACTGCTTTGAACATAGGCAACTGAAGGCTTTGCGACCAGTGGTGATGCTCATGAGTTTCAAGTTGGAGTGTGATATCTTGGAGAGTTGTGGAGCTGGAGGAGATTACAGAGATAGGGAGGGGTGAGGCCATGGAGAGATTGAAACCGAGGATGAAAATACTTGAAATCAAAGTGTTGTTTGACCAGGAGCTAATGGATGCCAGCAAATGTGGGTGATAAGGGAATGGGACTTGGTGAGATTTAAGATGCAGGCGACAGTTTTGGATGACCTCAGATTTACGGAGGGTAGAATGTGCTGAGACTAGCCAGGCGTGTGTTGGAAAAGTCGAGACGAGAGGTAGCAAAGGCAGCAATGAAGGCTTCAGCAGCAGATGAGCTGAGATGGGCAAAGTCGGGCGATGTTAGAGGTTAAAATGAGCGGTATTTGTGCTGGCATGAAAGTGAGGTTGGAAGCTCATCTCGGGGTTAAATGTGACACCAAGGTTGCAAATACATTGGCTTAATCTCAGACAGTTGCCAGGGCGAGGGATGGAGTCAGTAGCCAGGGAATGGAGTTTGGAACGGGAGCTGCAAGCAATGGTTTCAGTCTTCCCAATATTTAGTTGGAGGAAATTTTTACTCATCCTGTACTGGATGCCTGATAAGCAACAGTGGAGGAGCCAAGCCAGGTGGTGGTGAGATAGAGCTGGGTGTCATAAGCGTAAACTAACGCTGTGCTTTTGGATGATGTTGCTGAGGAGCAGCAAGTAGATGAGAAATAGGTGGGGACCAAGGTTAGGTCCTGGGGTGGGGTTGGGGGGTGGCACCAGAGATAGCAGTGTGGGCACGGGAAAAGAAGCCATTGTATGTAATTTTCTGACTAGATACACAAACTCAGCCCTGTCGACCTTACTAACATCTGGGGGCCTGTGCCAAAATTGAGAGAGCTGTCTCACAGACTAGTCAAGCAACAGCCTGAAATTGTCATACTTATGGAATCATATCTTACAGATAATGTCCCAGACACCGCCATCATCATCCCTGGGTATGTACTGTTCCACTGGCAGGACAAACCCAGCAGTGGTGTTGGCACAGTGGTATACAGTCAGGGGGAAATTGCCATGGGAATCCTCAATATCGACTCAGACCCCACAAAGTCTCATGGCATCAGGTCTGTTATGAACAAGGAAACCTACTGCTGAATACCATGTACCGTGCCCTGAATCAGAACACCTCTATGTTTAACACCACTTGAAGGAAGCACTGACGGTGGCAAGGATGAAGAATGAAGTCCCCCACAGAGTACAATATCCATCACCCTGAGTGGCTCGGTAGCACGAATACAGACCGAACTGGCTGAGTCCTAAAGGACATACCTGCTAGACTGGCTCTGCGATAGGACATGAGAATGACTGCCTTTGACATGAAGGCAGCATTTGACCTGGTATGGCATCATGAACCCCTAGAAAAACTGCAGTCAGTGGCAATCGGGGAAAACTCTCCGCTGGTTGGAGTCATACCTAGCACAAAGGAAAGTGCTAGGTTGTGGTTGTTAGAGGTCAATCATCTCAGTTCCAGGACATCACTACAGGTGCTCCTCAGGGTAGTGTCTAGGCCCAACCATTTTCAGCTACTTCAATGACCTTCCTTCCATCATAAGGTCAGAAGTGGGGATGTTCACTGGTGATCGTATAATGTTCACCATTCGCAACTCCTCAGATACTGAAGCAGTCTATGTCCAAATGCAGCAAGAAGTGGACAATATCCAGGCTTGGGCTGACAAGCGGCAAGTAACATTCATACCACACAAGTGCTAGGCAATGACCATCTCCAACAAGAGAGAACCTAACTATCGCTTCTTGACATTCAATGACTTTACCATCGCTGAATTCCCTGCTACCAACACCCTGGGGGATACCATTGACCGGAAACTGAACTGGACTAGCCATAGAAATACTCTGTCTGCAAGAGCAGGTACGAGGTTAAGAATCCTGCAATGAGTAACTCACCTCTTGACTCCCCAAAACCTGTCCACTATCTACAAGTCAGGAGTGTGATGGAATACTCTCTACTTGCCTGGATGAGTGCAGCACCAACAACACTGAAAAAGCTTGACACCGTCCAGGGTAAAGCAGCCTGCTTGATTGGCACCCCATCCACAAACATTCACTCCCTCCACCACCAAGGCACAGTGGCAGCAGTGTGTACCATCTACAAGGTGCACTGCAGGAACTCACTTAAGCAGCACCTTCCAAACCCACAACCGCTACTACCTAGAAGGACAAGAGCAGTGGACACATGAGAACACCACCACCTGGCAGTTCCCCTCCAAGCCACTCATCATCCTGACTTGGAAATATATCGCCGTTCCTTCACTGTCACTGGGTCAAAATCCTGGAACTCCCTCTAACACTTCTGTGGGTGTATCTACACTGCATGGACTGCAGCAGTTCAAGAAGGCAACTCACCACCATCTTCTCAAGGGAAATTAGGGATTGACAATAATGCCCACATCCCATAAATGAATAATAGAGAAAAAAAATCCCACTTTCCATCATGGCCCAAAGCCTTGTAGGTTATGTCACTTCAGGCACATATTTAAGTACTTTCTAAATGTGACTTAAATCAAGGCTTTTGTCTCCAGTACCATTTAGATAGTGAGTTCCAGATTCCATCATAGTCTGGGTGAAAAACAATTCTCCTGAACTCCACTCTAAGCCTTCTGTCATTACTTTAAACCTGTGAACCCTAGCTGTTGATCTATTTGCTAAGGGAAATAAGTCCCTCCTAACCACCTGTCTAGGCCATTCCATTGTATACACTTCAATTAAATCTACTAACAGCCTCCTCTGTTCCAAAATATGGAACCGCAGCCTATTCAATTTCTTTCATAGCTAAAGTTCTCTATTCTTGGCAACATCCTCGTAAATCTCCTCTATACCTTCTCTAGTTTGATTGAATTTTTTGAGGAGGTGACCAGGTGTGTTGATGTAGTTTATATGGATTTCAGCAAAGCCTTTGACAAGGTCCCACATGGGAGACTTATAAAGAAGGCAAAGGCACATGGGATACAGGGTAATTTGATAAAGTGGATTCAAAATTGGCTTAGTTGTAGGAGGCAGAGGGTGATGACAGAAGGATGCTTTAGTGACAGGAAGCCAGTGTCCAGTGACGTACCACAGGGATCTGTGCTCGATCCCCTATTATTTGTCATTTATATAAACGACATAGATGACTATGTGGGGGGTAGGATTAATAAGTTTACGGATGACACAAAGATTGGCCGAGTGGTTAACAGTGAGGTTGAGTCTTGGACTACAGGAAGATATAGACGGGATGGTCAAATGGGCAGATAAGTGGCAGATGGAATTTAACCCTGAAAAGTGTGAGGTGATACACTTTTGGAAGGAGTAATTTGACAAGGAAGTATTCAATGAATGGCATGGCACTAGGAAGTTCTGAGGAACAAAGGGACCTTGGCGTGTGTCCATAGATCTCTGAAGGTGGAGGGGTATGTTAGTGGGGTGGTGAAAAAGGCATATGGGACACTTGCCTTTATCAATCGAGGCATAGATTACAAAAGTAGGGAGATCATGTTGGAGTTGTATAGAACCTTGGTGAGGCCACAGCTGGAGCACTGTGTGCAGTTCTGGTTGCCACATTATAGGAAGGATGTGATTGCACTGGAAGGGGTGCAGAGGAGATTCACCAGGCTGTTGCCTGGGATGAAACATTTAAGTTATGAAGAGAAGTTGGATAGACTTGGGTTGTTTTTGTTAGAGCAGAGAAGACTGAGGGGCGACCTGATCGAGGTGTTCAAGATTGAGGGGCATGGACAGGGTGGATAGGGAGCAGCTGTTCCCCTTAGTTGAAGGGTCAGTCACAAGGGGGCATAAGTTCAAAGTGAGGGGCAGGAGGTTTAGAGGGGATGTGAGGAAAAACTTTTTTACCCAGAGGGTGGTGACGGTCTGGAATGCACTACCTGGGAGGGTGGTGGAGGCGGGTTGCCTCACATCCTTTAAAAAGTATCTGGATGAGCACTTGGCACGTCATAACATTCAAGGCTATGGGCCAAGTGCTGGTAAATGGGATAAAAGCAAAAGCAGTCAATTAAACACGAAGATAAAAGCAAAAAACTGCGGATGCTGGAAATCTAAAACAAAAATAAAAATACCTGGAAAACTCAGCAGGCCTGGCAGCATCTGCGTAGAGGAACACAGTTAACGCTTCGAGTCCGTATGACTCTTCAACAGAACTAAGTAAAAATAGAAAAGAGGTGAAATATAAGCTGGTTTAAGGGGTGGGTGGGACAGGTAGAGCTGGATAGAGGGCCAGTGATAGGTGTAGATAGCCAAAAGATGTCATAGACAAAAGGACAAAGAGGTGTTGAAGGTGGTGATATTATCTAAGGAATGTGCTAATTAAGGGTAGAAAGCAGGACAAGCAAGGTACAGATAGTCCTAGTGGGGGTGGGGTGGGGTGAAGGGAAGGGATCGAAATAGGCTTAAAGGTAGAGATAAAACAATGGATGGAAATACATTTAAAAATAATGGAAATAGGTGGGAAAAGAAAAATCTATATAAATTATTGGACAAAAAGGGGGATCGGAAAGGGGGTGGGGATGGAGGAGAGAGAGTTCATGATTTAAAATTGTTGAACTCAATATTCATTCCAGAAGACTGCAAAGTGCCTAGTCGGAAGATGAGGTGCTGTTCCTCCAGTTTGCGTTGAACTTCACAGCAGCAGGCCAAGGACGGACATGTGGGCATGAGACCAGGGTGGTGTGTTGAAATGGCAAGCGACAGGGAGGTCTGGGTCATGCTCGCGGACAGACCGAAGGTGTTCTGCAAAGCGGTCACCCGGTTCGCTTTTGGTGTCTCCGATCTAGAGGAAACCGCATTGGGAGTAACGAATGCAGTAGACTAAGTTGAGGGAAGTGCAAGTGAAATGCTGCTTCACTGGAAAGGAGTGTTTGGGCCCTTGGACGGTGAGGAGAGGGGAAGTAAAGGGGCAGGTGTTGCACCACCTTCGGTTGCATGGGAAGGTACTGTGGGAGGGGGTTGAGGTGTAGGGGGTGATGGAGGAGTGGACCAGGGTGTCCCGGAGGGAATGATCCCTGCGGAATGCCGCCGGGGGGGGTGAAGGGAAGATGTGTTTGGTGGTGGCATCATGCTGGAATTGGCGGAAATGGCAGAGGATGATCCTTTGAATGCGGAGGCTGGTGGGGTGATAAGTGAGGACAAGGGGGACCCCATCATGGTTCTGGGAGGGAGAGGAAGGTGTGAGGGCGGATGCGCGGGAGATGGGCCGGACACGGTTGAGGGCCCTGTCAACCACCGTGGGTGGAAAATCTCGGTTAAGGAAGAAGGAAGACATGTCAGAGGAACTGTTTTTGAAAGTGGCATCATCAGAACAGATGCAACAGAGGTGAACGAACTGAGAGAATGGGATGGAGTCCTTACAGGAAGCGGGGTGTGAGGAGCTGTAGTTGAGGTAGCTGTGGGAGTCGGTAGGCTTGTAATGAATATTGTTGGACAGTCTATCACCAGAAATTGAGACAGAGAGGTCAAGGAAGGGAAGTGTTAGAGATGGATCATGTGAAAATGATGGAGGGGTGGAAATTGGAAGCAAAATTAATAAATTTTTCCAGATCCAGATGAGAGCATGAAGCAGCACTGAAGCAATCATCGATGTACCGGAGAAAGAGTTGTGGGAGGGGGCCAGAGTAGGAACAAGGAATGTTCCACATACCCCATAAAGAGACAGGCATAACTGGAGCCCATGCGGGCACCCATAGCCACACCTTTTATTTGGAGGAAGTGAGACGAGTTTAAGGAGAAATTGTTCCGTGTGAGAACAAGTTCAGCCAGACGGAGGGGGATTGTTTGGGTCTCTTTTTGAGGAAGAAGCGGAGAGCCATCAGACCATCCCAGTGGGGGATGGAGGTGTAGAGGGATTGGACGTCCATGGTGAAGAGGAGGCAGTTAGGGCCAGGGAACTGGAAATTGTTGATATGATGTAGGCTGTGAGAGGAAGTGCGGTTGTAGGTGGGAAGGGACTGGACAAGGGAAGAGAGAATGGAGTCAAGATAGCAAGAAATGGGTTCTGTGGGGCAGGAACAGGCTGCCATGATCGGTCTGCCGAGACAGTCCTGTTTGTGGATTTTGGGTAGGAGGTAGAAGCGGGCCGTCCGAGTTTGGGAGACTGAGGTTGAAAGCTGTGGAAGGAAGTTCTCCAGAGGAGACGAGGTCAGTAACAGTCCTGGAAACAATGGCTTGATGTTCAGTGGTGGGGTCATGGTCCAGGGGGAGGTAGGAGGAAGTGTCTGCGAGTTGACGCTCAGCCTCTGCGAGGTAGAGGTCAGTGCGCCAGACAACAACAGCACCACCCTTGTCAGCAGGTTTGATGACAATGTCAGGGTTGGACCTGAGAGAACGGAGTGCAGCAAGTTCAGAGAGAGACAGGTTAGAGTGGGTGAGAGGAGCAGAGAAATTGAGATGACTAATGTCACGCCGACAGTTCTCAATGAAAAGATCAAGAGAAGGTGAGAATCCAGAGGGAGGGGTTAGGTAGGTAGGTCAGGTGTTTCTCACGTGTCGGTGCAGACTGGATGGGCCGAAGGGCCTCTTCTGCACTGTGATTCTGTGATTCTAGTACGATTGTATCCTTTCTGTAATACAGTGATCAGATGTACTCTTAGCTGCAGCCTAACTAGTGCTTTATCCAGCTCCCCTGCTATTCTGTTTTATTCCTCTACATAATGGGAAGTATCCTGTATGCCATCTTAACCACCTTATCTACCTGTCCTTCTACCTTTTTGGGGATCAGTGAACATGTACTCCAAGACCACTCTGTTCTATGCTTCTCGGTGACCTGTCATTTAATGTGTATTCCTTTGTCTTGTTTGTCATCCTCATGTGTTACTTCACACTTCTCCAGATTATGCAACCACAATAGCTACAGCACAGAAGGAGGTCATTCGGCCTGACGTGTCTGTGTTGGCTATCTGAATGAGCAATTCACCTACTGCCACTCCTGCTTCTCCTTCTACCCGTAGCCCTGTACATTCTTCCTTTTCAGATAATAACCCAATTCCCTCTTGAATGCCATGATTGAACCTCAGGCAAAACATTCCAGATCCTAACCACTTACTGTGTGAAAAGGTTTTTTTCCTTGTGTCACCATTGTTTCTATGTCAATTGCCTTAAATCTGTGCTCTCTTGTTCTTGATCCTTCCATGAATAGAAACAGTTTTTCCAATCTACTCATGATTTTGAATACCTGTACTTCTATCAAATCTCTTCTCGACCTTCTCTTCTGCAAGGAAATAGCCCCAGATTCTCCACACCAACTCTGTAACTGAAGTTCCTCATCCCTGGAACCAATTTCATGAATCTTTTCTGCACCTCCCCATATGCCTTCACATCCTTTCTAAAATGTGGCACCCAGAAATGGATGCCATACTCCAGCTGAGGCCAAACCAGTGTTCTATACAAGTTTAACATAACTTCCTCGTTTTTATACTCAGCATCACTAATAAAACCTGGAATGTTGTATGCTTTATTAACTACTGCCTCAACCTGTTTTTCTACCTTTTGCACATATATGCTTGGCTCCCTCTGCTCCTGTGCCTCCCTTAGAATTGTACCCTTTATTTTATATTGTCTCCCCAGATTCTTTCGACCAGAATGAATCACTTCGCAATTCTTATGAAATTTCATCTGCCACTTGTCTGCCCATTCCATCAACCCATCTATGACCTTTTGAAGTTCTACATTATCTTCCTCACAGTTTACAAAACTTCCAAGTTTTGCATCATCTTCAAATTTTGAAATTGTGCCTTGTACAACTGGGGCCCATGTGGGTACCCATAGCTACACCTTTTATTTGGAGGAAGTGAGACGAGTTTAAGGAGAAATTGTTCAGTGAGAGAACAAGTTCAGCCAGACGGAGGGTAGTGGTGGATGGGGTTTGTTCGGGCCTCTGTTCGAGGAAGAAGTGGAGAGCCATCAGACCATCCCAGTGGGGGATGGAGGTGTAGAGGGATTGGATGTCCATGGTGAAGAGGAAGCGGTTGGGGCCAGGGAACTGGAAATTGTTGATATGATGTAGGGCGCGAGAGGAATCGCGGATGTAAGTGGGAAGAGACTAGACAAGGGGAGAGAGAATGGAGTCAAGAAAGCAAGAAATGAGTTGTCTCTTTATGGGGTATGTGGAACATTCCTTGTTCCAGTCCTACTCAGGCCCCCTTCCACAACTCTTTCTCTGGTACATCGATGATTGCTTCGGTGCCGCTTCATGCTCTTGTCTGGATCTGGAACAATTTATTAATTTTGCTTCCAATTTCCACCCCTCCATCATTTTCACGTGGTCCATCACTGACACTTCCCTTCCCTTCCTTGACCCCTCAGTCTCAATTCCTGTTGATAGACTGTCCACCAATATTCATTACAAGCCTACCGACTCCCACAACTACCTCGACTACAGCTCCTCACACCCCGCTTCCTGCAAGTACTCCATCTCATTCTTTCAGTTCCTTCGTCTCTGTTGCATCTGTTCTGATGATGCAGTTCCCCTGACATATCTTCCTTCTTCCTTAACTGAGGTTTTCCACCCATGGTGGTTGACAGGGCCCTCAACCACGTCCAGCCCATCTCCTGCGCATCCGCCCTCACACCTTCCTCTCCCTCCCAGAACCATGATAGGATCCCCCTTGTCCTCACTTATCACCCCACCACCCTCTGCGTTCAAAGGACCATTCTCCGCCATTTCCACCAACTCCAGCACTACCAAACACATCTTCCCTTCACCCCCCCGGCGGCTTTCCACAGGGATCGTTCTCTCCGTGACACCTTGGTCCACTCCTCCATCAGCCCCTACACCTCAACCCCCTCACACGGCACCTTCCCATGCAACCGCAGAAGGTGCAACATCTGCCCCTTTACTTCCCCCCTCCTCACCGTCCAAGGGCCCAAACACTCCTTTCAAGTGAAGCAGCATTTCACTTGCACTTCCCTCAATTTAGTCTACTGCATTCACTGCTCCCAATGCGGTCTCCTCTACATTGGAGACACCAAACGCAGACCGGGTGACCGCTTTGTGGGACACTTCGGTCTGTCCTCAAGCACACCCAGACCTCCCTGTCGCTTGCCATTTCAACACACCACCCTGCTCTCATGCCCACATCTCCGTACTTGGCCTGCTGCAACGTTCCAGTGAAGCTCAACGCAAACTGGAGGAACAGCACCTCATCTTCCGACTAGGCATTTTACAGTCTTCCGGACTTAATATTGAGTTCAACAATTTCAGATCATGAACTCTCTCCTCCATCCCCACCCCCTTTCTGATCCCCCCCCTCCCCTTTTCCAATAATTTATAATTTTTTTACAACTATATTTTTTTCTTTTCCCTCCTATTTTAAAATTTATTTTGATCTATTGTTTCATCTCCACCTTTTAGCCCATTTCGATCCCTTCCCCCCCCACCCCACCCGCACTAGGGCCATCTGCCACTAGCTTGTCCTGCTTGCTTCTCTTAATGTCCCCATTAGCACATCCTTTAGATTATATCATCACCGTCAACACCCCTTTGTCCTTTTGTCTGTGACATCTTTGGCAGTCTCTTCTTGACCTCCACCTATCACTGGCCCCCTATCGAGCTCTCCTGTCCCACCCCCTTCTAACAGCTTATATTTCACCTCATTTCTATATGTTTTAGTTCTGATGAAGGGTCATACGAACTTGAAACGTCAACTGTATCCCCCTCCACAGATGTCGTCAGAGCTGCTGAGTTTTTCCAGGTATTTTTATTTTTGTTCCACGACACACCTTCCTCCTGTGTGAAAAACATCCAGTAACCACTAAAATAAAAACAAAATACTGTGGATGCTGGAAATCTGAAATAAAAACAAAGTGCTGCAAAAACTCAGCATGTCTGGCAGCATCTGTGGAGACAGAAATAGTTCATGTTTAGAGTCCAACATGAATCATCTTCGGTAGCCATCTCTGCTTCATCCAGGAAGATGGCGAAGCGCACCAAGAAGGTGGGGATTGTGGGGAAATATGGAACCCATTATGGAGTCTCACTCTGTAAGATGTTGAAAAAGATTGAGATCAGCCAACACGCCAAATATACCTGCACCTTCTGTGGGAAAACAAAGATGAAGCAGAGGATATCTGGCATTGTGGATTTTGCATGAAAACAGTGGCTGCAGGAGCTTGGGCCTACACCACCACCTCTGCCGTTACAGTAAAGTCTGCAATTCGCTATCTGTGGGAGCTGAAGGATCAGTGAGCTCTGGTTGTGGAGACTGACCTCTTCCAGAGGTTTGTGTTCTCAAATTTGTTAATAAAATGTTAAATGAAAGAAAAGACTCCTCTTCAGAACTCCATTAACCATTACTCTGTTTCCTGTCACTCAGCTAATTTTGTATCCATGTTTCTATTGTTCTTTTTATTCTATGAGCTCTAACTTTGCTCACAAATCTGTCGCGTGGCACTTTATCAAATGCCTTTAGGAAAACCACGTACACCACATCAACAGCATTACCATCATCGAACTTCTTTGTTACTTCATCAAAAAAGCTCCCAAGTTAGTTAAACACAATTTGCCCTTAACAAATCTGTGACGGTTTTCCTTAATTTTGTCCCGAATTATCATTCCCCACCACCAAATGGTGATTACAGATTGAATTCCATTTGATACTTTTCTGCCCAAACCAGTCATGCAGTCTAAAGCTTTGTTCCTCACTATCAATAGTATGACCAATTTTTGTATCATACTAAATAATTCTTTGGTATGTTTCAATGATTGTCATTTGTGTTACAGTATATTTACAAAAAGATGGTAATGAGAATAAGTACTAAGAGAAACCATAAAGGCTGAGGCAAGTATTTGCAAAAAAATGGAGAATCATCAGAAAAGAGAGATGAAAATTGAGCTAAAGCTTTTGCATTTGGAGCATTTTGCCTCTTTTATCCTGAAGGTAGTTTTCTTTTATATTGATCAATTTCAAATCCATTTTCTTTTGCAAATGTTTGTATGTCTACACTTGAGGAGCCATTGAATAGCTGTCTGATATTAGTCCACAGATGCAAAGTCCATTTGAACTCTGCTGACCAGGAACCAACCTGGGAGTTCTGGTGCATATGGCTCTGTTCTGCCTTAGGCAGTGCACTTACTTACTGAAACATTGGGAGAGCCATTTGAGTATTCCAGTTTTTAACAAAATGAGCTATGTTGTTTGAAGAGCAGTTGTATGAAACTTATTGTTTGTAAAATTGCATACCTTAGAATTTATTTCCTCTTTCTAATTGGTCTCTACTGGTGCCTTGTCAACTTTAAGTGCCGACAGTCTATTCAACACTTCCTCCTTAACAATTTTGAACCCTTCTGGAGACAAAGTTTCCTCGTCTGTCACCATGGCCTGGGTAACATCTACCTCCTTGGTAAAAACGGATGCAAAATATTCATTTAATACCTCAGCCATGGCCCCTTTGTCCATGTGTAAACTCCCTTTTCGGTTCCTAATCTGCCCTACTCCTTTTACTACCCTTTTACTATTTATATGCCCTATAGAAGACTTTGGGATTCCCCTTTATGTTGCCTGGCAGTCTTTTCTCATAATCCCTCTTCACCTCTCCTATATGCTTTTTCACCTCCCCTCTGAACCTTCTGTATTCCTCTTGGTTCTCAATTGTATTTTCTACCTGACACTTGCCATAAGCACACTTTTTTTTAAATCTTAATTTCTATCCCCCTTTTCTTCCAGGGAGCTCTGAATTTGTTTGCCCTACCTTTCTCTTTCGATGGAATATACCTTGACTGTGCCTGAACCAATTCTTTTTTGATGGTAGCCTATTGTTCAGTAACAGTTTTTCTCACCAATCTTTCATACCAGTCTATCTGACCCAGCTCTGTTCTTGCCTCATCGAAGTCGGCTCTCATCCAATTAATTATTCCTACTCTGGATTGCCTATTGCCCTTTTCTATCGTCATCCTAAAATGTGCAATACAATGATCACTGTCTCCTAAATGTTCCCCCACTGACACTTGAGAGGAGAGTGAGAGAGGAGGACCCCGAGCCAGGCAGTCAGCAGCACCTAGAGGAGAGTGCGAAAGGAGGACCCTGGGATGGGCAGTCAGCAGCACTGAGAAGAGAGCAGAGGAGCTGTAAAAACAGTGTGAGGAGCAGAGGTGACTGAGGGAATTCGGTGAGGAGGTGCTCCTTTTATTTACCTTTCTTCAGAAAGAAGAGCAGTGGCCTTGGTAAGTAGGATCTGGTGAATTAGCAAAGTGCAATATTTTTAAATTCTTGGGTTTAACTGAAGTGCCAGGAATAAGGGAAATTTAGGGCCAATATAATGAAGTAATATAAATAATCAAGTTGAAGTTAACTTAAGGGAAGTAGAGTTAAGACATGGCAGGACAGCTCGGTTGAGTGGAATGTGTGTCCAGTAATATGTGCAAAGTCATGGATGCTAACGGTGTCCTAGGCGACCACATGTTCAGGAAGTACTGCCAGCTGCAGGAGCTTCAGAGAGGTGGTCACACTGCAGTTTAAGGGCCTGGAGACAGAGGGGGAATGGGTGACCACCAGGCAGTCCAAGAAAAGTAGGCAGGTAGTGCAGGAGTCCCGTGGGGTCTTGCTCACCAATCAGTTTTCCATTTTGGAATTTGGTTTTTCAGAGGAGTGCAGCCAAAGCCAAGTTTGTGGCACCACCAGCGGCTCGGCTGTACAGGAGGGAAGGAAGAAGAAAGAAAGAGCAATAGCGATAGGGGATTCGTTAGTTAGGGGAGCAGACAGGTGTTTCTGTGGCCCTCGACATGACTCCAGGATGGTATATTGCCTCCCTGGTGCCAGGGTCAAGGATGTCACAGAGCGACTGCAGGACATTCTTCTGGGGTAGGGTGAACAGCTAGAGGCCATGGTCCACATTGGTACCAATGACTTAGGCAGGAAGAGGGATGTGGTCCTGCAATCAGAATTTATGGAGCTAGGTAGAAAATTAGCAAGCAGGGTCTCAAATGTAGTAATCTCTGGTTTACTCTCCATGCCACGTGCCAGTGAGTACAGAAATAGGAGGGTAAGGCATATGAATGCATGGCTGGAAAGATGATGCAGGAAGGAGTGCTTTAGATTCCTGGGACACTGGGCCTGGTTCTGGGGGAGATGGCCTCTGTACAAGCCGGACGGGTTGCACCTGAATGGAGAAAGGACTGAGCTCCTTGCTCAGTGTTTTGCTAGTGCTGTTGGCAAGGCTTTAAACTAACTTGGCTGGGGTGTGGGAACCAGGAGAGAACATTGGAGAGGAATACCAGGGTGCACAAAATACTGGGAGGGACAGATAGCACTAGTATAGAGAATAGTAAATTCATAGGTGAAGTCGGGGTGAGGGAGAAAGTAACAAGATCCTAATCAGGGTTACTATGCATGTATGTGAATGCATGGAGTATAGTAAATATGATTGGAGAGTTGCAGGCACACATTGCCGTGTGGAAATATGTTGTGGCAATAAGAGAGACCTGACTCAAGGAAGGGCAGAACTGGATATTAAATATTCCTGGGTACAAAGTGTTCAGAAAAGATAGGAAGGGAAGGAGGGGAGGGGTGACGGTATTGGTTAAGGAGAACATTGTAGTGCTGGAGAAAGAGGACATCTCAAGAGGGTTCGAGGACAGAATCAATTTAGCTAGAGCTAAGGAACAAAAAGGGAGCAATTCCATTGCTCATTGTAGTCTATAGACTGTCAATTAGTGAGAAGGATGCAGAAGAACAAATCTGCAGGAAAATTACACAGATGCAAGCATTATAGAATATTTGACAGTTGTTGAATTGTTCTGACTGGATGTGGCAGGACTGCAGAGCTTGGATCTGATCTGTTTGTGGAATTGCTCAGCTCGGTCTATCTTTTGCTGCTTGTGCTGTTTGGTATGCAATTAGTCCTGTGTTGTAGCTTCACCAGGTTGACACCTCATTTCTAGGTATACCTGGTGCTGCTCCTGGCATCCCCTCCTGCACTCTTCCTTGAACCAGGGTTATCCCATGGATTGGTGCTAATGGTAGAGTGGGGGATATGCTGGGCCATGAGGTTACGTTGTGGTTGAGTACAGTTCTGCTGCTGCTGATGGCTCACACTAAGATGTACCTAAGATGTAGATGGGATTATAGCTCATTTCTGAATAACTTGATGTTGACTTTCAATCCAAACATCTTTTTGGTTGTTGCTTTTTGGGATATTTTTAAATGCTGGCCATTTTCAGGGCTCACTCGAAAACGGCATGGACAATATAGTCTCAGATGGCTTGTCTTCAGAACTGCCAGCTAACAAAGTGGAGCTGTCGATACTGATTATGCACAAAGAAGCGCTAAAAACTCTAAGAACTTTACCTCCATTATATGTTGCTGGTTTTGACCATGGGAGGTGCACTATAGAATGCAGGCAGTACATAATTGCAGAAACCTGGCTACTAACATCTAGCCTTTTTTACCAAGCCACAAGGCATAAAGTTTAAAGCCTCCTCGAAACCTGTTGTTTGAAAGATTCTAAATTCACCTGAAAAAGCAAACTGGCTTTCTGACTGCAAGTATTATCAAGGATGCCTTTCTCGACTTGCTGCACATCTCTTATTCTGAAGAAAACTCCATAAGATCCTGCCTTCAGCTACCGGGACTCGTTTGGATTAACTCCTGAGTAGAAGAACCCCTCTCGCTGGACTCTGATATTCACATGAATTGTTAGCTACTCGATTTGGTTTTAATATTCATAGAAATGAAATTCCTTTTTCTAGCTGTATTCTTTCTTGTGTGTATGCTTTTTGTATGTAGTAGCGACAAACCTTTTCTGGGATAGTGTGCATAAATAAATAATGCCCCTCGTTTAAAAATCCAAGGAAGTCTGATGCTAGTGACTTTCTAAAACAACTGATTCCACTTAAATGGGTTTTGGGAAACACATCCCAGCCGTACCAAAATTAAACCACTGATTATGGACAGAAGGTTAGAAGAATCTCTGATCATAACACAATACAGTTGCAGTATTATTGTGAAGTAGTTCCTCTTTGTACCAATACTAAGAAAATGTAATGTCAATCTACATTCAAGTCCCTGATCTGAATGTCCAGTGAAGTTGATTGAGATGCTGTCCTCTACATTGCTCAGTCCTGAGTGGATATTTGACAATTTTACTGACTATGATGAGAAACTGTTTTCACTGACATTGGTTGTGTAAATACAGATGGCAAGAAACCAGACAAGTGAACTTTGTTTTATTCATTCTTGGGATGTTGGCATTACTAGCAAGGCTGGAATTTATCACCCAACCATAATTAATTTGAGAAGATGGTGTTAGCCCCTGCCTTGAATCATTATAGTCTGTGTAGTGAAGGAAAGGTGCTCCCACAATCTTGGGTTCCAGGATTTTAACTCTGCAGTGATGAGAGGACGATGACGCATTCCTAAGTTGGGATGATGTGTGACTTGGATGGGAACTTGGAAGTGATGGTGTGCCCATGAACTGCTGTTTTTTTTTGTGCTTCCAGGTGGAAGTTGCTGTATGGGAGGTGTTGTTGAAGAAGCCTTAGCGAATTACTACAATGCATCTGTTAAATAGCATATGCTGCAGCCATAGTATGCCACTGGTGGGGGGAGTAGATGCTTAGGCTATCATTGTACTTTGTTCTAGATGAGGTCAATGTTGTTACAGGTGCACCCATCCAGGTAATTGAAGAGGAGTCCATCACACAGCTGACTTGTGCCTTTTGAAGGTGATTTTAAAGGCTTTGGGGAGTTGATGCTTTATCTGAGGAATTGAGTGAAGTTGAACACTGTAGTCATTAATGAATAACCTCACTTTAGGCTGTATGATGGGGGATGGTCATTTCAGAATTGGCTAAAGATATTTGGGCAAGGATACTGCCTAAGGAATTCCTGTGGTGCTGTTCTGGGACTGAGATGACTGACATCCAGCAACTGCAACAGCCTTTCCTTGTGAAGTATGATTCAGCTGCTGGAATGTTTTTCTCCCCCTGCCGCACCAAACACAATCCCTATTAACCAGTTTTCCTCAACTGGACTTGTTTGAACCTTCATGTTAAAAGTAGTCATTCTTGCCTTGGGTCAGCTCTGGAATTTGGTTCCAGATGATTAATGCGAACTGAACAACAGTGGGCACGTTTTCAGTGAGTAAGTGTTGCTTGTTGGAACTGTTATCCATCATGTTGCTGATGACTGAGAGTAGACTGATGGGGCAGCAATTAGCCTGGTTGGACATCTTCTCTCAATTATACTTTATTAATAAAATTTGCATTATGTAAAGTGTAATATAGTTCAATTTCTTTCAGTACACTATGTGGTCCTCCGACGTGTTTGACTACACTTACAATTACTGGTTGTAGTAAAAATATACATTTACATTTCATGTCAAACATTCTCTGGTGCATGCAGCCTGAGGAGTTTTCTGTGGGTTCCAGCCCCTTTGTGTACTATGGTCGGAGGGCCTAATTGGGCTCTTTCCCCTTGAACCTTTGAGAGAACTGCCCCAAGTTTTACTGTGTCCCTCAGCATGTGGTCCTGACCTTGGCATGTGCTGGCCTACAACACCCAGTTGTGGACAACTCTTGGCATTGGGAGACCAGCAAGTTTCGGCACATCAAAGAGTGACTTTCACCAAGTTGGCCCTCCAGCAGCAGTTAATATTTATCTCGGTGTCTGTCCCTGGCAACAGCCCATGGAGGATCTTGTCCTCTGTTGCAGAGCTGCTTGGGATGAACCTTGACAAAAGCCATTGCATCTCTTTTCAGATCTGCTTTGCAAAGGCATATTCCTGAAGGAGATGGGCAAGGTTCTCTTCCAAAGAACATGGCCTCACTGCTGTCATTTACTTTGGCTCCCAAAGCCATTTTGATTTGGTTGCAGATGCTCACTAGCATGTGAACCAACAACAGATCCCAGCAGAAGATGCAATGCAGTTCATGTACAGGGAGGCTTTGGCCTGAGTGCTTCTGCTGCCCTGGGGTGGTCACCCCTCTTAGGCCTGCATCCCTCCTGATGGATTTGGCAAAAGGTTTGGCAGGCGAATAAGACAATGGACAAAAGACAGCCTTGCCTGACTCCAGATTTGATCAGAAAGCTTTCCCATCCCCACCCATTGATTGAAACTGCACTACCAATGTTTGTGTGGAGTAGTTAGACCCAATTGTGGATTTTCTCCCTGGATCCCATTTTGGAGAGCATGCCCATCAGGTTGCTCTGAGATATTCTGTCACAAAATCCTTCTCCTAGTCCATGCTGATGAGGCAGGTTTCTACTTCCCTGTCCTGTAGGGTGTCCCTGTGTAGCACAAGGCTATGAGAGAACTTCTTGCCAGTACAGTGCAGGCCTGATCAGGGTGGATCACCATCTCCAGGGTAGGCTTGACCCAATTGGCACTGACCTTGGACAGAATTTTTGTAGTTCACATTAAGCAGTGAAATAGGCCATCAATTTCTGATTTCCTCCCTTTTGGTTGTAGATGAGGGTGATGATTTTCAGAAGCTGAGAGTTCACTTCCTGCCTGTTCCTAAATCTAATTTGTATTTTTGTAGTGACATGAGATCTCCCCTGCTCCCTATTGTCCTTGCCAACTGATAGCATAGAACAACAAATATTCTGCCGTTTTATCTGAGGGTGGAGTTGCAGCCTGCTTTCAAGTTTAAATGCCACTGTGTATCAAACTACAAAGAGTTGTATATCAGTAACCCAGGCCAACTCATATCCTCATGTGATTTGTCAAAATCGGAAACAATTGGTGATTTATAGTACATTTCTATTTGTAATTCCCCCTTTTAATTTAACCTAATTAATAGCTTTAGAATTTAATACTATTTCCTCTGAAGAAAAATGTTATATCCCGGGAGCAGCTCACTTATTTCTGAGTCAAATTAACTTTGATGCAAATCAATCCTAAGGTTTTGCATTTTAAAACGTTAAACCAGCAAGTGAGAAACAAATGCATAAAAAGTTGAAATGCTGCTTTTCTTTCATAGATAGCTCTGTGGCCAGGAACATCCGATTGTTGGCGTATAGGATGTTGCATGAGTTCAGGCTGGCAAAGAGACTGAACCAAATCAGTGCATCAGTGATAGCCATGTGCAAAGTGAGCTACTGTTTCAAGAATCAATTTTATGCTGAGATTTAGTGCAGGAGAAGCATGATTTTTGACAATTTGAGAAGTGACGATTATAAGTATTGTGAACATGCCAATTGTGCTGAGTGCTACAAATATACATTTATAATGTTACATTTACCTGTTTATATCCTCAATCTCGGTCTGTTGGAAAGTAATTTGTATGCTTCCAAAGACTAGGTCACCATATGATATATTAATGTCACCCTGAATACATAGGTCACCTATTCAGCCCCCGGGTCTTGTCTTGCTCAATTCACCTAGATAATGGACAGATATTTTGGGCTGTAGGGCTATGCATATTAGCTTTCTATCCTTAATTAGCACATTCCTCAGATAATATCACCACCTTCAACACCTCTTTGTCCTTTTATCTGTGACATCTTTTGGTTATCTCCACCTATCACTGGCCCTCTATTCAGCTCTACCCACCTGCCCCCCCCCCCCCACCCCCCTCCAAACCAGCTTATATTTCACCTCTTTTCTATTTTTACTTAGTTCTGTCGAAGGGTCATTCGGACTCGAAACGTTAACTGTGTTCCTCTCCGCAGATGCTGCCAGACCTGCTGAGTTTTTCCAGGTATTTTTGTTTTTGTTTTAGATTTCCAGCATCCGCAGTTTTTTGTTTTTATTTTGCATATTAACTTTGATCACTGACATGGAACTCAATTAATACAGCTAGATATGAAAACCCAAACAATTACCTGGCCCTTTGTTGGCAGTCTTTTTAATATTTCTCATGATGCATCCCTCATGTGAGCTCTCTGATATGGGAAGACTTTGCTGAGATTTTTAAAATCAAACTGTTTCTGGAATTTTATGTGGAGTTGCTCATTGTCAATTGGGCTGACTCAAACCCTAATATAAAAACAAAAAACTACTGCGGATGCTGGAAATCCAAAACAAAAACAGAATTACCTGGAAAAACTCAGCAGGTCTGGCAGCATCGGTGGAGAAGAAAAGAGTTGACGTTTTGAGTCCTCATGACCCTTCAGCAGAACAGTTTGATTTTAAAAAATTCAGCAAAGTCTTCCCATATCAGAGAGCTCACATGAGGGATGCATCATGAGAAATATTAAAAAGACTGCCGACAAAGGGCCAGGTAATTGTTTGGGTTTTCATATCTAGCTGTTCTGCTGAAGGGTCATGAGCACTTGAAACGTCAACTCTTTTCTTCTCCACCGATGCTGCCAGACCTGTTGAGTTTTTCCAGGTAATTCTGTTTTTGTTTCAAACCCTAATATACCTGTCTCCCACCAAGTCTATTTGTGAATTTGAAAATCCATTCTAATATATTTTTGAGTTTGCAGTGTTGTAGAGGAGTCATTCCATCTAGCAATAGTCTTGGGACCAGCATTGAATTGTGTATCTCAATAGGAAATCCCAAACAAATAGTTCAGTTAAATTTTTCTGAAACACCTTGGCATTGATGCTTGATAACATGCTAATGCTATTTGTCCTGTGTCTCACTTGACAAAAATGGCCCATTTATATAAGGTGTTGTGTGTGCGTATCCTGGCTTCATAAAGATAGTGTGGACACTGTATTTGGTATTCTGAAATGAAGTTGCGTTCTAAATTTTAATGTTTGCATTTTATAGTGTCATATCACGTGGAAACAACTCAAAGCTCTTTGCATAATTAATTACTTTGAAATGCATTGACTGCAAAATGTTGCAACCTTTTGCTTCACCAAAAATCCACAAAATGGCAACATGATTACAATTAATGGGGTGTTGGTTGTAGAAGGAGCATTAGCAAAGGTGGGATGGGAGCAAACTAATCTTTATTGCCCAGATGAACATCATAGAACTAACCTTGGCTCATATCTCATCTGAAGGATGGCACCTTTGAAGGTAGTGTTTCCTTTTAAAAATTCTTCTTTGCTTTGTGCTTTTGTGTTTTAGCTCAGTTTTTTGTTTAATTTTCAAAATGATTTCATCCTTGTGCATAGTGATGCAACAGGAAAACTAAATTTTATACTGTCAAATCGTCACTATTCATTTTTGTAAATGTGCTGGTAGCAAAAGGGATGTATAAAAAAATTGCTAACTAGAAAGTTTTTCACATATGAACTTTTGTTCTGAATTATGTTTAAGAGAATGATTTTCATTTATAGCCATGATAATTATAGGTATAATAATGATGGGGCTAATGAGGGAATACATTGTTGAGTTTTCAAATACTTATTTACATTTTATTCCTTGATATTTCTGCCATTGCTGAATATTTGCTTAGCTTTATATGTCAGACTTGTTTGGTTGTACGATCTTGAAAGCAGGGTGATAATGTTTTACTGACTTAGGAGGAAAAAGATTGGGCCTTACGTTTGTCTTTTGAATTGTGCAACCCTCTACATCAGTAACATGTGGCCTCAGTTAGGGTTGTGAAATGTATTTTGGATCTAATAATGCTTGCATCGATGAAATAGGACCAAAGAGCTATAACAATGATAATTGAATAACCTCAACTAAAATGGATAAGATCTCAAAAATTTGTTGCAAAATACAAAAACAATGTATTGTGGATGCTGGTAATTTGAAATAAAAATGGAAAATACTGGAAATACTCAGATTTAGCTTACCCATGGAGAGAGGAACAGATGGTTTTGGCTTGATGACCTTTCATCACAGCTTTAATATTTGGTATGTATAACTGACTATGGTAAATATCCAAAGTCTCGAATATGAGAGCAGACCATTTTTTTTTATATTAAGGAAAGCTTTGTGTTGGCATTAGCCAGCTGTAGTAAGGGCTCTGGGGTTCTTTTGATTTTTATTTTAGTGGTAATTGCATATATTACCCAAGGAGTAGATATATATTTAATTTGTTATACATAATGTTCTATCCAGTGCATGGCACTTTTGTTGGTTGCTATTTATGACCTTTTATTTAGAAGCTCATCAATACTGCTATTTTATCCCAGCTCTGACAAATGTAGTCTTTGTTTTTGGAAGACATTGTTAAGTCATCAGCCAATGGCTGATGTTACTATCAGTTAGTACTAGTCACGGTCATCCCATTATAGGAAAGTTCTCTGTGGTTTGGTATTTGCTTTAATTAGTATTCCAGTTACAATTGAGAAAGAAAAAATAAATACCATCTGTCACATCAAAGAGATTTGTAAGAGCCAAAATAGCATTTCAGCATTTTCTAACTGTCCCTATAGCAACATAAATATTCCTAACCAGGGATTTTTAACTGCTTGATGACCTCTGCCTTGTGTTGATTTAACAGTAGTACATAACGGAACAAGATTTTGTTGAAGTTGGAGACAAGATTTTTGTAAAAGTTCCTTGTGTTACTGTGTTTCGATAACTATGTAAACATTCTTTAAATTTTACTTGATACAGTTAAATGTATATTAACTTCTTTCCAACTGATATACAAGGTCTATTCACAGGTTTAGTATGACAAATATCAAACTACATGCTAAATAGTGGAAACAGCATACTATAAAGAGAACTTAAGTGATCTCACAACCAGCACATCAGATCAAAGTTCTGCAGTCCCGCCACCTCCAGTAATGAAAGTTGGAATACTGTTAAAGCAACTGACTGAGGAGAAGGCTTCATAAACATTTTCAATGATTGAGGAGCCTAGAATCTAAGTGTAAAAGATCAGGCTGAAGAATTAACAGCCATCTTCAGCTAGGAGTGCCAGGTACTGATTCTTCTTGATCTCTTGAAGTCCCCAACGCAACGATTGATGAAGACAAATGTAGGTCCCTTACAGTCAGAAACAGGGGAATTTATAATGGGGAACAAAGAAATGGCTGACCAACTAAATACATACTTTGGTTCTGTCTTCACAGAGGAGGACACAAATAACATACCAGAAATGTTGGGGAACACAGGGTTTAATGAGAGGGAGGAACTGAAAGAAATCAGTATTAGTAGGGGAAATGGTGTTGGGGAAATTGATGGGATTGAAGGCCAATAAATCCCCAGGGCCTGATGGTTTTCATCCCAGAGTACTTAAGGAAGTGGCCCTAGAAATAGTGGATGCCTTGGTGGTCATCTTCTGAGATTCTATAGACTCTGGAACAGTTCCTACAGATTGGAGGGTAGCTAATGTAACTCCATTATTTAAAGAGGGAGATAGAGAGAAAACAGGGAAATATAGACCAGTCAGCCTGATGTCGATAGTGGGGAAAATTCTAGAGTCCATTTTAAAAGATTTAATAGCTGAGCACTTGGAAAACAGTGGCAGAATTGGACAGAATCAGCATGGATTTACGATAGGGAAATCATGCTTGACAAATCTACTGGAATTTTTCGAGGATGTAACTAGTAAAGTTGATGAGGGGGAACCAGTGGATGTGGTTTATTTGGACTTTCAGAAGGCTTTCGACAAAGTCCCACATAAGAGATTAGCGTGTAAAATAAAGCGCATGGGATTGGAAGTAGCCTATTGAGATGGATAGAAAACTGGTTGGCAGACAGGAAACAAAGAGTAGGAATAAACGGGTCTTTTTCCGAATGGCAGGCAGTGACTAGTGGGGTACCGCAGGGATCGGTGCTGGGACCCCAGCTATTCACAATATATATTAATGATTTAGATGAGGGAACTAAATGTAATATCTCCAAATTTGCAGACGAGACAAAGCTGGGTGGGAGGGTGAGCTGTGAGGAGGATGCAGAGATGCTTCAGTGTGATTTGGACAAGTGATGCATAGCAGATGCAGTATAGTGTGGATAGATGTGAGGTTATCCACTTTGGTAGCAAAAACAGGAAGGCAGATTATTATCTGAATGGCTATAAATTGAGAGAGGGGAATGTGGAACGAGACCTGGATGTCCTCGTACACCAGTCTCTGAAGGTAAGCATACAGGTGCAACAGGCGGTAAAGAAGGCAAATAGTATGTTGACCTTCATAGCCAGAGGATTTGAGTACAGGAGCAGAGATGTCTTGCTGCAATTATAGAGGGCCTTGATGAGACCACACCTGGAATATTATGTACAGTTTTGGTCTCCTTGTCTGAGGAAGGATGTCCTTGCTGTAGAGGAAATGCAGCGAAGGTTTACCAGACTGATTCCTGGGATGGTGGGACTGACATATGAGGAGAGATTGAGTCAGTTAGGATTATATTCGCTGGAGTTCAGAAGAATGAGTGGAAATCTCATAAAAACCTACACAATTCTAACAGGACTAGATAGGGTAGATGCAGGAAGGATCTTCCTGATGGTGGGGGAGTCCAGAACCAGGGGTCACAGTCTGAGGATACGGGGTAGACCATTTAGGACTGAGATGAAGAGAAATTTCTTCACCCAGAGAGTGGTGAGGCTGTAGAATTCGCTCCCACAGAAAGTAGTTGAGGCCAAAACATTGTATGTTTTCAAGAAGGAGTTGGATATAACTCCTGTGGCGAAAGGGATCAAAGGATATGGGGAGAAAGTGGGAGGCCATTGAGTTGGCTGATCAGCCATGATCATAAGGAATGGCGGAGCAGGCTCGAAGGGCCAGGTGGCCTACTCCTATTTTTTATGTTTCTGTGCCACAGATGTTGGTCTCCAGCTAATTTGATTCTCTTCACATGATAATCAAAAGTGGCAGATTGCACTGGAACAGCAAAGGCTACAGGACCAGACAACATCTTGACATTAGTGCAGAATACCTGGCCTCCAGAACTGGACTTACCTCTAGCCAAGTGTTCTAACACTGGCATCTACTCAGCAATGTAGAAAATTGCCCCAGTATGTGTTGTCTGCAACAATCAGGACAAAACCAATTATTGTCCAATCAGCCTACTGTCAATCATTAGCAAAGTTATGAAAGGAGTTGACAACCATGCTATCAAGTGGAATTTCCTCACCAATAACCTGCTCATCAATGCTTTGTTTAAGTTCCACCAGGACCACTCAGCTCAAACCTCATTGCGATCATGGTCCAAAGGTGGACAAAAAAGCTGAATTCCAGAGTTGAGGCGATTGCTCTTGACATTAAAGCCACATTTGATCAAGGAGCCCATGTAAAAATGAAATCACTGGGGACCAGTTTTGGCATCATATTTAGTACAAAGTCAGCTGGTTAATGGTCAGGAGATCCTTAGTACAATATACTTAGCCTGACTGTCTTCAGCTGCTTTGTCAATAACCTTTCCTTCATAAGGTCAGAAGTAGGACTGGGTACTGCTTTTTCATTCAGCTCCAGTTGGAATTCCTCAGATAATAAAGCTGCCCTTGCATGAATGCAAAACATCCAGGCCTTGGCTTATAAGTTATAAGTAACATTTGTACTACTCTTAAGTGCCAGGCAATTAGCAGCTCCAACAAGAGAGTCTGACCACCTCCCCATGACATTTAATACATTACCATTGCTAAATCCCCCCACCATCAACACCCTGGGAGCTGCCATTAATCAGAAATTCAACTAGGCCACAGTAAATACTGTGGTAACTAGAGCAGATCAGAAACTGGGTATTCTTCAGTGAGTGATCCACCTCTTCTTGTCTTCCTAAAGGATCTCCATCTACAAGACACAAGACAAGAATGGGATGAAATTCTCTCTACTTGCTTGAATGGGAGCAGCTGTAAGAAACTTAATTCCATCCAGGGCATCTTGTTAGGCAGCCCGTAAGCTTCCTTAAACATCCAATTCCTTCACCTCCAGTGCACAAGTGATGGAAATGTGATGGATGCTTTTTAACAATCCACAAAGGTTTCTTCAACAACACTTCCCAAACCCGTGACAACCACCACCTAGGATAAGGGCAGCAGGTGCAAGGGAACATCATCACTTTCAAGTCACAATCTGACTTGGAAATATATCGCCACTCATTCACCATTGTTAGGTCAAGATCCTGGATTCCTTACCTAACAGCACTGTTGGAATACCTTCACCTCATGGACTGCATTGGTTCCAGAAGTCATCTCAGCACCACCTAAGAGCAGCTAGGGATGGGTAATAATAAATGCTGGCCTGCCTAGCGATGACCATATCCTGAGAATGAATTAAAAAAAAATACTACTTAAGTAACAATAGAATCCAAGGATGGCTGGAATATAATAGTTCTCAATGAGCTTCTACAATGGAAGTCAGCAAGCATAGCAAAAAAACACAATATCGCAATGGCGGGTGGAGGGGGGGGTGGGGTGTGTAGAAGCAGGAAATTCTGGAAATATTTTTGCAGCAATAGTGGAGAGAATGCCAATGACATTTCAGAACCAGATAAGTGAGAGATGCAACAGGTTTTAAACACGAGACATGGAAAGGGATGGGGAGAGAAGGAATGGGTAAAAGAGGCCAGCTGAAATCCCATCACAAAAGAGCAGAACTTCAAGGTGGGTATTCCTGGAAGAGAAGTGGCATTGAATTAAACACAAACAAAAGTAAAATAACTGCATCTGCTGAATCCTGTTCCTACCACCCTTCCCCTTTTCCTGTCTCTGCTTAAAACCTGTTACATCTCGTAACTTCTGCCAGTTCTGACAAAAGGTTATCAACCTGCAACATTAGCGCTTTGTGTCGCTCTCCACAAATGCTGGCTGACCTGAGTATTTTCAGTGTTTTCTGTTTATATTTAGGTATACAGTGCAATCTGAGAAACTAAAATATTGTTCAAATATGTCTGTCTGCACAAATGCATATTGGTAGCAAGATGCCATAATGTAAGCTGAATTTTTATTGAGTATTTGCAGTCTTTACCTGGTTTCTGCCTGGTAAGACATTTCCATTACTTTTTTTGTGTGGGTTTATGAACTCTTCAATTGCTGCAGCTGGAGGTGTAATATACATATATAAAGGAAGAAACAAAGTAGCACTTTTAAGCAAAAAGACTCCAACCACACCCTTGTTTGTACATAAAACATGTGTGCATGACTTATATATTTTACACACCTATTTAGCCTCTGGCTGCCTTTGACTTTGTATTTGCTTCATGTAGCTTTAGTTCATGACATTCTTAACAAAATTGTAGCACTTGATGTTTTAACAAAGGGGGCTCTATTTTATATTTCTTGTTGTAAAAAGCACAATCTTAATCAAGATACTCCAAATTATGTTCTGCGTAATCCATTTGTTCATTTATCATGATTATTGTAATGAGATCAAGGAAGGAAGAGGTGGAAAAAACTTTGTGCGTTTTGAGGTTCCATACAGCGCGTTACAACATGTGGCATCTATTTAATGAGATGTTTTGTGTGTGTTACAGGATGCATTTAGTTGTTTTTGGACCTTTTAAGTTAGGTTCTTTGGAATGTTACCTCAAGTGTGCATAGATTTATTGAGCACAGAGTACTTGCAACAGTACTTAAACAAAGAGGCCTGGCATCGCTGCTTGATTGTGCTGGTTCTTTAGGTGCAATTCACCTGATATTGTGGCGTTTTAAGCACAAATTACTTTCAATGCAACTTCTGTGATCTTTTGCACTAGTTTTAAAAACATCACACTAGAAGCAAGCCCAACCCAAAAAACTTCCTACACCCCTAGGATGAATTAATAACCATTGGAGTTTACACTAATTGCGGTATTGCACTCATATGCAGGCCCTGGAGGAGGCTCAAAATTAAGCTGCATCTTTTTGGGCACAAGAAGACTAAAAGGCATGTTTTGAAAGCTTTTTGAATTTTTTTTTAAACTAAGGAACTGACTATTGTACACTAATATAATTATAAGATAGTCTTCTATATATTTTTATTGTCATCAGTTGTTTAAGATAGGGTTACTCAAATGGTGGATTGGTGCTGATTTAAAATGCTTCTATTTTTTGTGATATAGTCATTTTCAGCTATATTAGCAAACTTTACTGCATTACCATTAACCAAGGAATATTTTTAAAGCTGTTATGATCCCTGTAGAGACCAATAACTCAGGGAGAAAAAAACATTTGAATTTCCAGTGACCAACTTAAAGGAATTGCACAGCAAGATATCAAGTTTTAGGACTTTTACTGTACCAAAGAAACTAAAAGCAATATTGGCTAAAAGTTACATAGTAAGCAACTAATACCCTAAACTACAGAAAAGATAATTCTTATTAATGTCATAACTCAACCGTTAACCCCACGCCGCACATATATACACTTTAGAGCATGCTCTCCCAAGGAGTGCAGTCTTTATAGAAAACAGTACATAGTCACTTCCAACTTCCAATGGGTTCATGTCTCCCGTTTTTGCTGATTCGTCCCGTGACTGTTGAAGGTTCTCTCCCTCAGACTCCTGAAAATTCCTGAACCGACTTTCAGCAGTAAGGCCCACCTTGGGGAGTCCTTCTCCCAGCCTCATCAGGGTAAATCTTCCAGAGTCTTCAGATTGTCAGGGGATGCATCTCTTTGACCAGAGACACTCCCATCTCCCATGGCCTGCCTTGTAGCTTGGAGAGGGCCAGCAGCTTTCTCTATGAATACTGCACCATCTATAGCCTTTGTCTCTGAGAGACTGCTCTCCTGATCCAAAAACTCAGTGACTGAAAGTCTGTCCACAGTCATCCCAGCTGCTCTGCCTTTGTTTTCAGGCGTGAACATTTTGCACTTTGCTCTCAGCAAAACCCTACCTGCACCCCCCCCCCCACCCCAAACCTGGCACCACAGACTTGTTGTCGGGTAAAACTCATAGACCACATGACTCTCCATTATTCCGTTTTACCGTAAGGTTTAAAACATAATCTTAAAACCTCTCATTCATAACAAAACATATTTGAAAAAATTCAGTTTCAAAACAATACCTGATTCTGCTGGTTCATTGCAGATTCGGCTTCTGATGATATGCAAATGAGGTTGAGCGAAAACTCGGGAGGTGCTTCTCAAAGTGGATGTAATTTCGGTTACAATTTTTTTTGGAGGCTCCGATTGTGCTCAGAGCAAAATCTCAACCCTATCGTTACCAATGACATGAACATATAGTGCTGTACTATGTATTCAGGTTGACCCAAATTCTCATTCCACTTGTTCTCTTACTCCTGCTATGTGAGAACTCCACATTAACAACTGTCAATAAGCTGAGTCCCACAAGCTGATTTCTATTAAGCTAACAAAATCAGATGACCTCCTTATTTTTACTATCTTATATATATATTTTCATTTTTATGTTTAATTGCTGTTCAACTTTGTGAATCTGTGCACTGTAACCTTGTCTTTGATTCTGCATTCCTCAGCACTGTTCAGTATCATCTATTGAAGTATTTGAGAGTAGACAAAAAATATGCATTATCAGGTAGATGTTCTTACATCACCTATCGGATAGAACTTGAGGCCATATTTACAGATGCCTGTCACTTATTGGCTGATAGTGTTGTGCAATTTATGACGGGTGTGAGGAAGTTCATGCTCGAGATATCCAACTACTGCTTGGGAATATGGTAATGGATTGTGATAGCAAACAAAGAACAGCAGTGTAAAAATTCAACAGTTTAATTATGTTGTTTTCTTAACAGAGCTGCAATAGAAGAAGCTGAAGGAGATTTTACTGAATTGGAGTTGAAACTTGAAAAGGTGTGTACCATCACATTTAAGCAACAGCATTTCATGTTTTTATTTGAGTGATCTGCCACCTCCTTGGTACTTGGTCTTTGATTTATGATGCAAATGTTACAATATAGAAGTACATGATTGAGGAGATATCAATGTTTCAGCAAAAAACTGATGTTGCAGTTGCATGCAAATTCCCTCGCAGAATGGTGCTAGGACTTCTGCAACGGCTATGCCAAAAAGTTCCCGGAAATAATGTGCCAGGAACCCCTCGCTGTCTTAGATGAAATATTTATTAGGAGAAATATAACATGTTAAAATGTCAACAGTCACAAAAATATGTTCTTGAAGACGTTAAAAAGTACAAATGCCAAATGTAGATAGACCAGAAAATTTTGTAAGATGAAATACTCTATAATAATTATTAATTAAATAAATTAGTCCTATTAGTTGCCTCACATTGACTGCATACTTGCAGTAGTTGCTAATTAGACCCAACCCTTTTCCTTTACTATTTTTGCAAACACAGCTTTCCTGGTAAGTCACTGAATAAGTGTGTGGCTTGATGTTCAAAATCAAGGATATTTCAGCTTACTGTATGTTTTGTTACTTGTTCCCTCGCCACACATTGAAGGCATTTTGGAAATCCAGATACACCCTTCAAATGGCTTCTGGACTTCACTTGCCCACCACGCTTGTCTCCAAATTTGGACAATGGTTTGCCCGTGTTCCATTTTCCACCCAACCTATGTCAACTTTAATTTTCTATGGGGCTTATGGCTTTAACTCTGGACTCACTCCTATTGCTTTCTCTCTTTCTCTCCTTCGTTCGCTATTTGGTTATATGCAGCAGAGTGACTGCCCTTGACATCAAGGCAGCATTTGACCTAGTGTGGCATCAAGGAGCCCTAGGAAAACTGGAGTCAATGGGAATCAGGGGGGAAAACTCTCCACCTGTTGGAATCACACCTAGCACAAAGGGAGATGGTTGTGGTTGTTGGAGGTCAATCATCTCAGTTCCAGGACATCACTGCAGGAGTTCCTCAGTCCTAGGCCCAACCATCTTCAGCTGCTTCATCAATGACCTTCCTTCCATCATAAGGTCAGAAGCGGGGATGTTCTCTGATGATTGCACAGCACAATGTTCACCATTCGTAACTTCTCAGATATTGAAGCAATCCATGTCCACATGCAAAGCAAGACCTGGACAATATCCAGGCTGGGGCTGACAAGTAGGAAGTAACATTTGTGCCACACAAGTGCCAGGCAATCTTCAACAAGAGAGAATCTAACCATCGCCGTTGATGTTCAGTGGCGTGACCATCGCTGAACCCCCCACTATCAACATCCTGGGGGGGGGTTATCATTGACCATCAGAAACTGAACTGGACTAACTATATAAATACTTTGGCTACAGGAGTAGGTCAGAGGCGAGGAATCCTGCGGTGAGTAACTCACCTGACTCCCTAAAGCATGCCCACCATCTACAAGACACAAGTCAGGAGTGTGATGGAATACTCTCCACTTGCCTGGGTGAATACAGCTCCAACAACACTCAAGAAGCTTAACACTCTCCAGGACAAAGCAGCCCACTTGATTGGCATCCCTTCCACAAACATTCACTCCCTCCACCACCGACAAACGGTGGCAGCAGTATGTACCATCGACAAAATGCATTGCAGAAACTCAGCAAGGCTTCTTAGGCATTGCCTTCCAAAACCCATGACCGATACTATCTAGAAGGACAAGGGCAGCAGATAGATGGGAACACCAGCACTTGGAAGTTCCCCTCCAAGCAACTCTCCATCCTGAGTTGGAAATATATCCCATTCTTTCACTGTTTCTGGGTCAAAATTCTGGAACTCCCTCCCTAACAGCACTGTGGGTGTTCAAGAAGTCAGGTCACCACCACCTTTTTGAGGGCAATTAAGAATGGGCAATAAATGTTGGCCTAGCCAGTGAAGCCCACATCCCATAAATTAATAAAAAAAATTAATTGTACATAATCAAGCCAATGTAACTTAAGTTTTCCCCATATCCTTTTACTTGCACACTTTGTCTACCCCTCTGAACTCGTCCATCATGTTTATTTCCAATTTAATATTTTTCTCCCTCTCTTTACTACTTTTCTCTCTACCTCTGCTAGACCCTACTCTCCTGTCATGTCTCCTTTCGTTTCTCCTCTCTCGAGCACCCTGCCTTATTAAATCCCTGTCCCGACCCTTCAGTACTCCTTGACTTTCCTACTCTCCTGCTGTCTTGTCAGGCTTGACTCCCTCTTAGATAAGCCTACAGTTTCCTTCTGTACCTCTCTTGGCATTCTCCCATTGAGGCACTCTTTGCTATCTCCTCATGAGCAGCGACCATGCTACCCATCCTACTTCAAAAGCAAAAGCAAAATACTGCAGATGCTGGAAATCTGAAATAAAATAATAAGTGCTGTAAATGCTTAGCAGTTCAGGCAACATTACAGGTTGGACTGCATCTGTGAAGAAAAACAGTGTTAACAGTCATCAGAACTGAAGAAAGATAGAAATGTAAAAGTTTTTAAGCCAGTAGAAGTGGGGAGGGGGCAGAAAGAACAAAAGCAAAGGTCTGTGATAGGGTGGAGGGCAGGAGAGATTAACTAAAAAAAAATGTATGATGCAAAAGCCAAAGAGAATGGTTATGGGTATAATTTAAAAAAAAAGGCTGTATCCAGATGAGGCTTGAATAGCTATATAGCAGCCATCTGAATGCAACATGAAGGGATAAAGAAAGAAACAAGCCAACAAAAAAAAATCATGTAGAACAAGGTGGAGGCACAGGTTGTGATCTAATGTTGTTGAACTCAACATTAAGTCCCGAAAGCTATAGAATGCTGAGTCAAAAAAATGAGGTGCTGTTCCTTGAGTTTGTGTTGAGCTTTGTTGGAACACTGCAGCAGGCCATGGACTGAAAGGTCAGAGAAGGAGCAAGGTGGAGAATTAAAATAACAAGCGACAGGAAGCCCAGGGTCACACTTGCGGACTGAACAGAGGTGTTCTGCAAATCAGTCACCCAGTGTATGTTTGGCCTCCCCAATGAATACAATATCCTAAATTGAAAGAAGTACACGCAATTTACCAAAGTGGCCAACCTCACACTTTTCTCACATTATATTCCATCTTTCAAATTTTTTTTCTCACTCACTAAACTTAATTAGTTTATTATTTGTTCATGAGATGTGGGTATCGCTGGCTAAGCCAGCATTTATTGCCCATCCCTAATTGCCCTTGTTCAGAGGGCATTTAAGAGTCAACCACAATATAACTCTGTGTCCTCTTCAAAACTTTCTTTTCTACCTATTTTTGTATCATTACATTTGGCCACCATACACTCTGTTCTTTCATTGAAGTCATTAGTATAGATTGTAAATAGTTGAGGCCCCAGCACTGATCCATGGCACCCCACTGGTTATAGTTTGCCAACCTGAAAGTGATCCATTCACCCCTACTCTATTTCCTGTTGGTTAGTCAATCCTCTATGCTAATATATTACCCCCAACACCATGAGCTGTTATCTTGAGTACTAACCTTTTATGTGGTACCTTTTCAAGTGCCCTTTGGAAATCCAAATACACTATATCTACTGGTTCCTCTTTATTCACTCTGCATGTTACATCCTCAAAAGAGTTCTAATAAATTTATCAAACACAATTTCCCTTTCATAAAACCATGTTGACTCTGCTTTATTGTATTATGTTTTCAAACTGTCCTGCTACAGCTTGCTTAATTATAGATTCCAGCACTTCCCAATGATAGGAGCTAGGCTAACTGGCCTATAGTTTTCTGCTTTCTTTCTCCTATAGAGGTGTTACCCCTGTAGTTTTCCAATCCACTGGGACTTTTCCAGAATCTAGGGAACTTTGGAAGATTACAACCAATGCATCCCCTATCTCTACAGCTACTTCTAAGTCCCAGGGATGCAGACCATTAGGTCCAAGGAGCTTGACAGTTTTTAATCCCATTAGTTTTCATAGTACTTTTTTTGTCTAGTGATTGTTTTAAGTTCCTCCCTCTCTTTTGCCCCATGATTTTCTTCCATTATTATTGGGATGCTTTTTGTCTCTTCTGCTGTGAAGACGTATAAAATACTGTTATTTCCTTGTTTCCCAGTTTCATTCTCTAAGGGACCAGTGCTCACTTTAGTTACTCTCTTCCTTTTTAATATACTTGTAGAAGCTCCTGCTGTCTGTTTTTTCTATTTCATGCTAGCTTACTTCTCCATCTTTATTAATTTTAGTCAGACTTTGCTGGTTTCTAACACTTTACCTGTCTTCTGGCCTACCATTAATCCTTGCAGCACTACACTTTTTATTTCAATTTGATACCATCCTTAACTTAGTTAGCCACAGGTGGTGTAGCCTTTTCGTAGAGTTGTTCTTTCACAAGGGAATATATCTGAGTGTTATGAATACCTTCTTGATTGTAGCCACTGCTTCTCTATCGAGTTTTAACCTATTTTCCCTGTCCACTGAAACAAACTCTGTCTTCATGCCTTTTTATAATTACCTTTATCTTTGTTTAAGACCCTAGTTTCAAACCCAAGTTTCTCACCCTCAAACTGAGTATGAAAATCTAGTCTATCATGCTATAATCACTTTTGCCCAGAGGATCCTTTCCCATGAGATCATTAGTTAATCATGTATTATTGTGCATTACCTGGTCTAAAATAGCCTGTTCCTGTGTTGGTTCCAGAATGTATTGTTCTAAGAAACTGTCCCGAGTAGCCTGTGAAGCATCTTGGGACATTTCTGTTACATTAAAGGCACTATAGAAATGCAATTTATTTTTATTGTGTATTAAAGTCAACTGCATTATCCTTGTCTACCCCTTCTGTTACTTCAAAAGGATTCGTTAAGGTTGGTCAAGCATGACCTTCCCTTTTGGATCCATGCTGACTGCTTTCTAGATCTTGTTCTCTATTTAAGATCCCATTTTCTTTCCTATCACCAGTGACAAGCTAATTGATCTCCAGTTGCTGGAAATTGCATGCATTTAAAATATCAACAAAATGTTTTGCATCAGCAGGCTGATCACATATTCCATTCAGAACAAAAAAAGCTGCTGAGACCAATGGCTAGAGAATGATAAGTAAAATTAATAATTGACTTGATGGTAAATATGGAACGCAAGATAGAAACAGGTAGAGAAAAACATGTATGCATGGCTCAACATATCAAGGACTTGTTCAAGTTCAAAGGTCTCAGATGGCACAATCAGCTTGGAATAAGAGTTAAAAACAAAAAGCTAAAAGCTACTGCGGATGCTGGAAATCCAAAACAAAAACAGAATTACCTGGAAAAACTCAGCAGGTCTGGCAGCATCGGTGGAGAAGAAAAGAGTTGACGTTTCGAGTCCTCATGACCCTTCGGCAGAACTGAAGTATAGTTAGGAGAGAGGTGAAATATAAGCTGGTCTAAGGTGGGGGGCGGGGGGGGAGAGAGAAGTTGAGGGTGGGGTGGTTGTGGGGACAAGCAAGCAGTGATAGGAGCAGATAATCAAAAGATGTCACAGACAAAAGGATCAAAGAGGTGTTGAAGGTGGTGATATTATCTAAGAAAAGTGCTAATTAAGAATGGATGGCAGGATACTCAAGGTACAGCTCTAGTGGGGGTGGGGTGGAAAGACTAACAAGGTATTAGTTGTAGATTTAAAAATAATGGAAATAGGTGGGGAAAGAAGAATCTATATAAATTATTGGGGAAAAAGAGGGAGGGGGAAGAAACGGGGTGGGGATGGGGGGAGGGGGAGTTTAAGATCTAAAGTGGTTGAATTCAATATTCAGCCCGGAAGGCTGTAAAGTGCCTAGTCGGAAGATGAGGTGCTGTTCCTCCAGTTTGCGTTGGGCTTCACTGGAACAATGCAGCAAGCCAAGGACAGACATGTGGGCAAGGGAGCAGGGTGGAGTGTTAAAATAGCAAGCGACAGGGAGGTTTGGGTCTTTCTTGTGGACAGACCGCAGGTGTTCTGCAAAGCGGTCGCCCAGTTTGCGTTTGGTCTCTCCAATGTAGAGGAGACCGCATTGGGAGCAACGAATGCAGTAGACTAAGTTGAGGGAAATGCAATTGAAATGCTGCTTCACTTGAAAGGAGTGTTTGGGCCCTTGGACGGTGAGGAGAGAGGAAGTGAAGGAGCAGGTGTTGCATCTTCTGTGTGGGCATGGGGAGGTGCCATAGGTGGGGGTTGAGGAGTAGGGGGAGATGGAGGAGTGGACCAGGGTGTCCCGGAGTGAACGATCCCTACGGAATGCCGCCGGGGGGGTGAAGGGAAGATGTATTTGGTGGTGGCATCATGCTGGAGTTGGCGGAAATGGCGGAGGATGATCCTTTGAATGAGGAGGCTGGTGGGGTGATAAGTGAGGACAAGGGGGACCCTATCATGTTTCTGGGAGGGAGGAGAAGGTGTGAGGGCGGATGCGCGGGATATGGGCCGGACACGGTTGAGGGCCCTGTCAACGACCGTGGGTGGAAAACCTCGGTTAAGGAAGAAGGAGGACATGTCAGAGGATTCCAGGTAATTCTGTTTTTGTTTTGGAATAAGAGCTGTTTGCCTTGTAGGTCCCAATTGCTGAGTTGGGAACAGCATTTGCCGGAAGTGCAGAAATACTAACTGTGATTGAGATGTAGATGATTTTTTTTCATTTCTGCAAGCGTTGATGTTTGGTTCTTGTAATGAAATGGATAGATGCTCCTTTTTGTGAAATTCATTCAGTGGCTGCTCTTGTGTTGATTGTGGTATGTTACTTTTTATCATTCTGGAGACAGTAGAACTAATGAGATGTGAAAATATGACCTACTGAAATGCATGTTGATCAGGATTTATAAACATTACTTGCTGCTAATGCTGACAGTTAATTTGTAAATGGCATTAAAGGGGTTTTAAATTGCCATTATTCCTTTTGGAAACATAAGCTGCTTCATTTAGTGAAGAATGCATCCTTATGATGCATGACTATTAGACAAGTCAACATGGCTTCTGTTGCCTGCATTGGAGATTTTGAAATACACTCGTTGAGTCCATCTAAATGCTTTGGCTTCATCTGATGTTTCATTGGAATGTGTCCAGAAACAATCAAGTGTCTTTCTCTAATAACTACCAAAGTTGAGGTAAAGCCCATTTTATAGCTTCATAACAGAGAAACAATAAACTGCTCCAAATGGACAGAAACAGTATAATCATGACATTACTTATGTGGAAGGTAACCTGTACATTTATTAACGCTTGGAAAATGTGACACTCTTGGTTCCTTACATGGATAGTAGACCATTCAGTCCCTGAGCCTGTACAATTTAGTAATGTCTGGCCCGTTCCTTAACTCTTATCTACCTCCCTTGGTGTTGTACTCTTTAATGCTCTCTCTTATCATCTCAGTTCTGAAATTTTCAATTGGCCTAGCCTAGCCTTAGCAGCTTTTGAGCAAGGGTTTTCCATATTTCCACTATCCTTTGTGTGATGAAATATGTCCTGATATCACGTCTAAGTTGCCCAGCTCTAATTTTAAGGTTGTGCTCCCCTTTTGTTCTAGATTGTCCCACCAGAGGGAATAGTTTCTTTCTATCTACACCAGCAAATTCTAACTCATCATAAACATTCCTTAACCTTCCATACATGAGGGAGTATAAACCTAGTCTGTTCAACCTGCCCTCATAAATTAATCCTGATGTCATTCTAGTAACCTCTGATTGCTAACTGGTATACCCACAATAAAAACACATGTCCTGAAGCAAGCTGAATATTTCAAGGAACTAGTGTACACAGCTGAAACGTTAACCTGTCTTTCCTCTTTACAGCTGTTAATGGATCTGCAGTTTTGGTCTCCTTATTTACGATGGGATATACTTGCATTGGAGGCAGTTCAGAGATGGTTCACTAGGCTGATTCCTGGAATGAAGGGCTTGAGGAAATTTTGAGTAGGTTGGGCCTATGCTCATTGGTTTTTTAGTAGAATGAGAGGTGATCTTATTGATACATAAGATTGAGGGGGCTTGACAGGGTAGATTCTGAGAGATGTTTCCCCTTGTGGGGCAATCTAGAACTAGGGGCGAAGTTTTAAAATTTAAGACTGAGATGAGGAGGAATTTCATCTCTGAAGGTTATAAATCTTTGGAATTCACTACTCCAAAGAACTGTGGAAGCTGAGTTATTGAATACATTCAAGGTTGAGATACTTTTCTTTTACTCATGTGTAGAATATAGGCGTCACTGGCAAGGTAAGCATTTTTTGCCCATTCCTAATTGCCTTTGAGAAGGTGTGGTGAGCCGCCTTTTGAACTGTCGCAGTCTATTTGGTGTGGGTACACCTAGAGTGCTGCTTGGCAGGGAATTCCAGGATTTTGATCCAGTGACAGTGAAGGAACCGCGATAATGTTCCAGGTCAGGGTGGTGTGTGGCTTGGAGGGGAACTTCCCCATGGTGGTGTTCCCAAGCACCTGCTGTCTTTGTCCTTCAAGGTGGTTGAAGTTAGGGGTGGTTTGGAAGATGGCTTTCAAAGGAAAGTTGAAGGGCTTGGCCTGTTGCTTGGACTGTAGGGAAGTCAAAGATTATGGGAAACAGGCAAGAAAGTGGAGCTAAGGCTGATGTCAGATCAGCCATGATCTTATTGAATGGTGAAGCAGGCTTGAGGGGTCGTATGGCCTACTTCTATTTCATACGTTCCTATGTATTTGTAGCATTTCTTGTTTTTAATTGAATTGTTTGTAATTGGGTTCGGCGTGTCCTGTTGTCACTGCAAAACATTATTTCAATTTTCTGTTGAAGTTATTTTTGTGTCAGTTACCTCTGGTGTGCCCCAAGGAGCTATCCTTGGCCCTGTCCTATTTTTTATCCACATACTGCCTCTTGGGTGATATCACCTGAATGTTAGTTTTCACTTGCATGCTGACAACACCTGGGTTTGCTTCACCGCCACTTCTCTCTACTTCTCCACTGTTGCCAAATGATCATATTGCTTATCCAACATTCCGTACTGGATGAGCAGAACTTTCCTCCCATTAAATATTGGCAAGATTTGAAGCCATTGTTTTCCATCCCCGCTCCAAATTTTGTTCCTTGGCTAAGATTAAGCCAGTCTGTTCGCATCCTTGGTGTCACATTTGACCCCAAGGTGAGCTTCTGACCTCACTTGTGCTATTGCTAAGAGCATCTATTTCCACCTCTGTGAGATTGCCCGACTGCGCCCATCTCAGCTCATCTGCTGTTGCAACCATGCCTTTGTCACCTCTAGGCTCGAGTATTCCTTGCACTCCTGGCTGGTCTCCTACATTCTGCCCTCCATAAACTTGAGGACATCTAAAACTCTGCATCTTAGATCAGCAAGACTTGGTCAGTTTTATCACCCCTGTGCTTGTTGACATATGTCAGCACCTGGTCAAGCAGCGCCTTGATTTTAAAATTCTCATCTTTTCAAATCCTTCCATGGCTCCCCCCCTCACATCTCTTGATCTCTTCCACCCACAACTGTCCAAGATATCTGCACTCATCTGATTCTGGCCTCTTGAGCATTGAGCACCCCAGATTTTAATTGCTGTTCCATCGGTGGCCATGCCTTCAGTTCCCTATACCCTAAATTCTGGAATATCGTTCCCACACCCCTTGCTTTCCTCCTGTAAGATACTCCTTAAAGTCTGAGGTAGTCCAATCTTTTGCTCATCTAACCAAATATCTCCTATCTCACTTGGTCTCATGTTTTGTTTTATGATGCTCCTGTGAAGCACCTTGGGGCATTTTATTACATTTAAGGCACTATAAAATTATAAGTTGTTTTCAGTGCTCAATATTATTAATGTATGAATGATCTTTATCGGAGTCTTACAACATAACATTTTTATCATAAGGATTATCTAAACACTTGCAAATTTAGCACCTTCGGTCTGTTCGCAAGCATGACCCAGACCTTCCTGTCACTTGCCATTTCAACACACCACCCTGCTTTCATGCCCACATATCCGTCCTTGGCCTGCTGCAATGTACCAGTAAAGCTCAATGCAAACTGGAGGAACAGTACCTCATTTTCCGATTAGGCACTTTACAGCCTTCCAGACTCAACATTGAGTTCAACTTCAGATCATGAACTCTCTCCTCCATCCTCACCCCTTTTTGATCCCCTTTTTTCAAATATTTATTTTTAAATTTTTATATATATTTTTTTTCCCCCCACCTATTTCTATTATTTTTAAAATTTATTTCCATGCATTGTTTTATCCCCACCTTTTAGTCTATTTTGATCTTTTCTCCCACACCATCCCCTCCCCCCACCCCACCCCCACTAGGGCCACCTGTCACTTGCTCATTCTGCTTTCTACTCTTAATGTCACCATTAGCACCTCCTTTAGCCAGTATCACCACCATCAACACCCTTCGACCTTTTGTTTTGACATCTTTTGCAATCTCTCCTTTACCTCCGTCTATCACTGGCCTTCTATCCACCGTCACCTGTTTCACCCCCCCTTAAACAGTATATATTTCGCCACATTTTTACTTCTCTTTAGTTCTGAAGAAGAGTCATATGGACTCGAAACGTTAACTCTGCATCTGCAGTATTTTGCTTTTAACTTTGCAAATTTTTCCTGTTTTAGATTGTGAAACTATGTGCTGGAATGATAGATGCTGGGAAGAACTTCTGTAACGCTAACAAACAGTTTGTAAATGGAATTCGTGAGCTTGCCCAGCAGTCCACCAAGGATGAAGTTATTGAGGTAAGAACCCTGCTTTGGATAAATTATAATATTTCCAGAATAGTAGATGAATTTCTTTTGTAAAGTGGTTATAGGCTGATGGTGTTTCGATACCTAATTGAATTATAGTTTAGAAGTGCTGTTATGTAGGAAATAATGACACAATAACTCCTCCGTTGCCCAGCTCTGTTGTATTGGTTTTGCTTGGTTTCCCTTTTTACTTACCCAAGTGTAGCCAGAGCATTTCTAGCAATGGCTTCTCTCCAGTCTGCACTGTCATCTCTGGAGTTTTCCCAAAGGTCTATCCTTGGCTCCTTTTCTGTTTCTCATCTGTCCCTTGACAGTATCTGCAGATAGTTCTATTGCTCTACCACCTCATTCGCCTCTTCCTTGTCAGTCTGCTGTCGGATTGCTTGTATGCATTTAAGTCTTGGACAAGGTGAAATTTTCCTCTGCAAACATTGGTTAGATTTAAGCCATCATCTTTGTCCTCTATGATGTTTCTCTACTTAATTGAATTGTAGCTTAGAAGCGTTGTAACGGTAGAGTCCACCATTCTGAGTGCGTAATTTAAAATCCAAAAACACCTTGCTCTCTCTCTGCCATATAGTTATGGTCACATTAACATTATGGATCACAAGCTGAATAATTTGACCTACAGTAAACGTTTCGAATTTCCCTGGGTTATTGTAAGAGTTTGATTCACCAGAAATGAAAAGTATGATGAATATTGAATTTTATTTGAACCCCATTATAACCTTAGTATCCTTGTCATTGACTCTATCTCCAACCCCCTCCCTGACTAATGTTAGAGGGTGAACTGGACCAACTTCAACATCTTACTCGACCCTGAGGCTAGAATTTTCTGGCCCCATTGGCATCGGGCGTCATGGCGTGCGGTAGGGTTTGTGGGACAGGGTGGAGCTGGTACAATATGACGAGAAGGCCAAAAATTGGTTTCGTGCTGTTGTGAAACCAGTTTGTGACCACTGGTTCTACTAGTCATTGGCGGGCCATGTTTCCTGTTGCCACACGTCGGGAACCTAATTTCAATACTTTAGCATCCCACTATGAGCTCTGCTCGCTGGAATCCTCCTCCCCCATGCTGGATCATCCGGGCACATTGGCGTGATTGCATGCTGACGTGTTTACAACTATACATAAGCGAGGTGCAGCTTCAAGGTTTGTTTGCCTACCTTGCTTCAGGCAGTACTCAGAGTCACCAGTGCCAGGCTTCGCAGGCAGCACCACATCACTTTTAGGTGGACTGACAGGCAGGTCTCCACCTACCAGACCAGCCATAAGGCACGGGTGGCTTTTCAATGGCTGCAGGGCCAGGCCTTGCTTGGGGAAGGGGGAAGAAGTGGCCACAGGCAAGGGAAGAGGCTGCTGGGCAAATGCTGTACTGGAGAAGGGTGTATCCCAGGGTGTGTGTGGGGGCATATGTTGATCTGTGCAAGTGGCCTTGAGGATGAGGGCTGAGGAGGCAGTCTCCGGAGGGGATGAGGCCAGATGGAGATGTGAAGGCGTGAGAGAGAGAGAATGGTGATGTCCTTTCAGCTGGCAGTGAGTGAGATGCCAGTGAATGTGTGATGGCCTTGAGCGCGTGAATTTAGAGTGGAGAGATGGCTGCCTTACTCTGGCGGCACGAATGAGATCATTCATCTGTTTTCTGCACTGGATGGCCGGCCTCTTGTTTGCAGCATTGGCATTGACCACCTTTGCCACCGCCTTCCAAGCCGGAGTGGTGAGACTCATGGTCCTCCTGTGGGCAGAGTGGAGTTAGAGGACATCATGGTGACTTCATGGCGTCCAGAAGGTGTCCCAGGGATGTGTCACTGAATCGGGGGCTGCACTCTTCTTGGCTTTTAGGGCCTTGTCTTCACCGGAGCAGTCTTGGGCTGCAAGCATTGAGAAGTGTGCGCACAGCTGTAATTTAAATATGGTGCCCTTCGTGAGGAAGCAGCATGGTAACGGCATGGTAGGCAAACTAGAGGTTGCCTGCCAGCGAGACGGCATGTTTCCTGTGGCTGCATAACTAATGAGGCGGGAATGGTACCATACTGCGTGAAAACTCACCGTTGCGGCCGGCGGGTAAAACGACTTTTTTCGCGCCCGCTATTGCACTTTGTGCAAATCTGGGATGATTCCGCCCTGAATCTTTGTCACTTGCAGATTAGACAATTCTAATGTTGTCCTGGCCAGCCTCCTATCTTCCACTTCTGTAAAATATAGCTCACCCAAAATCTGTTGACCCTATCCTATCTCACACCAAATTTCCACTCTGTCCTTATTGACCTACATTAACACCTGACCACCCAATTATTTTCCTCATATTTAAACCCTCCTTGTCTCTGTACATATATAACAGTTTGCAGTGCACTTTCTCCCATACACTCTGAACTCTTCATGTTGTGCCTCCTGCTGCCTTAAGTTCCCTCTATAAACCCCTGTGCCTCTCCTTAAAACTCACAACTTTGACGAGCTTTTTGGTTACCCCCTCCTCAACCAATCCTTTGGCTCAGTTTTAATTTTTGTTTCCTCTTGGGCTGACAAGTGGCAAGTAATGTTCACGCCACATAAGTGCCAGACAATGACCATCTCCATTGAGAGAAAATTTACCCCCCCCCCACCCCCCCCACCACCCCCCGCCATGAAATTCAGTGGCATTATCATTGCTGAAACCCCCACTATCAACATCCTGAGGGTTACCATTGACCAGAAACTGAACTGGACTAGCCACATAAATACTGCGGCTACGAGAACAGGTCAGAGGCGAGGCATCCTGCAGCGAGTAACTCAAGTCGTGACTCCCCAAAGCCTGCCCACCATCTATAATGTACAAATAATGATCGTGATGGAATACTGTCCACCTGCCTGGATGAGTGCAACCCCAACAACACTCAAGAAGCTTGACACCATCCAGGACAAAGCAGCCCACTTGATTGACACCCCTTCCACAAACATTTGCTCCCTCCGCCACCGACAAACAGTGGCAGCAATGTGCACCATCTACAAGGTGCACTGCAGAAACCCACCAAGGCTTCTTAGGCAGCACTTTCCAAATCCATGACCGCTACCATTTAGAAGGACAAGGGCAGCAGATAGATGGGAAGACCACCACCTGGAACTTCCCCTCCAAGCCACTCACCATCCTGACTTGGAAATATATCACTGTTGCTGGGTCAATATCCTGGAACTCCCTCCCTAACAACAGTGTGTGTGTTTCTACACCTCAGGGACTGCAGCGGTCATGAAGGCAGGTCACCACCACCTTCTCAAGGGCAATTAGGGATGGGCAATAAATGTTGGCCTAGCCAGCGACGCCCACATCCCGTAAATTAATTTTAAAAAATCTCTCTGTGGGCATTTTGGGATGTGTTTCAAAGTTAAAGGCACTATTTAAATACAACTAGTTACATTTTTACATACAGAATTATGAGTTGCTTGTATGATGACTATTGAAAATTCATCCTTTTTGGTTTTATGTTTGCTTCCAATAGAACAGCCTGATGAGGTTTTCAGAGAGCCTTCAGGAGATGGTTAACTTTCACACGGTAAGTCATAAATTTTGGCATTGATGTCGTGTAAATGTATCCCAATTGACATGCATTTGTGTCAACCACATTTAAGAAACATATTGTCATTAGTTAGACTTTTTTTAAAGCATCCCCTTCAAACTTTACTGTTTTCTAATCAAGTAAAATAGTGTAATGCTTGCTTCATATTAGGGTGGGGGTAGGGGCAATATTGGTCACCTTGAATTGTCCAACAGAACATTGCAAAACCATGTCACCTAGTTGCCAAAGCCTTGAACTGCTGGGTCTAATACAAATAGTTGAGATTAATTTTCTTACCCTTTTGTGTTTTGAATACTCAGTTACATGATAATGACATAATTGGAATACTATGCTTGGTCACAAGCATTCTGACTGATACCTAGCCCATTGTTTTTGATTTTTGCATCAAGGCCATTGATCTTAACTGGAGTGTAATCTACTGTCATTTGCCAATGCTTTTCTGCAGTCAACCTTTGTAGAGTGTTCAAGAACAACCCATGTGACCTGCCTTATGTTCTTATCTGTATGAGGAACCCTCAACTAGTTGTTTCTGCATTTTTCTTAATATAGACCAGCAATTTATTGTGATGGGAATGGTATAATTACCTACCACTTTAAGAAACCTCTGCAACAGACCAAGCTTGCAGATTTTAAGTTTATTTTTCCTTTGTGGGAGTTGGGATAGCACACAGGCCAGGATTTTTACATTTGCAGTAACTAAAAGCAAGTCTATTGATGACATATGACTGGCTAATGGTTGTAAGTTACCTCTATGGTTTTTTTTGTTTCCTCTTAACTGTGTTCGCTTTTGTGATTGTTTCGCTATTGTAAGGATAGTGGAAGTTAGCCTTTTGTCATAGTTGAAAAAAGATCTGTCAACAGTGTATCTGTGATATGATTTCACCTATGTACTTATTGTAGGAGGCTTTTTTTAAAAAAGAGTAAAGTGAATACAAAGTTGCCAAGGTTAGTTTGGTATATACTGGAATATTTTTATATTCTTGCCTTTGAAAGGGGAATTAAATTTTCAGTTGATCATTGAAAACGAGCAATGATAGTTTATCACCCAATTGTGTGAAAACCCTATCTGATAAACTTGCACTGCTAGAGATATCTCTGTATAATTAGCTATTTGCAATTTTTTTCTATTTTTAGTTTGTTTTTAACAGTTGGTTTATGTTTAGAATAGTTAAGGTTTAGCACATATATTTGCAAAATTGTGCACATTTTAAACATACAAAAATGTGAATTGTGATGCGTTTTATTCATACCTTTCAACATATATTGGTCATGTGCGTCTGCCTTTGCTGCATGAAGTAATTACATTTCAAATGTATCACCTTTTCCAAATATTTTTTGAGTTTTATGAAAAAGAAACAAAGAGAGAGAGACAATCGCAGTTGAGCCAAATGTGATCAAACACAATATCTGACATCTAGCAGTGGAAAAATAAACCAGCAGTGGAAAAATACACCATATAAAATACAGTAATAACATTTCTCCCTATAATTTTCATTGTTTCCTACATTTTTAGTTTTGCATTTCAAATTGGATATTGTAGCAGAGTATTTGATATTGGCCAGCCCAGTGTTTGACATGCCTGGAAATCTGTAACAACTTAAGTGTCTGAAAGCCAAGGTACTAAGAAACTAAACTGCAGCTTGCCTCATGTGAAGAGTGTCTAAGAAACAGATGTCGCCTACTTCTGAACTTCCCTCGGCATATCGTCTTGGAGCAACTTAGCCCCAAAGAGACCCGATATCAGGATCCTTGTAGCTTTGTGAACAGCATTATAAAAGGTGTGAGTATGTTACCAGCATTTTGATTAATGCATGGGCACCTACCGTAAACTAAATAGTGGTTTCATGAAGATCTGAAACTTCAGTAATTGCTTGCCTCTTTGCTACCTAACTTGTTGACATTAAGTATGGAGGCAGGTTCTCTCATTCAGCATTCAGATGATGGCAATAGCAGTCATTCCAGATTTGTGTTTAATCATTTACTCATATCTGCCTTCAGTATGGACCCTGTGCTATGCCAATTGATGTTCCAGGCTTCCCAAGTTGAGTGCACCTGCTATGTAAAACTCATGCAAATCATTTAATCCATGCCTTCATATGAGGACTTAACGGAAAGGATTTCCCTTCATGAGGCTGGTTCCTTGTAGGGTGCGCAGTGGCAGTTGTTGAGGCTGGAATACTCCCTACACTGCTGTATGACCTGTTAGCCATTTCAAAGATGTGATTGCAAGATGACAAAGGGTGCTATCTAAAAGTTCAAGGGTATTTGACACTTTGGAAGAACAGGCAGCTTGGAAATGGTGTTGGGGTAGCTCTGTTAATTAAAGATGACATTAGTACAGTTGTGAGAGGTGACCTTAGTTCAGAAGATAAAGATGTAGAATCAGTTTGATTAGAGATGAGAAATAGCAAAGGTTGGAAATCACTTGTGGGAGTAGTTTATAGGCCCCCTAACAGTAGCTACACTCTAGGACAAAGTATACATAAAGATATAATAGGTGCTTGTGAGAAAGATATTGCAATAATCATGGATGATTTTAATCTTCATATAGATTGGACAATCAGATTGGCAAAGATGATGAGTTCATAGTGTATTTAGGACAATTACTTAGAGCATATATTCTAATGCTAACCAGGATGCAAGCCATTTTAGACCTGGTAATGTGCAATGAAACAGGATTAATTAATGACATCCTAGTAAAGGATCCTCCAGGCAACGGTGATCATAACATGAAAGAAGTTCACATTCAGTTCAAGGGTGAGAAGTGAGGGTCTAAGATTAGTGTCTTAAACTTAAATAAAAGCAATTACAAGAGCATGAAAAAAGTTGGTTAGAGTGAACTGGGAAAATAGGTTAAAAGGTTGGACAATAGAGGATCAGTGGCAGACATTTAAGGAGATATTTCATAACTCTCAGCAGAGATGTATTCCATTAAGAAAGAAAGACTTTGAGAAGGAAACATCACCCATGGCTAAGTAAGTTAAAGACAGCATCACATAGAAAGAAAAAGCGTAGAGTACAGAGAAAGTTAGTGGTAGGTGAGAAGATTGGACAGATTTTAGAAACCAACAAAATGACTAAAAAAACAATGAGGGAGAACTAGAGTTTGAGGGAAAGCTAGCTAGAAATATAAAAACAGATAGTAAGAGTTTCTACAAGTACATAAAAGGAAAAGAGTAACTAAAGTGAGTGTTGGCCCTTTAGAGGGTGAAACTGGAATGGGAAGCAAGGAGGTGGCGGAAGCATTGAACAGGTATTTTGTGTCTCTTCACTGTAGGAGACAAAATTTCAAGATCACTTGAAATTCAAGAGATAAAAGGGAGAGGGGAACTTAAAACAATCGCTAGGGAAAAGGTACTGGGAAAACTTTTAGAACTAAAGGCTGACAAGTCCCCAGACCCTTTATTCCTCAGGTTGTATCCTCAGGCCTTAGAAAAAGTGGCTGTAGAGAAAGTAGATGCATTGGTTATAATCTTCTAAAATTCCCTAGATTCTGGAAATGCCCCAGCAGATTAGAAAATCGGAAATGTGACACCTCTATTCAAGAAAGGAGGGAGACAGAAAGCAGGAAACTATAGACCAGTTAGCCTAACACCTGTTATAGGAATATACTAGAATCCACTATTCAGGAGTTAATAGCAGGGCACTTAGAAAATTATAATATAATCAGGCAGAGTAAACATGGTTTTATGAAAGGAAAATTCTGCTTGGCTAATTTTGTGTTTTTTGAGGAAACGTCAAGCAAGGTGGATAAATGGGAACCTGTAGATGTGGTGTACTTGGATTTCCAAAAGGCATTCAGTAAGGTGCCACATCAAATGTTACTTCACAAAGTGAGAACTTATGGTACAGGGGATAACACATTATCATGGATAGAGGGTGGGTTCGCTATAGGAAGCAGAGGGACAGAGCGGATAGACCGAGAGGACACGAGGCGATGGCTGAAGGTTAAGCGGGTAAAGACTCCGGCAAGGTGAAGACGGAAGCCGGGCTGCAACTTCCAGTTGGTCGGATCCATTGGCACCTGAAGTCCAGGACCACCAGCCACGGCCAGGTGGGCGCCACGGAGGCGGTTTACAGCATGGCCATTCTGGAATATCTGACCGCCGAGGCACTGGAGCTTGCAGGAAATGCATCCAAAGACTTCAAGGTGAAGCTTATTGCCCCTCGCCACTTGCAGCTTGCCATTCGAGGAGATGAAGAGTTGGAGTCCTTAATCAAAGCTATTGGTGGTGGTGGTGTTGTTTCTCACATTCATAAACCCCTGATTGGCAAAAAGGGACAACAGAAGACTGTTTGAGGATGGAAGCTCCCTTCTTTCTTTTAGGTTTGTTGTCTCAGGACTCCCATCTCCAATTAATCAGCTGTAGAATGTTTGGAGGATGTGGCTGGAAGACACTGGACTTCTGAAAATGTGATTGCATAGAAAAATGTTTTTTTATCTAAATAGTATTGAGGGGAAGTGGGGGTCTTTTTAAAGTAAATTCAATAATCACACTTCCATGTGCACTGGCCCAGGAGTGCCAAATCTGGGACCATATCTTCTATGGTGGAATTGTATCTTAGTGACCTGGAGACATTTTCCTGGTCACTGCCTTTTTAATGGAGCCCTGTTGCAATGTTTTAAATGCAGGAAGAACTCATTGCTTGTGTAACTTTATTTTTGGAATGATTTAAATCTAGATGGTTTGTTCTGACAGTCTGCTGGTGGATGAAATTTTCAATAAAATGTGTATTAAAATTTTTTTAAAAGGGATAAATATGTCATTTTCAGATTGGCAAGCTGTAACTAGTGGAGTGCCACGGGGATCAGTGCTGGGGCCTCAACTATTTACAATCTATATTAGTAGCTTGCATGAAGGAGCCGAATGTATGGAAGCTAAATTTGCTGAGAAAGATAGGTAGGAATGTCAGTTGTCAAGAGGACATAGAGTCTACGGACGGATTAAATGAGTGGGCAAAAAATGGGCAGATGGAGTATAGTTTTCTTTATTCATTCATGGGATGTGAGTGTTGCTGGCTAGGCCTGCGTTTATTGCCATTCCCCAATTGCCCTTGTTCAGAGAGCGTTTAAGAGTCAACCACATTGCTGTGGGTCTGGAGTCACATGTAGGTCAGCCCAGGTAAGGACAGCAGATTTCCTTCTCTAAAGGACATTAGTGAACCAGATGGATTTTTACAACAATTGACTATGGTTTCATAGTCATAATCAGACTTTTAATTCCAGATTTTTACTGAATTCAAATTTCACCATCTGCCATGATGGGATTCAAACCTGGGTCCCTCGGGCATTAGCTTGGGTCTCTGGAGTACAAATCCAGTGGCAACACCACTATGCCACTGCCTCCCTCTACTGTGGGAAAATGCAAACTTGTTCATTTTAGTGGAAAGAATAGAAAAGCAGCATATTATTTAAATAGAGGGATACAGTGCAGAGGGATCTGGGTGTCCTGGTACATGAATCTCTCACACAGTTGGTATGCAGGTACAGCAAGTGATTAGGAGGGAAAATGGAATGCTTGTGTTTATTGCAAGGGGAATCGAGCATATAAGTAGGGAAGTGTTGCTGCAGCTGTACAGGTCCCTAGTGAGACTGCATCTGGAGCACTGTGTGCAGTTTTGGTGGTCTTACTTAAGGAAGGATATAATCACATTAGAAGCAGTTCAGAGAAGAAGGTTCACTCAACTGATTCCTCAGATGATGGGGTTAACTTGAGAAAGCGTTGAGCAGGTTGGGCCTGTACTCATTGGAGTTTAGAAGAAAAAATCATATTGAAACTTATAAGATCCTGAGGGGACTTGACAGGGTGGATGCTGAGAGGATGTTTCCCCTTGTGGGAGAGTCTAGAACTGAGGGACATCATCTAAAAATTAGGGGTCTTCCATTAATACTGAGATTGGGAGTTTTTTTCTTCTCAGAGTCATTGGTCTGCGGAATTCTCTTCCCCAGAGAGCAGTGGAGGCTGGATCATTGATTATATTCAAGGCTGAGTTAGATAAATGTTTTATTGACAAGGGAGTCGAGGGTTATGGGGGCAGATGGGAAGGTGGAGCTGAGGCCACAATCGGATCAGCCATGATCTTATAGAATGGCAGAACAGGCTCAAGGGGCCGAATGGCCTCCTCCTCCTCCTAACTCTTGCTCTTGTATTTTCTCTTCAGACATTCATCTCACTGCTTTAGCCTTAGTTCTTACACATGGCTGTGTGATGCCCTTTGGTACATGGCTGGGAGTTCTAAAACATGTATTGGGATTTTTTTAATGGAAATAGTGCTTAAGGTTTAACATCTGCCAGCTTGATAGGAGAAGACCTAATTTTGTTTTTCAGTTCATTAGACACTTGCCATTCTGGTTCACCACTTGCATTGAGGTGCTAATCAGTAAGTTACAAGTGTAACAGATATGGCTCTTGCTCATAATCAGATTGATAGCAGTTGTTCCTGCTGCTATGTATTGATGTATGCTCAGCCTATTGTGCTTTCCCTCCTTCAGAATGGCAATTGACAATCCCAGGATTATATGTGGATCCGTTTCATGATACGGCTGCACCTAATATCAGTAAAGCGACCTCCCATTATGAATGGAATCCTGTAATGAGATTTTTTTCCCCCAAGGTTGCAACTTAATGGATTGGATTTTAAGGTCTGCGGCGAAGCAAGGTTGCTCACGGCTGATTGTGAGTAAGTCATGCTGAGAGATCTGGCGATCTCTGGTGAGATTTCAGCTCTATCAATATGCAGTGATACTGCCACTTATTGCAGTGTTCTTCATTGGGCATTCACAGTGTCAAACAGCAGTGATGCCATCATGTCCATAGACACTCAAAAAGGAAACTAAAAGCACTAAAATGAAAATCACTTTTAACCTGTCTTATGTGGAATAAATTAAAGATTGAGACATTGGTGAAGATAGAAGCTAAAATATTCTGAACAACTTTAAGCTAATTTTGTTTAATTTTTAAAAAAAAGTTTACTAGTTAATTTAATAGCACTCCACAATTACAAATTTACTTTTTAAGACAAGTTCAGTTCATTAAATTTTATTAACCACATCACTGTTAAAAACCCAGCTATGCTTGAGGTGTAACTTTTTATGGAGTTACAAGGTGTAACTTTGTATGGAGTTTCTAACAGCGATGTAGGAGCAGCAAAGTTGAAATTCTCACTAATTTCAGTGATCACCGTCTCTGGGAGGAGCCACAGCATGGTCCCCGTGGGAACCCTGAGTGACAGCAACTTCAGGATTGCCTCCCTATGTGTTCATGCCTGATATTCTGAAGCTGCGATCAGTTTCAAAGGAGTAATGACAACAAATGCCAACGGTCGGCTGTCAGCCACCGCACCTCGCCCCCGGTGCCCCAAGAACAGACAGTTCTTCCTCCGTCTACCTCCTACCAGTATTTCTGTCTATAGTTGTATATTAACTGCAGTTAGCTGGCACAAGCATGATGGACTAAATGACCGTTTCCTGTGCTGTCATTTTAAGATTCGTTAACTGGTCAGATTATTAAAATTTTAAATCTAAGACATGGTAAGTGAGATCAAAAATGCTGCAAGTGAGATCTGTTGGGTCCATATCACTGTTGTTGTGCACTGTACAGTACTATTTTAAAATAGGCATTCTTCATTCAACATGAAAATAAATTCTGTGGTCTAGGCATCCACCTGAGTGCAGTAATGAGTGGTGTGGGCTTGTTTTATTTAATATGAGGAATATGCAGAAAGGTGACCTATCTATTTATATTAATGATAAATGTATGATATTCTTTAAAAGCATCATGGAAGTGTTATTACATTATGTCCATGTCACAGTTATTCATTACACCATACTGAACTGCTCTGTTGCCATAGAAGCCTGTTTTATTTATTCTAAGACTCATCAAGGAAATCTTGTATAATGAGAATTGAGTCATGGTCAGATAAGTAGCTTACTTTATGAAAAACAAATCAAACATAATATGAAAGGATTATAAAAATGATATAACTTCCTGCAGTCCTATTGACCAGATCACTGAAAGGTCTTAATAGTTTGCAATGTTACTTTAGATGTGACTTGTTTAGCAGAATGGATTATCATATATTCATAGGAATAAAACCGAGATTACTTGCAGGAAACAAAATTGCGTTTTTAGCACCCTGATTTTGATATTTGGGTTTCTAGTCTTGAAGTCCATTAAAAAAAAAAAACACTGCTTTAAATGTACACCATTCCAGTCTTTCTACTTCTGAATATCATTGAGCTTGTTGTATCTTGTAGAGAAATTATGATTTTGCTACCTTCTACATTTACTATTCTAAACCCTGATATGTTGAAAGACTGTCAAATTTCTTTTTCTTTCATGGGATGTAGGCATCGCTGGCTAGACCAGCATTTATTGCCCATGCCTAATTGCTCTTGAGAGGGTGGTGATGGGTGAGCCGCCGCCTTGAACCACTCCATGTGGTGTAGGTACACCCACAGTGCTGTTAAGGAGGGAGTTTCAGAATTTTGATCCAGGGACCGTGAAGGAACAGTGACATAGTTCCAATTCATGATGGTGTGTGGCTTGGAAGGGAACTTGAAGTGGTGGTGTACCCACTCATCTGCTGCCCTTGTCCTTCTAGGTGGTAGAGGTCGCGGGTTTGGAAGGTGCTGTAGAAGGAGCCTTAGCGAGGTGCTGCAGTGCATCTTGTAGATGGTATACACTGCTGCCACTGTACATTAGTGGTGGAAGGAGCGGTTGTTGAAGATGATGAATGTGGTGCCAAGCAAGCAGGTTGCTTTGTCCTGAATTATGTCAAGCTTCTTGAGCGTTGTTGGAGCTGCACTCATCCATCACTCTCCTGACTTGTGCCTTGTAGATAGTGGACAGGCTTTGGGGAGTCGGAAGGTGGGTTATTCCCCCCCATGATTCTGAGCCCTTTCCCTGCTCCTGTTGCCACAGTATTTATATGGCTGGTTTCTGGTCAATGGTAACGCCCACCAAGATATTGATAGTGGGGGATGCAGCGATGGTAATGTCATTGAATGTCAAGGGGAGATGGTTGAATTTTCTCTTGTTGGAGATGGTCACTTCCTGGCTCTTCTGTAGCCAGGAATGTTTATTTCCACTTATCAACCCAAGCATGAATGTTGTCCAAGTCTTGCTGGACACAGACTGCTTCAATGTCTGAGGAGTCGCAAATGGTGCTGAACATTGTGTAATCATCAGCAAACATTCCCACTCCTGACCTTTATGATGGAAGGAAGATCGTTGATGAAGTAGCTAAAGATGTTTGGGCCTAAGACACTACCCTGAGGAACGCCTGCAGTGATGTCCTGGGACTGAGATGATTGACCTTCAACAGCTTTAACCACCTTCCTTTGTGATAGGTATGATTCCAACTAGTGGAGAGTTTTACCCGATTCTCATTGACTCCAATTTTGCTAGGACCGATTGATGCCACACTTGGTCAAATGCTACCTTGATGTCAAAGGCAGTCACTCTCACCTAACCTCTTGAATTCAGCTCTTTTGTCTATGTTTGGGCTAAGGCTGTAATGGGGTCAGAAGCTGAGTGGCCCTGGCAGAACCCAAACTGAGCATCAGTGCGCACTTGATAGCACTGTTGACGACCCCTTCCATCACTTTACTGATGATCAAGAGTGGACTGATGTGGCGGTAATTGGCTGGGTTGGATTTGTCCTGTTTTTTGTGTACAGGACATACCTGGGCAGGTTTCCACATTGTCAGGTAGATGCCAGTGTTGTAGCTGGAACAGCTTGTTGAAAGGCGCAGCTAGTTCTGGAGCACAGGTCTGCTCCAATAGTACTGAAAGGTGCTTGGTGCTAATTCAATTCCCCTCCACCTATCAGCCATGTAAAGTTAGGCAGTGCAGCCTGGCCCAAGCGTTTGGCCAATTTTCAGCGTGTTGTAATAGCTTCATGAAAACGACATCTTGCCCTTAACCGCTCCATGATTTTTTTTGAAAGATTGCTGCATTTGCACATTAATTAACCATTCAACTTACCCTAGAAAGTTAGTCTAGGAATTAATACTGTAATTAACCTGTTAACTTCTTAACTTTTAACTGTAATTTTTAATAACTGCCTTTCAACCTCTATTGCCCATAAAAGTGTGGACACTCACTCCTTCTGGTAGTGACTTAGTGCAAAGTTAAGATGTCAAATTTTAAGATTTTATTTTGCCGTCTCTTTTTCTTTCTCTATATTGAATCTTACCTCTTCTGTACCTGGTTTGACATTCTGTTCATCTGCTCTAATTCTCCCTCTTTCTCAGTGCTTCCTTTATTTCTCAATGCTCAAATATAACAGATGCCCTGTTGTCCTCACCATGCCGCTATCATTTTGCAATTCCAGAAACTTAGAGATGAGGGTACTCTCTGTGGCTCAATGTCAAAATTTTGTTTGATAATATTCCTGTCAAGCACCTTGGGATGTTTGATATTAAAGGTGCTAGATAATTGTAGGTTGTTCTTGCAGGAACATGTTGTGATATGCCCTGCTTCAGCAATTTTTGAGTCACTAAACAGATAAACATCACTGAATGTATAGTAGCACAAGTAATTTATTTTAATAGTTCATGTCAGCTTTTATTTTGGTTTGTGAATTTGTGATAAACTGAATATAGTGCATAGTATTATTCTGCACAGCAATATCTAAATTTATTACATGTCACATATCCAATCATTATCAGAAACTGTTGAAACTTGCAGCAATTTAAAACTCTCTTGCCTATAACATCTTTCAATTTAAACTTAATAGTTACCCAGCAATGCCATGATTACTACTACCAAATACATAGTGAATACGGGATGTTAAAAATGTAGCTTATCTATCTAACATAAATGCTATACCAAAAGAAAGGGATAATAAAGGACATCAGTATTGAATTTGATGAATGAAATGTGCAATACAAGCAAAAAAGGTTGTAATGAAAACAGAAAATGCTGGAAAAACTCAGCAGATGTCATCATCTGTGGAGAGCGAAACAGAGTTAACGGTTTGAGCCTGTATGACCCTTCTTCAGAGCTTAGGACAGTCTATTGCCAGAAATGGTGACAGAGGTCAAGGAAGGGAAGGGTAGTGTTGGAGATGGACCATGTGAAGGTGATGGAGGGGTGGAAATTGGAAGCAAAATTGATAAATTTTCCCAGGCCCAGATGAGAGCATGAAGCGGCAGCGAAACAGTCGTTGATGTACTGAATAAAGAGTTGTGGGAGGGAGCCTGAGTAGCACAGGAACTAGGAATTTTCCCCACACCCCATTAAGAGACCGGCATAACTGGGATCCAAGTGGGTACCCATAGCCACACCTTTCATTTGGAAGAAGTGAGACAAGTTTAAGGAGAAATTGTTCAGTGGGAGAACAAGTTCAGCCAAACGGAGGAGACTGGTGGTGGATACAGATTGTTTGGGGCTCTGTTCAAGGAAGAAGTGGTGCCCTCAGACCGTCCTGGTGGGGGATGGAGGTGTAGAGGGATTGGACATCCCTGGTAAAGAGGAGGCAGTTAGGGCCAGGAAACTGGAAATCGTTGATATCACATAGGGCATCAGAGGAATCTCAGATGTAGTTGAGAAGAGACTGGACAAAGAGAGAGAACGAAGTCAAGATAGGAAGAAATGAGTTCCGTGGGGCAGGAACAGGCTGACACGATGGGCCTACTGGGACAGTTTGTGGATTTTGGGGAGGAGGTAGAAGCGGGCTATGTGGGGTTGGGAGACCGAGGTTGGAAGCGTTGGAGGGAAGATCTTCAGAGGAGATGAGGTCAGTGACAGTCTTGGAAACACTGGCTTGATGTTCAGCCATGGGGATCATTGTCCAGGGGAAGTAGGAAGAAGTGTCTGAGCTATGTGCTTAGCCTCTGCGAGGTGGAGGTTAGTGCACCAGACAACAACATCACCACTTTTGTCAGCATGTTTGATAACAAAGTCAGGATTGGACCTAAGAATGGAATGCAGCAAATTCAGAAGGAGACAGGTTAGAGTGGCTGAGAGGAGCAGAGAAATTGAGACGACTGATGTCACACCGATAATTCTTGGTGAAAAGATCAAGAGCAGGTAAGAGGCCGGAGGGAGAATACAGGAGGCAGGTGAAAGGATCCGTTGAACTGGGGGAGGCCTCCTGCCCAAAGAAGTGAGCATGGAGACGAAGGTGGCGGAAGAAGAGTTCAGCATTGTGCTGAGCCTGAAATTCATTGAGGTGAGGGTGTAAGGGTTTGAAACTGAGTCTTTTGCTGAGTACAGAACGTTCAGCATCAGTGAGGGGAAATTCAGAGGGTATGGTGAATACACGGCAAGAGCTGGGGTTAGAAGAAGGGATGGGGTCGGAGGGACGGGAATGTGTGGAAGGTCCTGGATGGGCGTTGGTATTAATAAGTTGTTGGAGCTTGCGTTCCTTAACACCCGAAAGGAAGAGAAAAAATTTCTTGTTAAGGTGTCAGATGAGGCGAAGAATAAAATGAAACTGGGGACAAGGACAGCTTTGAGATAGGATGAGTCATTGCTGCTGGAGGGAGAGGTATTGTGTGTTCATATGGCGGCGTATGGCACTGAGTGTGAATCTCAGGATGTGGCGAGGGCAGCAGTCCGAGGAATGTTGTATGTCCCGGAGATACCTGTAATCCTGGGTGGATTCAAAACATGAGGGATAGAACTTCAGTTGGAATCCACGTGGGGTAAATCAGAGACGGAGACAGTCGCTGAGGAAGGAAATGTCGCTGTGAAAGCGAGTTTTGGTAAACACCTTGTCAAACACCAGGAGGGAAATGGAAAGCAATGAAGGTGAACAGGGCGAAAAAGACAAACGGAAATCCTGTTGGAGAGAAAAGCAGTACTACTTCAAGGTAGGCATTTCTGGAAGAGAAGTGGCAGTGAATTAAACACTAAGATAAAAGCAAAATACTGCAGATGCTGGAAATCTGAAATGAAAACACAAAATGCTGAAAAAACTCAGCAGGTCTGACAGTATCTGTGGAGCGAGAAACAGAGTTAATGTTTTGAGTCTGTATGACCCTTCTTCAGAGCAAGTTGAAATGGGTGTAATCAGTGTAGAGGTTGTAACCAGTGTAGGTCTTGTAATAGAGTAAGAACTACGTCAGATTTAATTAATCTCAGCTAATTGTTAGGTGTGGTTGATTACAAATCTGAAGCTTCAACTGAGGTTGCATAGTGCAAATAACCCTGGAAAAATTATTGAGTATGATGCAAAATTTTTCTGTGCTCATTTATAGTTTTAGAAATTGATGTATTTGTCATTGTTTTTCAAACGCAAATCAAATTATTGATCATAAGGTGAAATATCCAGAACGTCATCCAGTAGTCTTAACAGAACAAGCATTATAACCAAGATCCAATGAATCGGGTGTGGTAGCTGGGTGAATGTGTTTTATACTCATAGCGTTTGAGCATTTGAGTTTATATTTGCTTAGAACAGTTGTATTGAACTTACTTTAGGAGACTGAATATGATGCCAAAATCAGATTTGTTTGCATGGAGACCTCTGAATGAGATATGTACATTTTTTTCTCCCAAAAACCTTTAATCCAACAATTCCAAAAAAAGACTGTTAATCCATACCTTTCCTTGTTTTCAAATCCATCCAGGGCCTAAGTCCCTCCCTATCTCTAACCTCCTGCAGTCCCATAACTCTGATATCTTTGGTTGTCTAATTCTGGCCTCTTGAGCATCCTCAATTTTACTTGCTCCACCATTGGTGGCTGTGCTTTCAGGTACCAAAGCCCTAATTTCTGGAATTCCCTTCCTAAGTCTCTCTGGCTCTCTTTCCTCCTTTAAGATGATTATTAAAACCTACCTCTTTTGGCCAAGCTTTGGCCAATCTGCCTTAATACCATTTTTTTTTTCTTTCACAGAACCTGGGCTTCGCTAGCTTGGCCAGCAGTTTAATTGCCCATTCTTAATTGCCCTTGAGAAGGTGGTGGTGAGCTATCTTCTTGAACTGCTGCAGTCCATGTGCTGTAGGTACACCCACAGTGCTGTTAGGGAGGGAGTTCCAGGATTTTGACCCAGCGACAATGAAGGAATGGCGATGTAGTTCTAAGTCAGAAAGGTGTGTGGCTTGGAGGGGAGCTTCCAGGTGGTGATGTTCCCGTGCATCTACTGCCCTTGTCCTTCTAGGTGGGTGAGATCGCGGGTTTGCAAGGTGCTGTCAAAGGAGCATTGGTGAGTTGCTGCAGTGCATCTTGTTGGTGGTACACGCTCCCACTGTGGATTGGTTGTGGAGGGAATGAATGTTGAAGATAGTGGATGGTTTGCCAATGAAGCAGGCTGCTTTGTCCTAGATTGTGTTAAGCTTCTCGTATGATGTTGGAGCTGTACTCATCCAGGCAAGTGACCATCAGACTCCTGACTTGTGTTTGGTGGACAGTGGACAGGCTTTGAGGAGTGAGGAGGTGAGTTACCCTCTGCAGAATTTATAGTCTCTGACCTGTTGTAGCCACAGTATTTATATGGCTGGTCCAGTTCAGTTTGAGCCTCAGTATCAAATTTAGCTTTGTAACACACTGGTGAAGTGCCATGGGATGATTTATTATGTTACAGGTGTCATATAAATACAAGTTGTTGTAGTTCTTGTAAAAATAAGAGATTGAGAAGAAAAGTCCAATGTGAAAGAGTTTATAGACTATCAAGGCTATCAGTAGCCATTCCACAAGTCCCTCCCAACTTTGTATTAATGAAAAGTCTATATGGCCAATGAATTTGTGAAGATGAGACGAGTGTATCAGAACTACCATAAGGACCTGTGGATGCTGTTAACCAGCAGATCAACCTGGGGCTCTCTTCTTCCTATGTTTATCTTTCCATGTCCTCTTAGTTTGACCAGGATGATGTTGCTCTACGTCATTTTGCTGAATTCTTCAAGGAACAGTCATGTGAGAAGAGGGAACATGCTGAGAAATTGATAACATTCCAGAATAAATGTTGAGGGCAAATAATCTTAGAGGACATTTAGAAACCAGAACATGATGAGTGGAGCAGTGGCCTGGAGGCAATGCAAAAAGCCCTGCACATGGTGAAGAATGTGAAACAGAGTCTGCTGGATCTGCACAAACAGTAAACTGAGAGGACAGACCCCCATCTTTTGTAATTTCCTGGAATCAAGAATGATTTATTATGTGACTAGAAAATTGGTTGCCAATTAACAGGTTGTGAATTTCAGTGGTATAGTGCATAATGCATGTGATCATGGAGCAGGAGATGGCCTAAGGAAGTCATAATCATAACTCTCAAAAAAAATTTCTTGATCTTTGATAAAATATTTTTAGGGACAGAAGTTTATTGAGGGAGTGACATTACTTCTGTTTGCAGAATAAACCAGGGATATGTCAGGCAAATATTTAGAACTACAACCAGTTGGGTCTAGTAACTACAAAACAAGAAATCACAACCCTTTAACAGCTGTGGTCTGGAATCATCCAAGGATCTAACCAATTCTCATCCAAATGCTGCCCTGATAACATCATCTGACATCTTGTTCCACATGTATGACACCCAGTTCCACCTGACCACCACCTCTCTCCACCCCTTCACTGTCTCTGATTTTTCACACTGCTTTTTTGATGCCCAGTATTGGATGAGCAGAAATTTCCTGCAATTAAATATTGGGAAGACTGAAGTCATTGTCGTCAGTTCCTGCCTCAACTTCTGTTCCCTAGCCACTGACTCCATTTCTCTCACTGACCAATGTCTAAGGCTGAACCAGATCATTTGCAAACTGTGTCCTATTTGATCCCAAGCTAATCTTCTGACCCCATATCCCCTCCATTAGCAAAACCACCTGCTTTCACCTCCAAAACATTTCAAGCATCGCCCTTTCCTCCATTCATCAGCTGAAACACTCATCCATGCGTTTGTAACTTTGAAACTGAACTATTCCAATGCTCTTTTGCCCGGCCTCCCACCTTGCACCCTCTGTAAACTCGAGCTCCTCCAAACCTTTACTGCCCATATGCTAACTCACACTGAGACCCATTCACCCATAACCCCCAGGCTTGCTGACCTACATTGTCTCCCAATCCAGCAACGCCTTGATTTTAAAATTCTCATTGTTTTCTGATCCTTCCATGGCCTTGCCCCTCCCTACAAACATCCAAAATCTCTGCATTACCCTTTGTCTCTTGTGCATCCCTGATTTTCTTTGCAGCGCTATTGAAAATTGCACCTACAGTTGCCTGGACCCAAAGCTTTAGAGCTCCCTCTCTAATCCTTTCTCTACCTTTTTATCCACTTTCAAGATGTTTCTGAAAACTGAGGCCTCAACATCTCTCTACATGGCTCTGTCCCAAATTTTGTTTGATATTCCTGTGCAGTGCTTTTGTATGTTTTGCTATGTTAAAGACATGGTATAAATGCAAGTTGTCATATAGGCAAATGCATTGTACTACAGCATCTGGACCAGGAATTCCTGATATGTGTACGCTTTGTCTGATCTGAGTTAGCAGAGCAGTCAATATGCCTCTGTCCCTGGAATACATAAAGAAAAACTATCCTGGGTTTTCTCCTCCTGATCCAATTTTTTGCTGATTAAGTACTGATTCAGGTTCAACTGATTACCTCATGATTGATTAGCATGTTGATGATTACCCTCTAGGGCTTGTATGGAGAATGGCCTTATCAATGTAGTAAGACAGGCCCTGCCATTAGTGAAATTGCACCTGAGCATGATGGGGAATAGCGAGAGAAGATTAAAGTTAGGGATCTAAGCTTTTTGAGGGAGGTGAGATAGATGCCCCAATTTTTTGGTTGGTAAAGCTAGGTTGTAACTGATCCGTGCACCTCAAATGTCCCAGATTTGAATCTCTATCTAGTAGCTCTTCTTAATTGCCACAAAGCCCCAGCACTTTGGAACAAAATAGTCAGGTCCCCTTTCCGATTGCTGGCCAATAACCTTTTTTGGAAAGTCTGTGTGTGAATGTTAGATGAAGGCAGAATCAAGTTTGCCTATGATACACTGCCCTCAAGGATGATAAATTAGCTATCCAGGCTGTTGCAATCATGAAGTTTATAAGATTGTTGTTTTGGAATGGCCTTTAATTTAAGATAAAACGGAAGGGGACATGTGACCTGCTCTGAAGGCCTGGGGCGGTTAAATATCAGAAGGAGATCCAGATTGTGTTACTGGGCCGACAGTGTAAAGTGTTCACATTGGAGACAATGGCAGTAATCTCAGAGTTCACAAAATGGGTAGATTCTGAGTCTCCCAAAGGCCCAGAAAGGTGTTGAAAGTATTGGGTTGTAAACAATTGTACTTTAAGTTGTTCATTTACTTCTAAGATGAAAGACTGAGTAGGGGTCAAGAATAGCTAACCAACATTTCTATCTGGATGCATCTTTAGAGATGGGCAATAAATGCTGGCCTGGCTAGTGATGCCTTTATCTCATGGATGAATAAATAAAAAAAGTTGTAAGGCTAATGTGTTTCATGTTGCCAAGGGGAAGAGTGCAGAGGAAGCCATTTTTGAGATCAGGTTACAAGCTTCCCAACAAATCAGTGAATAACAGACAGCAGTTTTGTGTGGCCAGCAGAGAGAAACGACTGCCTGGCTTTCCAAACTACCATGGCCAGAGGTGGGAGGGTGATGGTCAGTAGTTGAAGGCACAGATTCCGCAGCCAATCAAGGACTTCAGGAGATTCGCGCCGGTGTGGCCAGATGGGAAGACCCATCGGGACAAATTTTTTTGTTGCTGGTAGTAAACTCTCCAAAAACTAAGGAACGTGCCTGGAGGCGGTCAGTTGAAGTTACCAATTGGTGAAATGGGGATACAGGAGCCCCTTGGAAGCTGAGAGCAACTGTAATTTCATGGAGAGTGTTATGTCTCCTAAGTAGGAAAGGGGAACTTTCTTATCTGCAGTTTAAAGTACAAGTTAACCAAAGTACAAGTTAACCAAAGGAAAATAGTGATTAGTCATTAGGGCTCTTAGTATTTTGTTAGGGCAAACATCTTAAAATGTGAAATCTTGTGTCATTCTTTCAGCTATTAACTGGAAGTTCAAATTTCTCTTTAAAAATTATTCGTCTCCACGGGGATTGTAACAAGGCATTAATGTGAAGAATGACCAGTTAGATGAGGTGCCTGGAAGATAACTCTATCCTAGCATACTGCAATACTAGGAAAGGAAGAATAAAAGTTGAAGGTGTTGGGTGGCGAGAGTGGAGGATAAATCATATGGAATTCCTGAGTTGTAATAACACTTGGTGACTTACTGTTGAATAACATTCCCTCGATAAGCATTTAAAAATGTGAGGCTTTTGGTATAATTTCCAGTTCCTTTGTAACCTATAGGTGATCAGCTATTCGTGATGCATAGTTTGAAAACTACATTGCAGAACTTGGAATAAGCCAATTTCTCCTGAAAACAGAGTGGCAACTTTGGCTTTTGTGTGGCAATGGCAAAAAATGTACTTTTGTGAGCAATCAACAGAACCTTACTGTTTATAGATGTAATATTCAGTTTGATAAATTGTTTGATTTTATTCAGTTTATTGCAAAATAAGGAATTCAGGGTTTTAAATTTGGTTACAATAAGCATTATTAAGATAACAGGGGTATGAATTATACTTGATGCAAGCCATAAGAGATATACAGAAGAAATCCTTTATGATGGAGTGTCCTTGAACCATACAGGAATTGATAATGGATAGTTCTTTTTAAGAAGAACAACAAAACAATGGATGGAGATTAAGTAATCAAATAGGGCTGTAGAAAATTCAATTACAATTGTAAAGATCATGAGTCACACTTAATGTATGAGAGCAAACATTAAATGCACTCCCTCTTCAGAGCATCATATCTTTAGTAGCTGGAGAATAAAACATTCGTTGCTCCCAATGCGGTCTCCTCTACATTGGAGAGACCAAACGCAAACTGGGCGACCGCTTTGCAGAACACCTGCGGTCTGTCCGCAAGAAAGATCCAAATCTCCCTGTCGCTTGCCATTTTAACACTCCACCCTGCTCTCTTGCCCACATGTCTGTCCTTGGCTTGCTGCATTGTTCCAGTGAAGCCCAACGCAAACTGGAGGAACAGCACCTCATCTTCCGACTAGGCACTTTATAGCCTTCCGGGCTGAATATTGAATTCAACAACTTTAGATCTTAAACTCCCTCCCCCATCCCCACCCCCTTCCCGTTTCTTCCCCCTCCCTTTTTTGTTTTTTCCAATAATTTATATAGATTTTTCTTTTCCCACCTATTTCCATTATTTTTAAATCTATAACTGTAATACCCTGTCGTCAGTCTTTCCACCCCACCCCCACTAGAGCTGTACCTTGAGTGTCCTGCCATCCATTCTTAATTAGCACATTTTCTTAGATAATATCACCACCTTTAACACCCCTTTGTTCTTTTTGTCTGTGACATCTTTTGATTATCTGCTCCTATCACTGCTTGCTTGTCCCTACAACCCCCCCCCTCCCCCCCACCAAACTTCTCTCTCCTTCTCTCTCTCTGCCCCCCCCCACCCCACCCCACCTTAAACCAGCTTATATTTCACCCCTCTCCTAACTTTTCTCAGTTCTGCCGAAGGGTCATGAGGACTCGAAACGTCAACTCTTTTCTTCTCCGCCGATGCTGCCAGACCTGCTGAGTTTTTCCAGGTAATTCTGTTTTTGTTTTAGAATAAAACATTGTTGGAAGTGAAATTGTAGGCCATGAGTAGAAAATTGTACTGGAGCAGGCACCATGAATGTTTCCATTGATGAAACAATTAAGGTATAGTAACCTTTGCCTCTATTTATTGTAAATTATTTTATTTTGTATTTCAGATTCTGTTTGACCAAGCCCAAAGATCCATCAAGTTGCAACTTCAGACATTTGTTAAAGAGTAGGCACCTTTTTTTGTTGTTACCTTTTTGATCATTTAAGTAAGACCAAATGGTTAGACACAGCAGAAAAGATGAAAAATGTTAAATCTAAAAAATCTAATTGAAACTCGGAATGTTATACTACTTCTACATGAATGATGTGTCAGTAGGGAAAAACCAGAATAAATTTATTCTCATGGAATGTGTATCTCATAATAATCACTAACTAGACATTGATATATGCCCAAGAGTTGATGCTATGAACAGTGGTTTAGGCGAACATACTTATTCTGAGACACTACACTAAAATTAGATGTACAAGTGTTGGAACATATTGGTATATTGAGCAAAGTAGTGCCACATCATCTCATTTTTGGTGCATTAGTGTACATAAATCATGCAGAATTTTTTTCGGCTGGAAAATCAGTTGGAAACAGTTTTCATTGGCACTATTACAATGTTTCTTAGTAACAAGTATAAAATTCTTTATGGCCATACCCATGACCTTTGGCTGCTGGCTTGAGAGGGCCCTGCTGTAGATGTTTTTGAAAAGTAGAAAGATTAATGAGACGTGCATTGTGAAGTTGTCTAAGAGACAAGCGGTGAGCTGAACAATGCTCCTTCCTTACCTACTTGAACCTCAGTTTGCTGCTCAGATGTCCTGACTGGTCTTTTTAAAGGTATTGTCATGACCAAGTAAAAGGCCTTTCCTCAAAGTGGTCAGTGAGCTATGAATTTGTGTGTATACATAGCCCCCTTTTAATTAATGAGGTGATTCAATTTAAAAAATAACCCAGCAGACAAGCTTTAGTCTTGAACCAGATAAAAGTAAGTTTATGACCCTTTGAGTCAGCAGGTTATCAATGGCCTCTTTCTGTGCCAACAACTCGTACCTGCTTTGGTCAAAGTCTGTTTTTGCTGATATAAGAATGTAATTAAGATGCTTTTTATGTTCTAGCAAGATGAACCAGGACAACAGTTTCTGCGTTTTGAGATTTAGCTTTTTTTCCCTCTAAAACCTTAAATCTGCCCTTAATTCACAAATCGATTTGACAGAATCAAGGTTTGAACTGAGTTCAGTGTCTCCTCATTTTGCAGCTGCATTCTGTGATTCTATCCTAATGACATGGCTACTCCTTGTCCTGCTTCAGCACAGGCAGAGCTATTGAATTTAGTGCTAGCTGCTATTTACCCTTTCTCAATAATTTCTTTGGTGCAGTTTGATTTGGGAATGCAGTAGGTCCCTTTTCTGCCTCTTTCCACTATTACGACGCAGCTAATGATAAAGGCTGAATTGTTCAAATCCCAGAGGATAACTGTCATAACCCAGTTTTGCAATTTGTATGTTTTGAGATGCAGGCTTTGAGTTCAGTATTAATAAGACCACCGAGTCTCGAGGTTTTTTTTATAAAACTAAATTAAACATTTATTAATACAAGAAAGATTGTAAACACACACAGGTCTACATAATTACTACTATAGTAACTACAAAAATCCCCTAATTAATCTGATTCTCAGTTATACCCTCGGTAAGGCAACAGTAAAACTTAGATTTAACAGACCTCTGGCAAAGCACACCCTGGACAGTTGCATTCAAAATGAGTTTCTTCTATCTCTGGGTCCTTGCAGACAGACTTGAGGCTCACAGGCTGGAGGCATCTCTCACTTGTTGGATCTTAAAATGCCTCTGCCTTACAGACAATCTCCTTTATACATATCTTTCTCTTTGAATGTAAATTTTCCATTGTATCAACAAAAAGCTACTGCGGATGCTGGAAATCCAAAACAAAAACAGAATTACCTGGAAAAACTCAGCAGGTCTGGCAGCATCGGCGGAGAAGAATAGAGTCGACGTTTCGAGTCCTCACGACCCTTCAACAGAACTGAGTATAGTTAGGAGAGGGGTGAAATATAAGCTGGTTTAAGATGGGGGGGCGGGGGTGCGGTGGGGGAGAGAAGTTGAGGGTGGGGTGGTTGTAGGGACAAGCAAGCAGTGATAGGAGCAGATAATCAAAAGATGTCACAGACAAAAGGATCAAAGAGGTGTTGAAGGTGGTGATATTATCTGAGAAAATGTGCTAATTAAGAATGGATGGCAGGACACTCAAGGTACAGCTCTAGTGGGGGTGGGATGGAAAGACTGACAAGGTATTAGTTGTAGATTTAAAAATAATGGAAATAGGTGGGAAAAGAAAAATCTATATAAATTATTGAAAAAAACAAAAGGGAGGGGGAAGAAACGGGGTGGGGATGGGGGGAGGGAGTTTAAGATCTAAAGTTGTTGAATTCAATATTCAGCCCGGAAGGCTGTAAAGTGCCTAGTCGGAAGATGAGGTGCTGTTCCTCCAGTTTGCGTTGGGCTTCACTGGAACAATGCAGCAAGCCAAGGACAGACATGTGGGCAAGAGAGCAGGGTGGAGTGTTAAAATGGCAAGCGACAGGGAGGTTTGGGTATTTCTTGCGGACAGACCGCAGGTGTTCTGCAAAGCGGTCGCCCAGTTTGCGTTTGGTCTCTCCAATGCAGAGGAGACCGCATTGGGAGCAACGAATGCAGTAGACTAAGTGAGGGGAAATGCAAGTGAAATGCTGCTTCACTTGAAAGGAGTGTTTGGGCCCTTGGACGGTGAGGAGAGAGGAAGTGAAGGGGCAGGTGTTGCATCTTTGATCCTTTTGTCTGTGACATCTTTTGATTATCTGCTCCTATCACTGCTTGCTTGTCCCTACAACCACCCACCCTCAACTTCTCTCCCCCCCCGCCCCCCACCTTAAACCAGCTTAAATTTCACCCCTCTCCTAACTATACTCAGTTCTGTTGAAGGGTCGTGAGGACTCGAAACGTCGACTCTTTTCTTCTCCGCCGATGCTGCTAGATCTGCTAAGATTTTCCAGGTAATTCTGTTTTTGTTTTGGATTTCCAGCATCTGCAGTAGTTTTTTGTTTTTATCTCTGTGTTTAATTGACTGTCACCTCTCTTCAAGAAATGCCTTCTTTGAAGAAATATTGCTCTGTTCTCCGACAGGATTTCCGCCTGTCTCTTCTGCTTTGTTCACCTTCATTGTTTTCCATTTCTCTCCTGGTGTTTGACAAGGTGTTTACTAAAACCCGCTTTCACAGCCATATTTCCTTTCTCAGTGACTGTCTCCGTCTCCGACTCACCCCACGTGGATTTCAACTGAAATTCCATCCCTCTTGTTTCGAACCCACCCAGGATTATAGGTATCTCCAGAACATAAAATGTTTCTCGGACTGCTGTTCCCGTCGCATTCTGAGATCCACACTCAATGCCATGCGCCGCCATATGAACACACTCGACCTCTCCCTCCAGCAGCACCGCCACACCCTTTTTCAAAGCTGCGCGTGCCCCCAGTTTCATTTTATTCTTTGTCTCATCCGACGCCTCAACAAGAAACTTTTTCTCTTTCTCTCAAGTGCTAAGGAACGCAAGCTCCAACAACTCATCGACACCAACACCCATCTGGGACCCTCCACCCCTACTTGTCCCTCCGTCCCCACCCCATCTTCCAATCCCAGCCCCAGCCGCGTATTCACTATACCCACTGACCTTCCCCTCTCCGATGCTGAACATTCAGTGCTCAGCAAAGGACTTAGTTTCACACCCTTACGCCCTCATCTCAATGAATTTTGGGCTCGGCACGATGCTGAACTCTTCTTCTGCCGTCTTCGTCTCCGTGCTCACTTCTTTGGGCAGGAGTCCTCTCCCCGTTCAACGGATCCTTTTACCCACCTCCAATATTCTCCCTCCACCTGGACCCCTCCCTCTGGATTCTTACCTTCTCTTGATCTTTTCATTGAGAACTGTCAACGTGACATTAGCCGTCTCAATTTCTCTGCTCCTCTCACCCATTCTAATCTGTCTGTCTCTGAACTTACTGCACTCCATTCTCTCAGGTCCAACCCCAACATTGTCATCAAACCCGCTGACGAGGGTGGTGCTGTTGTTGTCTGGCGCACTGACCTCTACCTCGCGGAGGCTGAGCGTCAACTCGCAGACACTTCCTCCTACCTCTCCCTGGACCATGACCCCACCACTGGACATCAAGCCATTGTTTCCAGGATTGTCACTGACCCCATCTCCTCTGGAGATCTTCCTCCCACAGCTTCCAACCAGATAGTCGCCCAACCTCGGACGGCCCGCTTCTACCTCCTACCCAAAATCCACAAACAGAACTGTTCCGGCAGACCGATCGTGTCAGCCTGTTCCTGCCCCACGGAACTCATTTCTCGTTATCTTGACTCCCTTCTCTCTCCCCTTGTCCAGTCCCTTCCCACCTACATTCGTGATTCCTCTGACATCTTACGTCACATCAACAATTTCCAGTTCCCTGGCCCCAACCGCTTCCTCTTCACCATGGACGTCCAATCCCTCTACACCTCCATCCCCCACCAGGATGGTCTGAGGGCCCTTAGCTTCTTCCTTGAACAGAGGCCCGAACAATCCCCATCCACCACTACTCTCCTCAGTCTGGCTGAACTTGTTCTCACACTGAACAATTTCTCCTTTAACTCCTCCCACTTCCTCCAAATAAAAGGTGTGGCTATGGATACCCGCATGGGCCTCAGCTATGCCTGTCTCTTTATGGGGTATGTGGAACATTCCTTGTTCCAGTCCTACTCCGGCCCCCTCCCACAACTCTTTCTCCGGTACATCGATGATTACTTCGGTGCGGCTTCATGCTCTCGTCTGGACTTGGAAAAATTTATTAATTTTGCTTCCAATCTCCACCACTCCATCATTTTCACATGGTCCATCTCTGACACTTCCCTTCCCTTCCTTGACCTCTCTGTCTCAATTTCTGGTGATAGACTGTCCACCAATATCCATTACAAGCCTACTGACTCCCACAGCTACCTCGACTACAGCTGCTCACACCCCGCCTCCTGTAAGGACTCCATCCCATTCTCTCAGTTCCTTCGCCTCCGTCGCATCTGTTCTGATGACGCTACCTTCAAAAACAGTTCCTCTGACATGTCCTCCTTCTTCCTTAATCGAGGTTTTCCACCCACGGTCATTGACAGGGCCCTCAACCGTGTCCGGCCCATCTCCCGCACATCCGCCCTCACACCTTCTCCTCCCTCCCAGAAACATGATAGGGTCCTCCTTGTCCTCACTTATCACCCCACCAGCCTCTGCATTCAAAGGATCATCCTCCGCCATTTCCACCAACCCCAGCATGATGCCACTGCCAAACACATCTTCCCTTCACCCCCCCTGGCGGCATTCCGCAGGGATCGTTCCCTCCGGGACACCCTGATCCGCTCCTCCATCACCCCCTACTCCTCAACCCCCACCTATGGCACCTCCCCATGCCCACGCAGAAGATGCAACACCTGCCCCTTCACTTCCTCTCTCCTCACCGTCGAAGGGCCCAAACACTCCTTTCAAGTGAAGCAGCATTTCAATTGCATTTCCCCTAACTTAGTCTACTGCATTCGTTGCTCCCAATGCGTTCTCCTCTACATTGGAGAGACCAAACGCAAACTGGGCGACCGCTTTGCAGAACACCTGCGGTCTGTCTGCAAGAAATACCCAAACCTCCCTGTTGCTTGCCATTTTAACACTCCACCCTGCTCCCTTGCCCACATGTCTGTCCTTGGCTTGCTGCATTGTTCCAGTGAAGCCCAACGCAAACTAGAGGAACAGCACCTCATCTTCCGACTAGGCACTTTACAGCCTTCCGGGCTGAATATTGAATTCAACAACTTTAGATCTTAAACTCCCTACCCCCATCCCCACTCCATTTCTTCCCCCTCCCTTTTGTTTTTTTCAATAATTTATATAGATTTTTCTTTTCCCACCTATTTCCGTTATTTTTAAATCTACAACTAATACCTTGTCAGTCTTTCCACCCCACCCCCACTAGAGCTGTACCTTGAGTGTCCTGCCATCCATTCTTAATTAGCACATTTTCTCAGATAATATCACCACCTTCAACACCTCTTTGATCCTTTTGTCTGTGACATCTTTTGATTATCTGCTCCTATCACTGCTTGCTTGTCCCTACAGCCACCCCACCCTCAACTTCTCTCCCCCCACCCGCCCGCCCCCCACCTTAAACCAGCTTATATTTCACCCCTCTCCTAACTATACTCAGTTCTGTTGAAGGGTCGTGAGGACTCGAAACGTCGACTCTTTTCTTCTCCGCTGATGCTGCCAGACCTGCTGAGTTTTTCCAGGTAATTCTGTTTCCATTGTATCACTTGGCTTTTAACTTTACCTCTTCTAATAATAACATCCTTTTATCCCACCAATTTTATTAGTCAGCTGAAAAAAATAAACACATTGCTTGGCGTCTTCTAGCTAGGTGTAAGATTTCACCCACAGTCTTGAATGGTTTATTTTAACAAATGTAAATTTACAATTTTTACCTTCTACCCGCTTACGTTTATCTAATTACCATTTCAAAACTACTATGCATCAAAGCACCCAGACTAGCTGGCTGTAATCCAGTTAAGACTAACACACACCCACAGACACACACACACACACACACCCCCACACCACCCCTCTCTTTCCCCCCCCCCCCCCCCCCCCCCCCAAATTAGAACTATTTTAAAATAGTTTTCAATAGCATTATTATATCTTCCTGACTCCTCTTACTGTGCTTGGCTTCAGCCCTTTTAACGCAAGTCCTAGGCCCAATCATCTTCAGCTGCTCCATGAATGACCTTCCTTTCAACATAGGGCCAGAAGTGGGGATGTTCACTGATGATTGCAAAATGTTCAGCACCATTCGCAACTCTTCAGATACTGAAGCAGTCCATGTCCAAATGCAGCAAGACCTGGATGATATCCAGGCTTGGGCTGAGAAGTGGTAAGTGACCATCTCCAACAAGAGAGAATCTAACCATCACCCCTTGACATTCAATGGCATTACCATTGCTGAGCCCCTGACTATCAACATCCTTGTGGGGGGTTACCATTGACCAGAAACTGAACTGGACTAGCCAAATAAATATTGTGGCTACAAGAGCAGGTCAGAGGCACGGAACCCTGCGGTGAGTAACTCAACTCATCACTCCCCAAACCTGTCCACCATCTACAAGGCACAAGTCAAGAGTGTGATGGAATACCCTCCACTTACCTGGATGAGTGCAGCTCCAACAACGCTCAAAGCTTGATACTATCCAGGACAAGCTTGTTTGATTGGCGTCCCATCCACAAACATTCAAACCCTCCACCACCAACGCACAGTACAAGATAGACTGCAGGATCTCACTAAAGCTCCTTAGGCAGTACCTTCCAAGCCAACATCCACTGCCATCTAGAAGGACAAGGACAGCAGACACATGGGAACACTGTCACATGTATGTTCCCTTCCATGCCACTCACCATCCTGACTTGGAACTATATTGCTGTTCTTTCATTGTTGCTGGGTCAAAATCCTGGAATTTCCTCCAAAACAGCACTGTGGGTGTACCTATATCACATGGACTGCAGCGTTTCAAGGCAGCAGCTCACCACCATCTTCTTGAGGGCAATTAGGGATGGGCAGTAAATGCTGACCTAGCCAGCAACACCCACATCCCCAGGAACGAATAAAAAAAATGACTTCTCTACAGTTCTTGACCAAGTGGGGCATCTTGCTCAGTCTTTTGACCTGTTAGTAGGTTAACGTGGTCCCTGCTTAATTCTGTGGGCTCCTGCTTAGCCACTTCAACCTCCATGGGTTGTATTACCCCATGTAGGGCTTCTGAAACCTGTTCAGCTGTCTGTAACTTCACAGATTCCTGTTGCTGAAAGTGTTTAGTTCACTGAGCTTTTCTGGTAGTTTTTTGAGTTTTGAGGAGTAACACCTTCCAGCCTGCAAAGTCATTCCCTAGCAGAAGGTTGGCCTCTTGATGGGCAAGCTTGAGATTACACCTATCGCCATTAGCCCAGTAGCAAGTTCACTCTTTAAGTAAATTTTCATCATTGGTACCTCAACACCTTCTCCAGTTAGTCCTTTGACTGTCACTCTGTAATTTGTCCTGCTTCTGCTTGGGAAACCTTCAATTCTCCCTGCTAGCAGTGTCTGTAAACATCCAGTATCCTGGAGAATGTTAATCTCCTTTCCTAGTTCTTTGGAACCACAAGGGGCCATCTCCCCATTACACACACAATCCTGATAGTTTGCTGTGCCTTCCTTTGCATTTGCATATAGGGTTACGATTTTAGTGATCATGGATATGAACTGCGTTGGAATACTGTCTGTGGCTTTCTTCACATGCCAGCTGTGGTCCTTTTTATATGGTATTTGCCACAATAAAAACAGGCAGGGTACAGTCCTACAGCTCTAACTTCTTCCCAGCCTTGAAAAGAAGAAATGTAGGGGTTTTCCTAATTTTCCCCATTCTCTTTGCCGTGAGGATCTATTTCCTTTTCCTCTGTGTCCCTCTTATCTTTTCCCTGCTGATAGAAACCATTTGACCCATGCCTACTGTGATTCAGAGGTCTGTAAGTCAATTCATAATCCTTGGCCTTCATGGCAGCTGCCCTTGCTGAGGGTAACCTTTCGTTCCTCAGGGTACATTTTAATATCATAAGGGAGACAATTTTTGAACTTCTCTAACAATGCCAATTATCTTATTCCATTGTAAGTACACTATCTTTAAAGCATGCACCCAATCTGTTTGACTCTTTCAGATTCTAGGTATGTTGGTGTGAGTATTTTATGGGAATTTCAGAATTGCTGACAATATGCCTCCGGCATGAGTTCATAAGCATTCAGGATTGCATCCTTAGTCTATTTGTAATCAGCAGTCACTTCAGGGGCCAATGTGGAGCAGATCTCTTGGACTTTTCCTGTTAGCTGATCCTGGATCACCAGTGTCTACACTTCTGGGGTAAATGTAGCTGATCTGCTACTTTTTTGAAAGCAGTAAAGAAGGATTCTTCATCTCCCTCTTCGAGTTTGGGAACAAATTCGGAGCATTTAAGAGTCTTGAGGCCTGTTTTGGGGTTACTATTAGGGCTATCACTAGGCAGAGTGAGATTTCCCCTAGCAGCTTCAAGCTGCTTTTGGTCTTTATCTCTCTGCACTTTAAGCTCCAATTCCAACTTCTGTAGCTGGAAATTACATTCTGCCCTTTCCTTCTGGGCTTGTCTTCCATTTCTGTCTGAGCTTGTCTTTCTAACTGAAATTTACTTGGATAAAAGTAATAAACTTAATAACTAAAATACAGATACAAAGATTAAAAGCATATTAAGATTAAAAAAATACTTTGAGATTTCAAATCAGTCTCTGACATATTGTTGCTGGCCTGTTGCTTGAGGTCCTTCATTCCAAAGTGAAGGAGTTGAAACCTGAGGTTCGTTTTAGCAGATGTCTTCTGCAGTTGATTATTAGGAGGTTTGCTTTTTCTGGTGGATTCAGCAGGTTTTTTTGGAGATAGAGAAGGTTTCCTATTCCTCACTAAATCAGTGGCTCTGGCACTTGCAGATTGCCTGGATTATTTTGGGAGGACAGCAGTTAATTTCTTTATACCTTCCTCCTTGTCCTCCATTGGCCAAGAACCCCCTCGTAATGTTGCTTGAGTTATCCTGAGGGTTCTGCACCCAAAATGGCTGTTCTCAACCTGTCTTTATGACAACAGAACCAAATGGCTACTACGTTAATTTCGATGAAGCATTGTTCCACCAGGCAAAGAACTTAATTATGTTTTTTGTTTATTCATTCAAGGGATGTGGGCGTCGCTGGCTAGGCCAGCATTTATTGCCCACCCTTATTGCCCTTGTTCAGAGGGCATTCAAGAGTCAACCACATTGCTGTGGATCTGGAGTCACATATAGGCCAGACCAAGTAAGAACAGCAGATTTCCTTCCCTGAAGGACATGAGTGAGATGGGTTTTTACAACAATCGACAATGGTTTCATGGTCATCCTTAGACTTTTAATTCCAGATTTTTATTGGATTCAAATTCCACCATCTGCCATGCTGGGATTCGAACCTAGGGCATTACCCTGGGTCTCTGGATTACTAGTCCAGCGACATAACCACTATCTGGCATTGTCTCCCCCATTGCCTCCCCCCCCCCACCTATTGAGGTTCTTTGAAGCCCCTTCCTGTCTCTTGTTCCCTCAGAAGTAAAAGGGTTTTTCACACCTGTTAGAATTTAATGGACATCCTTGGAGGGGTCTTTGCATTTTTAATAACGACTGGCCAGCTGTAGAGATATGAGCCTGATGAGGTTTGAATAAATCCTGGAAGGTGCCATGTTGTTTGTCCAGACTTGCATTTTGTTAGATTGATTCTTTTAAACTCAATTAAAGATTTGAAAACAGAAAGGTACCTTTAAAACAGTTGTCCTTAAAATCTGTTATATCATAGTTACATGTTTGAAACAGTATTAATTTTCATGCACTTCAGCCTGTTTACACAGGATTTACTCCACTGAGCATGTAAATATGCTGACATAGGCAACCCTTTTGTAAGCATCTCTCTTGACCACTAGTGTCTTTTCCAATTGGCATAATAGTGACGCAACTCACAAGAAGGAAATTAAAATAGTTGATTTCAAATGCTTTCAGTGAATTTTATCGACAGAAACATTGAAGTTTACAACATGGTGGTGTATGCAGCTTATTGACTGTGTTTACTCTTTGTTAGAGTAATCTGAAACTACTAGTCAAGTTTCCCTGCTTTTTCACTGTAGCCATGTATTTTTGTCTTCAAATATTTGTCTACTGTACCATTAAAAATTGTAATTTCTTCCTCAACCACTCCTAGCAAAGCATTCATTGCTCTAGCACCTCCTAAGCTTTTGATAATGATTTTAAATTGATGATTCTCCTTCACTGACTCCTCAACAAGAGGAAATGCAGTGAAAAATGTACAAATGGACATCTGCAAAAAATTGGACACTATTTATGGTCCTAAATATCTTGCATTGTTATAGTTATTGGCTGCATCTTGAAATCATGAAAAAACATAAATTGTGAACAATGGATGGCCTGCAATACGTTAAATCTATTTACAAATTAAAACACATGGCATGCAATTAAGTACGAAGCAGTAGACGAAAAATTGTTTTTTGAGTAATGGAGATCTTTTTACCCAGTAAGTTTTCTGGAAAAGAAACTTCTCTACCTCTGTAATTGGCAACTTTCACAGCTATTTCTTGGGGATCGATGGGATTCTCTGCACTGAGGATGCTGGTTGAAGATTACATAAAAGCTGGGAACTGCCAGGAGATGTGGGGGAGGAATTATAGAGGTAGCCTGAAATCGCCAGGGGCTTAAATTGGGGAAAGACAAGCAATGAGGTTTGCGGACAGATAAGAAATGGAGACTTGGAGGGAAAGATTGTAAATGGAGACTAGGGAGTAGGGGGGAGTGGAGGGAGAGATGGGAATGGGAGTTTGGTGGGCAGGGGGTGGATATGCAGTGTGAGGTAGAAAGTATTTTCCCTTCTTTGTCTGTGCACAAGTGGCCTGCTGGTTCTTGGAACTTCTGTCTCAAAATTACAAGTAACAATTCTCAACTACAGGGGATCAAAATTTTATCTGGCAAATCCAGTGACATTTGTAGAAGTTAAATGATCTGAAGTCATGTCAGATGTCATGCAGCCATTCCTCCAAGAATGTCTCCAACCAGGGTTGGCAGCTCTACATCAAGTACTGATGAGTTGCTAACAGCTAACCCACCTCCCAACACTTCAGATGTTAGCAGTTGCAGTAGACAGAAAGAATGGTCCCAGAGGGCAAAAAGGAATGAACTTTGCAGGAGATGTAACCTATCCTGGAATATTGGCTTATCTGATTTACTGTACATCAGTGGCCATTTTGAAAATAAGGACGCCTGCAAATAAAGGATACACAATGCAAGTTCCTTAGTTGTCCCTAATGTATAGGTTCCACTGTAGTATTTCCCGTATTCACCCTTTTGAAACTCTTCATCATTTTTAAAGAGGTGTGTGAAATTCCATCTGGCCTCTCTCCTCCAGTGGAAATAAGTCCCAGCAGCTCAAGTTTATATGCATAATGTAATTTCTAATTCTTGGTATGCACCAGGTGAATGAACATTGTGTACTGTCAATAGTTTTAATGTATTTTCCATGATGGTTGTCCAAATTGCTCAGAGTATCCTGATCAATGTCGTGTTCAAGTTTACCATTATCTCTCAGGAGCTATGTTCTTCCCATTTGGTTTTTTAAAATTTAATTTACCTATGCTTGTATTCTTTTTCTTAAAAGGTATTTTCTTCCATACTGTTTCATTGAGTTTATATTCACATTTCTTGTTTTTCCTCTCCCAGTCTATTAGCTTATTTTGCATTAAGTTGATTTAAAAAAATCAATTACTATCTTTAAAGTGGTAATTGAAAATTGCATTTTTAATTCAGGACTTAATTCCTTAATGTATTTGAAGCCCCTTTTGATTCTAGCGAGAATTTGTGAAGAAATTACATCTGAAAGGCCCTATATTTGTTTAAGTAGGTAGGTGGATTGTATGTGTTCCAGTTGCAGTGAAAAATATTTTAACACCACAACAACAGATGATTAGGTGATCATTTATCTCATTGCTGTTTGTGGTACATTGTGTGCATATTCTTTCTATTTATCTTTTTCAGCGATCTTAGAAAATTTAAAGATGCAAAAAAACAGTTTGACAAAGTCAGTGAAGAGAAAGAAAATGCATTAGTCAAAAATGCTCAAGTTCAAAGAAATAAGCAGCATGAAATGGAAGAGGCTACAAACATCCTAACAGCAACACGCAAATGCTTTCGCCATATAGCACTGGACTATGTTCTGCAGGTATAATTTCTTACCTAATATTGAGGCTTTGACTTATTGAAGTATCTAATTTATTTACATTTATTCAAAACTGAGATACTAATTTTTTTTCTTCATTGCAATCTTACTAAGATAACAAAAAATATACAATGCACTGAAACTTAGAAAAATTACACCACAGAATCACAGAATTTTAATGGCACAGAAGGAGGTCATTCGGCCCATCGTGTCTGCACCGGCTCTCCAAATGAGCATTATGACCTAGTGCCATTGCCCTGCCTTTTCCTCGTACCCCTGCACATTGTTTCTATTCAAATAATCATCTAATGCCCTCTTGAATGCCTCGATTGAACCTGCCTCCACCACACTTCCAGGCAGTGCATTCTAGACCGAACCATTCGTGTAAAAAAACAAACATTACACCCTTGTTCAAAAAAAGGTTGTAGGGATAAGCCCAGCAATTACAGACAAGTCAGTTTAACTTCATTGGTGGGCAGGATTCTAGAAACAATTATTCAGGATAGAATTAGTAGTCACATGGAAAAAAAAACAGGTTGATAAGGAAGAGCCAGCATGGATTTCTAAAGGGGAAATCGTGTTTATCTAACTTGCTGGAGCTTTTTGAAGAGGTAACAGAAAAGGTCGATGAGGGTAATGCGTTTGATGTGGTGTACATGGACTTTCAAAAGGCATTTGATACAGCGCCACTCAACTGACTTGTGAGAAAAGTTATTGCTCATGGAATTAAAGGAACAATAGCAATGTGGATACAAAATTGGCTGGAAAATAGGAAGCAGAGAGTAATGGTCAATGGATATTTTTCGGGCTGGAGGAAGGTTTGTAGTGGAGTTCCCCAGGGGTTGGTATTGGGATCCTTGCTTTTCTGGATATAAATGATCTAGATCTTAGTGTGCAGGGGACGATTTCAAAGTTTGCGGATGATACGAAGCTTGGGAGTGTTGTAAACTGCAAGGAAGACGGTGTAGAACTTCAAAAGGACAGACAAGTTGGTAGAATGGACAGGTAGGTGGCAGATGAAGTTCAATGTGGAGAAGTGTGAGGTGATGCATTTTGGTAGGAAGAACGTGGATAGATAATATTAAATAAGAGTGAAATTTTGGAGGAGGTGCAGGAGTTGAAAGACCTAGGTGTATATGTGCATAGATCATTGAAGGTGTCAGGACAGATGGAGAGAGCAGCTAATAAAGCATATAGTATCCTGGGCTTTATTTATAGGGGCATAGAGTACAAGAGCAAGGAGCTAACGCTGAATTTATATACCATTCGCAGCATATTTTGTTTGAATTAAAAATCAGTTGTGTTGCAAATATTGAAATGCAAATTGATCATTAACATCCCAACTGAATATGGTCTGCTGTCTACCTACGCATTTCTGTGTGCGCAATATGGAAAATAGAGAGGGGAGGGTCCTTCATCCACCAAAAAAATGCTGCTTTGTTTTGTGCATTCTGGTATTTCTATCAATTTCTTCAAACGGTGAGTTAAAATATTAGGTAGATTGCTAGAATCCACAAACTATAAACCCCCAAAAGAGTTTTCTAATCTGAAATTGAATTGACCTATTTGGACTTTTAACTATATACAGGACAAGGCTTAGCTTCACACACAACCATCTGTCAGTAAGCTCTGTTGTCATGTGATCTTATATCACTGATGATGTAGATTATTTACATATTTAACATTAACCCTTTACACTACATCTCCCCCACAAGTCTCTAACTATGTTCAATACAATATTTACATTATCCTACATCTCTCTCTCTCTCTCTCTCTCTCTCTCTCTCTCTCTCTCTCTCTCTCTCTCTCTCTCCCCCCCCCCCAAACGTCTCTGCCTTCATCCCTGGTTTACAGAGATAACCGTTGTGGTGGCCTGACCAATCCCCCCGATGTTGATAAAAGCAAAATACTGCGGATGTTGTAAATCTGAAGCAAAAACAAAAATATCTGGAAAAACTCAGCAGGTCTGACAGCATCTGCGGAGAGGAATACAGTTGATGTTTCGAGTCCGTATGACTCTTCATCAGAACTAAAGAAATAGAGAAATGAGGTGAAATATAAGCTGGTAGAGCAGGGTGGGACAAGTAGAGCTGGATAAGGGGCCAGTGATAGGTGGAGGCAAACCATTGTCAACATCCCTTTGTCCTTTTGTCTATGACATCTTCGGCAATCTTTTCTTTGCCTCCACCTATCACAGGCCCCCTATCCAGCTCTACCTGTCCCAGCCCCCTCTACCAGCATTTCTCTATTTCCTTCATTCTGATGGAGTCATATAGACTCGAAACGTCAACTGTATTCCTCTCCGCAGATGCTGTCAGATCTGCTGAGTTTTTCTAGGTATTTTTGTTTTTGCCCCAGATGTTGATCTCGGCTCTTTCGGAGGATGTATAGGATTCAAGTTCTGTGTTCTTGCGCAAACTCTGTACAGTAGTATGTGAATCATCAGAGAATACCAGATTGCCGTCATCTTACTGATCATCTGGGTCCATTCTATTAAAGGTTGTCTTGTACGTATGAGTGCGCTTCTGTTCCTTCTCAATTCCATTTTCAATCTCCACAAGGTAAGATCACGGATGTAGTGTTTTTGCCAAAGACCTGGCCTTTGTGATTTTGGTCAACAAATCCATACTGACTCCCCTGCCTGGAATTCTAGTAAGTCATGTACGCTATGGCGTTGATTAATGTTTCTGATTTGATTTGCACGATACTCATCCACCTCTTCCCTTATTCTCTCTACATCTGCTGCCTTGAGGCATAGCGTAAGTGTGTGCGGAAGAACGGGAAGCTGAGTCTGCAGCCATCTTCCCATTAGAAATTCGTTTGGAGCCAGACCATTCTGGAGTGGTGTGGAATGGTAGCTCAACAGTACCAAATTGATAATTTTTCTTCAACAAAGCCTTTACAATCTTTACCCCCTTTATGGCGCCTCCATTAGCTCGTCGGTATCTGGGTGAGTTAGTCATGTGGATAAACCCGTAGGCTTCTGTAAACTGCTTAAAACATTCATTCACAAACTATGGACCTTTGCCTGAAATGACTAGGTCTGGAATGCTGTGCTTCGCAAAGGTTTTTAGTAATGTAATGACAGCTTCTGAAATGGGACAATGCAGACATTTGGCGTCAATCCATCTGGATTAATAGTCAACAGCTATGAGAAACGTCTTCCCTTTGAGCGCATAAAGAACCATTCTGAGTCATTCTCAAGGTCTGGACGGAAATGAGGATACCGTCAGTGGTTCTTTTTGCTCCCAGCGATGGATCGCACAGGTCATTTCTTCTAAAGATTTTGAGACCTCTGTCCACCAAACAGAATTTTGCACTCTGACATGACACTTTGTTACCCCCTGGTGCATTCCCTGAAGGATCTCGAGTCTGAGGACTCTAGCATGATCAATCTTTCATCATAAATCAGCAAATCATCCACGACACTGAAGTGCCTTCATTGCTTGGAGTATTGCTTCAGGATGAGATGATTTGGAATGTATTCTGGCTATCATTTAATGTAGTACTCCCAAATTGGAGCACATTTCTTCTTCTGCTTTTTGTGCCTTTCAATTTTCTTTTAGCCTCTGTGTTGCTGCTGGCGGAAATTTTGTGGTCATTGAAGTACAGGACTCCACATTTGACAAAATTTATGCTCTCTTGTTCAGGCTTTTCAACAGGAATATGTGGTAATGCATCCGCTGTAATTTGTTGTTTTGCTTGGATGTACTTGTTGTAAATAAGTTTGGAAATTCTGTGCTGAATTCTTTCGGTTGGTATTGGCTGCCCAATTCTTCTACTTTATAGATGAGTTGCTGATCTGTGCAAGTCTTTCTGCTTAATAGTGAACCACTCTTGGTTTTGGAACATGTACAAAGTTTTAGTGATTTCTCTTCCTTGTTACTGAAGTGTAGCAGTCAATTGTCCCTTGACCTCAAGTTGAATGCCTCCTGGAAGGTGGAGTGGTATGGTCAATGGCGTAGGAAGCCTTCTTTAGCCATTGTTCTGTGTCTGAAAGAACTGAAACTCCTGCTCCAGTGCCTAATTTGAAGTTTCTATTATGTCCATTGATTATAATGTCTGTGCTCCAATAGTTCCTATTAGATCTTATAATTTCTCCCAAGAATAACAGGTCCTTTGCACCTTCAGTTCCTTGAATGCTGCATGCTTTAATTGTTTTCCCTTTAAATTTCTGAGTTGGGAACTTTTTGCTGCGGCATACCGCTTTAAAAACTCCTCCTCTCTTATAGGAATGGCACTTCGCATTTTTGGGACATTCTTTATGCCGATGTAGCGTTTTCCTGCCATAGCAAGAACGCTGAATAACACAGTGATGGTGTCTACCACTCTCCTTATTTTTGACACGGTGCGCTGCTACCTCTGTGCACTACCAGTTGTTTCTCTCCACGAAATCTCCAAGTCACCTCGAATAAAAACACGATTTTACTTTCTCCCTTCTGCCTGCCTTGTTAACTGCACAGCCTTTTGGGAATGTTAAATCTTCCCTCGACTGTAGAAAATTTGATAGTCTCCTCTAAGACTCCTAAAACTGTGTGATCCTGAATTAATTCGTCTTTCGAGGTTCTGTATTCACAATTCTCAGCTAGTCGACCTAAATCGTCAATGAAGGAATCTACATTCTCTCCTAGTCTTTAGGTGCATTTATTGAACTTTGCCCTTTCTATTATTGTGTTCCTTCTAAGGCTGAAACATTTACCAAAAGCTTTTGTAACATCCTTATATCTTCACCATTTCTTAATTTCTGACCAATCTGTCATCTGCACTCCTGCTTATGGTGTAGAGAAGTATACTGACCTATTCCTTGCTGGGCTTTTCTGCTAGTTCTGAAGCAGTTCTGTACCTGGTAAACCCATGATGCCAGTTCTGCCACTTCTCAGCTTGACCCGGGCCTTCCGCGTATTCAAAGCACTCTGCTAAGGGTAAGATTTTCTCCATTGATTTTTTTCACTCTAGCCTTTCTTGAAGTTCTTTTGGCGTTTTTCCCGTGCTGTCTTTTTCTCGCAGTCATTTTGCTTGTTGCTTTTTCAGTTGCTGGGCTTTTTTCCTTCTGTCGTCAGTCTTGGGATTTTTACTCAGTGCTTTTGTCTTTATTGCTGTCATCATCTGTTATCAATGTTGTGGGCTTTAGCTTATGTTGTCCTTGGTCAGGATCAATAGAGAATGCTGGAAGCAAGGCTATTGATAAACTTTACCTTTTATTTACCATTCTTCTATCTGTATACAGGACAAAGCTTAACACAAGGCTACATACAGAACCATCCCTCAGTGCATTCTGTTGTCACCTGATCTTACATCACTGATGATATACTGTCTACTTACATATTTAACATTAACCCTTTGCACTACAGAACCCACTTAAACTTTCATGCAAGTTTGCCTTGACTGTTAAATTTGTCCTGAGATGCTTCAAAGGCACAAAATCATCCTTGAATTAATGTTGAAGGTTTATGTTTTGGCATTTGAGCATAAAAGCAGTTAATTAACACGGAATAAAAGTTGTTGTTTCCATGCAAGATCTTGTATTGTGTCTCTGATTTTTATATTCACCCTCCTTATGAAAAGTGGCAATTATTCCCACTTCAAATCCTTTCAGTCAACAAATATTCTGTTTCTAATTTCTTTTGTACATACATAATACAAACACATAAAGCTGTGGTATTTTACAATAGAATCGCCAACAAAAATAAATCGAGGAAACCACCAGTCAACAGTTCTGCTCCCTTAATCACAGGAATTAAACAACAGTATAGTTGTGCTTCTTAGTTGTGGCCTTATGAATTTTTTGCCCTAGAAAGATAAATTATGACACTGGATAGCAACGTAAGGAAGGGAAGGTGGTGTCGGGGTGATTGAGGGTAGATGCGTTTGGTGGTGGCATCACATTGGAGGTGGTGGAAATGGCGGAGGATGGTCCATTGAATATGGAGGCTAATGGGAATGGAGGGTGAAGTCAAGGGGAACCTTATCATAGTTTTGAGAATGTTATGGTATGGCTGATGGTGAATGCCGAGCTGCTCAAATCAGAGAAAAACTTGAAACAGCTGCCAGAACGGTTTGTGCAATTTGTATAATATGAGGAGAGGTTTTGAAATCAGGAAATGATGACCTCGACTATTTGTGATGATTTTATAGTAGAGTAAATGTTTATTAAAAGAATAAAGCAAAAAAAAAACACTATTATACAGACACAAAAATGGCTTTACACAGTAAACAATACTTTAAAACAGTTCCACAAGGTGTGATCTTAACTACCCTCAGAGCTAACTTTCCTCTTTTCTTTTCAGCAGCTCTCCTTATAGATTCTAAAATCTATAGAATTCCAGTAATTTTTACCACAGTGCCTTTTGCCTTGGGGTGTCCTCTGAGGCTGACAGCAACTGATTCTCCCAGCCTGGCCTTGTTCACACTGTCTCTTGGGAGTTCTGACCAGCTATCCTGCTGTCTTCTGGGAGATCTGACCAGCTACCCTCCTGTCTTCTGGCAGATCTGACCGGCTACCCCCACCTGGGCATCAGTATTTCCTTAAATGCAATCCTTCCCTTTGATCTCTCTATTGCCTCAACCAGTCTCTTCAGAAATGATTTCTTCCCAGAATTGATTAAACTCATTTCGTTACCCTAGCTCTTAGACTTGTAAAAACAACTTACCCTATCTTTTCCTTACTTACACCTTTTACAACTTGCATATATCCCCCTCTGAACTAAAACAACTCAATTCAAAAACACTCCTGTTATTGCTTTATGTAAAACTCTGAAGCTCCTATTAGTTTATTAACGTATCAAAACCACTTCTCACTGTTGGTTTTAGATTTGTGCAGTGCCTCTGGCTCTTACTCCAATTACCCCAACTGCCTGTCTTCCAGTACATAAGAAAAACGACAGTAATTTTAGCAGATGAAAAATATTATAATTTCTTGTTTTATTGACACAACACCCCCCCCCCCACTTTTTTTTTAGAAAATGAACCGTCACAATTCACAATGGCAAGTTCATTTTCTCAACCTTTTCCTATGAATTACAACTTATCTCTATACACTATTACATTATAATATGCAGGCATTAACATCATACACGCAAGGTTTCAGTAAAAATAGAGTCCATTTCAGTCCTTTTTCCCAGGTTTCACATGTCCAATCTTCTTTATGCCTTAAACCCTTGATAATGCACCCGCAATTAGGTTTTCTCATCCAGCGACATGCATAATTTGCAAGTTAAATGGTTGTAACAACAGACTCCATCTAAACAGTCGAGCCTTCCAGTTTCAAAACTTTTCCAAAAATCTTAACGGGTTATGGTCAGTTTATACAACTGTTTCCAATGAATTATTGGTAACATAAATTCAAAATGTTGCAATGCCAGTTTAATGCAAACTCAGTGTTTCCTTTCTCAACAGTGGAGTATTTCTATTAATAGATATTTAACTTCTTTGAAAAATATCACACAGGCTTTTCAATACCTGTGTCGCCTTCCTGCAACAATACCCACATCACATGCATCAACAGCCAATTTAAACTGCTTGGCATAATTCGGTGTCGCTAAAACAGACCCTGTTGTCAACACAGTTTTCAGAGTTTTGAATGCATTTTGGCACTCTGATGTCCAGTTAAACTTCTTGTTCTTTTTTAAGAGTTCAGTCAATGGAGCAACCACACTGCTAAAATTTGGCATGAAGTTCCTGTAAAAACCCATCATGCCCAGAAATCATAAAACTTCCTTTTTTGTTGAAGACACTGGGAACTCCTTAATCACCTTTATTTTTGCATCTTGTGGGCCAATCTTACCATGTCCAATAGTATGGCCTAAATATGTGACCTGTGCTTTCACAACTTCACTCAGCCAAGTTCATCACCAAATTAGCTTCCTGCAGACGATCGAATAGTTCTCCCAGATGCTGTAAGGCTCCTCCCATGTTTGACTGAATACTACCAAATCATCAAAGTACACAGCACGGTGACTCAATCCAGCAATAACCTTATTTGTTAGTCTCTGAAAGGTTGCTGGTGCACCTTTCATACCAAACAGCATGACTTTGAACTAATAGAGCCCACCTGGTGTTACAAAAGCTGAAACCTCTTTCGCCCTTTCCAATAGAGGTACTTACCAATACCTTTCAGCAAGACAATCTTTGTAATGAACTTTGATTGTCCCACTTTCTCAATGCAATTTTCCAAATGTGAAAGTATGGTATGAATCCACTTTCGTCACTGCATTCACCTTTTGATAAACCACACACAATCTGCATGTTCCATCTGGCTTTGGTACCATAGGTGAACTCCCAATTGCTGCAACTCAACTCAATAATGTCATTTTTCAGCATAAATACAATTTATTTTTGCACTTCTGATAATTTTACTGGATTCAACCTATAAGGATGTTAGAATTCCCCACCTCTGCATTATGTACAGCTACCTTTATTTTTCCTAATTTATCCCCACAGATTGTTCTATGTGACTGCAATACCTCGCAAGTCACTTTGATTCTTATCTGGAAGGTAACTCAGTGTTTCTTTCAAATTCTTAAGCACTTCCTCATAGCCAAATTGAATCCGAGGAAAATCAGTTTCAGAATCATCCACCCTTGTTTCCTTTTCCTGATTCACAGAATTTTAACGGCACAGAAGGAGGCCATTTGGCCCATCGTGTCTGCATTGGCTCTCCAAATGAGCATTATGACCGAGTGCCATTGCCCTGCCTTTTCCCTGCACCCCTGTACATTGTTTCTATTCAAATAATCATCTAATGCCCTCTTGAATGAACCTACCTCCACCACACTTCCAGACAGTGCATTCCAGACGCGAACCACTTGTGTGAACAAGTTTTTTTCTCTCATCACACTTACTTCTTTTACAAATCACTTTAAATCCATGTCTCCTTGTTCTTGATCCTTTTACGAACGGGAACAGCTCTTATCCCTATCTACTCTGTCCAGCCCCCTCATGATTTTGAACATCTCTATCAAGTCTCCTCTTTGCCTTCTCTGCAAGGAGAGCAGTCCCAACCTCTCCAATCTATCTTTGTAACTGAAGTTTCTCATCCCTGGAATCATTCTTGTAATCCACTTTCTCACATCCTTCCTATAATGTGGCACCCAGAACTGTACACAATACTCCAGCTAAGGTCCAACGAGTGTCTTATATAAATTTAGCATAACCTCCTTGCTCTTGTACTCTATGCCCCTATTAATAAAGCCCAGGATACTATATGCTTTATTAACTGCTCTCACCACCTGGCTTGCCACCTTCAATGACTAATACTTCTTTTTGGCTATCCTCTCTATCGAAGTACTTTTTGAGCACATTTATATGACATACCTTTTTGGGTTTTTCTTCTATTTGGAGTTCTTGCCAAATAATTCAATTCACTTAATTTCTTATCAATTTGGTAAGGCCCACTAAATCTGGCTTTTGATGGTTTTCCTGATACTGGCAACAAAACTAACACTTTTTCCCCAGCTACAAAGCTACGAGCCGTTGCCTTTCTATCTGCTTCTGTCGTCTTCACCTGCTGTGATATATCCAGTACATAAGAAAAATGACAGCGATATTAGGAGATGAAAAATATTACAATTTCTTGTTTTCTTGACAAGAGACAAGGGAAGGAGTGAGTGTGGAAGTGCAAGCATTATCTCCAAATAAAAATACCAGTAAAGCTAATTTGAGTAATCAAGAAGACCATAATCCCAGTAATTTAAACTCCCAAGTTTTACTAAATTGGAGACTCATCCTTTTAGGTTCTCAGATTGTAAAGTAGGAGTTCAAACTAGACATGGAGCATAAGTAAACTTGAAATAGGTATCATCCGGTACCAGTTCCAAGCAATTAACTCATTTAAATTACTGACTAATATCCAGTTGATTTTATTACCAATTGTAGTGTAGTCTTTGGCTCCTTTTAATTCTAGATTTGTTCCAGATCAATGTCCTCACCAACACTTGGCAAGAGGAGACCTCTCTCCTGATGATTGCCTCTCAGCTTTAATAAATGAGCTGGAATATATGACGATATAGGTCAGATCTTCATTCAGTGTCTTAAACAACAAAGGAAATGCTCAATCAATTAAATTCTCAGAAAGAAGCATTGCTGTACAACATGTTTTTGTTTCTGCTTCTAACTTGACATAATTTTAAGAATTTAAGTATATCAGAACAAAATTAGTTGTCCTGTTCCAAGCAGGTTCCCATGATTTGCATGTGCCTTGACCGTTGTACCACGAGTGCTGCACTAATAAAACTTTTAGTCCAGTGTATATTGCACTGGTATTTACCAGTGTAAATGGTATTTATACTTAATACTGATTACCTAGTATATTATATGGCAAAATTTGGTCATGTGATATCAGGTTATCTAATACTGTTTTATATTACTTTCTTCATGTACTTGATCTCTGCTCTTTTTGAAATGCCCTAAATAACACTAATCCAATGTTATTAGTGTATTAATGAAGTTTCCTAAAAATAAATGAAAAGAAAGTTTGCTGTGTATCTTTCCTAAATGTGTATTTCAAAAATGAGTTAGATACGTCCATATAATACAAAAGCAAAATGCTGCAGATGCTAGAAACATGAGACAAAAACAGCAAATGTTGAGAATACTCAGTTCAGACAGTGCATGTGTAGAGCGAAACAGAGTTAACATATCAGGCCATTGCTACCTTTTCCCAGTTCTAATGAAAGGTCAAAGTTATAGGTTTTAAGTAACTGAAAGGGCAGAAAAAGAACAACGGAAGGTCTGTGATAGGGAGGAAAATAAGAGAGATTAAACAATAAAAGATAAAAGCAAAATACTGCGGATGCTGGAAATCTGAAATAAAAACAGAAAATGCTGGAAAAACTCAGCAAGTCTGACAGCATCTGTGGAGGGAGAAACAGAGTTAATATTTCGAGTCTGTATAACTCTCTTATTTTAAACAACAAAAGGGTTTGTGATGCAAGGCCAAAAGGAATGATAATTTGCAGAGTAAAGAGATAAAAAGATGTGCCTGGAGGAGATGTGAATGGCAGAATGATGAACAGCTGCTTTCCAAAAGCAAAAAGGGGAGTAAACCCGCTAGCTACAAAGAAATAAGGAAACAAGATGGGGACAGAGATTATAGGCTTGACATTCAGTGGCATTACCATCACTGAATTCTCCCCTCTAAACATGCTGGGGTTACCATTGTACAGAAACTGAACTGGACCATCCATTTTTATTTGTGTGTGTATATATATATTTATATATATAATTTTTATATATATATGTATATATATATACACACATAAATTATTTATATATTTTAATATATATTCACACACACTGTGGCGAGTAGCTCACCTCCTGACTCCTTAAAGTCTGTCCACCATCTACAAGGCACATGTCAGGAATGTGATGGAATACTCCCCCTTGCCTGGATGAGTGCAGCTTCAACAACACACAAGAAGCTTCACACCATCCAGGACAAAGCAGCCTGTTTGATTGGCACCCCATACACCACCTTCAAAGTTCACTCCCTCCACTACAGAAGCACAACGGCCGCAGTGTGTACCATCTACAATTTGCATTGCAGCAACTCAGTAAGGCTCCTTTAACAGCAGCTTCCAAACCTGTGACCTCTACCACCACATGGCCTGCAGCGGTTCAAGAAGGTAGCTCAGCACTGCCTTCTCAAGGGGGATTAGGAATGGGCAATAAATGCTGGCCTAGCCACTGATGCTATCGCCCTGTGAAAGAATAAATGGAATTGTTGAACCCTATATTGAATCCGAAAGGCTGCAAAGTGCCTAATCGAAAGATAGAACGTTGTTCCTAGAACTTGCATTCAGCTTCATAGGAATGCTGCAGGAGTCCAAGGACAGAAGTCAGCATGAGAGCAAGGTGGAGAATTAAAATGACAGTTGACCCGAAGCTCAAGGTTGAACGGAGGTGTTCAGCAAAGCGGTCACCCGATCTAGGTTTAGTCTCCCTCGTGTTATGACTGATGCAGTTGGTAAAGGGGTTATTTAAAAATCCCAGAGGGAAACTTTAAGCAACTGTCATAACCTATAATTTTAAGTGTTATGTTTGAGATGTGACTCTAAATTCAGGAATCAGACCACCAGTTCTCGAGGCTTTACATTAAACTAAAGGAAACATTTTATTAAGTTACACAGGTTAAAATAGATATGCACATGGCTACAAATTACTGCGATCATAACTATTAACAAATTCCCAAACTAATCTCCATTAAGGCAACAGCAACCCATAGACTTAACTAAACATCAGGCAAAGCATTTTCACTGTATGAATTCAAAATGATGTCCTTTCACTTGGTTCCTGTGGTGCCAGTTGGAGGCTTGCAGCTGCCTTTTGATCTCACATTGTCTCTGCTCTACACACCCGAAAACTACTGAAGTTATACCTAGCAGCCCCATTGAATGTTGATTCTATTAGTATCAACGACCTCTGAACTAAACCTCTAACAATAAAACCCCTTTCACAGTACCAACTTTATTAGTAATGTAAACATATTGGTTGGTAGTTGCTAGAAAGGCATCAGTTTTCACCCACTTCTTGAATGCTCTATTCAAAAAATGCAAATGCACGCTATCTCCCTTGCACATCAAAACTAATACCCATCAAAGCACCCAGACTAGCTGGCTTTAATCCAATTAAGACACACCCGCAGACTAAACCTCTATTTTAAAAGAAAAATATTTTCCAGGATATTATATAAATTACTAGCTTCGTGACACTCATGTAGACCAGATTACATTGTGAACAGCAAATGCAGTATACTAAATTGAAAAAAGTACACGTAAATTGCATTTTCCCCTGGAAAGAGTATTTGGGGTCTTGGACAGTGAGGAGAGGAGGTAAAAGGGCATTGTTGTGTCTGCTGCGCTTAAATGGAAAGGTGCCTTGGGAAAAGGAGGGTGTTTTGGGTGAGGCTTGAAGAGTGGACAGGGCTTTAGGGAGGGAACGGTTCCTTTAGAATGTTGAAAGAGATGGGGAAGAAGTGTTTGGTGGTGGCATGCTGGAGGTTGTGAAAATAACGGAGGGTAACCTTTTGAATATGGACGCTAGTGAGGTGGACGGTGAGGACAAGGGGAACCCCATCATGGCTCTCAAAGGGAGGGGAAAAAGGGGTGAGAACAGAAGTCGAAGAAATTGGATGTACATGGCTGAGGCCCCTGTTAACTACAGGGGGTGGGGGAGTGGTGGCAGAATCCTCAGTTGAGACAAAGGGAGGGCATATCAGAAGCGCTTTATGGGCAGTTGCGTCAAGAGATGTGGGAGATGGAGAAACTGGGAGCATAAAATTGCGTCTTTACAGGAAGCAAGGCATGAGGAAAAAGTGTAGTCGAGGTAGCTGTGGGAGTGGGTGGGCTTACAGTGAATATTTATAATGTTGTGATCCTGGACCAGACACCCCAAGCTTTTGGTACAACATGGTTAGGGACCAATAACTTTTGTTTAAAGTAGACAGTTTGAGATTCAAGACACTTACTAAGAGAATAAAGCCACAAGATTCTGCACTTTTTGAACAAACAAAATAAACTTTACTATACAAGGTCAGAAGGATAAAACAATTTACAATATCTTATCTTATACGCTAACATTCAGGGTTAATATAAGGTACATGTGAATTAACAGGCAAACTGGTCAAACATACCACACTGCATAATAAGTCATTCTGACTTGAATTGCCTCAACAATGGCTCACCTTGCGGGGTTTTAATCTCATCTTCCGAGACTCCATTCCGCTGGATTCCCGAGTCTGCACTCTAGCACCAACTCACAAGCACAACTTCAGCTCTTTGGCTGCGCAGAGCAGAACATTACTGCTCCAAAGGGGTACCTTTGCCCCAACGGCCCACAGCACAGAATCACAAACTGTCTGCTGCCTTCGATTTCTAGGGTTTGTCCCAAGCTCTCACTACTTAAAATCTGCCAGCTGCAGTCCTTTTACTGCTTGGAGCCGCTTTCCTTGCTACTCTTCCTGGTGGTTCCTACCAGTGGTCTCTTACTGCCGGCGGCTCCTCCCCTGGTTTTTTTCTGTTTAACTGGGACCTCTCCCTGTCCGTGACGCTTCGATTATGATGTCCTGTTCCTTGGCCACATGATCGAGGTTTTTGCGCTGTTTTCTTTTTACGTAGTTTTCTTTTTACGCACACGCGCTGTTCTTGTGTCTTTGGCCAGAAGAATAAAATTGGTGGAATGAAAGGATATTATTGTTAGGAGATGTAACATTAGCAGCCAAGTGATACAATGGAAAATTTACATTCAAAGGAAAAGCTAAGTATAAACAGAAAGGAGTTTGTGTGTATAAGTTAGAGATATTTAAGATCTAACCAACCTATAAGCCTACAACTGTGTCTGCAAAGGAACCAAATTGCAAGGAATCTTATTTTGAATTCGTACGGTCAAACGTGCTTTGCCTGGGGATTTGTTTAAAAGTTATTATGGTAGTAATTTGTAGACATGTGTATGTGTTTAATTTGTTGTTACATTAATAAATGTTTAATTTGGCTTTATAAAAAAAAAACCTTGAGGTTCGGTGGTCTTATTCCTGAATTCAGAGCTGCATCTGAAATATACCAATTGAAAATATAGGTTATGACAGTTGTTCAAGTTTCCTTCTGAGATTTAAACAACTCAGCCTTTACCAACTGCTGTGTCATAACAGAATTTTTTTTTTAATTAACCAACTGTTCTGATTCATTAGCAATTCTTTTTCCTGTCCAAGGTGTTTTTCATGATACTTAGAGGCTTCTGATAACTTGATGTTCATCAAATTTTAATTGAAGATCTATCTTTGTTGAATTTGCTTCTACAAGTTCTTCATTGAGACATTTCAAGTTCTCATTCAAGTGTTATGTTTCCTGTGACCGACACTCCAGTGTTTTCATTAGTCCTCATTTTTCATTAGCAAACTCATCTTTTGTGCATGAAAGTTAGTTCTCTTCACTGATCAGTTTTTCCTTATGAAGCCCAATTCTTCACATACATTATTGTGTTTTTGATACTAACTTTTCTTGGCCCTGGGCTAGTGGTTCTTTCACTTCACCTTGTCTAGCCTTGCAAGCTTCGGGGTCTAACTACTGCGCAATCTGGGAACAGTCCAAGATGTCCCTCCTGCAAAATCTCTGTTTCTCTCGCCTCAACTGGCTGTGTTTCAACCATGGGGATGCTATGTCATGAAGCTATTAATGTGTATAATATTATTGAAATTTTTTTTTTAAAAATAGAGAGTTAGTCTGTGAGTGTGTTTTAATTGGATTAAAGCCAGCTGGTCTGGGTGCTTTGATGTATACTAGCTCTGAGATGTAAGAGAGGTAGAGTGCATTTGCATTTTGTTGAATAAAGCATTCAAGAAGGGGAGTGAAATCTGGAAACTAGCTAGCAGAGACCAAGCAATGTTTATATTACTAATAAAATTGGTACTATGAAAGGGGTTTTATTGTTAGAAGAGGTGGAGTTCAAAGGGGCTGGTGATACAATGAGAACTTACATTCAATGAGATGTGCTGGGTATAACAGAGGGCAGTTTTGTGTGTGCAGAGCAGAGGCAATGTAACATTGAACCCTGTAAGCCTACCACTGTATCTACAAAGGATCCAAAGGAAAAGGAGCCTCATTTTGAATTTGTAAGATGAAAATGCAGTGCCTGATGTCTGCTTAAAGCCTTTGGGTTGCTGTGGCCTTAGTGTAGATTAGTTTGGGAATTTGTTAAAACTTATGATAGTATTAATTTGTAGCCATGTGTATATATTTAACTTGTGTAAATTAATAAATGTCTCGTAGTTTGATATAAAAACCTCTCGAGAACTGGTGGTCTGATTGCTGAATTTAGAACTGCATCGCAAACATACTACTTGAAATATAGGTTATGACAGTTGTTTAAAGTTTCCCTCTGGGATTTTTAAATAACTCAGCTTTGCCAACTGCTGGGTCATAATATGTTAAGAATTTCAAACCTGCCAAATCATTACCCATTATAAAATGTATTCCTTCCATTGGTAATCTTGGAACAATTCCCACAGTAGCAATACTGTTTACTAAGTCACTTAGTAAATTAACTTTGCACAGGGGAATAGGTTCATAAGTTCCATAAAGACCCCTTATTATTACTTCCTCTTTCATCAAACTATCTGGAATACAAATCATATTGTCAGCCACCATCAATGACTAATCTGTCCCAGTGGCTCTCAAAATATTAATTTGTTCACTTGTTTTGTTGGAGGACTACGGTCACACTTCTCCCTTAGAGACAAAACCCCTGTACCCTTCAGCAACCTGCCTCATTTTAGCAGTATTCAAGGAAGAATCCCCATGACTATCCTGAGCCATATCACCTTTTCTATAAGTCCGAAGGGAACACTTTTCAATTGTACCACTGCTGAAGTTTTACCACCTGTTTCCTTTACTGGGACAACCTTTCCTGAAGACTCCTTAGGTGTCCTTTATTAGTGACACTGATTTACTGTTCAGCTTCCAACAATTTACTTTTACATGCCCCATTTTAGGGCAACAAAAACATGCTAGTTTCTTTGCATCATTTTTATTCTCTACATTATTATTCCTATTGACTGGAACAGCTTCTCTTAAACCATGTAGCCTAAGCTTTTCTTTAGCCAGTTCATACATTTTAATTTCTTTCTCTCTCTGGAATCCAACTCAAGGTTTCGCCTTTCCATTTCTTTTGCTCTATCGTTTTCCTTTTTTCTAGTTTGAGCTTTTTCATCTGCAACTGAATTTCAAGTTTGGTTGTACCTGTGTCAGACTTTTCCTCATCTAATTCCAAATGCTGTGCTATTACCTCAACTATGTCTGCTTTCTTAGCCCCAGCTTTTAATTTTAGCTCTAACTCCTCTGCTAGTGCCATTAACCTAGCATTGGTTAATTGTTGCAAATCACTCAGGAATAAATCTTTCCTCTGCAGAAAAGTCATAGCAATTGACAAAGCCATTCTGCTTTTCAATGAGTGGTAAAATTGACCATGGACTAACCTTAACTTCAGCAAGTACCAGCACTCATATTTGCCCATGGATTTGAAATCCCGCAAAAGTCCCAAATTTATGTTATATTCTTGATCAGACTGCACTCCCCCTCCAAGTTTTTGGTGTGATCCAGTTAGGGGCTAGTAACTTTTTTTTAAAGTAGACAAAGTTTGAGATTCAAGACACTTGCTGAGAGAATAAAGGCAGAAGATTCCATGATTTTTGAATAAACAGAATAAACTTTACTGTACAAAGTCAGACAGATAAAACAATTTACACTATCTTATACTCTAACATTCAGGTATATTATGAGGTAAATGTGAATTAACAGGCAAACTGTGGTCTAACATCCATACTGCACATTAAATGACAAATGCATTCACTGTTTTCTCAGCAGACGTCAGTAACTACTGTGAGTCAACCAATTCAGTTGAAATTCTTTCGTCTCACGAGGGATTCCAGTCTTTCCCTTAGAAGACCTAGCCTTGGAATTCTCTCTGAGAGGGAAATTCTCTCCAAATGTCACTCAGACTTGGACTGCCTCAATGATGGCTCACCTCACAGGGTTTTATTCGCGTCTCTCGAGGCTTCATTCCCCTGGATTCCAGAGTCTAAGCTCCAGCACAAACTCTCAAGCACAACTTCAGTTCTTTGGCTGGGCCGAGCAGAACACTACTACTCCAAAGGGGTATCTTTGCCCCACAGCCTGCAGCATGGAATCAACAACCTTCTGCTGCCTTCTTGGATCTCCAGGGCTTCTCCCGAGCTCTCACTACTTTGTCTGTCAACTGCAACCCTTTTATTACTTGGAACCTCATCCTCGCTCCTCTTACCACTGGTCTCTTCCTACTGGTGGCTTCTTCCCCGATTCCTTCTGTTTAACTGGGACCTCGCCCTGTCCCCTCTCTGGGATTACCTTTGGGACCTCTTCCTGTCCCCTCTCTGGGATTACCTTTGGGACCTCTTCCTGCCCCCTCTTGCCGTCCCCTGTTTTGGACTCTTTTTGACTATGTTGCCCCACTCCTTGGTCACATGATTGGGATTTGCGCACCATTTTCTTCTTACGCAGGTGCACTGGGCCCGTGCCCCCGGCCGGAAGAACTGTAAACACTGGGCTGTGCATGCGTTGCCTGCTCCTAGTCGTTTCCTGTGTGGAAACTCCTGGAGCATGCTACGACTTGTAGTTCCCGGCCTCTGCTCCAGGATAAGGTAAATCGGGATTTTTTGATAATAGTCTGTTCTCAGAAATGGAAGCAGAGAAGTTGAGGAAGGAAAGTGAAGATGAGGAAAGGAAGAATAGCAAATGGACCATATAAGGTGAGAAGGGGACAGTAGGTGATGGATCATGTGAAGGCGAGAGAAGGGTGAAAACGGGAAGCAAAGTTGATGAAATCACATACATCCTTATTTTTTTTCCATTGCTCCAATGTACATCTTTTTTCATACTTCAAAAATCATTTTGTTCACCAAAGTCTTTAAATTAGCATACTGAAAACACAAAAAAGTGTGGTCCCATCATTCAGTTTCTTTCCTGGCATACTGCATTGTTCATACCATTGCAACCTTTCAATTAGACTGCACAACCTCCCGAGGCTGTTTGCCATTTCCTTGCATAGCGTAGTCCAAAATGCCTTTATCATCTACAACTATTCAATGCAATTTGACATGTTTTTTCTAAAAAGAAAGGAATCTTTGAACTCCTTCGGAATTTGTGCATGAGACCTTTATGCACGCATCACTAGCTACAAACTTTATTTATTTGAATACTGCCATAGAAAATTGATTTGTGGCATGTAGATGCTAATCCATTCTGTTAGATAACGTAACATGTATTGGTTTTTGTCAGAAGGTACCTTGATTTAATATACGGGGTTTCTGTTTTAAACACTCTTCTGTAATGGTTTTTCCTACTTAATTTTTGACATACACATCGATCTTCTTACTTTAATAGAATGGTAAACCTTGCAGAAGCCACTGAAAATGATTCTATTTTACTACAGGAAGACAAAGTAAAAAGTGAGAATGTTTTGGGGAGCAGTCAGGACATTTACTGCTGGATTTTCAAGATTTGGAAGATCTCACTGTTGTATTGTAGCATTATAAAGAAATGTTAGCATTTTTAAACAATTGTAGCTGTAGAAAATCAGTATACATTACCTGTTGGTGAGTTATCATTTAGAAATGCTGTTTTGCATCTAGCAGTTTCATCCAAAATTCCTGAGTGTGTGAAGTCATTTCCACCAACTGTATATCTTCTGATACGATTTTTATGATGTTTTGCATCATCAGGTGCTACAACTTAATAATGCGGAAGTCTTAATTTTGAGGATCAGTAATTTTGACACGGATTTGTGATAATACCCATGAAAATGATATTTATAGGGAATGGCATTTTCAACATTGAGGTGTTGCGAAAATAAAAGTTCTAGCTGACATTTGAAACTGATGCCCACTAGTGTTTAGGATGGTATTCTTATGCTGCAGAGAGTTTATTAATGTATGTATGTGCTTTCTGAAAACTTTATAAGGAGAAATTGGATCCTCCTATGCCTGTTTTCAATCATGCAACAGCCCAAAGTGCTGTCTCCTGAACCCTATGGACTCCTGAAGTACATCTGACCACTTATTGGGTTAGCCGATTTTTCAGGTGCCCCTGGCAGTTGCCTAAAATTGGCTTCATATGTACATAAAGGGGCCTCATACTGATTATATACATATGTAAATCCCTGTTTCCAGAATTATACCAGGCCTGCTAAACTTAACACCGTTAAGCTAAATTTAGGGCAAACCTTGTACCTCATGGCTCAGTTGCATTATTGGTGGTAATGCCCAAAAAATGGGCCTTAACCATTTTTTCCCCATTCCCTTTTCTATTAATAAGTGCATTTTGATAATTATAGAACACCATTCCACTTTTAAATTTTGCTCTTGTTATCATACCTTGTATTTGACCACATTGTATCTGTGATACAATCAGCATAAACCTGCTATATGAAACAGACCTGACAAGAGGAGTGTTATTTCATAGAATATTGTTTGAGGGATTAATTTAGTAATTATGCCTTTATTTTAAGCTGTTGATAAGAGCCATAGAGCTTTTTTTGTTACAGCTTCTATAATTTATGAAAGAAATGTGCCTTGTGACAAAAGTGGCAATTCTGAATTTTGCTGCTTGTGTGCTGGGTAAATATGTTCTTAGACTTCGCTACTGTTTTCAGTTTAGTCAGCGGAAGGCACCCTAAGGATATTTTCCCACCCATTCCATGTGGAAGTGATTGGCATCTGTTGCGTGTGGGAGTATGAATTTGGGCCAGAAAGTTGCAATGTGGGAGATCATGAATATGAGCTTTGCCTGAGCATTATGGCAGCCTTTTGTCATGAAAAACAGTGCCAGAGTAGTTCAGTCACTTTTTCATACTGAACATTGAGGAGTTGAGGAGTTTCTATTTTCGAGTGACAGTCTTTGCCACAGGTGGTACAGGTATAAATTATAGAGCCAGATGATTGAGCCACTCAATATTGGCTCTTGAAATCTGAAGCATTTTATTTCCTCTTGGCTCTCATCTCTTTATCACTGAGCTGCCTCTCATCAGCTTCTGGCTCTCCGATGCAGCACAACCCTCAATGTGAGGCTGGAGTGGTGAGAAGAAAGACCAATTAATACAAAGTTAAAGCTGGACAATTCTCTAATGTGCTGGACCACATGGTCAAATGAGGGCTTGTTACCACCAATATACCACATTGCAAGTTTCTGATTTTGATTATGGCATTGGAGAGAAAAACATCTTGGTACATTACCCCAGCTATAGCACTTGTTATTGTGATTATGAATTTCAAAAGGCATTTTCATCTTTTTCAGGCTAAAAACTCGCATAGTTATAAAAGTCATCTATATGAGGATTATTGGTTACTAAACCTCAATTGTCAAAGTCTTGGGAGCAGATTGTTTACGTACCTTCTGTGAGTGTAGTGCAGAAAGGTTTGAAGAGGGGGAGGATGGTAAAGTTGTTTGAAATGTGTTTAGGGGTAACCAGCAGGAAAAGTTTATCACTGATCTTGCAGTGGATAACTGGAACAGGATAGCATCTCTTTAATGGAATTATCATCAACTACATATGCAACTATTTTAAATTATTTTGGCAAAACACTTATGCTTTGCAAGAAAAGTCTCTCCATTTGGAATAGATGATGTGTATGGTAAGATTACTTGAGGTTGTTGCTTTTAAGAGCAGATTTATTATTGCCACCTGGTGGTGGACCATACAAAAGCAGACACATTGATCATTACTGTTTGAGTCTCCATAATTAGTCATGAAGTACTTTACAAATAGGGGAAAATATTTAGTAAAATGGAGGTACGAACATGTAATTTACATGGAAAATGGATATATTAAGCACAGAACTGTTAGCTTAGTGAGATGAAATAACCAACAGTCTTAATCAAATAAGCAAGCCTATTGTACACCATAATCAAATTGAGGGAAAATGCTGGAATTTCTGCAGGGGTTCTTTCAATTTCAGCAGAAAATGATTGCAGACCTTAGAGGAGCAGCATAAGCAATTGTTCATGCTGTTTTCTGTTGCAGTAATGATGGATGACTGACAGAATATTTGCAAAAGTTCTACGTTGAAGTTTCATTGATTGTAAAAGCAAGAGATTCTTGAGTAATCAGTATATTCCAATCTCTTCGAATATGTCAGCTTTCCCATGATGTTGTTCGTTGGTAGGCCAGGGCCTTGTGCTTGTTTTCTGATTTTTATCCCTTGATCTTGTACTTTTTGCTCTGAAGCAGCAGCCTTTTTCTAAAATAGTTGAGTATTCTGTAAGTTTACCCAATATTGATTTTAAGAGTTTTAAGTAGTTAAAGGGAAGAAACTGTAGTTATTCAAATTGCCCAAATGTACATATGCAATACAACAGTCCTGGACTAAAATTATATTACTTCGGTTGCCAAGCCTCAGTGGGATGAGATGGTCTCCTGCAGTGAATCTAACATCTTAAGTGCTTTTTTGAATCAGACCATGACCTGATTCTAAAGTTATACACTTAGACTTTGATATCAATGTGCATTTGAAATTGCTTTGCATTGGTACAAAAGTAGCAGTAAAAATGTAGTCTTGTATTCAAACTAATAGTTTATAATTTGTTATTCCTACTGTTCACAGCTTTTCGTTTTGTTTTCCTCTTTGCTCAGCATTTTCTTTTTCCTTTCGTCCTTAACTCTTGGCATTTGAGTTCTCAATTCTTTTTTCTTACTATAAACTCTATTCTTCCTCTCTGTTTGTTCTCTCTTCTGCTTTATTGTACTTCATTTTTGCTCTGTGACCTGATTTATCTTCACTTCCAAGCATACCACCAAAAATGCTGATCTCATCATCAATCAGCAAAAAACAGCGACGAGTGCAGAGTAGTTCCTGTCTGAGGAAATAGTGCATGCACAGTGGCTCTAAAGATAAGGAAAATGGAAATCCAAAGTCTTCCTCCAATTTATTTTGCAAATGGGATTTTTTTTTAAGCTACTGAACTGCACTGAATTTCTTCAGCTCAAATTTCATGTTCACTAAAAAGCAACTTATCAGCACAGACATGGAACAGTTTACACTATCTACAGACATGTTGAACATAAAACTTTTAAATCTATTCTATTAAATCTTTCTCACTCTCTGGGGGTCTCCCTCTCCTCCAAGCTGGCTTCGGCACAGAGAGCAACATCGATTGAGTGATGTTGCACTTCTTTTACCTGTCCCTTGCCCCTTCCCAAGACCCCATCACTCTCTTACTTCCCTTTGCTTGTTCTTGTGCTGCTTCCTATCCCTTCAGTCCACATATCCTATCTCTCCCCACCCCTACTCCAACACAGCTGGATCTGGGAAAATGGCTCATTCTGGTATAAATAGACTGTAATGTAATCAGTGCTGTTAAAAACAAAAGAGGAACTTATTGACCACAGAGTGGGTGAGGGAGTAGGACACGTGGCTTAGGCTGTGCTTTGGCTGAGGCCCATTCAAAGTAATAGGAACCAAGTTTGAGGAATGGGAGGGGCAAGATGGTGGACATATGCAGTGCTAACAACAGACAAGGGAGGACGGAAACCATGGTAGTGGTGGTAGAAGTAAATATTTGAGGTTGTGTTAACAGGTACAAAATGAAGAATGGAATCAGCTGATTGTGATTGGTTGTTGAACTTAATTCAAATACTTTTTCCAGTTAAGGCCAAACCACTTGGGAAAAATAAATACAGTTTCCATGAACAAAGTAAACCATCTGCTATAAATGTTGAATTGACATGTTAATGATAGAGAAGGAGAATGAGATTAGCTGGCCCATCTTTGGTTCTAAGATCTCAATCAACCCAACAAGCAGCAAAATAAGCACCTTCTGATCCTTAGACCTACTGATGCCAAGTCAGGCTCTTGTTGAGCTATTCTCAAGCTACTCTTTAACCTTTCATAGTTGTTCCTGTCTGACTTTGAAAGACTTATCACTAGAACCAGAAATCTCAGATCTCGAAGTGAAGTGAGAAATATCGAAGGGTCATGAGGACTCGAAACGTCAACTCTTTTCTTCTCTGCCGACGCTGCCAGACCTGCTGAGTTTTTCCAGGTAATTCTGTTTTTGTGTTGAGAAATATTGGGCTCCCCAGAACAGATAATTCCTACTAACTAAAAATATAATGCTTTGATTTTACTGAGTTAATGTTCAAGTTATGTTCTTATGTGCCTGTAAAAGGGAGTTGGATTTGCAATTTTAATAACTTGTCCCTATCTATTCTGATAGCATTCTGAAGGGTTTTCTCCCAGTCAGTAGGGAGCTCAAGTACTGCCAAGTTTGTTTCCAATCAAAAGTTATTCATTATTGCCTATTTCCTTATTGAACCATTTTCTCGTTGGGCACAGTTGTTTTTGTATTTGATGTGGTTTTTTTGTGCTTTTGTGGGGGTAAAAAACTAGGATAAGTCCTACTTTTCTTGGTTTGGTGATCCTTTCAGTTCAGGTGTTTAATTCAGTTGCACACATATATATGCTGTGGATTTAGTCTAGTGAATTTGAGCAGGTCCCAGTCTGAAGATGTTGATGATGAACACTGGCACCTTTTGAAATTTCAAACAAAAAGTATGAGCACCAAGAGAGATTGACATTTTGTGCTTCACTTTCCTCAGTTTGTTTTTACAATCAGGACAGCAGCATCATGAGGCAGATCCTGTTGCTTGAAAAATGGATAAGAGAAAAGAAGGAAGCAGGCATTCTGCATTGCCTTTAAACCAGGATAATGTTTTTCTACCATTTATTAGTGGAACTGACTTGTCAACAATGATTGAGGGGGTCAGGAGGGAGCAAGGGGTCGTGAGAGGCTGCGAGCAAAAAGATGGTATGTTTTTAAAAAACAGACTGAGCATGCCCAATACAGTGAGGTTCTTGATGCGTGTGCAGGGATTGCGCTATAACAAAAATGGAAGCAGCTTTATGTAGATAAGTTCCGTTATTTACAAATCACGCTATTAGAATTTGCTTTAAATGGGGAGGTTTTTGTTGTGTGTGTGTGGAGGGGGGGGGGGGGGGTGGGGGGTGGAGTACCCATATAGAGGGAGAAAAATCCTGAAATTCACTCCCGACTTGTACTATGCAATAATTATGATACAGGCTGGGATGAATTTCAGGATTTGACTGAAATGAAGATCAAATCACATTTGTTTAGTTTAGTCTCAAATTGGGCAATGAAGGAACCTTTTATAACCTTGCATTCTAGTACTTAAGTAAAGCATTTCAAGCAACTAGTTTGAGCTTTTTTTCCCTGCTTGGGCTACTTTATGTTCATAGGTCTACGCTAACAAAGATGCATAAACAACTAATGCATCAAATGTTAATACAGTATTTGTACTTTTTTGTTCCATATCAGATCAATGTCCTTCAGTCCAAGAGAAGATCTGAGGTTTTAAAATCGGTAAGCTTTTGTCCTCTTAAAAGTCATTTGGCTGGTGATTTTTATTTTTATTATCCTTAAGCCTGTTTAGATAGCCTCATTGGATGCCATTTTCGCTTTTAAGTGCTGATTGTTTAATATGTATGTCATGTAGCCATGATGAATTTATGTTCAGTACAATTTTTTGATTTGAATTGACACAGTTGCTTCAATGTCTTGACCATGTTTTTAAAAAAAATATAAACTTTTAAATTTGAACTCTGACCTTTTAAAGGAGTCATGTTCAAAATGTATGTATCGTAAGCAATCGTTCTTACACAACATTGAGACGAATGTTTGCAGTGGAATTTTAATCATTTATGTCAGCTGCTTTGTAAAATAACAATGCACTGGCATTTTAACCTATTTTGTTTAAGTATACTTCCAATAAAGTAACCTTAATATTGAAGTCGTGTTATGAAAACTACAGCTGCTTATAAAAGTTTGTTTTGTTTTGAAGACTTGCATTCTCCTAAAAACCGTGTTTGATTCTATGGAACAGTCAGACTTCTCTCTGTATTATGGTATTGCAGAGTGTTCTAAAATGTTACTACCAGATAAATTTAAACCTGCTCTATTTACACTTGTCGCAATAACATTTGAATCAGGTGAGGCCATTACTGCGACATAACTTCCCATCTTTGACAAGTCATGTTAAATGTGAATCCTAAGCTCCTACACCAGCCCTGCAGTCATTTGTTGACTTTACTTCTCTCCTTTCCACTTAGCCCTTGGACTCTTCATAGTGGATCACCAACCTCCATCTCTGTCCACGTTTTCCTCCAGAATATCCACTCCCTTTTGAACAAGGCGTCATGGATAATTAGATTGACTACACAGCCTTGACAAAAACTTTGCACTTTAATATAGCCTTCCTGACTGCCAGTACTTCCTGACTTACATAATTATGAACATATGAATTAGGAGCAGGAGTAAGCCCCTCTGCCATTCAATAAGCCACCCCTGATAACCTTTCACCCCCTTGCTTATTGAGAATCTATCTACCTCTGTCTTAAAAATAAAGACTCTCTCCCTCAAATACCCTGTATAACTGAAGCATAACTTCCCTACTTTTGTATTCAATTCCCCTCGCAATAAATGATAACATTATATTAGTTTTGTGAATTGTTTGCTGTACCTGCACACTAACCTTTTGCGATTCATGCACTAGGATACCCAGATCCCTCTGCGTCTCAGAGCTCTGCAAACCCTCATCATTTAGATAATATGCTTCTCATTTATTCTTCCTGCCAGAATTGACAGTTTTACATTTTCCCACATTATACTCTATTTTCCAGATCTTTGCCCACTTACTTAACCTTCTATGTCCCTTTGTAGCTTCCTTATGTCCTCTTTACAACTTACTTTCCTACTTATCTTTGTGTCATCAGCAAATTTAAGAACCATACCTTCTGTCCCTTCATCCAAGTCATTTATATAAATTGTAAAAAGTTGAGGCCCCAGCACACCACACATTACATCTTGCTAATCAAAAAAAACCCATTTATGCCTCCAGTTTCCTGTTAGCTAGCCAATCTTCTATCCATGCCAATATGTTAACCCCATATTATAAGCTTTTATTTTCTGCAATAATCTTTGATGTGGCACCTTATCAAATGCAGTCTGGAAATCTAAGTACAGCACATCCACCGGTTCCCCTTTATCCACAGCACATGTGACTACTTCAAAGAACTCCAATAAATTGGTTAAACATGATTTCTCTTTCACAAACATATATTGACTCTTCCTGATTGTCTTAAACTTTTCCAAGCACCCTGCAATAACATCTTTAATAATAACCTCTACATTTTCCCTATGACAGATGTTAAGCTAACTGGCCTACAGTTTCCTGCTTTCTGCCCCCCTCCTTTTTTGAATCGCGAAGTTACATTTGCTATTTTCCAACCTAATGGAACCTTCCCTGAATCTAGGGAATTTTGGAAAATTAAAGCCAATACGTCAACTATCTCCCTCGCCATTTCTTTCAAAACCCCAGGATGAAGTCCATCAGGACCTAGGGACTTTTCAGCCTACAGCTTCAGCAATTTGCTCTGTACCCACTGCCCTGGTGATTGTAATTCCCTTGAGTTCCTCCCTCCTTGCCTTCCATTTCCTAATATACAGCTATTTCTGGGATGTTACTTGCATCAGTCTTCACTATAGAGGATACAAAATACCTGTTCAATTTATCTGCCATTTCCTTATTTTCCATTATTAATTCCCCAGACTCACTTTCTATAGGAGCAATGCACAATTTGTTAACTCTTCTCCATTTTAAATATCTATAGAAACTCTTACTGTTTGTCTTCATATTTCTAGCTACCTTTCTCTCGTACTCTAATTTTTCCCTCCTTATTAACCTTTGTCATTCTCTGCTGTTTTTTATATTCTGTCCAATCTTCTGACCTGCCACCCAGCTTTGCACAATTATATGCTTTCTCTTTAAGTTTGATACTATTTTTAACTTTTTTAGTGAACCATGGGTCCTCCCCTTGGAATTTTTCTTTTTTGTTGGTAGGTAGCTATTCTGTGCATTCTGAAATCCCTTAAATGTCTACCACTGCACCTCTATGGACCTATCACTTAACCTAATTTGCCAGTTCACTTTAGCTAGCTCTACTTTCATGCCCTCATAATTGCCCTTATTTCAGTTTAAAATACTAGTCTTAGAATCACTCTTCTCTCCCTCCAACTGAATATAAAACTCAATCATTATATGACCGCTGCAACCTAGAGATGCCTTCACTATGAGGCTATTAATTAATCTTATCTTATTGTGCAATGCTGGGTAAGTATAGCCTGCTCTCTTGTTGGCTCCAGAATGTGCTGTTTTAAGAAACTATCCCTAAAACATTCTATGAATTCCTCATCTATGGTACCTTTGCCCACCTGATTTTTCCAGTCTATATGCAGATTAAAATCCCCCATGATTATCACCATACCGTTCTGACAAGTTCCCCATATTCCTTCCTTTAGTCACTGTTCTACTGTGTTGTTACTCTTAGGGGGCCTGTATACAACTCCCATAAGTGATTTCCCTTGTGACTTATCATTTCCCATCTCTACCCAAACCGCTTCTATATCCTGGTTTCCTGAACTTAGGTCATTCCTCTCCATTGTGCTAATACCATCATTAATTAATAGAGCTACCTCTCCACCTTTTCCTACCTTCCTGTTCTTCCTAAATGTCATTTACCTTTGAATATTCAGATCTCAATCTATGTCATCCTGTAGCCGTGTCACTGTAATGGCTATCAGATCATACTTATTTATTTCAATTTGCGCTTTCACTTCATCTGTTTTGTTTTGAATGCTGCGTGCATTCACATACAGAGCCTTTAGTTTAGTCCTTTCATTATTTTTGTAAGTTCCAGCCTTATCGATTGATTTAGTGTTAGGATTGTACTCTGTCCCTTACTGTCACGGTCTGTTGATCATTTCCCATATTAATACCTTTCTCTCTTGCCTTGTCTCTTCTCCTTGATTGACCACATCTTCCCAAATTTGATCCCTTACCCCCACTATTTAGTTTAAGTCCCTCTCTACTTCCCTAGTTTTGCGGCTCGCTACAACACTGGTCCAAGCATGGTTCGGGTGTAGACCATCCCAATGGTATAGCCCCCACTTATGGTGCCAGTGCCCCCAAACCAGAACCCACTTCTCCCACACATCTCTCTAAATTTTGTTTACCCTATGCCAATCTGCATGTGGCTCAGGTAATAATCCAGAGATTATTACCTTTAAGGTTCTGCTTTTAAATTTAGTGCCTAGCTCCTCATACTCTGTATGCAGGACCTCTTTCCGAGTTATACCTATGTCATTGGCACCTACGTGGACCACAAATGAATCCCTTCCTTCCCATTGCAAGTTCCTCTCCAGCCCTGAGCAGATATCCCGTACCCTGGCACAGGGCAGACAACACAGCCTTCTGGATTCTCGCTCTCGACTGCAGAGAACAGTGGCTATCTCTCTGACTACACTGTCCTCTACTACCACTACATTCCTTTTTGCTCCCCCTGCTTGAATGGCTTCCTGCACCATGGTGTAATGGCCAGTCTGCTCGTCCATCCTGCCTAACTCTCTATCATTCACACAGGTTGCCAGCACCTCAAACCTGTTTGATAGTTGCAAAGTCTGAAGCTCCTCCATTACAGTCTGCACATTCCCTTGACCTGCCTCACTCATGCTTACAACCTCCTGTCCTTCACCACTGACCAAAACTGATGGCCCTATTCTAAGAGGTGTGACTACCTTCTGGTACAAGGTGTCCAGGTATTTCTCCCCCTCCCTGATGTTGTGCAGTGTCTGCAGTTCAGCTTCCAGATCAGTAGTCCTGATCCAGAATTCCTCTCACTGCTTACACTTTGTGCAGACCTGTTTGTCCTGGATCGCGTTGACATCCAGGAATACCCACATTTCACAGCTGCAACACAACACCTGTCCTGCCTTTGTTACTTATGGTATTTGCATTTTTGCCATCCATAGACTCGACTATTCCGATGTTCAAAGTCTGATCCCCTGTCCTGCACCAATGAACTTGAGCTCATCAGAGTTTATGCTACCTGTTATTTAACCCACTTCTAGAATCCTTTACCCTTTACCTCTGTGATTGCTGACTTAAATTTGCTTCAGGTCTTCTGATATCTTCAATTTAAAATTCTCATTCTTGCTTTTCTACATTAAAGGTGCTATATTAATAAAAATTGTTGATAGTCTTCTCTTTCTTAACCTATCCAAGGGTGGCATGTAAAGCATTCTGGAGGTGACCATTAATTTTTTTTTCAATCTAGTGCCTCACTCCTTAAACACTTTCTGCAAGATTTTGTTTGTACTTCTATGGTTCCAACATGAACCATGACTTTATGCTGCTCGTCTTCCATTCCTATAGGTTTTGCCATCTCCCTGTGAGATCCTTTACCCTGGGACTCGAATTCAAACGTCACAAATGCAAAAAGTGGCATCTAGTCCCCTAACTATAGAATCTTTTTTAAAATTCATTTACGGGATGTGGGCGTCCCTGGCTAGGCCTGCATTTATTGCCCATCCCTAATTGTCCTTGAGAAGTTGGTGGTGAGCTGCCGTCTTGAACTGCTGCAGTCCCTGTGGTGTAGGTACACCTACAGTGCTGTTAGGGAGGGAGTTTCAGGATTTTGACCCAGTGACAGTGAAGGAACAGCAATATACTTTCAAGCCAGGATGGTGAGTGACTTGGAGGGAAACCTTGAGGTGATGGTGTTCCCATGTGCCTGCTGCTCTTGTTCTTCTAGATGGTAATGGTCGTGGGTTAGTAAGGTGCTGCCTAAGGAGCCTTGGTGAGTTCCTGCAGTGCATCTTGTAGATGGGTGCACACTACAGCCATCGTTGGTAGTTGGTGGAGGCAGTGAATGTTTGTGGACAGGGTGCCAATCAAGCGGGCTGCTTTGTCCTGAATGATGTCAAGCTTCTTGAGTGTTGTTGGAGCTGCACTCATCCAGGTAAGTTGAGTGTATCCCATCACATTCCTGATTTGTGCCTTGTAGATAGTAGACATGCTTTGGTGAGTCAGGAGGTGAGTTACTCGCTGCAGGATTCCTAGCCTCTGACCTGCTCTTGTAGCCACACTATTTGTATGGCTAGTCCAGTCCCGTTTCTGGTCAATGTTAACCCCATGATGTTGATAGTGGAAGATTCAGCAATGGTAGTGCCATTGAACGCCATGGGGTGATGGTTAGATTCTCTCTTTTTGGAGATGGTCATTGCCTGGCACTTGTGTGGTACCAATGTTACTTGCCACTTGTCAACCCAAGCCTGGATGTTGTCCAGGCCTTGCTGCCTTTCGACATGGACTGCTTCAGTATCTGAGAAATTGCAATTGGTGCTGAACATTGTGCAATCATCAGCAAACGTTCCCACTTTTGACCTTGTGCTGGAAAGAAGACCATTGATAAAGCAGCTGAAGGTGGTTGGGCCTAGGGCACTATCCAGAGGAACTCCTGCAGTCATGTCCTGGAACTGAGATGTTTGACCTCCAACAACCAGAATCATCATCCTTTCTGCTAGGTATGACTCCAACAGAGGAGAGTTCCCCCCCACAATTCCCATTGACTCCAGTTTTGCTAGGGCTCTTTGCTGCCACACTCAGTCAAATGCTGCCTTGATGTCGAGGGCAGAGTTACCCTCACCTCACCTAGGAGTTCAGCTCTTTTGTCCATTCTGCTGCTTGGTGCTTGAAGCGAGAACTGTGAAGGTTGCAGGCAGTGACATTCAAACAGCTGTGCCACAGCCCAACATGTGTTTCAGTATGCAAACATGCAGCTAGGTTTTGTCAAAGAAAATCCCATGAAGCTCTTTTAACATTGCCACATGCGTATCATTTCATTTGAAAGTTGCTGCCTGAAATTACGCCCTACTGTGGAAGGCACATGATGCATATTAAACATTTAAATATCGGTACGGTGCTTTCCCTTGAGCATTGGTCAATATGTAACAGGGTATGAGAAAACAATATGTCATACTTACATTATCCACTTAAGTGTTGATTGCTCATTGTATTTGGATTCAATTCTGAAGATATCTTTCAAATTTAGTGCCAGTGTCTTTGAGCGGTATAGACCACATTGATAGGTTGTGCCACATTCTGACACACTTTTGATTGTTGGACGGATGCCCTGGAATGAAAGCAAAGTATCTTTCCTTACTTACGACAGCGCAAGAACGCTGAGACTTTACTTTGCTGTTGTTCCATTATAAGTTTGTAGAGTACAAAAAGTTAACAGTCATTTACCCAAAATTTGACCTTTTTAAAAGTAAAAAAAAACAGCTGCCGCTACATTGAACATCCTTGTCCCTGAATTTACAACCTTCCTGTAACTGGCAAACCGCTTGTGACAAAATCTGAACAGTTAGCTTTTGAACCTGGGTGAAGTAAGAATTGGATATTTAACGTGCAAAGTTCCAGAACCATCTACAACCATTGTGGTAAAATCTGTTTAATCAACTCTGAATTATTAAAATAAGCATTTAAAATCAAATGTTACCTTGAATGAAAAATGTGCAAATATACACTTTTGCAAGTAATACTCTTGGAGTGGAAGTTATGACTTGGTAAAGAATGTTAAAAATGTAATCTAGCGTAAGAATTTAAAAGTGTACTTTGGTTTTGTGTTTTTTTCATATGCTGCAGGTTGTATTGTAAGAATTATTTTTGGAATGCAAAAGATCTGTTACTTAGTGCTCCTTACGTGACCCATTTGTGAAGATTTTGCACTGGACAGATCCAGGATGCACGGGACCAGAGGTGCACTCTGCTGTGTCCTTGTCTCTCCTCTTGTCATGCAAGTGAGGGAAGCCAGCCTTCGCTCTTACCTCCCATCATTTATGCTGTTCCAACACTGATTACCAGGACTACTCACCTCCCCTCCTGATGGTGTAATGACCAAACAGAAGGCCTACACCATTATCAGAATGGTGTTCTTTGTGTGGGCACATGGCTCTAAGTAGATCTTTAAAATTGATGCTGTAGTGACATATGCTGCTGACATTTATAGTTCATTTGCTCATGAAACATCGGTGTATCTTTCTTAGTAATTGTCAAAATATCAGTTTGTGGTCTTAAAATTGCCAGTCATTCATTTTGATTAAAGATATTTAAAACTATGAAAATTTGTGTTCATTTGATCTTCATTATATTCTATACAATGTTATTTTTGTTAGATGAAGTAAAACGTGTTGGCAGTTAAGTTTTTGTTTCTTCATTTCACTTCTAGATGTTGTCCTTTATGTATGCCCATCTTACATTCTTTCATCAAGGATATGACCTCTTTATGGAATTGGAGCCTTACATGAAGGAGTTGGGAGCACAGGTAAGGCTTCAAACCAGTGCAATAAATTTAGGCATTCTTAGGTTGGAATTTTTAAAATATAAATTCTTTGCACAGAGGGTAGGAAATATGTGCAATAGACTGCCGAGGGGGCAGTGGAAACAAAATAATTTTATCCGAGAGAGTGACATATTTTGGCAGTAGGGTATTGGAAGTAAAGGGTATTAAGAAGTTTGATTTTTAGGACTGACCCAGTGGATGGTAATTTCCAGTTCTTTATAAAACTTTAATTCTCAATGTTTTTTTCTGATCTATGATACACATATTTGTATAAAAAGCTAAGTTAGTCTGTTTTAGTTTGCTGAAAGATTGGGATCCAGTTTGCTATAGGTTAAGTTTGTAATATGTTGGGATTTTGAAATGAAATAATTTGAAATTTGGAAATGCTTATATTTTCATTTTGAAATCCACTTTGAGGTGCAGGACAGCAATCCTGTGATTCCATGCTTTTAGCTTGTGCTGAATTACTTGGATAGTTGTCAGTATTTTATCTGAAAGTTGCTTGAAGTTACTTTCTTGTCAGAGACTTTAATAAGTTTACTGCTTTGAATAAGCAACAGCTTGCTTTTATGTAATGTATTTAACGTGAAAAATGTGACAAATGCTGCGCAGTAAAGCAAGCTTGTGTCAAGTTAGAAAGGAAGACTGAAGACTTCAGAGATCAGATTTGAGGAGGAGGAACAGGGGGAGAGTTTTAGTTCAAAACAAAATAGTGGACAGTTTATGTCAACAATGATCTTATTTTGAATAATAGTTTCCAAATAAAAATTATAACTACATTTTACCACCTACATTGAACAACAATTTAAAGTTTGAGTTTCAGAAATAGTATAGAACCACCTGAAAACTTAACATTCAAGTTTTATTTAGGGAAAGCTAACTTTAGGAACATTCCAAAACCTAATTAAAATCATCTTTAATACCCTTTTTAAATCACTTGAAGTGCATTTCTGTTTGAATGTTCAACATGCAAATGTTAAGACACCAGATCAATTTGTATACAGCCTATCTATCCTTCATTGAATTATGATTTAGCCCTCAGGTTTTCAAGATTATTCAACTATTCAGCCTCAGCTGGATGTGGGTAGATCATTAGATTTGTGAAGTGCATTATTTGTTCAGATTAAAGCTTTATAAATCTCTCGTTTTGTGAAAGCTAATAGCAAAAATACCTACTTGGGTACAGCTTTCTTCAAATTATGACGTTACAGTTATATTACAAATATGGTAGAAGCATGTAGGAACTATAATTAGTTTCCTTTTTCTGTAGGTATTGAGAAATTTGGGAATGTTAACACTTCTTGAAACAATGTCTTTTTTTTCCCAATGTCCAGTCATTCTAATGTATTTAGAGTTTTTAACAATGAGTGTTGTAATTCCATTGTGATATTGAGTAAAAGAGAAATAAATCTTTTTGCATTGACTGGTATCATGTGACTGTTTCATTCAGCAGTGATGTCTCTGCTTGCAAATAAATACTGGATTGCAGTCAAATTTTTTGTCAACTTTTTATTAATGGTGATAATGTATTTTATAATGTAATTCATAGATTTTCTTGCTGCATGTCAGACTGAGATTAAAAAGCTGAAGAGCAAGTATGTCCTGTAAACTGTGAATATTATTTTGAAGCCAACTATAAATGATAAATTTGACTAAGTGCTGAAAAGATAATCTTATTTGGTATGCGCGTTATGTTAGGAATGCACAAATGGTGGATTAGGTCCAAATTATATAACTCGGGCATTAGTGAGAACTTTAAGCTTAATAGTGGGGACAAGGGATCAAGTTTGGGAAGATGTGATAAATAGAGAAGACAAGGCAATAGAGCAAGGTATTAATAATAGAAATGACAATCAGAGCATGGCAGGAAGGGACAGAGTGTACAAACCTAAGAGTGTGCCAGATAAGGCTAGAAATCACAATAAAAGTAAAAAGGTAGAATTAAAGGCTCTGTATTTGAATGCATATAGCGTTTGTAACAAAACAGATGAACTGACAGCACAAATAGAAATAAATATATATGATCTGATAGCCATTACAGAGACATGGCTGTAGGATGACAAAGGCTGGGACCTGAATATTCAAGAGCACATGACATTTAGGAAGGACAAAAAGCTAGGAAAAGGTGGAGGGGTAGTTCTGTTAATTAAGGGTGACATTGGTGCAATAAAGTTGACCTTAGTTCTGGAAATCAAAATGTAGAATCGTTTTGGGTAGAGATGAGAAATAGTAAAGAAGTCACTTGTGGGAGTGGTTTCTCGGCCCTCAAACAATATCTGCACTATAGGACAGGGTATACAGGAAGAAAAAAAGAGGGCTTTTAAGGAAGGTACGGCAATAATCATGGGTGATTTTAATATACATATAGATTGGGCAAATCAGATTGGCAAAGGTAGCCTAGATGATGAGTTTAGAGTGTGTTTAGAGCAGCATGTTTTAGTACCGACAAGACAACAGGCGATACTAGATCTGGTGATGTGCAATGAGACAGGGTTAATTAATGACCTCCTAGTGAAGGCGTGCCTAGGTAGCAGTGATTATAATATGATTGAATTTCACATTCAGTTTGAGGGAGAGAGGAGTGCACCTAAAACTAATTTAAATAAGGGTAAATAAGGCATGAAGACAGAGCTGGCTAAAGTGAACTGGGAAATTAGGCTAAGGGAAAGATCAGTAGAGATGCACTGAGAAAGAAAGACTCCAAGGGAAGGACACACCATCTGCGGCTAACTAAATTTGAAGATAGCATCAAATTGAAAGATAAATGTTATAATTTCACAAAGATGAGTGGCAGGTCAGAAGATTGGACAGAATATAAAGAACAGCAGAGAATGACTAAAAGGTTAATAAGGAGGGAGAAATCAGAGTATGAGAGAAAGCTTGCTAGAAATATAAAAATATAAGAGTTTCTGCAAGTATTTAAAAAGGAAAAGAGTAAGTAAAGTAACTTTGGCCCTCTAGAGAGTGAGAATGGGGAATTAATAATGGAAAATAAGGAAATGGCAGATAAACTGAATAGATACTTTACATCTGTTTTCACTGTAGAGGATTCAAATAACATCTCAGAAATAATTGTGAATCAGAAGGTGAAAGGGAGGGAGGAAATTAAAACAATTACAATCAACAAGGAAAGGCTACTGAGAAAACTATTAGAACTAAAAGCTGACAAGTCCCCAGGTCTTGATGGACTACATCCTAGGGTGTTAAAATAAGTGGTTGCTGAGATAGTAGATACATCGATTTTAATTTTCCAAAATTCCCTAGATTCTGGAAAAGTCCCATCAGATTGTAAAATAGCAAATGTGGCTCCTCTATTCAAGAAAGGAAGGAAACAGAAAGCAGGAAACTATAGGCCAGCTAGCTTAACATCTGTCTTGGTAAAATTGCTTTAATCTATTATTAAGGAAGTTATAGCGGGGCACTTAGAAAATCTCCATGTGATCAAGCAGTGTCAACATGATTTTACAAAAGGGAAATTGTTGAATAATTTATTGGAGTTCTTTGAGGAAGGAGCAAGCAACATGGTTAAAGGGGAACCTGTGTGTTGTACTTAGATTTCCAGAAGGCATTTGATGACTTGCCATCTCAAAGGTCACTATGCAAAATAAGAGCTCCTGGTGTAGGGTAACATATCAGCATGGATAGAGGATTGATTAACTGACAGGAAGCAGAGAGTAGGGATAAATGGATTTCTTTTGGGTTGGCAAGATGTGATGAATGGAATGCCACAGGGATCCGTGCTGGGGCCTCAACTGTTTACAATTTGTATCAATAATTTTGACGACTGTGTGGTTGCTAAATTTGCTGATGACTCAAAGATAGGTAGGAAAGTAAGTTGTAAAGAGTCTGGAGTCTACAAAGGGACTTAGGTTAAGGGAGTGGGCAAAAATTTGGCAGATGGAGCATAATGTGGGAAAATGTGAACTTGTCTATGTTGGCAGGAAGAATAGAAAAGCAGATATTATTTAAATGGAGAGAGATTGTAGAGCTCTGAGGTACAGAGGGATCTGGGTGTCCTGGTACATGAATCACAAAAAGTTAGCTTGGAGTTACAGCAAGTTATTAGGAAGACAAATGGAATGTTGTTGTTTACCGCAAGGGGAATGGAATATAAAAACAATTGTGTTTTGCTACAGTTGTACAGGGTGGTGAGATCACATCTAGAGTACAGTGCACAGTTTTGGTCTCCTTATTTAAGAAAGGATATAAATGCGTTAGAAGCAGCTCAGAGAAGGTTCACTCAGTTGATACATGGGATGGGGGGTGGTTATCCTACGAGGAAAGGTTGCACAGGCTGGGCCTATATCCATTGGAGTTTAGAAGATCGAGAAGTGATCTTACTGAAAGATAGAAGATTCTGAGGGGGCTTGACAGGGTGGATGCTGAAAGGATGTTTCCCCATGCGGGAGAGACTAGAACTAGGGGACACAGTTTAAAAATAAGGGGTCTCCCATTTAAGATGGGGATGAGAAGAGATTTTTTTTCTGAAATTTGTGAATCTTTGGAACTTACTTCCCCAGAGGGCAGCAGAGGCAGGTTCAGAGGTAGATAGATTCTTTACCAACAAGGGAGTCAAAGTTATTAGGGGTAGGTAGAATGTGGAGTTGAGGCCACAATCAGATCATTTATGATCTTATTGAATGGGGGAGCAGGCTTGAGAGGTCAAAAGACCCACACCTGTTCCTAATTCATATGTTTGTATGTAAATCATGACTTCCAGGGGTTCAAAATAAATAACGTTTCTGTTTCCTTTCATGCATAAAAATTTCAGATTTTATTTTGCTACTCGTACATTTACACCTCATGACTTCTGGGAAACTGGATTTAGTCTTGTGCTTTGTTACACAATAACCATTGACATTTTAGCCTAGAGCATGTCCTAATTAAACAATTATATATTCTGCTTGAGGTGGAGGGATAAGCGTTTTGACTTGAGATTGTTGGTTAAATTTCTTTGTGGTTTCAAAGTGTACTAAAACAGCAAGGGGCATCAAAGATTGAGAAGCATGCAGCATACAGTAATCATGGGTGACTTCAATATGCATATAACTGGGTAAACCTAATGAGCACTAATGCCTGGCGGATGAGTTTCTGGATTGTGTTAGGGATGGTTTTCTAGAGCAGAATGTAGAGGAACCGACTAGAAAACAGGCTATTTTAGATCTAGTACTATGTAACGAGAAAGGGCTTAATAATAATCTTGTTGTAAAAGAACCTTCAGGGATGAGTAACCATAATATGGTAGAATTTTACATTCTGTTTGAAAGTGATGTACTTCTGTCTGAAGCCAGGGTGTTAACTTTGAAGAAAGGAAATGACAAGATGAAGAGCAAATTGGTTGAGGTGGATTGGGAAAATACATTAAAAGGCATGACGGTACACAGGAAATGGGTAGTCTTTTTTAAAAATTACATAGTTTACAGCAATCATACATTCGTTCAAGGCACAAAAACCCAGAAAAGTCAATCAACCATGGCTATCAAAGGAAGTTAAGGATTGTATAAGATTAAAAGAAAAGACCTAAAAAATTGCCAGATATAGTAGTAAACCTGAGGATTGGGAGCATTTTTGAATACAACAAAATAGGACTAAGAACTGATAAAGGGAGAATAGAGTATGAATGTTAACTAGCTAAAAACAGACTGTAAAACCTTCTATAGGTATGTAAAAGAAAACGTTTAGCTGAAACAAATGTAGGTCCATTACAGGCAGAATCAGGAGAATTTATAATGGGGAATAGAGAAACGGCAGAGAAGCTAAATTATCACTTTTTTGTCTGTCTTCACTGAGGAAGGTGCAAGAAATTTCCCAGAATTAGAGATCCAAGGGAGAATGAAGAATCGAAGGAAATTAGTACTAATAAGAACGTTGCACTGCATAAATTATTGGAGCTGAAGGTTGATAAGCCCCTGGGACTTGATATTCTACATCCCAGATGTTGAAAGAGGTAGCTGTGGAGATTGAGGATGCATTGGTGATCATCTTCCAAAATTCTATATATTCTGGAATGGCTCCTGAAGATTGGAAGAGCAAATCAGAGGCTCCGAACCCTGTGGCGAGTAACTAACCTGACTCCCCAAAGCCTGTCCACCATCTACAAGGCACAAGTCAGGAGTGTGGTAGAATATTCTTCCCTTGCCTGGATGAGTGCAGCTCCAACAACACTCAAGAAGCTTGATACCATCCAGGTGAAAGCAGCCTGCTTGATTGGCACCCCATATACAAACAGTCACTCCCTCCATCACCGATGCACAGTAGCAGCAGTGTGTACCGTGCATTGCAGAAACTCCCCAAGGCTGCTTAGACAGCACCTTCCAAACCCACAACCGTTACCATCTAGAAGGACAAGGGCAGTAGATACATGAGAACACCACCACCTGGAAGTTCCACTTCAAGTCACTCACCACCCTGACTTGGAAATATATTGCTGTTCCTTCACTGTCACTGGGTTAAAATCCTGGAACTCCCTCCCGAACAGCACTGTGGGTGTACCTACACCACAGGGACTGCAGCGGTTCAAGAAAGCAGCTCACCATCACCTTCTCAAGGGCAGTTAGGGATGGGCAATAAATGCTGGCCTAGCCAGTGAGGCCCATATCCCTTGAATGAATGAATTTTTAAAAAAAGGGAGAGGGAGAGGGAAAACGGGGAACTACAGACCTGTTAGCCTTACATTAGTTGTAGGGAAGATGCTGCAATCCGTTATAAAGGATGTGATAAATGTACACTTAAATAATGATGATCAGATTGGGCATATTCAATATGGATTTATGAATAGGAAATCATGTTTGATGAACCTGTTAGAGTTTTTTGAGGATGTTACTAACAGAATTGATAAAGGGGAGTCAGTGGACGTAGTTAACTTTGATTTTCAAAAGGCATTGAGGAGGTTGGTTAGCAAAATTAAAGCACATGGGATAGGAGGTAATATACTGGCATGGATTAAGGATTGGCTAACGGGCAGAAAACAGTAGGAATAAATGGGTCCTTCTTGCATTGCCAGGTTGTGACTCGTGGCGTACCACAAGGATCAGTACTCGGGCACACCTGTTCACAACATATATCAATGATTTGGATGTGGGGACCAAAAGTAATATTTCCAAGTTTGTGGATGACACAAAGCTAGGTGGAAATGTGTGTTGTGAGGAAGATGCAAAGTAGCTTCAAGGGGAAATGGACAGATTTAGTGAGCAGGCAAGAACATGGCAGATGGAATATAATGTGGAAAAATGAGGTTATCCACTTTGGTCGGAGGAGCAGATGTGCAGGGTATTTCTTCAATTGTGAGAGATTAGAAAGTGTAGATGTACAAAGGGACCTGGGTGTCCTCATCAATAAGTCACTGAAAGCTAACATGCAGGTGTAGTAAGCAATTAGGAAGGCTAATATCTAGCCTTTATCGCAAGAGGATTTGAGTACAGGAGTGGAGAAGTCTTGCTTCAAATGTATAGAACCTGATATTCTACATCCCACAGTGTTGAAAGAGGTAGCTGTGGAGATAGTGGATGCATTAGTGATCATCTGGAACAGCTCCTGCAGATTGAAAGGTAGCAAATGTCATCTCATATTTAAGAAGGGTCTAACCTTGGTTAGACCACACCTGGAGTACTCTGTGCAGTTTTGGCCCCTTTACCTTAGGAAGGATATTATTGCAACAGAGGGAGTGCAATGAAGGTTCACCAGATTTGTCCCTGGGTTGGCAGGACTGTCTTATGACGAGAGATTGGGCAAACTGGGCCTGTATTCTCTAAAGTTTCGAAGAATGAGAAGTGACCTCATTGAAACCTACAATATACTTAAAGGGATAGACAGGGTAGATGCAGGTAAGATGATTTCCCTGGTTGGGGAGTCCAGAACCAGGGGGACACAATTTCAAAAGTAAGGGGAAGCCACTAAAGACCGAAATTAGGAGAAATCTTTTTACTCAAGGGGGTTGTGAATCTTTGGAATTCTGTCCCCCAGAGGGCTGTGGAAGCTCAGTCATTAAGTATGTTTAAAGCTTAAACTTATGATTAAAGAGTTTGACAGATCTAAATGCCAATGACGTAAAGGGAAAGAGGGTTGGTGTGGGAAAAAGGCATTGAAGTGGATGATCAGCTATGATCGTATTGACTGGTGGAGCAGGCTCGATGAGCTAAATAGCCCGCTATTTCTCCTATGTTCCTATTTTCAATTCAGTTTCAGGTTTGACTTGCTGGGCATTGAATTGCAAATGTCCCTAACCACTGCTACAGGCCATGCTCAGCATGCATTTGAAAAATGCAAAATGTGCATTTGTGTCATGCCTTCATGTACTCAGGACATTCCAAAATGCATCATCCTTAGTAAAAAACCTACCTTTCAAAAGTAATTTATTATGTAAATAAAACATGACAACCAATTTATGCACAACAAGGCTGAACAAACAAGCCATTAAGTAAATGAAATAAAACCCAGAAGTGCTGGAAGCACTTGGTAGATCTGGCAACATTTGTAGAGAAAGAATCGGAGTTAACATTTTTGAATCAAAAGCGTTAACACTGTTTCTCTCTCCACAGATGCTGCCAGACCTGCTGAATATTTCCAGCACCCGCAGTATTTTACCTCAAGCAAATGGCTTGTTTTGGTGGTATTGAAAGGTTAAATATTAACCAGGACACTATGACAATGTTCATATTTATTGAATAGTGTTTCTGGAATTGTATATCTCTGAAAAATCATAGCAACTTGCAGTGTTATATTTCTCATTAAAATAGCCTCCTATTGAGATGCTACAGTCTTCTTCCTCTGTATATTCATGCAATTTCCAAGATCGACACCAAATGAGAATTACAATGCATGGAAGAAACAATTGATACAATTTAAACCTTCAATTTAAAATATACTGTATTTAAATAGCTCTGAAGAAGGGTCATATGGACTCGAAAAGTTAACTGTTTCTCTCTCCACAGATGCTGCCAGCATTTTCTGTTTTTGTTTCAGACTTCCAGCATCTGCAGTATTTTGCTTTTATATTTTAAAGTGCATTGTGTTATCTGATTTACCACAATTCCCCAGCTTATTCCAGATTTTATAGTTATTTTGTCCCTGTATAATAATTTGGCAACAAAGAAAATCTCCCTCCATACTCGTAGGGCAGAATTTTTCCCTTGTCGGGCAGGTGCGTGCCTGACCCAAGCGGAACTAAAATAGTGCGCGATGACATCGGCGAACCTGCCAACAATTAAGAGGGCTGTTAAGCCCATTAATTTAACTTAATTTTTCCCATAGGCCAGTGGCCTTTGCATTTTTTGTGAAACCCCACCACGGGTGGGATGAGGTTTCGACCAGTGATTTTTAAAAAAAAACTTTTAAAATTAATTTTTAACATGTCCCTGCTCATGTGACAGAGTTGCATGAGGGGACATGATTTCCTTATTTTTCAATTTTTTTATTTGTAATGTTAAAAATCTCCAGCTCCCTGAGGCAGCTCTGTGCCTTCAGGGAGCTTTCACTGAGCGCACCCCCGCGCATGCGCACACTTCAACTCTCTTGCTGCTCCCACCCCCACCCCGGCAGCACTTAGGCTCTGAGCGCGCCTTTCATGCTGGCTGGCCATTAATTGGGCCCGGTTGCGGCTGCTCCCGGGCCTGCCACGCCCGCCCAACGAGGCAAAAATTCTGTCCTTACTCTTTTTCCTCTGCCCTCGAAAGATAGGCTACTAATTTCCTCAGTGATGTTTTCATGTGGTTTCATTTGTTCTATGAGTGACTTGGAGATGGTCAGTATTTAGTTTCTCTTGAAACTTTTTATTTAGAACTATTTATGTCGAAGACCTCATGGTAAGTACATTGTTCCCTGGACAAAGACTGTTCTGTGTCTTACTCCCGCTGAGCCTCATGGTCATCTGAGCCTGATGTCATGTCATGCTAATCTTCATTAACATAATTATCTAATTAATATAACCATTAATCCATTACTCTACCTCTCCCCCCAAGTTTAATCTCAAAAGTCATAAGTTATTTTGTTAAACTATTTACATTCCCACCATCTCCCCCAAAGTCATAACCTCACAAGTTGAGTCTGTCTGGTGCTTTTATGACTGTCCCTGATCTCATCTTGAGTGTTTTTGATTGAGGGTGCTCGTCTACATTCAGTTCCTGCACTCGACCATAATTTCTTGAGGTGTTTGCAGTAGAGTCCGTCTCATCACTCCCATCGTAGTAATACGGGACTGATTGTCTCCTTGTGGCTTCTAAGAGTATCAGAACCTTTCTGTTTATTTGGAGAATCCCAAGTGCTGTTTGTATGACGTATGATTGCAGTTGCTGAGTTTGCTCCATGACTGTACCTTTCACCTGACGGTCTCTTATCCACATCTTTTGCCCAGGTATTAACGTGGTTTGTGACCGCACTCTATGCCGGTGACTATACCAGCTGGACTGTTTCTCTTTGTGTGTTTGCTCGTGACACCTCACTCGGTCTTGATCTTGTAAGAGGACATTGGGTCTGAGTTCATGTTGCAATGAAGGAAATTGGATCGTTAGCCTTCACCCCATCAGTAGTTCTGGTGAAAATCCATCACTAAATGGCATTGCCTGTAATTGAGTAAGGCTAGCTCTACGTCATTGTTCTTTTTCACCAACATTTTGATGGTTTTCACACATCTCTCCGCTTCTCCATTAACTTGCGGATGGTGTGGCGAACTGGTCATATGGTGAAATCTGTATTCCACTGCAAATCGCTGGAAATGTTCACTCGTAAACTGTGGACCGTTGTCCGAGACTACCTCATGCGGAATACCATGGGTAGAGTAAATGTGTTTCAAAGCTTTTACCACAACTTCTGCGGTGTCTGCTGATTTCCAACCAGCAAGAGTAATAGTCAATGACTATGTGGTAGATTTTTCCTCTGAAGTCAAAAAGATCCATTGTTAGCTTTTGCCACGGTCTGGGTGGAAATGTTGATGGTAGTGTTGGTTCCATTGGTTCTTGGCTGTTGGCACAAGTATGGCATGTCAAAATAAGTTCTTCAGTGGATTTTGAAACACCCGGTCACCATACCAATTGTTGTGCCCTGCTCTGCATTTGGTAATGTCCAAATGACCATCATGAAATTTTTGAAGAATGTCTTCTCTCATCGCTGTTGGGATTGTTAGCCTGTCATTGAAAACTAGAAGATCATCAACCAGCATCAGATGTTTTTGCTGTTCATGGTATTGTATCAACACCTGATTGCTTGGGATAGACTCAGGCCAACTGTCTTGGCAGTATGTTCTGACCTGACTGCGTTCTGTGTCTTTTAGCCAGGCATCCCTTATCTCCCTGAGTTTCTTTGCTGAGGCTGGTAGGGTACTTGATATTGATGAAGAATATGCTCCTACCTCAGATGAGTGTTAAGTGATGTTCTGTAGCCTGGTCAACTGTAGCCTTTGACAGTGTGTTGGCAGTGGTCTGACTTTTCCCTGGTACGTACTCTGTTATAGAGTCATAGCGCATGAGTCTTAGCTGGAACTGCTGTATCCCTGGTGGCACCTTAGCAATTTCCTGGAGAGTGACCAGAGATTTATAGTCCATATCAATCCTGAATTGTAAGCCCATAAAGTAATTTGAAAATTTTTTGCAGGTCTATGTTGCTGCTAGTGCTTTTTTAATCATTGCATAACGTTTTTCAGTTTCTCAATGACATAGAGGCATAATAAACTTTTTTTTTCCTGCCATCCTCCTGGTTCTGTAGAAGAACAGCTCCAAGCCCCATTGCTGATGGATCAGCTGCCAATATTGTCGACAGTTGGGGTCATGATGAGAAAGCACATTGAAGAGATGAGCAGCTCTTTATCCTGCATTCTTCTGCTGAACTCCCTAATACCACTGTTAACATTTTCTCAGAAGATCTTGTAAAGGCTCGTTGATGGTGGACGAATTTGGGATAAAGTTCCCCACCTGGGAAACCATGACCATGTCTAAAAATATTTGTATGTCAGCAACACTCCTGGGCTGTGGAAATTCTTTAGTTGCCTTGGCTTTTTGGGGGGTCTACTCTTATCCTTTTTGGTGGATAATATAGCCTAAAGATCTGGTAGTGGTTTTCCCAAACTCGCACCTTCATTCAGAGAGGTCTGCTTGTTTAAGCACTTTTAAAACCTCCAGGACTCGATAATCATGCTCTTCTTTGGTAGCACCATGGATGAACAGATTGATGTGGCAAATAATTCCTTCCCTGTCTGAGAGGATGTTGGACATTGTGTGTTGAAAAATTTCTGGTGCAAAGAATATGTCAAAGGGAAGTCAATTGAAACAAAAGTAACGGAAGGGAGTGGCAAACATTGTCAGCAACCTTGACTCTTGGTCAAGGTTGATCTGCCAGAAACCACAGTTGACATCCAGTTTTGTGAAAAGAACACTTTTGGACAACTTCGCCAGACTCATCTACAGAAGACATCAGGTGTATCTCTCTTTGAACTGCTTTAATTAGCTGTGTTAGATCAACACACCTGACGTCGCCATTTGGTTTAGGGATTGTCACGCGCCCTGAGCACCATTTTGTAGGCACTGCAACAGGAGACATCACTCCTTGATGCAGCATCCTGTCAATTTGCTCTTTGACATTCTTGATCAACTAGTGTGGTACCCTGCTAGGGGTAAATAAGCAGACGGGTTTGGCACCTGGGGAGTAGAGTGATGTGATTCTCAGTTTTTAGTTTTCCCAGTCCCCCAAAACAACCCAGGAATTTCATTCCTAAATATGGCTCAACTGTCATTCTGTAGAAGACCAAGCCCTGATCACGCTGCCTTGCTGAGATAGGAAGTTGCTGATCCTGTAGGATATAAAGATTCATTAGTTTCATTATCTTTATGTCTGGGGTTGTAGTGACCTGACCCTTCACTTTGAGGCCTGTGCCTCCTGGCCATTGTAGCTTTATTTTGATGGCTGGATCTCAACAATATTAAGTTGGTCCAGTTTGTTAGATAAGACTGTAGCCCCCAGCCCCAGTGTCCAGTTTAAATTCAGTTATGTATCCTTTGACTTCCAGCTCTACAGACCCGAATTGCTAATTGAGATCTTTAATTTGCCCTAGGAGATCATCAGGTTGAAATGTTGTATTTCCAATTCCCTGGACTTCAAAAATGGTTGGAAGTTTGTTTTAGCTTTCTTCCCTTAAATTGTGCTTTAGATCTGCAGAATTGTTTAAAATGTCCAGTCTTGCAACAGAGAAAGCATTTGACTCCCGTTGCTGGGAAGTCTTTGGATGATGTGGCATCAAAAAGCAGCATCGGGGACAATTTAAAATAGGTGGAAGGATTCTTCCCGCCCCTTCGGCAGTTTTGGCGGACTCTGGGCTTTTTGATGAGTGGAGCTCCCGACTTTGAGCCTAAATACTGGATTAACGCCTCCAGAGCCTCAACGTCTCCCAAAGTATACCCCAATTCTGCTGTTGCAGCTCTGCCTGCCTTCCAAACTGTTCAACCTTCTCTAACATTAAATCCCCCTTGATTTGCAAAAATTCCAACAGCACATTGTTGAGTATGCTGACTACAATACTGGCCAGTTGATACAAGGTATAATAAATGGATTCACCTGGCCTTTGGCTAATTTGGCCCGTTCAATGACAAGGTTCTTAGGGCTGAATTAATTATCAAAGACCCTCAAAAGCTCCTTGTAGGATGTTGAGGCCTGCTTGACTTCTTGTCTCGCCGGGACATCATCAGCCATGGTCCCAGTCACATATAAAATGGTACTGACATGGCGTTCTTGTGCCTTGTAAGCCTGAAGTGTTTTGGCAACTTTCAAATTGCCACCTCCAGAGCTCCCATCGTTGTCCTTGTTGTGGATGTTCATTGTGTTGGAAGAGCTGTGGAAGGGGTAGTGGCTATTCAATGACTGCGAACATTGTGCGTGGTTCACTCTCCCCTGCCAAGGTAAGTTTTATTCTTCTTCATTGCAAAGCCAAGCTGCACCAATGTAGCCTGTGGGTTACCAATCTGTGGTCTCAGTTTCTTAAACTGAGGTTTTGATGAGGTTTCACATGTTCAGTGAGTGACAAGGAGATGATCAGTATTTAGTTTTTTCTTGAAACTATTTATTTAGAACTATTTACACCCAAGACCTCAAGGCAGGTACGTTGTTCTCTGGACAGAAACTATTCTGTGTCTTGTTCCCACTGAGCTTCTTGGTCATCTGAACATGATGTAATGCTTACTTCTGTCACGTTAACATAACCATTAACCCTTTACTCTACAAATGACAGGGTAAAGAGAAAACTAGTTCTCTTGATTTCTATTGGTACTGCTCTGTTAACTAGCGCAGTGTGTTCAATTTTCCCATGTTCCTTCTCTTCAGTTTTAATACTTTATCACTGGCATTTCATACAATTAAAGTTGGCTATGTTGAGATCAGAGGAAAATGAGGGCCACAGGGGATTTCTCGCTTGATAGCAATATAATTTCTTAGGCAAGAGACTGGAGTGATTTTAAGTTGAAAAGCTTATTTTTGTAGGTTATATTCCCATATATAAAGTATATACTTCTATGAAAACCAGACTTAAACTTGATGGAGAGAAGGGGACCAGGAACTCTGAGTCTCAACAGCCCTCTGGCGCTTCCCCATATGTGCGGACCTGGAGCAGGCTGCATGTGTATGGTACAACATTTGGAGTTCTTTGGGCTGAGGATACGGGTCCAGTGCGCCTGCACAAAAAGAAACTGTCACAACAATCCCAATTGTGTGATCGGGAGCAGAGCGCCATAGTAAAGAGAAGAACCCCAGGTAGGGGAAAGGGATAGGGGACAGGAAGAGGTTCCAAAGGAATTTACAGACGGGGCAGGGAGAGCTCACATTTAAGAAGGGAGAAGAACAGAAAAATGGCTGTTGGCAGACTTTAAATGGAGAGGTCTGAGGCAAATCCCTGGTGATCAAAGGTGGCTCAGGAGATGCCCTGGTGATTGAAGAAGGCTCAGGAGATGTCCTGGTGATCAAAAAAGGCAGCAGAAGGTTGGTGATTCTGTGCTGTGGGCCATTGGAGGGCAGGTAACCCTTTGGAGCAGTTCTGTTCTGCTTGGCACGGCGGAAGAGCTGAAGTTATACATGTGAGTTGATGCTGGAGTGTTGACTTGGGAATCCAGGGGAACAGAATCTCAGGAGACAAGATTGAAACCCTTCAAGGTGGGCCATCATTGGAGGGAATTCCTCGGTGAGATCTTCGAAGGTGAAGACTGGAATCTCTCGTGAAAAAGACAGGGTTTCAACGAGATTGGTTGACTTGGTGTTTCCTGACATCTGGGTGGGTTGTTGAGAAATCTGTGGAATCTGTCTTGGTTGTATCTGCCACTTGTTGTGCAGTGTGGTGTGTTCGCAAATAGTTTGCCTGTTATTCACATGTACCTCATTAATCCTGAATGTTAGAGTATAAGATAGATGTTGCAAATTGTTTAACTTCCTGACCTCATATAGTAAAGTTAATTTTGTTTGTTCAAAACCCGTGGAACCTTGTGGCTTTATTCTCATAGCAAGTACCTTGAATCTCAGACTTTATCTACGCTCAACAAAATGTTACTGGTCCCTAACCGGATCTCACCAAAAACTTGTGGGTCTTGTCTGGGATCATAACAATCCACATGCATACACACTTTCTGGAAAATGTATTTGTTTTTGATTGCTTATTAGTTGAAAAATAATCCATGCGCAAAATGTTTGACTGGTTAGCAAAGCCTTTTTCCTTCGTTACTGCCTTTAGACAAGAAATACGGTAGCAAAATCTTTTTTTATTTGAGCCCTTGTGCTTCTACTGCTTCTGCCTAATTGATGCAGCACTACTAGGAATCAGCATCTCTGCCACTGGTTTGCCCTATCAGGCAGTCATAGCTGCTAATGCAGGCAACAATGATTGAGCATTGCAACCTTCGTCAGTGTGTAGATTATAAGTACAATGATTCCTACTGGTCTGATGCCACAGTCAGATAGTCATTTGGAACTATATAATTATTCTGAATTTAAGGCACCATATGGATCAGTGCAGGCTGCGTGTTCTCATAACTACCAACAGGACTTCAGCACAAGCTATCAGAATGAATCGCTGAAAATTTCCAGCCTAGGTGTGATGCTTCTTTAATGTTAGAGGGCAAATTGTAAAAGAGGGATATTTACTTGCATTATGATTGGATGATGCTAAGTCTATTTTTAAAAGCATACGTAGAACTGAACATATTGAATTGCTAGGATTTTTAGTTTCACCATTCTAAAAATAGTCTGAGACATCATGACAAACTTGCTTTATATTTCTCCAGAGATCTGTCATTCATTATTTTGTTTCTAGAATAAGTAGGGATATTTATTTATAGGTAACAAATTAAGATTCACAGCCAGCTTAGAAAGTTAAACAAAAATGAGCTGATTTACTGTTCTGTTTCAACAGCTGGATCAATTAGTTGTGGATGCAGCTAAAGAGAAGAGAGATATGGAACAAAAGCACTCCACTATTCAACAAAAGGTATGTGGACAGATGTGAAATCTTGCATAATACAAACATCCCATGACATCTGGAAATTTATAAACAGTTCAAATGTTTTGTATTATTCAGATGTTTGATTTAATTTATGTATGTTAACTTTAGCCATAAATACTAATTCTTAATCAGTATTTTATAATATTTGTGGCCTACTGCATGGAAACCAGTGTTACAATGATCAATTCATAATTATCTTCAGTGTGGACACTAACTACAATAACAATTGCTGTCCTAAAAAGAAATCCTAAACTAAATAAAACCATTAGCAGGACTGTTACTTGTAAATTACTGGATTTTTTTTCAACTTGTCGGATACTTGTGAAGTTAACCGTTTGAAATGGACACTGTCACTAAAAATGGATTACAGTTTACTAAATTGAAGCGTTTTTTCATTTTATAAAATCTTTTATTTAGATGCGTATCTCTCACTTTTTTGAAAACAACTGTAGGAAAGTACAGAATTTTACAGTATTAAAAATGTGTATTGGAAAGGTGATACTCGACTTAAATAGACCAAATGCTGGAATTTAAAACTAAAATGACAAAGATATAAAATGCTGACCATAAATAAAACAGGACAATATTCAAGATTTAGCAATTGTAGCAATAGTGGTGTTAAGCCTCTCACCGTCATGATATTTCAGAGGCTGAAAATTCCACTAAGTTGGTTTGAAACCAAGAAGTTTCTACATGACATGATGGCCATCTTTATTTTGCTGCTGTACCCTGTTTTTCCCACTATGATGTGCTGTAATCCACTTGTATATACTGAAATCAATTCTTTCTGTAGCCTTGAATTCTCCACTTGTGGTATCATTTGTCTAACCAGGCAAACCCTGAAGTCAAAATAAAAATGGAAAATGCTGGAAAAATTCAGCAGATCTGGTGGCATCTGTGGAGGGAGGAACAGAGTTCATCTTTCAGGTTGATGACCTTTCATCAGAACTGAGGTCAGTTTGGAAAGATTTAGGACTGACTTGTGTGGGGCTCCAGGTTGTTCAGAACTTAGTTATAAGGGAATATTACTTTGGCTGGTAGGAACTTAACTTAGATGTGTAGAAGCAGGTTGATTTTCTACTAAGAATGTTGATTTCAGCCAAACCAAGCCCCTGGAGTATAGTTTTCTTAAGTTGGCATCTTTGTATTTGTCTGAAAATAAATTGATTATAAGTCAAAGTTTTCTTCTCAAACTCAGCTGAACTGGCTTGACATCAGTTAAAAAACAGACATATTAGAGATGGTTATGTGATGCAAACCTAAAATTTTCCTGTCATATTAATAAAAATATTCATCCTAGTCACATAATACATGTATAGGACTTTATGCAAGAGTGTTTCAGAGTGTGTTTTATAACTAACTGACTGCTAGAAAATGATTATTTGGAACACATTATAGAATAATTATCTCCAGACTCCTCTTCCTATCAGTTACTACCTTTTTCGAGATCAGCAGTTTGAATGGTATAGTTAGACAAATGCCACTTTATCAGTTTATCTTTAGAATTTGGATTCAAATTTAACCCTAATTGAATGTTTCCCTTCCTTGTAAGAGCTACCTGAAAAGAATTTCACCATGTTTCTGATTGATATATGCCCATAGAGCACAATTTCTCTTAATTTGGTGCATTAGTATCAAATTAACTGTTCCAGTGATAGAGATTATAAAGGTGGTTCATACAGGAAATGAAAATGCTTAATATTGATGACATAGGTAGTGTTGTTGGGAGGTTAAAGCATATTGTTGGACAGAGTAAAGGGAGCTAGCTGTGTTGTACTTCACATTGGAATGCTAGTTGCTGACATTGAGTACCCTTGAACGAACATTTTTCCATCCCAGCACAAAAGTCTCATCACGATGAGCATGAAATTTAAAAACCTTCAGCCGAAAGGTACTAATTTTTAACTTCCTCTTCTGTGGATAGCAAATGGATTTCTTTCCCAACCATTACTTTTAGATTGTTTGTGAAGAATGTTCTTTGTAGGTGTTTGTGCCTCTGTAATGCAGAAATTGATGAGCTTGTTATCTTGTTCAAAAAGGTTGTGAAAGCTCTAAATGTACATTCTGTTGCACCTTCTAAGTTTTAGATTTGCAAGAATACTGAGTTTTAAAAGAAACACAGTAAAGTAGTCAAAAACAGAACTAAATCCTTTCGATGAGGTTTTCACTTGTGATGATGCAAGCACAGTGTGACTTGTGGCAGAACAAAAATAGATTTAAAGATTGGCAATGTTATATCAATGTAAGAAGATGATGCCCAGTTTGTCAAAGAAGGACTTAATGGGGCAGCGCTCTTTAGTTTCTAGTACTTCCAATCCCTGCAGTTGTCCATGCAACACATCCATATTATAATGAATTTACTGAATGAGAAGCAAGTAAAAATCTATTGTTCTGATGTCCTGGAGAAAATGGATTACCTCTGAGTTGCCTACATGCCTCGCCAAATTTGAATTTGCAGCTTTAAATTATTTTTGTTTACATCTTAAGTTTTCTTATTCCACCCTTCCCTTTAAGAGTTCTGACTCGTGGGATATGGGAATCGGCAACCCTGTGGTTAGTGACCTTTTTATTCATTCGGGGACGTGGGCGTCACTGGCAAGGTGAGCATTTATTGCCCATCCCTAATTGTCCTTGAGAAGATGGTGAGGTACCATCTTTCTGAACTGCTGCAGTCTAAGATGTGACGGGACTACCACTGTTACATAGAGAGTTTCAGGATTTTAACCAAACAATGATGAAGGAAGAACAATGTATTTCCAAGTCACGATGGTGTGTGACTTGGAGGGGAAACTTGGGAGATGTTGGTGCCCGCTGCCTTTGACCTTTTAAGCAGAAGAAGTCAAAGGCTTGAGAGGTAATGCTTGGCGGGTTGCTCCAGTGCATCTTCTAGATAGTACACACACTAACAACAGTGTGCCAGTGGTGGCAGGAGTCAGTGTTAAAGATGACGAAGGATAGGCGCTAATCAACAGGGCTGCTTTGACTTGGATGGTATTGAATTTCTTGAGCATTGTTAGAACTACACTTATCCAGTCAAGGAAAGAGTATTTCACCACACTCCTAACTGCCCTGTTTATGGTGGTAAAGCTTTGAGGAGTTGGTAGATAGATCACTCACCACAGAAAACCCAGCTTCTGACTGCTCTTGTAGCCACAGTATATGTGTGGCTAGCCCAATTAATTTCTGGTCAATGGTGACTCCCAGGTTGTTGATGGTAGGGAATTTGATGATGGTAAGACCACTGAATATCATGGGAAGGTGGTGGGCTCTTGTTGGAGATGGTAATTGCCTGGCACTGGTGTGGTGCAAATGTTGCTTGCCACTTATCAACCCAAGCCTAAATGTTGCCTTGACTTTGCTGCATGCAGGTATAGACTGTTTTGTCATCTGAGGATTTGCGAATGGTGCTGAACATTGTGCAACCCCCACTTCTGACCTTATGGTGGAAAGAAAGTAATTGATGAAACAGCCGAAGATGGGTGAGCTTAGGACACTACCATGGGGCATTCCTGCAGCAGTGCCCTGGGTCTGAGAGGATTGGACTCCAGCAACCATATTTCCTTGTGCTAGATATGACTTCAGCTGGTGGAGAGGTTTCTTTACCCTTGATTCTTAGTAACTCTTACTTCATTAGGGCTCCTGAGTTCCATACATTGTGCTGCCTTAATGCCTAAGGTAGTCATTCACACCTCACATCTGGAATTCAGCTCTATTGTCCATGTTTGGTGCAAGGTTGTAATGAGGCCTGGAGCCAAGTGATATCGGGGGAATCCAAACTGAGTATTGATGTACAGTTTATTGGTAAGTGCTGCTTGAAAGCACTGTCGATGACCTCTTCCATCACTTTGCTGATGATTGAGAGTAGGCTGATTAGGCAGTAATAGGCAGGATTGGATTAGACCTGCTTTTTTTGGAAAGGATATATCTGAGCAATGTTGCACTTTGTTGGGTAGATGTTAGTGTTGTAATTGTACTGGGAGAACTTGGTTAGAGTTGTGGCTAGTTCTGGAGCACAAATATCACAGCCAGGCTGTGTTGGGGCCTTTGCTATATTTCTTGACATAATGTCTGCATAACCATTCTTTATGATTGAGCTTGGTCAGTGACTATCAGCAGCCTGTGCAATTTTTTGGGAGAAATATAAGGCTTCACAGCCCTGATCCCATCTACCATTTTCACGCAGGTGGAAATGAGCCCGGGTCAGAATTTGCTCATGCACACTTCACAGAGGCAGGTGTCCATGGCAATCAGCAGCTGCCTGCACTCATGTCATTTTGGTGAAAGAGGTGTTTGAAACCCATAATGTGCACATCAGACCTGGTAGGTGCAGGCCTGAACTTTGTGGATTTGTTTAGATAGTCAGTGTACCCTTATGGAGAGCTATGGTACCCCTTTGGATATAGTCCTGGGACACTTTTTGGTGTGGTCAGGTGCCCTCTGGGGGAGGGTCAGGTGCTGTTTGGGATTACTGAAAGGAGGCATGGAACTGTGAAGCTCATTGGAACTGTCTAAAACAACTGTCGAAAGTGTCAAGATGAGCTATCAGAGGGAGCTGTCAAGGCATTTAAAACTCCTACCTTTTAAACTCTTGTAAAAAGTGTCTAGAGTGCTTTCAAAAAAAAATGATTGCATGCTATTTCACTCTGTTGACATAAACCTTAGGATTACCATTACTGGGTTAGTACTGCATGACTGATTTCACAACAGTTCATTATCATAGTAGTGCCTGCCATCTCACAGTTTGATTGACAGTTCCAAGTGGTTATGAACTCTTTGAAGTAGGACTATGAATTCCAATGCTTGATTTTATAAGGAATTATGCAATTGGATGAAATGCTTGTTGTTACAAGGGATAATGTAGTTGATGTTAATGTACACTAAACCCTTGCATTAAGTCACCCCACTTGACGTTTATTTTAAAGTTGTTTTTATTTCAGGGATTGTTTCTCTGAATTACTTTGTAATTTCCATTTTTTGTCATTATGTTCATCCCAGTCTGTGTTGACATTATGTGTCGGCATCCTCGTTGCATGTCATCGTGCGTCAGCATTGTTACAACCGGTCCCCCCAATTTGTTATGATCTCGGTCAAGATACCCCAAATTGTTAACTTCCCGAACCTCAATTCTGTTATGATACTGGATGAGGAGGAATGAGCTGGCTCCCTTTCTTTATTCAGCTCCCTTGGTTGGTCGCAACAAGGTTAATTTGAAAAGGATCCCTTCTCTCTGAATACCTTTTCCCAGTCCAAATGTATTTATGTTTTACAATGAGTCAATTTAACCAGGCTTCCTTGAGTCAGAGAAAAAGTAAGTTTATTAGTTACTAAAACCTGAGGGAAAAAATAATAAAAACGCAACAAACATACACACACATTAGAAATGAGAAGTTGAGTCCAAATATAAAAGTTAAAAATATATATGAATCAGTCTGTGGCTTGTCTGTGAGAAGTGGATGATGAAATGTTGTGGCCGTTCAGTTGGTTAATTCCAGTATAGCTGACTTTGGTAGTTGAGCAGATTGGTTTGGAGACACATGGTTCTGCAGGTTAGCTGAAGGAGTTGGCCTGTTTCCTTTTTGACGGTGGCTTTGTTGACTTGCCTCTAGCCACACAGAGAGAGAGAGAAGAATTTTATCTGTAAGCTGCACGGATGCCTAGTTGCTGTTCCTCTGCTGTGACATTCATAGCACACACTTGCACTGAAGAACTAGAACACACCGATCAGGTTTGCAGCTGGATTTGTAACCCCTTTTCTTGTGTATTCCTGGAAGGGAAAAAACAAACACGTCTTTCGCCCAGAATCTGCTTGCTTTCAACTCAGATCATGTCCACATTCTGAGACATAACTCAACAGGAGAGAATTTCTGCTGAGATGGTAATCAGCCTCCATTGTCTCTAAAACCATAAGATTAAAGTTCAGTCTTTGATTGCACTCTCCCTTTGAAGTGTCTCTGTCTGAAGTGGGCCTTGATACCTTTTTAGATGCGAAATTCCAGGGCTTCCCTGGACTAGTTGGTCAAGTATAATCCACATAGGAATTTTCCAGAAAGTGGTTACTTTACAGTTTCAGCCAGCTTTTGCTTTTATGTCCTTTTTAAAAAATCACGGGTCTTCCTCAAAAAGGTTCAATATGTCCGTAATTCGTGCTGTGATCCACTGTCATGACAGTGTCCTCATTACGTGAGTTGTGTGTCATCGCATGTTGGCACCCTCCTTGCATGTTGCGCGTCATCACTTGCCGGCTCGTTCATCTGATGTCTGGTCCCCTGACCCGATCGGCGCCATTGTGAAAATAGGTTTTTGCACTCGAGGAAACTTTTGTTTTTAAAGAAACCCCAGAGGCAAAGTTCTGCAGAAAGAATTTTAATGCAAGCAAAAAGTTGAAGCCTGGACTACTCATCTCTGTAAATGAAGGCCCATTTCTTGACTCTGCAAGTTAATTTCAATTTTGGAACCTCAGGTGTGCTGGCTGTGAGTGAGGCACAGAAACCATTGAAGCCTCTGAGAGGTACCAGCTAATGTATACAAATACATTAAAATTGCTTTCCTTGTCTCAGGGCTTGGATGAAAAATATAGGGTGTATCCATCAGCAGGCTGACCCTGCAATCGTCTGATTAATTTTGGAGCTCCCCCAAGTTTGGCCCTTGTTCAAGTGTGCAGCAGGTGAGGCAAAAGTCCTTTTAAAACCAGTGAGAGCGCCATTTACAGCAGGTGGGACAGAGGAGCCATTTGTAGCAAATGAGGATCAGCATTTAGTAAATCACTCAAATCTACTCCACTGAAACGCTTTAGGGATGTCCTCAAAGCATCCCTGAAGAGGTCAAACATCTCCACCAACTCATGTGACTGACCAAAATGGGAAAAAGTTCATTTGGGCAAGCACCAAACTCAGTGAGATTTCAGGAACATGTCAAGACTAAGTCAAGGCAGTGGAAAGAGTGCAAAACCCTCCAAGCAAATCATCTGACTAACCTTCAAGCAACACCTGCCCCCATGTGGCAGAGTCTGGAGACTGCATATAGGACTTTTAAGCCATCTCAGAAGACATTGAAGCGGAATGGAAGCAAGTAATTCCTGAACCCAAGGGATTGCCTAAGAAGAAAGAGAGATTGGTGAGTATTATCTAATTTAAATTTATATAGTATTTCTTTTATGTTTAGTGATTTATTTCTGCAAGTTATTTCAGCTAGGAACACAGTGCTGTACACACATGGTACAGTATTTCAACTTGTATATTCATTTTTCTGGATGAGAAATGTCCAAAAGAACTTAACTCCAGCATTAACATTGATTCATATAGGGATGCATGGTTCACTTAAAGTCGTTTCACTTAAAGTCACAATTTTCAGGAATGCAGCAACAACTGTAATTGAAGACTTAATTGTAGTAAATGGATTTGTTATGAATCAGAGTTTTTAAAAAATAAAGTCTGCAATAGGTACTTGGAACTTTAATGTCAGCGTGGGTCCTGAGGGCTGCCATAGTGGATACTGGGTAAGTTGACATGGTAGGGGATTGGTATGAATTGGCATAGGGGCTATAAAGGGCCATGGGGGTTGGGCAGAGGGGCATAGGTTGGAATGGAGGTGCCATGGGGCAGGTAGGGCATGAGGTGGCATGGATGGGGCATGGGGAGTGTGAGGAGGTTGAGGGCTGGAGGGTGGTTTATATTTTTCTGTTTTTTGGAAAACTTTGTTACAGTGCCGATGCACTGAGACAGGCCCCCCGCCCAGCTTACGTCAGCATCGCTTGCAGCCAGTATCGTCCGCACTCGGCCTGACTCCAGGAACCCCGCCACCCTGATCAAAAATCCCAACTTCCGGATACTTTCTCGTGGGTTTGCAGAGCTGGGAAGTGTCCCAACGGGAGCGAAAACCCAGGCCTTAGACGTGTGCTATGAAATTATGTTGTTGTCTTTTACGAAAAACATTTACATTTTTTCCCTCTGATGCATAATATTTTTTCACATTTTGCACCTCCTCTGCATTTCATTTTACGACTACCCTGTCTCCGTGTTCCTTCCAATGGACATAATACATGTATGAAATTATGTGCAATTTATGCAGCCCTCAACTAATATTCCGTTCAATCCAATATGCCATGACCTGTAAACCTTTACTTGCAAAATAGTCAACTATGGTTTTTCTTTTTTTCCTTTTTCTTAAATGCTGGTCATAGGCTGCCCTTCAGGTAAGTTTCTGTACAATATGTATACTAACATTGGTAGATCATGTAGGGATGACTGGAGAAGTAATAGTAATGCTATTTGTTCTACAAAGATGTTTCAGTACCTTTAGGTTTTTGCTAAACTCTTTCTGCCCTCTCACTTGAGCCTGATCTAATCCACATGGCTATTTGTAATCATGACTTTGTCTTTTATTCACGCCTGTCGTCCTGCAATAAATGTTGTTGGTCCTGGTCCTTGATTTCCCAGTAACCATGTATAAAAATATTTATCATTGATAGCAGATATTTTTGTATGCAACTAGCCAAATGCAGAAGTTGGACAGTTTTGAAAGCATCAGTTTTGGATTAAACTGGGTAAAAAAACTGTACTTTAAAATCATCCAAAATCATGGGAATCTTCCCTGATATGCAACAGGATTTTACTGGAGATTTTTAACGCGTCTTTAAGCACAAATATGTATATTCTTGAAAGATAATCCTGCCAGTAGCTAATTCTTTTGGTATATGGATATAAATCATCTGTTAGTTTACTTTCTTTGAATAACAAATGACATAAGCACAGTTAATTCAAGTAAAGGTTTGGATGAGCAGTATATAATAAACAAGAATGCACTTCGGGTAGATGCTGTAGATCTTTGAGAATTTTGAATTATGGGCATGAGATTGGGCAATCTTATTTCAATGCCTAAAATAGCAATTTACCCCTAATTGTTGTTTTAGTCCTGACTCTCATTTGGAAGAGCAACACTAGTCTCCTCCACCCTCACCTCTAGTAAAGAGTGTGAGGAACTCATGGGTTGTTTTGTTATTAACATAGAGAACATCTCATCAGTGGCCCCTCCCTGGCAGCCTTTAGTTTCCCTCCTAACTGCCCTCCCGGGCAGCCCCTAGTTCCCCTCATCCCCCTGGCAGCCTCCAGTTCGCCACACAGTGGCCGTTAATTTAACCCTCTTTCTCCCTCCTCCTGTGGCGGTCCCTACTTCCCAGCCTCACTGCTGCCCCGAGTTTGCCTGTACTCCTTGTATCGTTTTTTAGTTTCTCCCAAACTTATCTCATGCCCGCTCAGAGATCGGCTTGTCTATGAGATCTGCCTCCTGCATCCTCAACCCTATTCCCACAAACAGTTGGCCACCCAATTTCCCTTCCTGGTCCATATATCCGATATTTTAATGGTTCTTTCTCTTCATGTACCCCTTCAAATCATCTCTGTTCTGCTTTAAAAAAAAAACCTTGACCACAACATTCCTACAACTACCTCCCTTTAGTCTCAAATTCCTTGAACATGTTGTTGCCTTCCGAATCGGTGTCCACCTTCTTTGAAATTCCATGGGCTGGATTCTATGGGGCGCTGCAGTCCCTACCCCCAACTCACCCCCCGGGCAATAAAGTAGGTGGAGAGCCTGCCCACAATCCCAACAGCTGCCCCACAGCAATTTAACGCTGAGAGCAGCATTAAGACAGATCTGTTGCCCCTATTTCAGGAGGAAGTCCTGCCTGAGAGATCTGCCGGCCAATAGAATGGCTGGGAGCTCTTTAGTCCCAGCAGCGCTAGCTGGTCACTGCTGAGACTGCAGGCAGTTCCAGCACGCTTAAGAGCCCATATAAGTGTGGGTTTGGGGGCCTTGAGGAGGGGTGGGGTGAGGAAACTGGGTTCAAGAGGCTGGGTGGAAGGTTAAAGGGGCATGACTTTAAATTGTGGGGTGCTTCCAATTGGCCAAGGGGACCCACAAAGGAGGCTCTTCCGCCCTCCCACCGCCCCCTGACATAGTGCATTTTTATGACACAGCCAATGGTAAGGGCTGAACTGTTCAAATCCCAGAGAGAAACTTGAAACAACTGTCACAATCCATTCTTGCAATTTGTATGTTTCGAGATGCTGGCTTTGAATTCAGTAGTAATAAGATCACTAAACCTCAAATGGTTTTTTATACAACTAAATTAAACGTTTGTTAATACAAAAAAAATTGTAAGCACATACATTTGTCTACAAAATTACTACTTTTATAACTACAAAAATCCCCTAATTAACTAGCTTTTCCTTTGAATGTAAATTTTCCCTTGTATTACTAGGTTTTTAATTTAACTTCTAACAGTAACATTTTCATCTCACTAATTTTATTAGTAATATAAACACATTGCTTGGCATCTTGTAGCTAGGTGCAAGATTTCACCCATTCTTTTGAATGCTTTATTTAAAAATGCAAATTTCCCCCTTGACACCTATGTTTCTAAACTTCCCCATGCTCATCTAATTATAATTTCAAACCTACTTCTTCCTATACATCAAAGCACCCAGACTAGCTGGTTTTAATCCAACTAACACACGCACGCACACACACACGCTAAACGATATTTTAAGAAGTAATTTCCAATAACATTATAGACATTAATCCCCTCATGACATGCATGCAGCTAAAGCTGCCAGGCTTCCCACATGGCATGGGTCTTTGTCTCAAGTAAAATACCACCAGGGACAGGAGGAGGCCCTTAAGTGGCCATTAATTGGCAACTTAACTGCCTCAATAGGTCCTAGGGTGGGAAGGCTGCCCAACACCTCCCCAACCCCCATAAAATTTCAGAATTTGGGGGAAGGCAGTGGGAAGACCACATGCTGGATTTTGTGCTTCCCGCTCCCCCCCCACCCCCCCCCACCCCCCACCACCTTCAAACCCATCAACAATGGGGTGTGAAATCCAGCCCCATGTTTGAGTCTTACCAATCAGATTTTAGCTTCTACAGTTCCGAAACAGTTCTTATCCAAATCACAAGTGATATCCTATGTGAGTGGGTAAAGGTAAACTATCTCTCCATATGCTTCTCGACTTTTCTGAAGCCTTTGACATGGTTGACTACACTCTTCTCTTCCATTGCCTCTCCACTGTTCCTGCTCGATAGGATGGCAGTTGCCTGGTTCCATTCTTATCTAGGTTCACCCTCAATGACATCTCTTACCACTCCTGCAACGTTACATGCCGACCTCTGCAACATCATTTGGAAAGGCAGTCAATTTTCACATGCATACTGATGACACCCAGCTCTACTTCACCGCCACCCCTCTCCCTCCGCTACTTCAAAATTACCTGGACTGTTTGTCTGACACCCAGTAATGAATGAGCAGATATTTCCTCCAATTATATTGAAAAGACGGAAGCTATTATCCTTGATCCTTGCCACAAATGCTGTTCTTTACTACCAACTTACCAACTCCATCCCTCTCCCTGGCAACTGTATGAGACTGGACCAGACTATTTGCAGCCTTAGCGTCATATTTGACCCGTGATGAGCATCTAACCGCTCATCTGTGCTATTGCTAAGACTGCCTATTTCCACCTCCGTCACATTGCCCAACACCACCCATCTGTTGGCTTACTGCTGCCTAAACCCTCACCCATACCTTTGTTACTGTTAGACTCGGCTAATCCAATGCACTCCTGGCTGGCCTTCTACGTTCCACCCTCCATGAACATGAGGTCATCCAAAACTCTGCTGCCTGTGTCCTTATTTGCACCAAATTCCATTCACCCATCACCCCTGTACTTGTTCACTTACATTGGCTCCTGGGTAAGCAATGTTGCAATTTTGAAAAAAACCTCATCCCTCCCTATCTCTAATTTCCTGCAGCCCCATAACGCTCTTAAGATCTACACTCAACTAATTCTGGCCTCTTGAGCATCCTCGATTTTACTTGCTCTATGATTGGTAACTATACCTTCAGCCCCTAAGACCCTTAGCTGTGGAATTCCACCCCTAAGGCTCCCACTTCTCTAATATAAAATAAAAACAGAAACAGAAAATGCTGGAAAAACTCAGCAGGTCTGACAGCATCTATGGAGAGAGAAACAGAGTTAATGTTTCAAGTCCATATGACTCTTCTTCAGAGCCCACTTCTCTACCTGTCTCCTCTTCTTAAATCCTACCTCTTTGACCAAGCTTCTGGCTATCTGTCTTAATATCACTTTATGTGGTATAGTGTCAAGTTTTGCTTTATAATGCTCCTGTGAAGCACCTTGGGCATTTCCTTACATTAAAGGCACTATATAAACACAAGCTGTTGTTTACTGCTATATATTATTAAAGTTTTCCTGGCAACACAAATGTAACACGAGAGATTGATTATACCATTTCCATTCAATTTATCTGAATGCTTTAAATATTTGATGTGACTATTACATCTAGCATATGACAAATATAATTTAGTTAACTTAAGCATTCTAACTTATGCATTTCTTTTTGAGACATTTTGATAGCCAATGAGAGCCTCCGACATTTTCATAACAAAGGAAAAGGCTTTATAATGCATTGGTTCATTTACAACTTGCAGTTGGTTCACGATCACATCAGCAGGCTGAAATCAGCTGATTGCTTTCCTTGTGAAGTTAAAGTTGAAGATCTAGATCCTCTGGTAAATGCATTGACTTAACCGTCATAGACAGAAGAATCTTTCTCCATGATAAATAACTGGATATTTGTGCCATGAGTCAAAAGAAAATATATTGCCCAAGTTTCAAAGGAAGTTACTGGTTTTAATGAACGCGGTGATACTCAATATGAAGTACTTATTCTGAGCTATGGACTGACAGTTTGTATTGACTGTTGAATTATTAACTCTGGTGCAAGAAAAATTGCTGCGTTTCACTGGAATATAGTTCTTTGACATTTATAAGGGACAGTTGCAATGAGATTCTTCAGATTTCGTTATGTATTATATATGGTAAGTTTTCTTTATAAAATGTGTTTTTTTTTGAATGGGTATTTTAAGTAAAATATTTCAAGACTACAGAATTTCAGGTATTGCAATCAGTAGCTTCTGGACTTTCTTTAGTGAATGCAGCTCCTTATAATGGTATTGAGTTTGACTCTAATTATTGATGCGCTGTAACATTTTTTAGCTTAACGTGTTTTATCCCCCAAAGACTATTGCAAACTGTTATTTTTTTTTTGGTATCTTAAATGGAATATTTACCCAAGGTCTTGGGAACCGCTGCCTAACTAGCGGTTGTACACCAGGGCTGTCACCAGGTGCTTCCTAGTTTTCGCAATTGAATGGGAAGATGGTATGGTTATACCAAAACTGCATGTACTCTAATCTGCTTCAATTTACATTAATAGACTGTACAATGAGTAATGCTACAATGATGTATGAAATTAACACTCAAGTTTAAAAAATGAGATTTTAAAAAAAAAAATTTATAAGCAATAACAAAATATAATTTAATTTTTGGTTTATTGTTTTTGGGAATGTTACCCTCAGCAGTAATTATTTAATGTACGAGCATATAAACCTCAAGTTAGAAAGCACCTTCTTTTCGGTCAGCTTTTGTCACTGAAAGGGTAATTCACAAGTTTTAAAGGATTGTATGCTTTTCAAGTGCATTTTCAGCCTTGGATTACAGCAAATCATTTTACATAGCCATAGTCCCAAATCTTTTAAAGTAAAAGCAGAAAAATGCTGGAAATGCTCAGCAGGTCAGAAGCAGAACCTTTGAAGAAAGAAACAAAGTTAATGCTTAATGTTAACCTTTCATTATACCAGATCTTATTCTATCATTTGAGACTATATAAATTTAACTATCTGTATGCTTTGACATTGATACCGTCTAATCTGTAAATTCTGCTCAGAACCCATAAAGGACTGTAGTCTCTCTCAATCCTTAATATGTAGGCCTAACTGTGTTGCAAATTGTACCTACCAAATGCAATTGTATACTTTTACTCTATGGTTTTGCCTTAATTTTCTTTTTCTAGGAAATGGAGACTAATTAGTCCAAGGGCTATAAAATCATTACCAACTGTTCTTGCTTGACCTTGCCTGCTTTCTGGAGGAAATACTCTATTATTTAGAGCAGAGTACGATAGCACTTTAAGCATTGGATGTTGGGGCAGTAGTATTACTAACATGCCTAAAAGTTCTTAATGATTGATGAAATGCATTATGTTTCAAGAGCACCAACGGACCTTGTGAAATAGTAATGAAGCCATAGTTAGGATTAAATGGGGCAATAATATGGGTTTTTGACTCACTGATCCTTGTGGAAATGGCAAAAACTGGCAACAGTTTTAATTTTGTCTATTTTTTCCAGACAGTGTGGCTAACTTGATGTTCCATGTGAGATCAGTAAATACTACAATATTCATGGCAGAAATTATGTCCCCTGCATTATTAAATTCTTTTTCAGCATTATCTAAAGACTATTATTATGTGGAGATGAACTGTCAGTCCTTATTATACTTGAATCATGCATCCATCCCAGCTCCTAATCCATAAAGCTTCCGTTCCTAAGCCTTGTGCTTGTTGACATGCACAATCTATCTCTTTGTCAGTGTGTGCACTGCCCAACTCCCTCATCCTCTCCGCATAAGAAACACCATTGTTGGGTTGTTCTCTGTCTTCAACTTAAGTGTTAGATTGCATTTTTGCTTCACAACTAATCTCCCACTGCTCCTTGCTTAGGATCTTACAAATGGTTTTTGTGATATTGTGGCTGCACTAAAGTTACAAAGGACATCTGAATGAGTGACTGTAGGTTGTTGGACCTCTTCATCTTTCTCAACTTCCCTGCTGCCTCTTGCAAAAGAATTCTGTATCTCCCTCTATTGTCTCCTCTGCAGATCACCATCTCCATGACATACTCTCGCCTGATTACAGTCTTGACCTTTTTGCAATGAAGATATCACATCTCCTGCAACAATTTCTCCCCTTTCCTTGCACTGCTACGGTTCCTTCCAGGTCTTTCTCATGTGCTGTTCTTTGGCAATATGCAAAAGCATTTGGTCAGTTTTCAAATGTGTTAGTGACACCAAGCTTTGTTTCTTAGCCATGGGATTGATGGGAAAGGTTATTAACACACTGTCCACTATCTATCTGAATTAAAACCCGGAAAAGCAAAGCTTTCCCTCAAGTTATTTGGCAAAACTGAAATTGTTTTCTTTGTCTCCCACTGCTTGTAGGCTTGACTCCCATCAAACTCACCAGATACTCCCTTGGGCTCAGTCTGAAGATGTGCAACAATTGTGTAATGCTTGATGTGATCTCGGCTTCCCTTTTTCTCTGTACTATTACCAGTGTTGCTTTCATCCATCGTTGCATCTTTAGTCATTTCTACTCTCTGCTGAAATGCTAATAGACACCTTCAGGTCATATTCTTTAATGCTCATCTAATTGACACCCATCCTTCATGAACTACAACTTGTTCACAGTGCATCCCTAGCACAAAGCCCTGCAGTGCCATCATCCTCACTCTTGCAATACATCAAATTGATTTCAAGGTCCACACTTTGAAATCTGTCCATGTTATCACCCCGCCATACTTAAGCATTCTCTTCCACCCACATGTACCAAAAAATATAAATTGTGTTTTCATGCTATTGCATTTATATAGAATATAGATCTCCAAGAACTATAATTTCATGATCATGTGATTTCAAACTTTTCAAAAAATTTTGTAGGACTCTGAATTACTTGGCCTATTTTCATATGCAACACAAATGTCTGGTAGTCTTGTGAGGCCTCAAAGCCAACCCAAACATACATATCTATAAACCCAGCAAAGGGACTGGAATAGTCACCCTTAACAAGTGCGACTATATCAACAAAATGCATGCCATTCTTAATGATGGGTCCAAATTCTTATCCATTGGACCTGCCCCTCAGTTTGACCAGACAACCTTGCTCGAAAGCAAACTAAATAAACGCTTGTTGGACTTCTGTAAGTGTGACGAGCTGCCAGGTGGTTTATATGATAGGATTCGTCCTCATGGCTCACTGTGCCTATGCATGTGTTGGTTGCCCAAGACACACAAAAGTGATGCCCCTTCATGCCCTATCTTATCTACGACCGGTTCTGCACAACATGAATTGGCCAAATGGTTAGCCGAATTACTGTAACCAGTTTTGGGCAAAGTTTCCACATGAGCAGTGAAGGATTTCTTTACTTGTATGGATAACCATACAAGACTTGAGTACCAATATCAATGCTGTGTCTATGTGCTCATTTGACACTACTAACTCAAGCCAGAGACATTTGCACTGCAGCACTATATCATGGTGATCTAGACCCACTGCCATTGTGTGATTCAGTATTCATTGAACTTATGAACTCAACTTGCATAGTTGAGTTCAGTTTTAATAACAGCGTCTATGCCCAAATAGATGGGTGTTGTCATGAGATTCCCTCAGACCCAGCTCTCACAAACATCTTTGTTGGGTTCCACGAGAAACTCACCTTCGATGGAATGACACCTAACCTCCTACCCCTTGTATATTTCCGATATGTAGATGATACATTTGCTATATTTGAATCTGCAGCTGCATGTAAGAATTTTCTTACATGGGTTAATGGGCTCCATCCTGTGCTCAAACTTACCTTTGAAATGGAGCAGTCAAATGAGCTCCCTTTCCTTGATGTGCTAGTTGAGAATCTGCCAAGGGGTTCTCTACTACCATCTACCACAAACCTACCTTCACTGGCCAACATACACATTGTGTTTCTTCCAGTTCCACGTGCTATAAGATTGGCCTTATTGGCAACCTCATAAATAGGGGCCAAGCCATTTGCTCACGTTGCAAGCTTGATGCTGAAATAGGGCGCATCAATTCCACTCTGTGAGATAATGGCACATCAAATCCATCCTGTGAGATAATGGATAAATGATCGCTGTATATCACACAGACTCATGAATAGTCCTAAGGCTGCCACTTTTGGTCCTGAAAAGTGCCCAGTCTACCTCAGATTATCTTAGATGGGTAAGGTATCTCAAAAATTTGAGCAATAGGTGAAGCTAAGCTGTTTAATGTTGCTACTATGCAACAGTAACATGAGGGGTGTTCATCAGTAACAGGATGTTGTCATCAAGCCAAAAAGACATTCTGCCTGTCACTCAAATGAGTAATGTGATACATGAATTTCAGTGCCAGTGTGATGCTAGGTATGTAGGTCAAAGGTCCCAAAGACTGGCAGACCATATCAGACCGTGGCTGTTCGAAGCAGGCAAAGTGCAGACCGTACCCAACCAGCCTATGCTTACAAACTCAAAACACAGTGTCCAACATTAGATGTGATTCCGTGATTCGACAACATTTACTAAATAATCCTGAGTGTGCTAAGAATTACACTGACAACTGGTTTAAGATTATCAGTCAGGCTTGCAGTGTGGCACACTTACGTATGCTGGAAGCTACATATATTAATACACAAGAGCCCTGTTCTTTGCAGACAGGAAGAACATTTACACACATTGCACCTGTTCCAACTGAACAAAATAGGCGACAGCCATTCTCTGGTTCATTCCTCAGGGCAATGCCTTGGTCAATCAGTCAACCTGCCTGGTTTGAATTTAAACAAAGCTTGGCAGTTAACTTGTGCATCCTCCATGGCAATGCCTCTACCAATCGTAGAGTCCACTTGCCAATCAATCAGCACTTTCTCCTCTTAAAGTATAAATTGTAGTTCCCTTTGCATTTGATATTCTTGCAAATGTCCTGATGAGTGCAAGACGAAAGCTTTGTCATTTCTTTTTCAGCAGTACTCAAGTTCTGTTCTACCAAATGACTATTTCAAGAAGTGTTAGATTTAAATGTAACTCTTGCAACAAATCCTTGTGCCTGAAAGAACACAAATAAAAATTCCCATGCTACATGTCGACACACCATAGTCCAATTTATAGATTTCATCATAAATCAGATTTAGGATGCACACTTGAAATCCACAGCCCATCTTTTCTCTTTGCAGATACAGATTGGCTGCTGTGTGTTTCCAGCACTTAGGTTTTCTTCAGATTTCCAGCAATTTTGCAATTTTTCATATTCATTATTCTGTTCTGTGCATGTCTTTCTGTGACACATCTTTCACACACTGTAGTCCTCCACCTTTTATGCATTCTGTCTTCCTGCCCCACCTCACCTATCATTTTTCACCTCTTTAGCACAGTTTCTTAGATTTAAGTATATCGTGTGAATGCATGTTTCAATTATTTAAAAATTGGAATGCCTTTTAATTTTCTTAACACCAGCTTCAAAAAGTGATTCTGGTTGCCTTAGTTCCTGGTACTTTTGAGTCCACTGCATTTATAAGTTTGAATACACAGATAATAATACAAAATTGGTGCTTTGTCTAACTATACACAGTCATTGATGCTCAGCTTGAATGCAAGCAACCAAAAAATAGTATAAAGCAATAACAGCAATATGCATTCAGTGGCCTAGGGGGAAAAAATACATATTGAGCTTGTGTTGGTGTCCTGTTGGGATATACACTGCCTTGTTTATTGACAACTTTAGTGTAGTAAAAATGCAGCACTGCTATTGATAAAGCTAGTGGGCAGTTTGTGATCTAAATTAATCACCATATGGCAGGCAAAAGGAAGGATTCCTAAAGTAACTCAGGAGATTTACACAGAGAACAAAAAAAATGTGACAGAGAAGAGAATTTCAAAGAGAGATTTTGTAATATTCCATTGTAGCTACATGCTGCATAGAAATAGAAAACTGAATACAGGGTTCTGTTTCTTAAGTTAAAAAAATCGTAGTCCACAAGTGTGTTAATAGGGAATCTTCAAATAGAATGATTTGGTATTGTGCAAAACAACAAATTCAACTATAAAGTTCTGATAATGAAACCAATTTTCCTTTGACTAAAAAATTACTTTATAGTTTTAAAAGTTAAATGCTGAATCTAATTAAAATACTTCATGATAGCATAATGCTTATGGGAATTTAAAAAAAAATTTCATTATAGAATCAATTTTATTTTCAAAAAGTAGCAAAAATGAACTAAATTAGGATTGCTTCCCAGTAATGTGCTGTCATTAAAATGTCTTATCTTGTGAGGTCACATCACATTTGTAGCACACCATTTCCTCCTCCATTCCTATGCTTATTATTATACAGTATGTGTTGTTTCACCCCTGCTACACTTCGCCTGTTTGCACAGGGTAGTAAGAGACAACAAAAAATGTGATGTTATACTCTGCGCGCGCTGAACTGGAGTATTGCATCCAGTTCTGGGTGCCACACTACAGAAAAGATGTGAAGGCATTTGAGAGAGTGGAGAAAAGATGCACAAGAATGATCCGTAACTGAAGAGGAACTTCAGTTACGTTGATAAATTGGAGAAATGGCTGTTTTTCTTGGAGCAGAGAAGGTTGAGAGGGAATTTGATAGAGGTATTCAAAATCTAGACAGAGTAGATAGGGAAAAATGTTCCCATTGGTGGAAGGATCAAAAACAAGAGGGCACTGATATAAGGTAATTGGCAAAAGAAGCAATATTGACATGAGGAAAAACCTTTTCATGCAGCAAGTGATTAGGATGGGGGAATGCACTTCCTGAGTGTGTTGTGGAGGCAGGTTGAATTGAGACATTTAAATTGGAATTGGATTGCTATCTGAAAAGGAAGAATGCGCAGGGCTTTGGGGAGAAGGCAGTGGGGTGGCACGAGGTAAAATGCTCCTATGGGAAGCTGGCACGGATGTAATGGGCCAAATGCCCTCCTCCTGTCCTGTAACATTTCTGTGATTCTATAACAATTCTCTAACTCTAGCTAGGGGGCTATAACTTAGATGGTGGAAAGACCTCAATAGGAGAGTGACAAGAAGAAGATATTGAGTTTTTTTTCATCAATGTTAGAATGACTGACTTAAAAAATCATGTGAATGGGTGGCAGACTGTACCAAGTTCAATTGGTAAAATGTAATCTGTCAGTTAGTTTATACTCTGTCTAGTATAGGTAATGCTGATCGTCATAAGGAAGGAAAAGTAAAAAATTAAATGAAGCTAAACAAAGCAAGTACTTCATATACAAGACTGCAGTGCCCCATTGCGCTTCACAGAAAACTATTATGCTTCAGTAATAATTTGTTTTGAAAAAAATAGAAGCTAGAGTAATTATAATTAAGCTAGCATTGTTTCTTATGAAGATGGCAATCCTTTAGGAACTAAGGCAAAATTTAAACTGATTATTGTAGTAATATTCACTCTGCATGTTTTCCAGACACAGTTTTACAGGTTTATAGGATGACCATGCTACAAACATTAAGTTAAACTATCTTTTGCAAATCATTCTTGTCATGTCAAGTAATTCTTGCTTTTGTATTCGGTTTAAAATCATCTGCTTTAGGACTTTTCCAGTGATGATCCCAAGATAGAATTTAACATCGATGCTGCTAATGGCATAGTCATGGAAGGATATTTATATAAACGAGCCAGCAATGCCTTTAAAACATGGAACCGGTAAGATTAAACTTTGGCTTCAGAATGAAACACTTTCTTGTAATAACTGGCAATCACAGTAAAGAGAAGGACATATGATTGGTATAAAATCATTGATGCAGCATACATTTGCCAGTAGAAACAGGAATCCATTGCATTAACTGATTAAAAACATAAGAATTAAGTTTCATAACCAAGTGAAATTATACAGTTACAAGATTTGTTCATATTGAATGTAATTACAGTGTACAATACAAAATTGTCAAGCATTAGTTTTTTGGCTAAAATTATACTTGACCTTTCATTTCATATGAAATTATATGATTTGAAAATTTAAACAAAAGCACTTTATCAAACTGTCCAAGGCTTACAATAGATGGTGACTGATTTGAAGCTAGGAAATTCTGCATAGCTATCTAGAATCAAAGTGGTACACTCCAGTTGACCTAGCTTGGTTACATATTAAATTGGTTGGAAAATTTGCCAAATAAGAGGAAGTAGACTTCCTATTTGGCTTGAATTTGCTTGCATGCAGAGGTTGGCCCTGTTGCATTAAAATGGAGTAACTCTCTGAGCATTCAGACTTTCAGTACATCAGGAGCTTCCAAAGATCTTCAGTGAGTAGGAGATTCAAGTTTTCTAGGGCCTGGTTGAGTTTTTCAATTATTGATTCTTTTCTAAGAAGGGCAGCACGATACATGCAAGAACAGGGAGATGGACTGTGTTGGTTTCAGTACTTTTTTGATGATTTTCATAGCGTCAAGTTGCACTTCATCAAGATTTACACATGCATTTCTTGTCCATGCCGGTGCACAATAATTCAGTTAATGTAAAAGCAAGAGCCAAGGTGTCTTTCTAAAGTAGGTAAGCATCTGTCCCCTATCTGGCCCCAGCTAATTTGTAGATTAAGTCAATACTAGTTTTTATCTTGGCAGCAGTTTTTGTCAGATATGAAACTGTTATCCAGAGACACTCCAAAGTAATTTGGAAAGACCTTGTACCTGCGTTCACTGTGACAGGTGGGACTATTCAGGTGCTGCTTCATATGCTGGTGGCTCAATTGAAATGCAGATGCAAGCACTTGGAAGATTTGGACAAAGTTGCCAGAGTTGTAACAATCACCAAGTATTTTTTAAGTCTTCTGTTAATGTGTGTTATGCTTGGGCAGAGTTCTCACGTGGATAACTAACACAAGATCATCTGTGTATCCAAATTTCCTCAACTGAGTCAGAAGGATATCACTGATGTAAATATTAAAAAGTGATGGTGCCAAGACAGCTCTCGGAAGCGTGTTGTTTAGTGGCTGAAATCTGCTAGTTGTGAGATATACGTTGAGTTTGCGGTTGGTGAGCACAACTGTTCGTGGGCCAATGTTTGCAGAATTGTATTCCAGATATTTCCAGCATAGACTGTTCCTCCAAACCATATCAGATGCTTTAAGCAAACCCACAGAAACCACTGCTGTTTTGTGCCTACTATTCAGGCCTAAATCCACATTGCTCCTTCGGGTCATAATCCTCCAAGAGCAACACGAGCCTTTGAAGTTACATCCTTTCCAGGGGTTTGTACAAAACCCCAGTAATGATGTCAGCTGGTATATTTTTGGAGCATCAGCTGATTGAAGGTGAGTGGTAGGGAAATGCTCCTGCTTCTCCTACCCCACAAGCACTACTATCCTCACTTTGCTTTGATTGTTGAGTTTCCTGAGACCTGGAAAACCCAGCCACCCCCTGTAAAATCGGCAAACCAGAGGCCATAAGCCTCTTCAATATATTTAGATTGTCAGTCCAACTCCTGGTGGGTGTCCTGGCTACCCACCCCTCGTCCTGCCTCCGGAAAACCTGGAAATGGGTGGGTTGGGATCAAGGTTCAAGGTTTTAAAATTTTCACCTTTGTTTTAGTGTACAAAAGAATACTATGAAGAACTTTGCAAGGTAATTCAAGTTTCTGGAGATCCTGTGACAGACAATATTCTTCAGCACTTAATTTTAAAAATGTACTTGCAAAGCGCATAAACATTACTAATTCTGACTTTATGCCAAGATTTGCTGTTTGTAAGCCTCACCTCTTCCCCTGTCCCTTTGTAGTGATGTAGTAACAAAGTCCCCCAGATCAATCAATAAAGGAGCCGATTGAAAGGTGACCTGATGGAGGCATACAAGATTGCTGAGGGTATAGAAAGGAATCTGGAATATTACTTCACATTAAACCACAGGACTAACTAGTGCCACGCATACAAAATAGAGTAATGTGCCCTTAGGACAAATGACAGGAAATTTTTAAAATGGTGTTATCAACATGTCAGATGAACTTTTTGATAGAGTAGTGGAGCAAAACCTGTTGACTCATCAAAGAAACAACTTGTGCTACAATGGGAGTACATTGTCATCCATGTTTTTCAAATCCTCTATGGTTTATCTCTGTTACCTACTCCAGCTCGACAACCCTTCAAGATCTCTGTGCTCCTCCATTCCTGGCCTTATGCACAAACTTGATTTTCATTGCTTCAGATTCCTTGGCCCTAAGCTGCGGAATTCCCTCCGCAAACCTCTGCGCCTCTCCTTTAAAACGCTTCATAAAACCTACCTCTTCAACCAAACCAACCATAATGTCTCTTTAATTAGACTAGTGTAAAGTTCTATTTGATAATGATCCAGTGAAATTCCTTGGGATATTCTACTATGTTAAGGCGCTTTATGTTGTTGTAGTAGCTCCCTGGATAGATGTATTCTAATGAGCCAAATGGTCTTCCTCATCTGTAATTATCATGTGATCTTGTTGCACAATCATTCCTATATTTGTGCATCTCACAAACTCCCAATATCTATACCTACTGAAGCACTGAGGAAAATTTACTTTGTTTTGAATTTCCATGTGTAGTACCATGGGAGATCCACTAGTATGGGGTACATTTGTAGTGGCTGATATTTAGTTTGGAAATGTATATAAGATCAAGTCTTTACATATCCTTTATCCAATGGGTTTCTGTTTCCTGTAATACAGTAAAGTCCCGCCGTTTGCAGGGGCTACCTTCCCACAAATTCTTGCAAAGAGCTAAATCGCTAACATACTTTATAATGGGAATGAATAGATAGGTTCTATCTAAAATTTGGATGTTAATCGGGTTTTTTCTCTCTCACTGAGAGACTTTCCTGTACTGAAGGCAGCAGCTGATCCATTTACCATTACACTCTGTTCTCTCTTCACTTTCTCCTTATTTATTTTCCTGGTTTTCTTTGCTTTAACATGGCAGAAAACCGAAAGGAAAAAGCACAGTCTGAGACCTGAGCCGATTCCTTTCACTCCACCATTACAGGAAGACGGATGAGAAAGTGGCATTTAAAGGACTAGGCCCCTCTCTCTCCCTCCACTGACCAAGTTATTGACAGCATCACATTATTGTCCAGTGTGGAGGCAGCTCTTACCACCTGTAATCCCGATATTTAACTCCCTTACTCCTCCACTCCCCCAACATTTAACTATGGCCAAATCCTGGGGTCCTGTTTATCTGGCAGCCCTTTTTAAAGCCCCCCTATTACTCACTCTCACTCACATTCACACCCTCTCACATTCTCTCTCTCACACTCCCCCACATCTCTCTCGCACTCACTCTCTCTCCCCCTCACTCTCTCTCCCTCACTCTTTGCCTCTCTCTCACACACACTCTCTCGCGCACACACACTCACTCTCCCTCTCTCTCTCCCTCTCTCACACCCTCTCCCACACCCTCTCCCACACCCTCTCCCACACCCTCTCCCACACCCTCTCCCACACCCTCTCCCACACCCTCTCCCACACCCTCTCCCACACCCTCTCCCACACCCTCTCCCACACCCTCTCCCACACCCTCTCCCACACCCTCTCTCTCACCCTCTCACTCTCCCCCTCACTCTCTCCCCCACATCTCTCTCTTTCACTCACTCTCTCTTTCACTCTCTCTCTCTTTCACTCTCTCTCTCTTTCACTCTCTCTCTCTTTCACTCTCTCTCTCTGTCCCACTCTCTCTGTCCCACTCTCTCACTCTCACTCCTGTTTGGACAAAGGTGAGAAGCTGCCACTACAGTAGGGACCCTCATTGGTTGCCAGGCCCGAACAAGAGCAACCAAAGAGACAGACTGTAAAAAGTGGGAGAAACTTGCACTGTTTAACTAACCTTCTCTCGCTTATAAAAACATCTATGAAAAATGTGTGCGCATACACAGCTAATCTGCATCTCTTTTTTTGCCCCATGTCGGGGTGTCTCACGCATATACATGCAGAAAGAACTGGCTTGTTACAAGAACTCTGTTGTTTTTAGTTTGCATAAATCACTGGCAGGCAAATATTTGGGGCCACAATGCGTAATTGTGCATACGAGGACTTTTGCATGGGTAAACAAAATCACAAAAGAAGCCCTCATGAACTACGAGACCTTACTATACACAATTTTGTCCATGGTTATTGATCAGTGTGCAGTACTGAAATTAAATGCATGTTTCTATAATTTCACAGCCACATTTTGAAAATGTAAAACTTTTGATTTGTATCAAACAGTACAAGAATGTTTAATCTCCTCTTTTTCATTGGTACCTTGCACAAAGGCAGTTTATACCACTTTACCTTTAGTATGCATTTAATCTTCCTATGTTTTCAAAACCTAGTTAGTGTTTCATTTTACTATTTTCATTTTTTCTGTTTTCTTTCTATGTCTTGATCCCACCCTATTTTGTCATGTGACAGGAAAAAGACACCCCACATCAGGTACCAACCAGTCAGCTGGACATCTTATCTCCCCATTCCTATCTCTGCATATTAGCTCTCACCTGTCTGCAAGTGTCCAAAGAACTTCGGGTAAACCTGGTTTAATCCATGGCTTTTAAACTGGTCACTGTGCTGTCCTTTTTACAGCATGGGCACTGTTAGTTGCAAACCAGTGGCAGCATTATTTGCTTGTTTCGCCTTTTGCGATATTAACACAACTAATTATCCTTTCTACTAACCTATTGGACTTCAAGTTCTGACTGTGTGGTAAACTGATGGTTTTAATAATGAAGAAAATGTTCAAGTTTTAAGATTCCATGTTACAAAAAGGTGTTCAACTAACGAGCTTAGTTTATTTTAAAATCAGTTACTCACATTTGTTTAAAAGATGATTTTAATATCAGTTGTGAAAACTACTTTTTTCAGATCTGTTTTTGAAGTGTGGAACATGGTTCTGTTTTAGTTCTTAAAACTGAAAATATCTGTGTTAAAGTCACCACATTTCATTATGAAATGAAAACATGTTTTCTAGTGGCTAACCAATTTATAGTGCAATGGAGTGATAGTATAGTGATTTGCTGAGATATATGGTATTGGACTGGCAACCTAGCTTTTGAGGGTCCAAATTCCACCGTGATAGTTTGGGAGATTGAAATAAATATATCTGGTAACTTGTGGGCTTGCATCAGAAAAAATTGCCTTCATAGTTGGTAGGTTTCTAAAGTATTCTCCTGCTTCTGCCTATATGGCCGATCTGTGACTCCAGATCATACCATGTGGTCGACAATAATTCTAGGAAACAATTATGGATGGGCAATTGTGAGGCCTTGCCAGGATCACCTGCATCCCTTAAAAAAAAAAAATGCCTTCATTGGATTCTTGTTCCAACCTGTCAAAGCACCCCTCTAGAGGAAGAAAAAGTGGAGGGGTAATCACCCTAAATAATGTGTGTTACTTGACCTTCAACATGGGTGCAATTATTGGAATTGTGGGCACATGTCTTTGGTCTATTGCTTAGGCTGGAGAATAGTATGTCAGGGAAGAAATAAAACAGGGTGGGGATCAAGGTCAGGTGGGGAGGAGAAGGGTGGTGGGATGGGCAGAAGAGAAAAAGGATTTCTCCTGGTAACTCAGTTGTGAAAGTTTGTGTGTAGCTGACAGACGTGGACTAAAATTCCTTGTTTGCGTTGAGCCTACAATCTCAGCTGGTGTGTTATTTAGGTATTACAATTGGCCTTGGCATCCCAAGCTCGAGAAAGGAGAAAATTAGTTAAGTTTCTGCTCCCAATCACTATTCACTGAACCATGTTGAGAAGTACATGGACTGAGAACAGATTGGTTTGCCTGTGGTGTGCCCTTTATGGTAAAATAGCACAAACAGGACTGTGAAGGCTCACCACAGCCACGTGAGTTAAGTGCTGGTGAGAATGGAGTATTTGCCTGCAGAAAAGGAAGATGTAAAAGGGGAAGAAAATGGATCTAAAAGAAGCATCAGAGCAGAACTGTTTGTAAAGCTGGTCCAAATATTGCAGTCTTTAAATATATATTGTTTTTGTAATACACTCAAATATATATTGCTTTTTTTTTGTAATACACCTATCTACAATCTATAAGTTCTTCTCTCTCAACAGGCGTTGGTTTTCAATTCAGAACAACCAGCTTGTTTACCAAAAAAAATTTAAGGTAAGCAAAAAGTGTACTGAGCATAAAATTTTGAACTAACACCTGACAATTATTTAGTAGTAAATTTTAAGTTAACCATACCAAGGTTCAGAAACAGTGAAATTTATACCATTCTCTTAAATTTTTATCCAAATATTATCATATTTGTAAAGAGTATGACTGCAAAGTTTAGTATGTTTCAATGACTCTCGCTGGCAGGGGGCTGTAAAAGTCACCCCCTTGAGCTTTACAGCTTTTATGATGGTACCAGATACCATAATTAGATTTATTTATATTCATTTCCTTGTAGCTATAATTCCATGATAGTGATAATCAATCTTGTTCAAACATTTAACTATTTTAATCTGGCTGAACTTCTAAACATTTTCTCACAGGATAATCTCACAGTAGTAGTTGATGATTTACGACTTTGTACAGTCAAGCCATGTGAGGATATTGAAAGACGTTTCTGTTTTGAAGTAGTCTCTCCTACAAAGTAAGTGCTCCACGTTTTGTCTTACCTTTGAAGGGCTGGAATTATGATTCAGAATGTATTTTGTGTGTAAGTACCTATGTATGTGAATTTATTTTGCAAGTTAAGTTGATTTTAGGATCTGAAAAGAGCCCTCTGGTGGGAATAAATGGAAATCATACAGGGGGTGACTTTTACAGCCCCCTGCCAGCATATTTGAAGGTGTGGTGGGGAGGGAGCACGTAAAGCAAAGTGGTGGCCAATCCACCTACTTCCCACCTAACCCCGATCTGTCCCCCATATGACGGGTGCGGGTAAGCCAACCTGCCCTGAGGCCTATTGAGGCCCTTAAGTAGACAATTGCTTGCCACTTAAGGGCCGCCTCCTACTTTTGCCACAGTTTTTTGGCCTGCAGGGGAAGGCGGAGGGGAGGCAGCAACAGCAGCTTTCACAGTGCAGGCTACTATTGGGAAGGAAGTAGCGTTGGTTACCTCCTTCAGGGGTTTCCCTCTGCCCTATGCGCCCCCCCCCCTCCCAAAATGGTACCCCCTTTGTGTCTCCCCCTGGCCTCTAAAACCCAACCACTCCTCTTCTTCCCCCCCATTTCCCCTCAGCGGGGTCTCCAACCCCTGCCAACCCAAAATACTCGGACTTACCTTCAAATCTGGGAGACATGATCTTCCTTCGTGAGAACTGCTGGTAGTTCCAGCATTGGCCACTACTGTCTTTGGATGCTGCTGGGACTAGAGAGCTGCCAGCCAATCAGAATGGCAGAAGCCCCACTCTCAATTAAGGCCACCTCCAGGATATTATCGCTGTGGGGCAGCCAGATTTGAAGTTGGCAAGGCAATCCATTCCCTGGTGTTTTCAGGTTGCATGTGGACTTGCCACATGGTTAGAAAGTTTATTTATGTTCAGTACCAGATTTTGCATAATTTTTTTTGCACTTTGTTTAACCTGTGGTCATCAGAACTGTGTCAAGTTGTCCATCATCGTCAGACATGCAGACTTAGTGTTGACATGGCAGAATAGTAAATAAAATAGTTGCTTTTCCTTTTTCTGTACTTACTAATGTTTGACTTGTAAAATGGATGAAATATATAGTTGCACTTGTGATTATTATAGTTATCAATTGCTTCTAAGTTCAATTTGAAGAATTTAAAAATTATTCATACTTGATATAACTTCAGTAATGGTACTACTCAGACAATAGCTAAGGCATCTAATTTACTGAGTGATTCTAATTGTTCCATAAATGTTAAATCTCTGCATGTTTTCACACAGGAGTTGTATGCTACAAGCAGATTCTGAAAAAATCCGACAGGTCTGGATCAAGGCTGTTCAAGCTAGCATAGCTACAGCATACAAAGAGAAAGGAGAAGAGAGCTATGCAGAAGTACGTATGCAGTATATTTTCACTCCTTAAACCTCACAGACTGTAGCAATTCAAGGAAAAAGCCAGCCACCACCTTGGTACTAGGGACGGGCACTAAATGCATCCTTGCCAGCATCGCTCACATCCCAAGAACAATTTTTTACATTTGACAGTTGGCCCTGTTAATACTTTGAGATTCCCAGGCTTGAGCCATGCCATGTAATCACACATCTACTGCTGACATTCCAGTGTATTGTTAGAGGATGCTGTGCAGTTAAAGGCACCGGTTTGAATATTTCTGGATCTATTGAGCAACAAGGAGCCATTCAGCCTATTGTGCTTGTGGCAGTGCAAGTTTTCAACTAGAGCTATACACTAGTCATATTTTCCTGACCTTGCTCTATATTCTTTTATAACTGCACCTGCAATGATTCAGTTATGAAGGAATATTGGTCCTCATAAATGACAGGAACTAAAAACATTAACAAAAATCTTGCCTTTATCTGTTTCATGATAGCAAGTGATTCCTCCTTCATCCATTGATAATCCCAAGTTTATACCCCATTGTCCCAATTGCAAAGAGCTGAAGAGAATGGAGCCATAATTTCTCCGGTGTTCTTGCCTACACATCTACCTCGTGTTGAAAGATACGATCGTCTTTACAATCAAAATTCAATGGCAATATAGATCTGTGGCCACATTGGCATATTTTTATCACTAGCTACATTGTTGTGGTTTATGTTGCAATTAAACTATATTGTTACCTGAGACTTAAGTCCATCAAATTTTAGAATTTTCCAATAACTATTTAAATTTGCTGATGGAAGAAGTTTTGCATCTATCAATGTATTTAATTTGATTCAGTGCTTCTGTCTCACTAAAAAGTTAGTTGCAGTCGATATGAAGGATAAGTTCAATCTTTTGCTATGCTGTCATAAAATGTGCATTAGTTGTTACACTATTTACTGTACAACTCTTGAGTTAGGAATTTGAAGATTTGAGTATTGCTGAAAAGAGACATGCTGTCGATTCTTTTCATCTTGTACTCATTTATAAATTGTTGTTCCCTTTAGATTTGGCATTCTTGCGAATCTGTCCTGATGAGTGCAAGATGAAAAGCTTTAACAGCATGTCTCTTTTTTTTCCAGCAATATTCAAGTTCTATGCTACCAAGCGACAATTTGAAGATTACTAACTTGCACATGTCAATATTATATTGTTCACAGATGTCTCAAATTTGAATCCAAATTATAGTGGATTAAACATCATTTGTTATCATGAAAGAGATAGAGAGTATGACCTTTAATGTATTTAGTTCCTGTCATTTTATGAAGACAAATGCTTCTTCATAACTGAAACATTTCAGGTACAGTTATCTTTAGTTTGTTTTGGCAGACATGGCCTTCCAGTTACTACTACAATAACTTCTGTAGCCTGTTCCACCATTTAATTACAATCATGGCTGACCTGTACCTCAGTCGTATTTCCTGCCTTTGTTCCACATTCCTTGATATATTTGCCTAATAAATATGTTAATCTCAGTCTTAAAAATTTAAGTTGAGCCACTATCCACAACCTAGTGAGGGAGTTCCAGATTTCAATGACCCTTCTTGTGGAAAAAGTTCTTGCTGCTTTCACTCATTAATGGTTAACTTTTATCTTAATTTCATGGGGAAATTGTTAGAATTCTTGTCCAACATTCAGTCCTTGATGAGTAGAAATTTTCTCCAACTAAATATGGGGAAACTGAAGTCATTGTCTTCAGACCAAGCCAAAAATTCTATTTACCAACCACTGACTCAATCCCTATTCTGTGGCCACCATCTGAGACTGAAGCAAACTGCTTGAAACCTTAGTGTCATATTTGATTCTGAGATAATCTTCCAGCTACATCCATACCACCATGTGGACCACCTTTTTCCACCTCTGTAACATCGATTGACTCTGTCCTTGCCTTAGCTCATCTGCTGCTGAAACCCTTGTTAATTCTAGACTTGAATTTTCTCAACACACTCCTGATCAGCCTCCCAATTTCTACCCTCTAAACTTGAGCTAATCCAAAATTCTGTCGCCTGTGCCCTTACTGGCACTGTCTCATTCACCCATCACCTCTCTACTTATTGGTCTATCTTGGCTCCTGGTTAAGCAAAACCTTGATTTTTAAATTTTTCATCCTTGTTTTCAAATCTCTCCATCACCTCACCCACCCTATCTCTGTAGCCTCCTCCAGCCTTCCAAGGTTTCTCCACTCGACCAGTCCTGGCATATTGAGAATCCCCAGTTTTAATTACTTCACTATTGGTGGCTGTGCCTTCAGCTGCCAATGCCTAGGTGCTGGAATTTCCTCTGTAAACCTCTCTGCCACTCTTTCCCCATCTAAGTGCTCCTTAAAACCTAGCTCTTTCACCAAGCTTTTGTTCATCTGTTCTATTATCTCCATATTGAGAAATTTTATGTTGTAACGATCCTGTGAAACAACTTGGGATATTTTACTACCTTAAAAGCGCTGTATAAGTACAAGGTGTTGTTGTGACATGATGACCAAAAGCTCTTGTCACTCACTGGGTATAGTGTGCTGTAATATCAAGCCCCACTGTTCCCTGAGCCGCGATAAATGTGAAAAGCTTGACCAAACCACCAGATTGCGCTAATTCTACCTGTTTAATTTAGGTTAACAGAATACAAGCACCAGGTTTGTAAACTTAATAAGTAAATAACTGTTCATTGAACGAACTGTCGTTAACCAGTAATAAAAGAAATATGAACTGCTAATTTCTAACCTTATAACCTAAACTGTACCCCTTCTTAAATCCCTATGCGCACACGTACAAGATGCATAAGACACACAAATAACATGGATTTTAAGGGTGGGATAAAACAGTTCAATAGCACCAATTCCAGAGTACAGGATTCGATGGGATGATTTTGATTGATGTCTTCCAAATTCCTTTTAGTTGTTGATGACAAGAGGTGGTCTTCCAGTAGTTTCAATATTTAGTTCACTGGTTGAGCACTTGCCTTTCAATGTCTCTAACAGTGATTTTCCCCTTTGCGTCTTGACAGGGGTTTAAAAAGAGAGCAGGTTATAGAGATAGGAGAAAAAGCAAGCTAGCTACTATTGTGGAATTACTAGAATATTCCACACACGGGCAAGAGGTTTTAGGCGTTTTTCCTTTCAGGCTAGGATGCATGGCCCTCACAGAAAACCTTGTCAGGAGCCAATTAAAACATTGTTGCCAGGCAGCTCCCTTGGTCCAGGACTCCTTTCCGGCACCATCGTGTCTTCAGTGGCGCACTCTGTTCCAGGACTGCAACATTGTATATATCTCTCATCCTGTTCCAGTGGACATGTCTTTCAAACTGCAGCCATTGTAATTTTAATCCACAATCTAACAGAAAATAAAAAGATATGTTCTTTACAACAGTCCAACAGAAATAAAAAGATATGTTCCTTACACTCTGCCATTGATGGAGTGAAGGGATGACAGTATTCAAAAAGCCAGTCATGTGAGACAATTGAAAGGAAGATGGTGGAAGAGCAACTGAGCAGTGGAGGCAGGTATGACAAGGAGGGACTGAGAAGCTGTTATGGTTTAAAAATATAAGTGTTTCTATTTGATACCACTTCCAACACATTGGGTTAGATGAATGACAATTGTAGCTTGAAATCCATGCTCTTATGCATTTAAATGGAACGCCTTTTGAAAGCAACAAAAAGTGGTAAACTTGTCATTGCTTTCCCAGAAATTAGATAGAAGATCCTCCCCTTCTACCAGCAGCCTGGATTCTGGGAGTGAATTGAGAGAGCGACCAGTGAAAGGAGAAAGTGCACTTCAACGTGTGGAATGCATTGCTGGCAATACAAATTGCTGTGACTGTGGCCAGTCAGACCCGCGTTGGGCAAGCATCAATCTTGGAATCACACTATGCATTGAATGTTCAGGAATTCATAGGTATTAAGATGATAAAAGATTAAACATTGTAATAGATTGGAAAAGATGTGTATGTATTCACTTATTTGGCACCAATTGGGCTCAGTTTCAATATAATGGCTGCTTTTCACTAGATGAAAAGTTTCCAAGTAACTTTAAATAGTAAAAAAAAATTACAAGAACGAAGGATTAGCTTGATTATTGTTGATTGACCACAAATATATATTATTGCTGCATTGTTCAGCTTTAGTACCTTGCAGAAGTTGATCAAGCGATGAATGTCTGCATTATTTGTGTTGTATTGGTTTATTTTCTTTTTGTGTTTAGAAGTTTAGGTGTCCATTTTTCTAAGGTGCGTTCCCTTACTCTGGATTCATGGGAACCTGAGCTCTTAAAAGTGAGTTTTTATACATTTTTCAAAAGCACTTGTATGATGGTGTTTGATTAAATTTCATATAAAAGATTAGTTTGGGCCGTGAACACACAAGTTTAATATTAAGATCAACATAAAAACATTTGTTAGAAATAATGTAAGCATATAGTATTGTACAGCAAAACACCTTAAAGATAAATTTTCCATAATTTCTTCCCTTGCAACATCCAAAATGCTTAAATTAGACCTCCCCAGTTTACACCAATTATAGTTGAGGTGATGAAGTCTGATTATAACAGCATATTGATAATTTTAATAGTGGAATTTACAGTATACAAATGCATTTTCAAGCATTCACAATTCCTTTGGCACGTTGAAAGATTTAAATCAGCAAATAAGGATTTAACACTGATGTTAGAACAACATTTTGTATTCTTTACTAGTAATCTTTAAACTGAAATCTGAATTCACATTTTGTTTGACAGCTTATGTGTGCACTGGGAAATAACGTTATAAATGGAATATATGAGGCACAAGTTGATGAAATGCATTTTAAAAAGCCAAATGCAGGAGATTCAAGGTAAATAATGTAACTTTTTTGTAATTCAGATTATATTAGACAAAATTTTCGATGAGGTTCAAATGTGTCAGCTTGGCTCAATAGGTTTTTAAATCGTGGTCCCCTTAATCTGTTATGATCTATGTTAAAGATCTATAATGACACCATGCAAAAGAGTGCAACTTGTCAACATTTATTTCTCAACAAATAGATCCTAAAGCATTTAAAGTCATTTATTTCACTTCAAGCAATTTCACACACACCATAGTCAGTCATCCCATTCAATGTACAAAAACAAAAAATGCTGGAAAAACTCAGCAGGTCTGACAGCATCTGTCGAGAGAAAGAGTTAACGTTTCGAGTCCATATGACTTCTTCACAGCTCTGAAGAAGAGTCATATGGACTCAAAACGTTAACTCTGTCTTTCTCTCCACAGATGCTATCAGTTTTTCCAGCATTTTTTGTTTTTGTTTCAGATTTCTAGCACCCGCAGTATTTTGCCCTCATTCCATTCAAGATAACTTTGGTTTATATGAAGCTCCGTGATGTATTTCTAAGAAATGTGATAAGATACTGAATATAAATGCAAGTTTTTCTTCTAATGGTCTAGATAATTGTTCAAAAATAATTTGGCTGCCCCTTAGAATATATAATTTAATAAGATAATGGTGGCTTCAGTTGTAAATTAAACAAATTGTATGATTTCTATAATTAGAATGTAAAATGTAAATTTTCGATGCAAGGCTTGTAAAATATCAAATAGAGGCTAGCATCTGATAAATAAATGACCAGCATGTGCCTTGCTTTCCAATGAGCATATAATCTCAGTCCAACTTGTGCTTCTTTTAGAAGTAAAATGTATGAGTTTTGTAACTTTCAAGTGTATTTCATGCGCTACTATTGTTAGGCTTGAGAAGGAATCTTGGATCAAAGCTAAGTATGTTGAGAAGAAGTTTATACAGAAACCCTATAGAATTTCTCCATCAAAAGAAAGACCACAGGCATTACCACTGTCCAGTCAGCCTGAAGGCACAGCTGAAAAATCATCCAAATTTCTTTCAATACCAGGGAGCACTTCCAAAATTTCAGGTAATAGCCTATTTATAATGTAACATGCGGAAATAGATTAAGAACTACCAATGAGTAATGAAAAAAAATCATTGTTTAAATGAATTATGTATAAAATGAAGGTATAAAACATATTTCTGCCATTTTTTTTAATGCCAATAACTAACAACTATGGCCTAGATTTTGTGGTTAACAGTGACAGCACTCGCCGCTGACCTCGAAGAAAGCCGCCGACAAAGATCTAGCAATCTTTGTAGTACAGAATGAGTATTGCTGCAAAGAGAGACTTGCTATCGAAGCTTTTAGTCTTGCACTCAGCAGGATAGACTCAAGAGTGCCAAAATTTAAAGGGAGCAATAGTTTATACTGCATGCAAAAAGGGTTCTGATTGGTTGGCAAGTCAACACTGGTCGAGGCATTGCCATGAAGAATGCACGAGGGAACTATTGTCCCCCCTGCTTTTGTTTAATTCAAAAAGGTGCAGTGCCTGGGCATGTTCTTTTTGCTTGCAGAGGGCAGGTCCCTGCGTATCGATATATGTAGCTTCTAGTAAGCGTAAGTAAGCCACATTGCGAGTCCAACTGATAATCTTAAATTACTTGTTAGTGTAATTCTTATGAATTTCAGTGCTAGTGCTATGCCAAGTATGTAGGTTGTAAGCCCCAATGTCCAGTGGATTGTATGAAACAGCATGTTCCTTCGGCTGTTCATAATAGGCAGAAGTTGACCATACTCCGAGCAGATCGTGTTTGCAGAATCTCAGAACATAATGTCTAATGTTAGATGTGATTCTGCGATTGGACAACACTTGTTAAACAATCCCAAGTGTGCTAAGAATTACACTGATAAACAATTGAAGATTATCAGTCGGGCTCGCAACATGGCTCACTTACGCTTTCTAGAAGCTACGTATATTCATACGCAGGGACCTGTCCTCTGCGAATAGGAAGAACATGTCAAGGTGTTGCGCCTTTTTTTGAATTAAACAAAAGCATGGGGAATAATGATCCCCTTATACACTCTTCATGGCAGCCCCTTGACCAATCAGTTGATTTGCCAACTATTCAGCACCCTTTTCTTATGCAGAATAAATTGTTGCTTCCTTTGAAATTTGGCAGCCCTGTATCCGCCCTGATGAATGCATGACAAAAAGCTTTGACAGCATGTATCTTTTTTTTCAGCAAAATCCAGTGAGTTCTGGGATGTGGATTTTTCCTTTCCCAATGTTCACTTAAATCTGGAGCCATGTCATGTGATCTCCAGTCGTCCAGCAGCAGTGATGTCAGTAAGTAGGGTAAGCAGTCAATCACATTGAAGTATTCTCACCAGGATCAAATATTTTTTGAAGACTACTTTTTTGATTTTTTTCAGTCTCACTAATCCCTTTATTAGGTGATGCAGTCATATAATAAGATTACTTTCTATAATTATGTTGACATATGGGGTATTAGGGCTTGCAAAAAGCAGAATTAGAATGATTCATCAATATGTTCAATAATCATCACCCTTCCATTAAACTTAAAGCCACAACACACAAGAAAAGTATTCATTTCCTAGACACCACAGTCTTTAAATTGGCACAAGATAACAGGCATATGTTTTTCAAAATAACTGTCACACACTTGCACAAAAAGTCATCACCCTAAACATGGCTTCTGTGGACAGGTGAGGCCACAGCTAATGGGTTTTCATCACATGTGCACAAAGCTGGAAGATTTTAATCAGGCAGCTACTACACTTTTCAGATCTCAATCTCAGCTTTAAATTTAACAATTGCTCAAACATTGATATTGATCTAGCGTCAATTGCTGTTTGCTGAAGAGAGCTCCAAACTTCTACCACTTCATCCTGAAAGACCTGGTTCAACTTTTAGATTATGCTCCCTAGTCCTAAATGCTGCTAAATTAATTGATCATTTACTTCATTACATTTCCTTCATTACAACAGAGATTACATTTCCAAAGTATTTCATTGACTGTAAAACATTTTGTGATGTCCAGAGGTCATAAAAAGCACTATAAAAATGTAAGTCGTTCGTGACTCAGGCACAAAAATAAAATAATACAACATCCGTGGAATCACTTGAAAGATTTCTTCAGAAGTTGTTTGGCTGCTTTACATAATATAATAGTTGCCCTTGTCCAGTTATCAGATTCAATAGACCCCTGGAAGATGTGACCCACAAAACCTTTCCCTGCCATTACCTGGATAGTGCTCAGCTCCAGTCCAAGTTGACAGATTGAGGCTGTAAACAGAGATATGAAAAGGTGTAAATTCTCAGCAGTGCTGTGACCTGCTTACTGCTTCTGTAGATGGAGAAGTGGGGGAGAAGGTCTCCTGTGACCACACTCCCCCCTGGCAGGCTCACTACATCCATCCCACCCCACCTTCCCACCCCCCCAGCCCAACATCCCAGCAGGCAGCCGCTCCCTCACAGCAAAATCCCTCCTTGGCAGGCAGCTGCTCCCTCTCAGCCTCTCTCCAACCCACCCTTCCTGGCAGCTGCCTCTCCACCCTGCTGCAGCTCTGTTGCACCGCCATTCACCTTCCCACTGCATGCTGCTCCTCCAGTCACAGACTGTTTCTCTCCTATGTTTGCTGCTGATAGGCTCGCTAGCTGCTCAATCAACTCACAACTTTTCTCTGTTCACCTCGTGATTGAATTTTCCTTGGCGTTTTTGGGGCTTTGGAGGTTAAATTTGCCCATTACCCCTGAGTATTTTGAAACTGGTTCTACAGCAACCCAGGAAATAAACTGCACTGACTATCCTTCACATTTAATTAAATTTTACAGATAGCAAAATTAACGATTGGGACGTACATATAGGATTAAGATAGAGGTTGAAACATAAACAAATTTTTAAAAAATTATAAAAATGTTTTTATTATAATGGAAAAATCTGACATGTCACAAATATAAAATTAACCTTTCAGGACCAGAGAGACACTTAGCTGTAAGTATGAACTTGTAACTGTGGTTTTAACAGTGTACTACCTCATTCAGTAAGGTGTAACTTTTTCAAGGATTTTAACAGCAAGACTAATAGCACAAAAAGGCTAGTTCTTATCAATTAAGTGATTTTTTATTTGATTGTAATCTCCGGCAACGTAAAAAGCTCACTGTGGAGAAGCATACAATCACTGAAGCAACTCCTGATTCACTGCGCACGTGCAGACTCCACGAGTTGCTGTTAGCTTCAGAGGATTAATGATGACAGGCGCTGAAAGTTTCACTGTCATTATTACATAATCTGGACCCATGTCTTTTTCACCTGTAGTAAAGTAAATAAATACAATGGCCCAATTTAGTGGTCAGCGGTGAAGTGACAGTGCTGGCTGCTAACCTTGAAGAAAACTTCCCACAAAGATCTAGCAATTTTTGTGGCATGGATTTCACCTTTCCCAACACAAATTTGAATCTGGTGCCTGGTCAGTGGGATCTTCAGGTGTCCAGCAAAGGTGATATCATCAAAGCAGGTAAGCAGCCAGTCACAGTGAAGAATCCTCATATAGCAAACTAAGAAGTAAAATGCCCTGATTATCCTGGGCATACTAATTAGAAGCTGAAATAAAATATGCAAACTTTAAAAAAATTTATTGAAAGACTATGGAATTTTATCATCGAAAAATTTGACATTATACAAATGTGAGGTTAGTTTTCCAGAGCCAGAGGTTCTTCATCAGTAGTTCTGACTTAGTATGCTGTTAAAAACCTAGTTATACTCCATTAACAAGGCGAAACTTTCCCAGCAGGATTTACAATATTAAAGGGAACGTTCTATTCAGTTCAGTGATTTCTAATTGATCTCCATCTATGGAGATTTCAGCAGTGCATCCCAATGGAGAAGTGTGGAATCACTGACAGTGACATCTGGATTTCCGTGTTTAACTCCAAATGTGTGGACTCCAGAAGTTGCTGTCAGTTTCAGAGAAATAATAACGGCGATTGCTGATGGCTTTGCCATTGTCACTACCACAAAATCCTGACCGTTAAGTCTGCCAAACTGAGTAAATTCACTTTAGACTATTACTAACGAACAATCTATCTTATGGTTTTCTTCCTTGTATTTTTCTTTGAATATCTTAAAAACTATTTCCTCTGTTTTCCTCTGTTTCAATGGCTGCTTTGCTTTGCTAACATGCATGTAACCAGCTGCTGTTAGTAACACTGAGCCACGTCGGGAGTCTCTCTTCTGTCCAGATGAGCTGGACTCGCTATTCTCCTACTTTGACACCTCTTCAAAATCTAGTAGCAGTAAGTACTGCACATATAGAGCTTCTCAGTGCCTGTGCTACTAAATTCATTCAATGCTTGATTCCACTTTACAGTTGCATATGTGAGTTTTTGTTTGTGATTTTGACCTCCCTGAGCGTATTTAAAAGTATTATTTGTTCAAGTGGCATTTTCCATCCTGCATTTGATTTTTCCCTTGTATTTGTAGCTGGCGTATTTCATTGTTAACTAGATTGGATATTGCAAAAAAGTAACATGAACTGATTTTGTGAATGTTGGGATGATTCATTTTGAATCATGGTGTTTTCTCATTTGTGATTTGTTTTTCATCAGTGTAAACTTTATCTCAATATGATAAGCATCCTATGTTTGTCATTCATTTGTACATTAGTAAAATATTGTAGCAGCAAAAAGGTAAAGTCTGTTTCTTTAAGGCTTACAGATCCTCATGCATCACTGGAATGTAAAGTAAAATAAAGATAAACTTCTTCAGTTTATTTAATTCAAAATACAGGATTTGTGTTGTTCTATTCTGATTCTAAGTAACATTTTGGTTTAAGATTTAAAGCGTCTTTTCTGTAGGTTGGATAAAATAATTCCTTCATTATAATAAACAAATATCACTTATAACTTGATGCAAAACATTCCATCAGCTTTCTGTTCAGATGATGTATTAATCACATTCACAGAAACCTTGTTATATCAAGTAAAACTGGAAGAGTTATAATGGGTTTGACATAGTCCATCTTATTTAACTTGTCTTTTTCTTTAAGGAGTAAAAAATTCAGACACTGGTGTGCCAAATAGCTCTGAGGGCAGCAAGGATGTGGTAATGTCTGTCATTTCCAATAACAACTTACCTGAACCAGGTTGGTAAGATTGGCCAAGGTGAATATTAGTTGCATAAATTAATAACATTACATTTAGATGCATATCCATCTTGTGTTCTCCTACACTACTACTCCTACACATATATACTCAGCTAACTTCTATGTAGTTAGAATTCAATTCATTCTAACCTGAACTTTGTTCATTAAAAGTACAGTATGTCTCTAAATTGAGTATTTTGAGTTGAATCAGAAATGTGTTGAATATTAAATATATTTAGAATACAATGTCAGTAGCAAGAAGACTTAAGTATCTGCAACTTTATAACCTCTGATCACAGTATACTGAAGATATTTTTTCTCGCTTCTTTAGAAATTTTGGAAGCATCTATTAGAGAGGGAGGTGGAAGGAACGCGTCCATTTTTGATGAAGAGAAAATTATTTCACCTGGATTGCAGCTATATAAAGCTGCGCATGTTCGAAGTCTTCCTGATATGGCAGAAGCTTTAGCCCATGGAGCTGATGTGAACTGGGTTAATGCTGAAGATAATAAAGCAACTCCTCTTATTCAGGCTGTGTTGGGGGTAGGTTGGCTCTTAGCTTCCTCCAACCCCCACCACTCCTGCCAAACCTGTATTAAGAGAACAGAAAATATTGTGGTTTAGTTAGAATCTAATGAAATCAGAGGATCAAGTGCAAATCAAAATAAAAGAATATTACAGGTCAAGCTCATCAATCCATCCATCTACTTTTCATCTTGGTTTTTTGGTGGAATAACTCACTTCCAGATAATTTACTACAGCCAGGGAATATTGATATTTCCTTTATTCCAATTAAATAATACTCTTAACCAGTTGGCCATAGAAAAGTATTGATGGAAACACCTACAGCCTTGAATGTTTTCCTTTCCTAAATGCAGATGAGTTGGCAGTGGCAAGAAAATTGTGAAGAGAAAAAGAATGAATTGAGTAAATAGGAAGGGGCAAAAATTCTAGGAAGATTACAGAGAACTTGTGTATTATTATCCTTAACTTAGTCTGCAAAATATTACACGGGTTAGAAACTATGTACTGAGTCCTAAAATTGAAAATTGGTTATCGACATCTTCTGGTGCCTTAGATTTATTAAAGCCTGGTTACAGACGCTTGTGTTCCTCTTCATAAAGTATACTAATTAGTTTTTAAAAATAATTTCTAAATATGCAGAGATATACTTGTAAGTATCTGGATTGGCACCAATGGCCCAAGTCAGTGACGTGCCCTCATGATTTTACCACTTGATTCAAAATAGTCCTATTTCAAGGCATGCTACAGGGAAATTGTATTTGTCCCTGTCATAATAAAATTAACCACAAGACTGTAATATAGTGTTTCAGCAAACACTTGTTCGTCCCCTTTTATGCTTTTTTCCCCTTGTTCTGTTTTTTTTTTCCCTTTCTCTTTTTCTCTCTACTGCTTATTGATTAATGTTTCAATATACTTTTATCTATGCTAAGTTTGGATCTTGAAGTTATCTCTCTTATCACAGGGCTCTTTGGTTGCTTGTGAATTTCTGCTACAGAATGGAGCAGATGTGAACCACAGAGACTGTCATGGCAGAGGACCACTACATCATGCCACCATCTTGGGGCATACTGGGTAACAAACTTGTTTACCTTCACTTGTGTGAAACATGTTTGTTTCTTTCTTTATGCCTAATATAATGCAATAAGCTGATTGATGCTTTAAGGCCAGATGTTATTTTGTTTCCGTGCAAAAACATGCTTCAAGATTGTTGTGTACTTTGGAAGAGCCTTCAAAAAGTACATAATTCATAGTCAATTCTAGGTAAATCTTAGTGGGCAAATCTATAAATATATGTATATTCTAAGATAACTTTTATCATTATTGGAAGTTTAATGGATAAACCTCCTTTTCTATTTTCAAAAGGACGTTATTACTGAACTTTGGGGGGGTGGTGGAAATGATACAAGACTTGGTTATTACAGAATTGTTACGGTATAGCAGGAGGCCATTTGGCCCATTGTGTCTGCACTGGCTCTCTGAGCATTTTAACTTAGTGCCAAACTCCTTCCTTTTCCCCATAACCTTGCACGTTGTTTCTACTTAAATAATCATCCAATGCCCTCTTGAATGCCTCAGTTGAACATGCCTCCACCACACTTCCAGGCAATGCATTCCAAACCCTAACTACTCTTTTGTGTGAAAAAGTTTTTCTCACCTCGCACTTGCTTCTCTTCCAAAACACAAAAAGCTGAGCCCACTGGTTCTCGATCCATTTACAAGCAGAAACAGTTTCTCCCTATTTACTCTGTCCAGACCCCTCATGATTTTGAAAACTTCTATCAAGTCTCCTCTTAGCCTTCTCCTCTCCAAGGAAGACAGTCCCAACTTCTCCAATCTTACCTCATAACTGAAGTGTCTTATCCCTGGAACCATTCTCATAAACCTCTTCTGCACTCTCCAATGCGTTCACATTCTGTTGTGGCGTGGCAGATGATATGTGCCAGGTGGATCAAATACACGAGGGAAACTTGATCACATGGTCACAACAATTTTGCAATTTGTATTTTACTTCGAGAGACGTGCCCTGAATTCAGTAGTAATAAGTCTACCAAGACTCTAGAGATTTTTTAGAAAACTAAATTAAACATTTAGTAACAAAAGAAAAGATTTCAAACACATACATAGATCTACAAATTACCACTATAATAACTCCTAAAACCCCTAATTAATCTGGCTTCCGGTTACACCCCCCCATCAAGGCAACGGTAAAAAATAGATTTAAACAGATCCAGGCATGTCAAACACCTTGGACAGTAGAACTCAAAGTGACTTTTCCCAGCTTTGGTTCCTGTAGACAGCAGCTTAATGGAGGCTTTTCACACTTCTGGTAGATCTTGTAATGCCTTCCTTTCTATGACACACAGCCTCTTCTCCTTTATACATGCTTCTCCCTTTTAATGCAAATTCCATTGTTTCCATATGTTTTTGGAACTCTACTTTTCTCATAATATAAATATTTTCCTGGTGCCAATACTATCAATAACCTTTGGGAAAAATAAACACACTGACCTAGCTTCTCTGGCTAGGTGTAACATCCTACCATCTCTTTGAAATTCAAACCACCCTGATTTATCTAAAAATGCAAATTCTCCTCACTTCACCTTCTAAAACTTCAGCCATGTTTACGTATTTAGCATTTCAAACCTAGCTTCCCTTTGATAAGTCAAAGCCTCCAGACCAACTATCTCCAATTCAATTAAACCCCATACACACAGACAGACACACAGTGAAACTATCCAAACCCCACTGTTAACCTACTTTTACAATAAATCACAATAACATTATGAGAATTATTATGATTTCATGACACATCCCTCCTACAGTGTGACGCCCAGAACTGTACACAATACTCCAGCTGAGGTCTAACCAGTGTCTTATATAAATTCATCATAACCTCCCTGCCTTTGTACTCTATGCCCTGATTAATGAAGCCTAGAATACTGTATGCTTTAGAAACAGCTCTCTCTACCTATCCTGCCACCTTTAACGACTTATGTACAGATACACCCAGGTCTCTCTGCTCCTGCACACCTTTTACAATAGCACCCTTTATTTTATACTGTCTCTCCATGTTTTTTGTACCAAAGTGTATCACCTCAAACTTCTCCGCATTGAGCTTCATCTGCCACCTATCTGCCTGCTCCACCAGTGTGTCAATGTCCTTTTGAAGTTCTACGCTGTCCTCCTCCCAGTTTACAATTCTCCCAATTTTTGTGTCGTCCATAAACTTTGAAATTGTCCCCTGCACACCAAGATCAGATCATTTATATATATTAGAAAAAGCAAGGTTCCCAATACCGACCTCTGGGGAACTCCACTACAAACCTTCTTCCAACCCGAAAAATACCCATAACCATTTCTCTCTGTTTCCTATCCCCCAGCCAATTTTGTATTCATGTTGCTACTGTCCCTTTTATTCCATGACCTATAACTTTCCTCACAAGTTTGTTGTGGGGCTGTATCGAAAGCCTTTTGGAAGTCCATATACACCATATCAACAGCCTTGCAATAAAAGTTATTTCGGAAAGTTCACACAAATGAGAGAATGCCAAAGAGGATAACAATGAATTCTCCTCCACTGTTCACACTCTTGATAAGCAATAGGAAGGCTGGTACTTGTGCAATATTAAAATCTTCTGAAGGTACAAAAAAAATCTCAAAATAAATGGGATCAATTAAGCGCATAAGTTTAAGAATTGTTGTATGATTGGGTAAATGGGAGATAATGTATACAGTGCTAAGCAATGATGAAGGGATTTTTTTTTAAATGGCCCTCATCAAGTGTCTCATTACAGGATGGGGTTGCTAATTTAGAAGGAGATTCACCAAACCCAACTGGTATCTGACTGGTAACTAAACCTATAAAGTCAAATAAAATTATACAAAAGGTACAATACATCTATGTCTGAATTTCACAGAGGAGCCTATTGCTCGCGCCCTGCCCTGTTGCAGAAGTCGGATGCCAGGCAACCAGTTAAAACAAAGCTAACCCCACAGCAATAACATGCTGCCAGCAGGTTAAATAAGCTCACAGTGGGATTCCTGCCCCTGAATGGGAGGAAGTTGCACCCACGAGAGCAACTCTAGCAGTCCCAACAGTGCCAGAACTGAGTAGTGGATATGCTGGGACTGTAAGTAGGCCCACAGATGAAGATAGACATGGCACCCGGACCCAGGCAAGTCCTGGGTTTTGGGCGGGAGGGATTGAGGATCCGAGGAGTTTGGGGGTGTGGGTTTTGGAGTCTATGTGTGGAAGAACAGAGTGGGCCCTTCCCACTTTTTCCACAAAGTTGAGGGGGAAAAAAGGCCTTCTGACTCCTGCCTGCTTGCGCATACCAACTGCATTGTGGCATGGACAGCATAATATTTGGGTTAATTAGCTTGGTAACAAACTCAATTGCCCATTAATTATTTATTTAAAAATGGCAGGCAAGCTGCCGATTTTGATGCACACCTACCGTTTTGTCAGGACCAGGCTGGGGTTTGTTGGGAAGTCAGTGGGCTAGCCACCTGTCCTACTGCATGCCCTACTGCAAAAAACACATCTGGTGGGGGTGGGGAGGGGGGTGTGGCCATAAAGTCCAGCCCTATGCTTAACGAGCTCTCAATGTACTAAATATTAGTGTAATTTGTAGTGTGGAGATTAACTTGAGAGGGGGCTAAGCTTTGAGGTGTTGTTGGATAAGAATTTTTTTTTTACAATAGTAATCATCTGAAGCAAATACAAAGAACTCTGATTTTTTGAGAGACGTAATGAGTTCAGACTAACACTATCTGTAAATTTAAGTTTGACAAATGGGGTGGCAGTGGAAGAAACCCTTGTGATGTTTATGAATTGTGATATGGACGATTTTGGGTTTTCAGTGTATCCAGGGTAGCATGTTTTCACACTCAAAAAATTGATTCTTTAACGCAAATCACTGTCCTTGAGTATCTTGTGGCTCTTGTCCTTGGTGGTAGAGGTTGTGATGCTGAAAGGTGCTGTGAAAGTTAACGTAATGAATTGTCGCAATTACATTAAGCTTCTGGTCAGTGGTGGGCTCACCCATCCCCCAGAATGTCCATGGTGGCTGAGTTGACAAATGTAATTCTGTGGAACATCAGTTGATTAAACCTTCTCTTGTTGGAGATGGTCATTACCTGAAGCTTATGTTGTGTCATTGTTACCTGATATTTGTCAGCCCCATTTGAATGTTCTTCAGGTCCTTCTGTAGGCTGACTTGGGCTACTTGAGAGCAGAAGAATTGTGAATGGGGTTGAACAGTGTAAAATCAACTGCCACCAGCCCCAACTCAGTAGGCGGTTGGGTCATGGACCCTGAGAAATTTTTGTAGTGATGTTCTGGGACTGCAATGATTACCTTTCAACTCAACCACAACCACCTTCCTTTGTGTTCAGTATGGCAGCAGCCATTGGAAGATTTTTCCTTTGACCCCTATTGACCTCAGTTTTTCTAGGGCTCCTCGGTGCTGTTTCAGTCGAAAACTATGAGGATGTCCTATAGTTATGGAGAATGAGAGGTCCTTAGTGTTCCCTTGGGCATGCCACTGGCTATGCTTTGTTAAGCTGAAACATGTTCATTTATTCCTACTCAGCTTTTTAATCCTTCAGCCATCTACTATCAAGCTGAGTAATTTGCTTTAAAAATTGATTAATTACCTGGGCTGTGCTGGCTTCCCCATGTTAAAGTGTTTAATAATGTTATCCCTTATGGTTGCTAGCAATTTATAGGTTACCTGGCTTATTACTTTCCCTTTTCTTAATAGGAATGTACCATTCATCCTCTCCAATACTTGATAAATTATTTTCAAAGCGTTTTTAGAAAACCGTAACAACAAATAAATGTTTTATACAATGTGACAGTACCTGAGTTGGTAGGACCATAGAAATATATTAAGAAAAACAACCAATAAAGAGTGAACAAAGTAAAATATAAGGTTGTGTAAATGCTTTGGAACTGTGCGGGGTGTGCAGAAAAAAACCCTGCAGAACATTTTCTCTTTGTTAAAAGGTTTGGGTGGTGTTGATAATTCAGAGCCTCTCAATATTCTCTACCCCATGAAAAGGCACCTGCCCTGTATCATGTACCTCCCCAAAATAGTACTGATAAAACAAGGGGCATAGAGATCACATCTGTACTTTACCATTGTGTTTGTGTGCTGTGTCCTTGTGCTGCTTTGAATTGGAAAAATTTGAATAATAAATTAAAATATGCATTCCAGTATTCAATTGTTTGGAAAATTGAGTGCATTTAATTTGCATCAAAACAATTATATTTTGTGTCTTTACCTTAGGCAAGTTTGTTTATTTCTGAAGCGAGGAGCTGATCAAGGTGCATTAGATGAAGGAATGAAGGACCCACTCACCATTGCTATAGAAGCCGCAAATGCAGATATAGTTACATTGTATGTATCATATTTATGGTGTTTATACATGGTTTTCATTATGCTTATGTTGGAATTAGGACATAGGAACAGGAGGTAGACTATTCAATCTCTTGAGCCTGTTCCATCATTCATTAAGATCATGGCTAATCTGTGGCCTAATTCTATTTACCTGCCTTGGCTCAATATCCTCGGTTAGCAAAAATATATCAATCTCCGATTTAAACTTATTAACTGAGGTAGCCTGTATGGCTTCTTTGTGGGAGAGTTTTTAAAATTCGTTCATAGGATCTGGCCATCGCTGGCTAGGCCAGCACTTATTGCCAATCCCTAATTGCCCTTGAGAAAGTGGTGGTGAGCTGCTGCCTTGAGCTGCTGCCTTGAACTGCTGCAGTCCACGGGTTGCAGGTACACCTACAGTGCTGTTAGGGAGGAAGTTCCAGGATTTTGACCCAGTGACAATGAAAGAACAACGATATATTTCCAAGTCAAGATGGTGTGTGGCTTGGAGGGGATCTTCCAGGTGATGGTGTTCCCATATATCTGCTGCCCTTGCCTTTCTAGATGGTAGTGGTCGTGGGTTTGGAAGGTGCTGTTTAAGGAGCTTTGTTGAGGTCTTGCAGTGCATCTTGTAGATGGTAGGGTAAAATGTTTCTCTCTCTCGCTCTCTCTTGCGCGCTCTCTCTCTCCTCTCCCGCTCTCTCTCCCCCTCTATCTATATCTCTATAATCCTGTGAATTCTTCAAAACCCTACTATTAAACAAATTGTGCCCTAACCTTTGACATTCCAGGCCACTTTGTGTAACCTCTCCTCATTAGCAAAGTCAAAGTATGTACTTTTTATTCAAATTATTCATGTTTCATATGTAGAGTAAAATAATAAATTCATCTGAATCTTGTTTGATGTTTTAACAGTTTAAACAGTGAGACCTTGGGACAGTTTAAACAGCGAGACCTCGGGACAGTTTAAACAGCGAGACCTCGGGACGGTTTAAACAGCGGGACCTCGGGACGGTTTAAACAGCGGGACCTCGGGACGGTTTAAACAGCGGGACCTCGGGACGGTTTAAACAGCGGGATCTCGGGACGGTTTAAACAGCGAGACCTCGGGACGGTTTAAACAGCGAGACCTCGGGACGGTTTAAACAGCGAGACCTCGGGACGGTTTAAACAGCGAGACCTCGGGACGGTTTAAACAGCGAGACCTCGGGACGGTTTAAACAGCGAGACTTTGGGGCGGTTTCTTTTTTTTAAAAAAAGAAAGAAACTTAAATAACTTTCTACTTGGCTTAAATTTAGGGTAAGGGTATTTTAACTAAAGGTATGGCAGGGGAGCTCAGTCCTGTGCGTTGCACAGCCTGCAGAATATGGGAAGTCTTAAATGCTCCTGGCAGTCTGGATGACCACACCTGCAGGCAGTGCCACCGGTTTGACCAGCTTGAGGGTCGGCTGGAGGCAGAGCAGTGCTTCCGCGAGGCTGAGAGTTCCGTGGATAGCATGTTTTTAGATGTGGTCACCCCACAATTTAAGGAGGTGCAGTCAGAGAAGGAATGGGTGACCACTAGTCAGAAGAAGGGAGGCAGGCAGGTAGACAGGAAAGCCCCAGAACGCATCTTACTCAAGAACAGGTTTTCTGTATTGGAAAATGGTGAGAGTGACAGTTCCTCTGAAGAGTGCAGCCAGAGCTCAGCTGCACAAGGAGGGGGGAGAAAGAGGGGAAGAGCAATGGTGGTTTGACAGCAATGACAGGCATTTCTGCGGCCGCAGACATGACTCCAGGAATGTGTGTTGCCTCCCTGGGGCCAGGGAGACTGCAGGGCATTCTGAAGGGGGAGGTTGAATAGTGAGAGATCGTGGTTCACATTGGTACCAACGACATAGATAGAAAGAGAGATAAGGTCCTTCAAGAAGAATTTAGGGAGCTAGGTAGCTGATTGAAAAGCAGGACCTCAAAGGTTGTAATCTCTGGATTACTCCCGATGCCATGTGCTAGTGAATATAGGAATAAGTGGATAGAGCAGATGAATGCGTGGCTGAAGAGTTGGTGCAGGAGGGAGGGCTTTAGGCTCCTGGATCACTGGGTCCGTTTCTGGAGAAGGTGGGACCTGTACAAGTCCAACAGGTTGCACCTGAACCAGAATGGGACCAACATCCTTGCTAGTGCTGTTGGTGGGGGGTTTAAACTAATTTGGCAGAGGGATGGGATACGGAGTAGAGGTATAGTAGGGGGTGATGCACAGACAAGCATAGAAGAAAAATTGCATCAGTCTGGAAGGCAGAGTGTATATTGTCAAGTTAAAATGCAAGGGAGCATGGCAAGGCTGGATTGCATTTATTTTAATGCAAGGAGTCTTGCATGTAAGGCAGATGAGTTGAATGTGTTGATTAATACATGAGGATATGATATTATTGCTATGACGGAGACATGGTTGAGGGGGGGCTAGGACTGGCAGCTCAATATCCTGAGCGATAGAATCTTCAGGTGAGACGGGGGAGGGGATGTAAAAGAGGAGATGGTGTTGCAATATTGATCAAGGAGTCAATTACTGCAATAAAGAGGGATGACATCTTACAAGGCTCCTCAAATGAGGCCATATGGGTAGAACTTAAACACAAAAAGGGGGAAATCACACTACTGGGAGTGTACTATAGACCCCCAAACAGTCAGGGAGAGATAGATGGGCAGATATGTAGGCAAATCTCAGAGAAGTGTAAAAATAATAGAGTAATTATAGTAGGGGATTTCAACTTCCCCAACGTTAACTGGGGTAGTCTTAGTGTAAAAGGCTTAGAGGGTTGGAATTCTTAAAATGTATCCAGGAGAGCTTTTTAAGCCAGCACATAGAAAGTCCTACAAGAGACTTTCTTGTCTCTGGTGCTGGAGCTAATTTTAGGGAATGAAGCCGGGCAAGTGGTAGAAGTGTCAGCGGGGGAACATTTCGCTGATAGTGACCATAACTCAGTAAGGTTTAAGCTAGTTATGGAAAAGGACAAAGATGGACTGGAAATAAAGGTTCTGAATTGGGGGAAGGCCGATTTTAATATGAAAAGATAGGATCTGGCCAAATTGGACTGGGGGCAGCTACTTGTAGGAAAATCTACATCAGAGCAGTGGAAGTTATTCAAAAAGGAAATAGTGAGAGTTCAGGGCCAACATGTTCCCATAAAGATGAAGGGTGGAACAACAAGTTCAGAGAACCCTGGATGTTGAGGAATGTACAGGATTGAATAAGGGGAAAAAAGGGAAGCTTATGGTAGATACCAAGGGCTCAAAACAGCGGAAGCCCTAGAGGAATATAGAAAGTGCAGGGGTTAAAATTACGAGAGCGAAGAGGGGGCATGAAAAAATACTGGCAGGTAAAATAAAGGAAAATCCAAAGGTGTTTTATAAGTATGTTAGGGGCAAGAGGGTAGCCAGGGAAAGAGTAGGGCCCATTAGGGACCAAAGTGGCAATCTGTGTGGGGAGCTGGAAGACGTAGGTGATGTTTTAAAAGAATACTTTCCATTTGTGTTCACTACAGAGACAGACGATGTAAGTATAGAAATCAGGGAGGGGGGCTGTGATATACTTGAACAAATTAGCATTGAGAGGGAGGAAGTTTTAGCAGGCTTAAAAGTGGATAAATCCCCAGGCCCAGATGAGATGTATCCCAGGCTGCTGGGATACATTGCAGGGGCCCTGACGTTAATTTTCAAAACCTCTCTGGCCACAGGAGAGGTGCCAGGGGCCTGGAGGACAGCTAATGTGATACTATTAAAAGGATGGTAGGGATAAACCGGGGAACTATAGGACAGTTAGTCTAACATCAGTGGTAGGGAAACTTTTCTGAGGGACAGAATTAATTTCTACTTGGAGAGGCAAGGAATAATCAAGGATAGTCAGCATGGCTTTGTCAGGGGGAGATCGTGTCTAACAAATTTGATTGAATTTTTGGAGGAGATGACTAATTGTGTAGATGAGGGTAGTGCAGTTCATATAGTCTACATGGACTTCGGTAAAGGTTTTGAGAAGGTCTTGCATAGGAGACTGGGCCATGGGGTCCAGGGTAATTTGGCAAAATGGATCCAAAAATTAGCTTAGTGGCAGGAGGCAGTGGGTGATGGTCGAAGGCTGTTTTTGTGACTGGAAGCCTGTGTCCAGTGGAGTACCACAGGGCTCGGTGCTGGGTCCTTTGCTGTTTATCGTGTACATTTATAATCTTGGCATGAGTGTAGGAGGTATGATCAGTAAGTTCGCAGATGACATGAAAATTGGTGATGTGGTAAATAACGAGGAGGGAAGCCTTAGCCGACAGGACGATATAGACAAGCTGGTCAGGTGGGCTGAACAGTGGCCAATGGAATTTAATCCTGAAAAGTGTGAGGTGATGCATGTTGGGAGGACTAACAAGGCAAGGGAGTACACGATGAATGGTAGGACCCTAGGAAGTACAGAGGATCAGAGGGACCTTGGTTTGCATGTTCATAGATCTTTGAAGACAGCAGGACAGGTGGATAAGGTGGTTAAAATGGCATATGGGATACCTGCCTTTATTAGTCGAGGCACTGAACACAAGAGCAGGGAGGTTATGATGGAGTTGTACAAAACATTAGTTAGGCTGCATCTGGAGTACTGTGTGCAGTTCTGGTCGCCACACTATAGGAAGGATGTGATTGCACTGGAGAGGGTGCAGAAGAGATTCACCAAGATGTTACCCGGGCTGGAGCGTTTCACCTATGAAGAGAGATTGGATAGGCTGGTGTTGTTTTTCTTGGAGCAGAGAGGCTGAGGGGGGGACCTGACTGAGGTGTACAAAATTATGAGGGGCATAGATAGGGTAGATGGGAAGATACTTTACCCTTTAGTGGACGTGTCAATAACCAGGAGGCATAGATTTAAGGTGAGGGGCAGGAGGTTTAGAGAGGCTCAGAGGATAAGTTTTTTCACCCAGAGGGTGGGGGGTATCTAGACCTCGCTGCCTGAAAGGGTGGTAGAGGCGGGAACCCTCACAACATTTAAGAAGTATTTAGATGAATATTTGAAATGCCATAGCATATAAGGCTACGGGCCATGTGCTGGAAAATGGGATTAGAGTAGATAGGGGCTTGATGACCAGCGTGGACACAATGGACCGAAGGGACTCTTTCTGTGCTGTAAACTCGATGACACTATGACATTCTAAAATGGGTCAGCAAATCTTCATCTTTTTGAGCACATTCAACTGTCACTTTTTGAGATTCTTATACAGGTGCTCCATTTTGTTTCTGATTACTTCCGTTATTGTCAGTCAAGTTCTGTTGCCCTTCAAATAAGGAATTACATTTGATTGCTATTCCCTTGTATAAACTGCTCTAGAGTTTATTAATTTCCTCAAAACGACTTCAGTTCCTCAATTATTGGCTCCCATGCTACTAATTGCCCTAGAGTGTTGTTCGCCCATCGCAGAGATTTATTTATAAATCAGGTCCTTAAAAGTACTGGTCTTTCCAAGTGGAATTTCCTGCTCTCTTCTCTTTGAAGCACTCTGGCTTCTAAGAAACCCGAAAGTTTAAAAATACAAGTTTGGAGAAAGAACAGATGGAAACCACTGCAATGAAACATTTCAGCAATTGTGTCAGAAAATTTTTCTAGGCAGCTCTTACTTATTTTGAAATAAGTTTGAGGTTCATGTTCAAAGTCTGCCCTGTTTTTGAACTGCCCCTCTTTCTAACATCCTATTGTTCGGTTTGTTAGATGAATTTTTATAGGTAAGTGTTGCTCATCAGTTGCAGTGTCAGCAGCTTTCCCTGGTAAACAAAGTGAAGATAAAATCCAGAATGAAGTCTTCCATATAATAGTATTGAAGAAGTCACCTGACCAAAATGGAAGATCATAAAATTAAAATGACCGTACCAGCAGTCGATTGTTATTTGTTATAGTAATCATTCTAAAAATGGTTTAATTTCATCCAATTTGGGTGGGGGTGTGTGTACGCGCGTCTGTGTGTATAAACAGTTGAAAAAGGTACATTTATTGTCACCAAACAAATATTACCTAGGTGCAATTAGTTGGTTCTATCACAGTTTATTATATGCCTTTGCAAATAACTACTTTTGTTTTCATAGGTTACGTCTAGCAAAGATGAATGATGAGATGCGAGAATCTGAAGGCCTTGGACAGTCAGGTCAATATTCCAATAACAGTCACACAGAGATGCAATATAAAAAATGCATGCAGGAATTTATTAGCTTGCAGCTACAAGATTCTTGAGTCTTGTCAAATAAAGGGTTATCTAAGCACCCACTGACAGGGGGTGGGGGAAGTGGTGGGAGCCTCATTACCTTGTCATTTGGCAGGTGATGCCATACTTAAAGAATGTATCTCACCTAATTGGAGGACCAGTATGGTAACCAGGTAAATTCCAAGAAAGAGAGTATCTCTTACAATCAGAAAAAAGCAGATACCAAAGTTATTTGGTAAACATAAGCAATGCACCTCAAAAAACATTCAGTATTTAGTTGCATTTTCTGTATATTTTGATCTTCTATATCACAGAATCTGCAGAGTTTGAAGTTTTGTAAAAGTTAAATTATACTTGAAGTACTGAAATTAAGATTGTGACTTTTATTGGAGTGACTAGAGATTTCTCCTTAGGTTTTTCTTTCCCCACTCCGATCCAAAGGCTCCGATGCTTGCATAGTGTGGTAAGATGGGCACCGACAGCCCCCTGATACCTCACCATTCTTTGTATTAGTCCAGCCGAAAGTTAAGCAAACATGGAGTGCCTCACAGCCAATTCCAAATCTCTCCTTGCCCAATGCCCATAAACACTTTCCAGGAGGAGTCACTAGATAACAATCAGGAGTAGAAACTCTGCTGACTTTTTTTAAGCCCAGGTTCTTGGAAGGCAATATTAGCACTCCACTGACTCAACATGGATTGAGATTCAAAGCTGCAATCATCTAATTTGAATGTTTTAGTACCACATTAGATGGTGCATTTATCCAGTTGGCCATCAGAGGTGCAATAGTTTCTAGAGGTTTTTTTCCCTGTTATATGCAAGATTTTTTTCTTGCACTTTACTCCCAATAGACCCTTGATGAAAAAATGTTTTTTTAAATTTGTTATGCCTTTGAATTTCTTGGCTGAGGTTTGAATCTTGTGTGAAGTCACTGGGAAGAATTCATGATCAATCAATAAGCCACAATGCATAAACATAACACATTATGGCTCTTGGCTGCCTGGTTTAGATATAATATAATTATCAGAAAAGTCTAAGAAAATCTTGCTATTGAATGAGTTTTGAAATATACACGTGTGTTTATTTTTAATTATGTTCCTATAAGGAAATGCAGTGTAAATGGAAAATATTGTAATTTTACCCAGTTTCTTTTTTTACTATGCTGTTACTTTTATTTGTCAGGAAAGGATAGTAAGTTGTGAACATTTTAAGTATTAAGGTGTTTTGATTTCTTTGGATTTTTTTAAATTCGAGTTAATTCAGATACTTCAAAAATAAAGCCATATTTTTCTCTGAATATTAGCAAGTTTTATGAACCCATCTCATTTTTGCATTTGGTTTTGTTTGGTTTTCCTTTTGGCAATTTAACATTTGTAAAATATTCCCAGGATTGAAATTTAACCCAGTCATACAAAATTAGGTACAGTAGTGACATTTTAAAATTTGTTTTGAGACGTCAATAAAAGGGAAATTATGAATTGGGAAATAATTGCTTAAATATGAAAGGTATTCATAATAGATGAGCGGTAATGTTAGGAAGTTATCAGAAAGCATTGCATTGTTACTTGAGATTCTGTAAGTTGCCGTAACAATTCTGTAGCTGTAGACCATATCTTGTTGATAGTTATAAACTTTACTATGATAAATACTCTGAGTTCTGTAGTTTACTAATAAGAGACAACAAGATAAAAAGTTATGCACTGCTGAAAGAAAGCCATATGAAACACTCTGTTTAGCTTTTATATTTAGCTTTTAGTTGTCAATCACGAAAGACAAGTTGGTGCTCGCAAGTACATCTGTTTGTTTCTTGTTATTGATTTTATTCTTATCTGCACTGTATGTGTCTTTTTGTACATTGTGTGCCTTTCTGAGTTCCTAATCTGGATGGTAATGGCAGCATTACTGTATGTATGTACTTTCTGCATTTTAAATGCAGCATTATTGTAAAAAAAAAATGCAGTTACTGATGTAGGCTTTTATTTTTTCTTGAGGTAAAGACTGTAAATGTGTTGCCACTAAATGTTAAAAATTAGCTTTTTTAAAAAAAAAGTTTAGCCTGCATTAATATTCCAAAGTTTATGCTACTTTAGACATCTGTAAAACGTTATGCATATCTTAAGATGAGTTAATTCGGACTCTTGCAGTTGTATTGGTATTTTCAGAAACTAATTGTTCTCTCCAAACTCTTCCTATTACTTTTAATATGACTATATTACCTTGACAGAAGATTTTCAATTATTTATGTTGATTGCAAACTCACTAAATGCATTTAAATTGCCCTTTCATATTGTGTCATATTTTTGGTTTACAGGCTGATTCTCTTAAAACAAGCTTTAACTTCAGATACTTTTTGAAATATCTTTTCTAACATATGCAGGTCATCTTTGGGGATTGATTAATCTGTTCCTTATACTGAATGGCATAAGGTTTCAGTACTTCCCTGAAAATTACTTAAGCTGCAGTGTGCTCTGGGAAGTTTAAGATCAAGTTGTCAGACATTTAAATGAGTAATGGCTGCAATTTTTTTTTCAAATTTTTATGTATGGCGAAATCTACGTGTGGGGGAGCATAGTTTTATGCCATAAGTGCAAATGGACAAAAATTAATTGTATTCAAACTTGCAGGTAGTTTTGATTGTATTTAAACATAAGCAACAAATTACAACTTGCAATTAGTTATGATTTTGCTTCTATCAGGGTTATATATGGATCTGAAAAAGCAAAACTCCCAATTTGTTCTCAACTTAGCTATTGCTAATGGCCATTATTCTGGTTACAAGTAGTTCTTGTTTTCACAAACCTTAGTACTTCCCATATCTACTAATTTATATCACTGCTTTTAAGATACTGATTTCTGATTCACTGCAAAAGATACTTGTTTGGTTCAAAAACAAATGAAATGAACCCTAATAATCCTCCTGTTTTTCAGTTTTCATTTTCAGATGGTAGAATTAATAGAAATACTGGCATAATTGGAAACAAAATGAAACATGGAACTTTTACATTACTCTCTGTAGAGTGCAAGTGCTCCCAAGTCCTTATTTGTGAATATCATTGATTTTACTCTAAATATCCAACATACTTCAATAAGATTTTAATTATTTGAATTCTAAAAAATTATTTCTTTCAAAAAAATTAACATCAGATAGCTTTATATTAGACTAGTATGATGGAAGCATGAGATTTTAATTGAATTACATTAATATATGTCAGCGGTGTCACATTAAGCTCAATTTAATTGATTAGTAACTGCATTATAATAATGCATACCATCAACTTGAATATGCACTTGGTCTGATAAATGCTCTTATAATTTCATTTAGGCTTGCTAGAATTGGGGGTGGTCTTTGTTTATTAAAGGCATCTTATTTATTCACTTTTTCCAATTGGCTCTCTTCCCATTTTTCCTGACTTTTCCAATCCAACACACACCATCTGTGATCAAGGGGACAAGCTGCTTCCAACCGCCTCTCAGTGCCTCTTAGGAGATGTCCCTTGCCTGATGTGTTGTAATAGTATCAAGCCGAGTCACTTTTCCTTTACTTCTCTGTGGGTTGCAATAGTCTCCACCTGATACTTATCCAAAACAATGCAGATAAGGTTAGAATTTGGTAGTTTAGCAAATTAGGATTGCACAAACAAAAGGTACCATAAAGTGATGAGACTAAACTTTGATGCTCTGCTGAGCTTTTGCATGTCAATGAGTAACTTTTCCTCACAGGAAGAAAAAGTGAAAGGGAGAGGTTTTCTCGGGCTGCTGTTTGTGTAATTTGATGAATGATTCAGAGCCACGTTGGTTGAGTCTTGGCAACAGGTTAACCATAGGTGGTTCAAGGGCTACAAAACCCAGGAAGAAAACGTATTTGGAGTTGAGGTTAAATTAGAGGGTAAATAATCTCCCCAAAATGCAAGGATAGGCACATATCTTAACGTAGAATTAGCGGTCAAATAAAGAATTTGAAAGTTTTGAAGCAAGTATTCAAAAGTTGAAGCTGTCATCACAATCTTTCATACAAGCTGTCTCTTGATTCTTGTACTCTTAATTTCTATTTTTGCTGCTCTGAGGTTCATACAGGTATGGTAGTTATTACCTTGTGTGGTGTCTACATTTCTTTTTCAGTATTGTAAGCTACTTACTGATCATGCCAGAAATTTTTGTGTGTCATTTTTCTATATCACTATTTTACATTTGGACTGGTTATCTGCTGCTCACAAGCATTTTTATCTAAATCGATTGACACCTAGCATCATTTTTGAATTTCCTGCAAATTAATTATTGTGAATTCCTGCGAGATGGCAAATTATGCTCAATAAACATTGTTACAGCTAGCTACGTTGTAATGAAAATCCCATAGCCCTTTAAGATATAATGAGGCTTTTCGGCATCGTGTATGATTCTATATTTCTTCTCTGTTGATATAAGTGTGGTATTCTGTGGAGGGTGATGAATTACTGGGTAATTGCTATGAAGACCAACGTCCTGGCTGTAATTCAAACAAAATGGTGTAGATTAAAAAACCTTTAAATACAAAAAGTATTGGCAATCTGGTGCAGGATTGCAGTACACAGATTTGGACTCGAGATTCAGTTTGGGAGCAAGTAATTGAGTTTAATTGTTGTGGTTTGGTTTGATGCCATCTGAGCTTGTAGATTTGATTTTTGTCCTTTAATTCACTCCCAGCTATCCATTTTCCTCTGTAGAGTGGGTCAAAATATACTGCTATACTTGAAGAGTTAGCCTCCTTTTACTTCAGATTTTATTAAAGCTGTTTGACATACCTTGCCAATACTTTGCAAAATATTTAATAAGAAAATATCAACAATAACATTGTTGCACCTTTAATGTTTTTTTTAAAAAGTTCCAAAATGCATCAAATGGGCATTGATACTAAAAGAGTTGAGAGAAAACAAAAGGATGATTTAGAGATGACTTTTAGAAGAAGTATGAAAACAAAGTGTGTTTAGAAAATAGGGCGAATGTCATTTTATGTTTTGTAAAGTACGAGGGAAATTACATGAGGTTAATTCCAACAAGGTAGACTACATAGGAGCAGTGATGTCATAAAATGGAGTGTTTGACAATGTTGAATATTGTGGAAAGGTCAAGAAGGATTAATCTATCAAAACTACAATCACAGATGGCCCTGGTGGAAACAAATAATCCCCTCTTAGTCTTATGGACAGTGCAGGAGCCAAACTAAAGGAACTAGAACAGAGGCTGTTATGTGGAACGATTGGAGAAGCTGGGGTTGTTCTTAAACCAAAGAAGGCTAAAGAAAGCTTTTAGAGGTGCTCAAAATTATTAACAATTTTGATGGAGTAAATAAGGAAACTGTTACCGATGCTTGGTGTGTCAGTAACCAGAGAATTCAGATCTGAGATAATGGGGGCAAAAGAGTCACAGGGGCATTGAGATTTTGCTTTAAGCAAGGAGTTGCTATGATCTGAATGTATTACATGAATGGATGGTGCAAACAGATTCAATCATAGCTTTCAAAAGGGAATTGGATACATACTTGAAAAGGAAACATTTGCAGGGCTATGGGGTAAGGGCTGGTGAGTGGGACTAACAAGCTGTTTTGAAGATCCAGCATAGGCACAATGAGTTTAATGGCCTCTTCCTGTGCTGTGAGGTTTTTTTTCGATTAGGAATACTGGTTAACACTTTAAAACATGGAAACATTCAGTAGATGTTCAATATAAATCAACATAATTATATAATGAAATGCAAGCTATATGAGAAATGAAAAAGCAGCACTTATAATTTGGTTAATGCTTTAAAACACAAAAACATTCGGTAGATATTTGGTATAAATTGACAATTATATAACGTACTGCAAATTATGCTAGAAATAAAGCAGATTTTATAATTCTATGAAGCACAATTTATTCTGGCTTTAATTTTGTGCATTTTACAAAAGTATTGTGTCGATTAAAATATTTTTTAAAATTATAATTTATTGTATCAAACTATTTGCTTCAGTAACTCAAAACTTTATCTTTTTTATTGCAGGTGATGCAACCTACCAGGATATTTTCAGAGACTTTTCCCACATGGCCTCTCATAACCCAGAAATATTGAATCGTTTCCAGCGGAAATCAGAGACTGATTAAATTTTCTCTTGAAATCCGCAATCATTCTTTCAGTGCAATCATCTTGAAACACATTCATCAGTTCATTTCATTATCCAAACCAAAAATAAATTGAAGATTTGAGTTTTAAAGAAAATAATTATATATGAAGGAGCTTTTACTTAGATACCCACAAGCAGCTGCAGTGATTTATTCTACTCGGGAGTACGGTGTCTATGCAAATAATCAACCGTTGCACTTTCTATTTTTTGTCACGCTTGAGTTGAAACTAAAATCTTCTAAGGTGTTTCACCAGTGGGAGATGTGCAGATAGAATGGGTGTTCAAGTTGAACAGTAGTTTTGAAATTTTTGTGTGTACCCAAATTATAGGAATAATAATTCCACTTCTTTGCTCACCAGCCTGTTTTTACCCCATTTTAAATCTTTTAAAATCGCTCTAGAACTCTCAGAGATACTGCGATGGTTCAACTGCAGTGCAGTTGTGTACACCTCTGAAAAGGAGATTACTGGTAACGCAAGTGCATTTGGGAGCAATAAATTCATATTAGGACAGCACCCCTTTTTAAATTTATTTCCTTTTGCAGAATAGTAAATGCCATTATCTGTTTTAGGAAATAAATTTCACATTTTCAAAACTTTGTATATACTTTATCTCCAGTAAATTTTAATTGTAGTTTTTAATATATCCTGTTTTTAAACACTTTGCCTCCTACCTACAGTTGGCGACAATATATAGCTACTGATTTGGTGTACTATCTACATAACTTAAATCTATAATTGTATTTACACCTAAAAATAAAATCCAGTGTATTAAGATAAATTGCTGATGGGAATTGGGATTACTGGATGACTAGCTGCATATTGCACCATTAAATCAATTGACGTATTAAACAGTATATCATCAGCAACATGCTCACTTTTTTTTTAGTTCAGTATCTTCAAATGGAAAACAAATCAGTTGTCTAAGTTGCTATACAATCTGTACAACTCCAGATAAACATAAATGTTACCTACTCATTTGCCAGTCATCAAACCATCTTCAGTAAATGAAAATGCAGGTAAATTAATATGCTTGGTTGATTTTATTTACCAAAGTTTAAAGAACTAGGTGGCAGCAGCTTTTTAAATAAATTGCTATTCAGTGATGCTGCTACAGAAGTGACACCTGGTTTATTCCATGTTCTTGTGCTGTAAAAGGCTAATAAAAGCTAGAACTTGAAATTAAAATGAAACATTCAGAATAAAGCTTGCTGGAAAACAAGATTTTTAATCCTCATGTAAAATGTCTCCCCCACCTCACCCCCACACCCCCAGAGTTGAAGTACAATATATAAATAGACATTCCCATGAAATTACAGAATATGTTTAGAGATGGATAAACCTTTTTTTTTTCAGTGATGTAGTTTCCTGTTTTGTTTTGGTGCTTGTTTTAGTACATTTGTACAAAAGAATTTATATTATTAAAACTTAAATCAAAATGTATTGTAAACACATGAACTAGGCTTCAAAGCAGTTGAACATTGTAACATGTACATTACTTGTATTTCAGTTTAATGTTTGATATGACCTTTTGATAGGCCAATGAGCATTTGAAAACTGCTTTTTGGTCAGTAAGCATTAGTGTATGGCGCTATTGTGGATTTGGCACATAATCAATCAATTACACCCCAAACTGAACAACATTTCCCCATAGTTTGAAACTGAAATAAATGTATTCATTCTCATTAGTTATGGAATTGCATCTTATAGTATATTTATTGTATATATCAACTTTTCTGTATTGGGCAATTTTGTTCACATTGTAGAATAATTATATAAAAAGTTCCTGAAAAGCTTGTACTATACATTCCACGAACAGTAAATATGCATTTAATATTTAAAACTGTAGTAAGTCTTTTATATTACAGTGGCTACATTATTTTTTGAGGTTTAACTCTTAATTTTCCAGAGAACATAGGGGTATAAATTCAATTCACTGCTGCCTGTTTTATGCCTGAAAAGCAGGTGGCCAGCAGCTGAAAATCGAGGGCGGGGTGGGTAAGGTGGTGAATGTAGCCACCCAATTGTAACCATATTTAGGCAGGCCAGTAAATGGGTGAAATGTGTAACACCTTGGTATGCAACTTGGGTTCTTATGCCAGTTGTAACTAATTGGATAGCTCTTTCAGACAGCCAGCAGATGCACAATAAGCTAATTGACCCCTGTGGTATCTGATTGTAGGATTCAGGTACGAGTGAGATGAGCACACACTGTGCACACCTAGCCGGTTGTATCAGGCTTTGAGCAACTTAACAAGTGGGCTTTAAAGGAACCTTGGGAGAAGACTTTTTTTTTAAAAAAGCCCATGTGGAACACGGGTGTTCGAGACCTGTTCAAGGCCTTTCCAGTGATCACCTAATTTTCTGCTCTTCTGTCTGTTGTAGTTTGTGCTCACTATGAGACCCAAAAGCAGACTTGTTTCAGGCTTAAGACAGGCAGGGAGCTGTTGCTGCATTGACTTTGTCCATTGTGAGAGCAAGCCAAATTTCACCCTCATCAATAAGAGAGAGAGACAAGGAGTGCCTTTTTGTCTTCATTTAAGCTCTTTTTTAAAAAAACACAAAGCGGTTGAATTTTAAGACTCCCAATTATCACGTCTTTTGTTGATAGCAATATTCATGTTTTCGTACAGTTGTGAGATAGAGGCACATCGAGAAACTGAACAGAAAATAATAGATTCAATCTTTCCACAAATCAGTTTGAATGTTACAAATAAGTGCTGCCAGACATGAGATCTGGCTTCCCCAAGTAGAAAGTCCCACATCCTATCTCCTTCATTGCTGACATACATCGGAAATCATCAGTTGACCAAACTCACATTTAGGTTGAAATTACATCACACTTCTGGTTTACCTTCCACAGTTGTGCCAAATCCAAGTTTCTGATTCACAGTGCTACCAGATCAAATGGTACCCTCCGGCCCCACACCACCAAGAGAGTAAATGAATGAGGATATGGAATTTAATTCCCAAAGCACTAATGAAAAAGCCCAAATAGTATTTTGTAAAAACATTACCTATTTTATACATTGTAAATGAGTGGCCCTGATGTTAGTCTTACAAGACATAAAGATCTATAAACACCATTCATTTTTAGACCATGGAGATGTAACAATTATAGCTGGGCCCATCTGACTTCAAAATGTTACTTTTGTCATTTTTTTGGTCACATTTTGCCTACTTTAAAATGGAACTGGCTCCAGTTAATTTAATTACAGACTCTGATCACTAGATGGTGCTGCACTATTGGTCAGAATGCTTCCTGAAAATTTTGTATCATTAACTAGAATTCTAATGTCCAAAATAAGGATTTAAATATATTTTAAAAAAATATTTGTATCACCATAACATTAGATTTCTTGTATATCTGCACTAAAGTTTTACTTGAGGGCCTCAATCTCTTCTGAAAAGCTTGGGCTTGCTCTTGATATTTTTGCTCCTCATTGGAACACCATTAGCTAAATATAGGTCTTGCCGCCTGAGTATGTGCTGTATGTACTCATTCCCTGATATATCAAAGGTATGAGTTAGCCAAATTGGTGGTATGTTTGTCAGTTTCTAACAAAATCCATTTGGTTGAAGGCCTCCCAACCCCAGTGCATTGAAAGCCAAAAGACCTCTTCCTAACTGCTTCTAAATTCTAAACAAGACCTTTCCTACTGACTTCTGCCAAATCGCATTTGAGATTCTGACTCCTTTCAGGTAATTTTGCAGGTTTCTGTGACACTTCCCCGTCAATTACCTACCAATGCATCAAGCACGGTATATGGTTTTTATCGTATAGCTGGGTTTATCACCCACTCTCTGGATCAAAGTATTAATTTCAATTGGTGGTGTTCCCCATAGTTCAAATCAATGTTGGAACCCATACCGGCTCCCACTTCTATTTGCAGAGTATCCTTTATCGAAAGAAAAAGGTTTCATTCCATCAATGTATAGTTTGTATGTGTGATCCTACATGCGAATGCCATTTTCTGTGAAGCTGGCATGATTGCTTCATATTAAGACAGTCCACAGTGTCTTCACTGAAAGAGCAAAGGCAAATGGTCTGATGGATCCATGAAGATAAAGGCTATTGTCTTTAATCTTGACTAATGATGATCTCCAGGACTTCAGCAGTGCACAGGTTCCATTGTGCCACACAAGTGCACATCACTGGAATGTTTTGTGTGTCTCAGTAGGTCTGGTGGACATTTCTGTAAGGTTGTGTGGGAAAGTAGTGCATTTTGGTGCATGCTGCTGCTGTGTGACATGGGTAAAAAGGGTTCCAATGTAACAACCTGTTAATTGTGCCTGAATATAATAAAATGCCCTGAGGCATTTCATGGACTTTATAAAACAAAATATGAGACTGACCCAGATAAAGAAATGTTAGGGCAAATGATCTGAAGCTTGGTCAAGGAGGTTGGTTTTTAAGGAGAGTCTTAAAAGAGAAAAGTGAGGTGGAGAGATTTAGTGAGGGAATTCGAGAGCTTAAGACCCAAGCAGCTTAAAGCAAGGGAAAAGAAGCCATTGCAGATGATTCTCTTACTATGATTAGACAGGTAAGAATGGAACCAGGTGAGAGCAGTCCCAGCCAGCAGGATGACAACAGAAAGGCGTTGGAGGAGGATGGTGTGGTTAACTCGTCATAGCTGCAGGCAGGTCAAGAAGGACAAGAAAGGATATCTTACGTCATAGAGCATCTCATTTGTGCCTTTGATAAGACACGTTTCTATATTGTAGCAGGGGAAAAAAAACCTGATTGGATGAATTCAGATGTGAAGTTCTGAGAATGTTGGGTCCTAATTTAGGAGGTGATAATACATTCAAGGATTTTTGAGAGGAAGGGGAGGTTGAAGATAAGGTGGTAGCTTACAAAGTTTTTTTTCATTCATTCATGGGATGTGGGTTTCACTGACTAGGTCAGCACTTATTACCCATCCCCAGTTGCCCTCGAGAAGGTGGTGGTGAGCTGCAATCCATGTGGTGTAGGTACACCTGCAGTGCTGTTAGGGAGGGCATTCCAAGATTTTGACCCAGTGGCAGTGAAGGAATGGCGATATATTTCCAAGACAGGGTGGCAAGAGGCTTGGAGGTGAACTTCCATGTGGTGGTGTTCCCATGTGTTTGCTGCCCTTGTCCTTCTAGATGGTGATAGTCCTGGGTTTGGAAGGTGCTGTCTAAGGAGCCTTGGTGAGTTCCTGCAGTGCATCTTGTACGTGGTACACACTGTTGCCACTGTGCATCGGTGGTGATGGACTGAATGATTGTGGACGGGGTGCCAATGAAGCGGTCAGCTTTGTTCTGGATGGTGTCAAGCTTGAGTGTTGTTGGAGCTGCACTCATTTAGGCAAGTGGAGAGTATTCCATCACAGTCCTGACTTGTGCCTTGTAGTTCTTGGACAGGCTTTGGGGAGTCAGGAGGTGAGTTATTCACCACAGGATTCGAAGCCTCTGACCCACTCTTGTAGCCACAGTGTTTATATGGCTAGTCCAGTTCAGTTTCTGGTCAATGGTAAACCCCAAGATGTTGGTAGTGGGGGATTCAGCGATGGTAATGCCATTGAATGTCAAGGGGCGAAGGTTAGATTCTCTCTTTCCAGAGATGGTCATTGCCTGGCACTTGTATAGCGCAAATGTTACTTGCCACTTGTCAGCCCAAGCCTGGATATTGTCCAGGTTTTGCTGCGTTTGCGCATGGAATGCTTCAGTATCTGAGCAGCTGTGAATGGTGCTGAACATTGTGCAATCATCAACGAAATCCCCACTTCTGACCTTATAATGGAAGGAAGGTCACTGATGAAACAGCTGAAGATGGTTGGGCCTAGGACACTACCCTGAGGAACTCCTGCAGTGATGTCCTGGAACTGAGATAATTGACCTCCAACAACCACAACTATCTTCCTTTGTGGTATGTATGACTCCAACCAGCGGAGAGCTTCCCCCTGATTCCCACTGACTCCAGTGTCTACTGTATTCATTGCTCTCAATGCGGCTTCCTCTTCACTGGGGAGACTAAATGCAGACTGGGTTTGCAGAACACCTTCACCAGTCTGCAAGCATGACCTTGACCTTCCTGTCGCTTGCCATTTCAACACACCATCTTGCTCTTATGCCCACATGTCTGTCCTTGTCCTGCTGCAATGTTCCAGTGAAGCCTAACACAAACTGGAGGAACATCACCTCATCTTCTGATTAGGCACTTTACAGTCTTCCAGACTTAACATTGAGTTCAACAACTTCAGACCATGAATTCTCACCTCTATCTTTACCCCTTTTTTAATCCATTGTTTAATTTTTATTTATTCATTTACTTTATTTATTTATTAAATTTAATTTTTTTTAATCCTTTTTCCCCAACATCCCCCTCCCCTGCCAAACCGGGGCATCTGTGTTTTCACAGAGTTCTGACCCTTGTTCTGTTATTAACACATTCTGCTATCTTACCTTTATGCCACTATCAGCACCTTCTTTAGTCTTTACCACTACCATTAACACTTCATTTGTCTTGTGTTCATGACATCTTTGTCAATCTCTCCTGGGCTTCTACCTATCTCTGACCTATTTTGCTCCACCTGCTCCACCCCCTCTTAAACAGTATAAATTCCATCACATTTCTGCTTCTCTTCAGCTTTGAAGAAGAGCCAGACGGACTCGACAAGTTAACTCTTGTTTCTCTCTCCACAGATGCACTGTTGTTGATCCCTTCCACCACTTTACTGATGATTGAGAGTAGACTGATGGGGCGGTAATTGGCTGGTTTGGATTTACCCTGCTTATTGTGTACAGGACATACCTGGGCAATTTTCCACATTGCCGGGTAGATGCCAGTGTTGTAGCTGTACTGGAACAGCTTGGCTAGGGGTGCAGCAAGTTCTGGAGCACAGGTCTTCAGTACTATTGCTGGAATATTGTCAGGGCCCATAGCCTTTGCAGTATCCAGTGCCTTCAGCCATTTCTTGATATATGGAGTGAATTGAATTGGCTAAAGACTGGCATCTGTGATGTGGGGGATCTCTGGAGGAGGCCGACATGGATCATCCACTGGGGAGCCCAGCCTTATCTTTTGCACTGATGTGCTGGGCTCCCCCATCATTGAGGATGGGGGATATTTGTGGAGCTGCCTCCTCCAGTTAGTTGTTTAATTGTCCACCACCATTCACGACTAGATGTGGCAGGACTTCAGAGCTTAGATCTGATCGGTTGGTTGTGGAATTGTTGAGCTCTGTCTATCACTTGCTGCTTATGCTGTTTGGCACACAAATCGTCCTGTGTTATAGCTTCACCAGGTTGACACCTCATTTTTAGGTATGACTGGTGCTGCTCCTGACATGCCGTCCTGCACTCTTCATTGAACCAGGGTTGATCCCCTGGCTTGGTGATAATGGCAGAGAGGGGGTAGGCCGAGCCATGAAGTTACACATTGCGGTTGGGTGCAATTCTGCTGCTGTTGATGGCCCACAGCACCTCATTCTTGTCCAAACATGAGTTACTAGACCCGTTCGAAGTCTATCCCACTTAGCACAGTGGTAATGCCATACAACACGATGGAGGGTATCCTCATTGTGAAGACGGGACTTCATTTCCACAATGATTGTGTGATGGTCACTCTTACCAATACTCTAATGGACAGATGCATCTGTGGCAGGCTGGTTGGTGAGGATGAGGTCAAGTATGTTTTTCCATCTTGTTGGTTCCCTCACCACTTGCTGCAGACCCAGTCTAGCAGCTATGTCCTTTCAGACTTGGCCAGATCAGTCAATAGTGGTGCTACTGAGCCACTCTTGGTGATGGATATTGAAGTCCCCCACCCAGAGTACATTCTGCACCCTTGCCACCCTCAGTGCTTCCTCCAAGTGGTGTTCACCACGCAGGAGTACTGATTCATCAGCTGAGGGGTTGGAGGTTGCAGTACGTGGTAATCAGCAGGAGGTTTCCTTGCCCATGTTTGACTTGATGCCTTGAGACTTCATGGGGTCTGGAGTCGATGTTGAGGACTCCCAGGGCAACTCCATCCCGACTGCGTACCTCTGTGCCGCCACATTTTCTGGGTCTGTCCTGCTGAGTGTGGATGACGGCAGATTGCAAGGAGCGAGGAACAGTCCTGGATGAGAGAGAACCATAAACACTATCAGCTAACACAGGGATCGGGAAGGGAAGTTAGTTGGTTAGCAGTTTAGTGGGATTAAGGTCAAGAGAGCAGCAGGTAGGAATGAGGCAAGTGAAGTTGGAGAAAAATACATGTCCAGGGCAACAGCAGGTGGGCGGGCGATCATGGGTGTCAATAGAGGATGTTTGATCAAGTGGGTTAGGGAAAGAGAGGGAAATGGCAGAGGCAGCTAATGGGATGGTCTCAATCTCAGTGACAAAGAAGTTCATGAGCTCCGCACACTTCTTATTGGAGGTGAGGGTGAAGGACACATGGAGGAAGGGTCGTTTAAGGAAACAGTTTGTAACAGAGAAAAGAATTTGGGGCCTTTGCATTCCAGGATGACCCTGAAACAGTGAATGCTTTTGATAGATGAAAGCAGGACCCAATTGTGCTTTATGCAGTCCAGCCAGATCCGATGAACAGTTAAGCCAGCTGCACACCATATCGGTTCAAGCCTTTGTCCCTAGGAGTGGAGATGGGGGCTGTATCAGGGCAAAGGTGGGAGTGAAAGAGAGTAATGATTTTAGTAGGAACTAGGGCATTGATTGTGCAGGTGAGGATGTAGTTGAGCAGATTGATCACTGCAGAAATGTCATGGTGAACGGAAGGACAAAGACTAGACGATTGGGATTTTGGATGTGCAGTGTAGAATGCCAATTCCAGTAAAATAGCACACAAATGCAAACAGAAGATTCAATTCTCTGTCTCAATCATTCTTGAAAGGCAAATTCCACCTGAATTCTCTGAACCTGGAAAATACGTAGAATGTACTGCCTGTTGTTAGCTCATGAAAACTTTCTTAAACATTGGTAAATGAATCCCTAAAAAGGAAATAAAAAGAAACATATTTTTGGAAGCAGGAGAGCAGTTAATGAGATAATTGAAGGCTGAGGTAGCTTCACTCATACCAAAAGGACCATTAAATCATGGACATCATAGCTATAAATATAAAGTTGCACGTGAAACATGTATGATCAGGTTATGCTGAGCATACCTGTGAGCAATTAATGTATATAACGTATATAACTCAGTGTATCATGTCAGGTATATGGATTTGAGCTGGGAGGAATGCGCTCAAGAATTGCAATTTGGAAGACATTGTTTCACCAGCTAAGTTTTTAGGTTGGAAAGATTTAAATTTATTTCAGGAGTTATACAATCAATAAATGAACTTTGCTTGTGAGTATTGTCTTGCCATTTTTGATCAATCTTGCATAATTTAGCAGCTTATCCTATCTCATTTTGTGTTGCATAATTCTGAACTGCAAAACATGGCGCCTCTGCTGATGCAGAAGAGGGAGCAAATGGAAGACAACTGGAAGAAAGTGAACAACAGGAACAAAAGCAGGAAGTGGATACAAAGAATTGAAGCATTACTTAGAAATAGTCACAGTACTCCAGCAGTTAATAACTTCACCTTAAAACTAATGATCCTGCAGAAACCCTCCATCCAATGCTGCCTCCCTGGAATTCCTGACCATCCACCATGCTCGCTGTCATTTGAGTAAACAGCATGTTCCTTGTCACAATATACCAATGACTAGCCTGTTTGAAAATCTAAAGAAACAACAGCCTGGCCATAAATTATTTTTACTTCTTTCAGTGACTTATTTAACCTGGTGGTGTGAGCTGTCTGATTGGCTTCTGACATCTGTTGGGAGTATGATGGCTTTCCTCTCCTGCTGCCTACCTTCAGAGGACAACTAGCCATAGGCTACATCTCTAATCTTGTCACTTGGGCAGCCTGGCCCTCCTGTCTTACTGATGGATGCAGACACTTGAGGACTGACTGGAAGTCTTTCTTGACTTATGAATATGAGAGCTGGTAGGATCATGTTAGCATATTTTTTAAAAAATTAATTCACAGGATGTGGGCTTTGCTGGCTGGGCCAGCATTTATTGCCCAACCCTAGTTGCCCTTGAGAAGGTGGTGGTGAGCTGCTTTCTTGAACCACTGCGGTCCATGTGGTGCAGGTACACCAACAGTGCTGTTAGGAAGGGAGTTCCAGGATTTTGACCCAGCGACGGTGAAGGAACGGTGATATATTTTCAAGTCAAGATGGTGAGTGACTTGGAGGGGAATTTCCATGTGGTGGTGTTCCCATCTATCTGCTGCCCTTGTCCTTCTAAATGGTAGTGGTCGTGGGTTTGGAAGGTGCTGTCTAAGGAGCCTTGTTGAATTCCTGCAGTGCATATTGTAGATGGTACACACTGCTGCCACTGTGCCTCGGTGGTGGAGGAAGTGAATGGCACCACATCCACAAACAATCAAGCGGACTGCTTTGTCCTGGATGGTGTCCAGCTTCTTCAGTGTTGTAGGAGCTGCACTCATCCAGGCAAGTGGAGAATATTCCATCACACTGACTTGTGCCTTTTAGATGGTGGACAGGCTTTGGGGAATCAGGAGGTGAGTTACTTGTCACACGATTCCTAGCCTCTGACCTGCTCTTGTAGCCACAGTATTTGTATGGTTAGTCCAGTTCAGTTTCTGGTCAATGGTAATCCCCAGGATGTTGATAGTGGGAGATTCAGTGTTGGTAATGCCATTAAATGTGAGCGATGGTTGGATTCTCTCTTGTTGGAGATGGTCATTGCCTGACATTTGTGTGGAGCGAATGTTACTTGCCACTTGTCAGCCCAAGCTTGGATATTGTCCAGGTCTTGCTGCATTTGGACATGGACTGCTTCAGTATCTGAGGAATTGCGAATGGTGCTGAACATTGTGCAATCATCAGAAAACATCCCCACTTCTGACCTTATGTTGGAAGGAAGGTCATTGATGAAGCAGCTGATGATGGGCCTAGGACCAATTTTCCAGGCGATTGGTCAGCGGGAATAAACTGAAGTGTACACAAGAGGAGCGCAATCCTGCCTGATATCGCCAAGAAAAGTCACTCAGGGACCTGAAGCCTCAAATTTTAAAGCAGTTACAAGTGCCCTCCAGATGACTTTTACAAGTAGGTGAATTTGTCTAGATTTCCCTATTTAGAGCAATGGCCTTAGGCAACAGGACTAGCAGGCTCAACCATGGTGCAGACCTCAGAAGCAAGGTGATGGAAAAGGTGCCAATCTATGCAAGTTTCTGTTGAGCAGGTGATGCCAACAAGAGGGCTGCGGAGTGCCAGAAGGAAGAGGATGTACTGTTCCTGAAGCTGGAATTGAGCTTTGTTGGAAGAGGCCACTACATAGTGGTCAGAATGTGAATGGGAGATTAGTTAAAGTGGTGAGGCACAGGGAGACTTGTATATTTGAAAATTAATCTTGTGTATTTGTCCTTTAGGGTTTCATATACTTATATCACCCCACCCCCCTGTCCATAATATTGTTGGCTTCCTTATGCTAACACAGAATATTTACAGAGTTTGGTAAGGTGAGGAAAATGTTCACTTTATTGAGAAACATCTTATAGTGACTTCATCTTGCCTTGAAGAGAGAGCAAGATCATGAAACATTGCATTCGTCATAAAGCGCGCAACCTTTATATATACTGTGTCTCAATAAAATATCTCACAGTTAGAATTGACCCCTTATACTATAGCTTCCCCCAAGTTTCTATAATCCCCTTGATACTACATCTCTCCAAAGTCTCTGACTTCAATTTCTTTTTTACAGGGACAACCGCTGTGGCGGTGTCATTAGTCTACCTGACCAGGTCCTTTGTTCCTTTGGAGTAGATTTGGTATTTCAGTTCTGCTTGTGATCTCTCAGGCTCTGCTGGCAGAAGGAGAATTTTTAGATGACTCAGGTTCACAAGTCTAGTAGTCATCTGGATCTCTCGTTGCACGCAACATCTCTGGGCTGTTTTATTGTATAGATGACTGCTTTGACTGTGTGGGAGGTTGCTTCTGTATGACAACTAGTACACATCTGCTTTGTCTCACTGTACCATTATCTGTTTGTATGAGGTAGGACCACGGATGTGGTGTCTGTTCAACCACTTGTCCATAGTGAGCTTGCTCTTGGATCTAAATTGGCTCTCCTGGTCGGAGGTCTGGTAGCTTGCGTGCTTTATGATGTTTGTCACAGTAACACATCTGGCCGGAATGATACTCATCCTCTTTCTGTCTCATCTTGTCCAAGTCATCATTGTACATACGACATGAGTATGTGTGGGAGAGTAGGGAGTTGCTCTCAGTCTCCTTCCCATTAGGAGTTGACATAATGCTAAACCATTTTGGAGTGGAGTTGAACGATAGCTCAGAAGTGCAAGTTGGATGTTATCATTCTTCAGCAATGCTTTCACTGTACACACTCTTCTTTCAGCTTTGCCATTAATCTGAAGGTATCTTAGTGCACTGGTAGCATGGACAAATCCATATGATGTTGTGAACTCTTTAAAGTACTCATTGGAAAATTGCAGTCCATTGTCTGAGATTACAAGGTCTAGGGTTCCATGTGTTGTAAATATCTCCTTCAGCAATGTAATCACTGCTTCAGAAGTGTGACCCTGTAGTTGTTGAAGTTCTATCCATCTGGAATAGTGGTCTACTATGATCAAGAATTTCTTACTTCTGTGTTCAAAGAGGTCCATCCCAAGACATTCCTGTGTTCTTGATGGAAAGGAAGATGCCATCAATGGTTCTCTTGTCTCCTGATGATGAATAGCACAAGTAACACAGTTTGATATCATCTCTTCCAATGTCTTTGAGAAACCGGGCCACCAGACAGAATACATTGCTCTGGTTTAATGTTTTTTGATGCCCAAATATCCTTGGTGCAATTGTTGCAGTATATCGAGTCTCAGAATGACCATTCTCTCCTAAAGGTGAGGAAATCATCAACTACACTAAGATGTCCTTTCTGTTCATGGTATTGTCTGAGAATGGAATTGTGTGGAATGTATGCTGGCCATCATTTGATGCAGTACTTTCTGACCTGAGCACATTCTTCATCAGATTTCTGTGCACCACTCAGTTGCTGAGTTGTTACTGGTAGAGTTGTTGTTGTCAATGCAAAGATTTCTACCGCTTCAAGGGCTACATCACCCTGTTCAGGTCTTGCCACTGAGGTACAGGTCAAAGCATCTGCTGTGGTCTGTTATTTTCCCAGAACATACTCTGTCTTTGCATCAAACCTCATCACCCTCAATTTGAATTGTTGTACTCATGGAGCCATTTTTGCTAACTCCTTAGAATTTAAGAGTGTCACTAATGGGTTTGTGGTCTGTCTCTATCTTGGAGACCAAGAACTTAATCTGCAAAATTTTCACAAACCCATGTGAGCAGCTAATGATCCTTTCACTGCATATTTCTGTTCACTCTGTAAGTAAACAGGATGTGTCGTAAACTGGTCCACACTTTCCTCTGTCTTAATCTGAAAGAGCACAGCTCCCAATCCTGATGCATCTGTAGCAATGATAGTGGATAGCTCTGGGTCATAGTGAGCTAAAATCAGGTGATATCAGCAGCTCTTTGATTTTTTTCAAAAGACCCCTGTTGTGCTTCCTCCCAGCACCATGTATTGTCTGTGGTAACAGCTGATGTAGTGGCTCATTGATGTCAGCTAGGTTGAGCAAGAACTTTCCGATTTGGTTTATCATACCCAGGAATCTCTGGAGCTCAGTCACATTCTGAGGAGCTGAAAACTCCGTGATTGTTCTTGTCTTCTGTGGATCAGCTCTGACACTGGATGCATCCACAATACGCTGAAGGATCTAGACAGTCGGCTGCGAGAATTTGTATTTGTTGTTGAGTGTAAGTCCTGTCTCCTCTAGCTAGGCACGTAGCACAGCTCGCACTCTAGTGTCATGTTCTGTCTGAGAGGATCCATGGATCAGGGCATCAGCCATGTAACATACAACTCTATCCAGTCCTTTTAGGATACTTGGTGTTGTCCTCTGAAAGATTTCTGGTGCTGAAGTGATGCTGTAGGTTAATCTGTTGAAACAAAACCTCCCAAATGGTGTAATGGAGGCTGAGAGCAACTTAAGACTCTTAATTGAGGGGTAGTTGCCAAAAACCAGTCTTTGCATCTGGCTTTGTGAAGATTGAACTCTTTCCCAATTTTGCTGGGCTCTCGTCCACAGACAACACAAGAAGAACTTTGCATTCAACTGCTTTGTTCAACTGGGTAGGACCTACTCAAATTCTGATAAATCCAACAGATCTAGGCACAGGGACCATCCCCGAGCATCAACATGTTGGTTCTGTCATAAGTGAAATTACCCCTTGCTTCAACATTGACTCAATTTCCTTCTTTATCTTTGGCAAAAGTAGATGAGGAGCTTCTCCGGATGTAAACAGACACACTGGCTTCATTTCAGGATGTAGAGCAGTGTGGTGTGCTGTCTTCAGCTTTCCTAGACCTGTGAACAGTTGTGGAAATTCAGCTCTGAAGCTTTTAGTTGATCTTCTTGGCTTTCCAGTTCCTCTACTCAGCAAGTCAGATGTAAGTCAGTACAGGCTTTCCTTCCTAAGAGTGAAAACTCTAGTTTAGGATCACATATAAGGTATCAGTGATTTTATTCTCTCTATATTGAAGGGTTGCATTCAGTTGTCCTATGACCTTGAGTTCTATACCTCCTGGTACATGTGTTTTTTTGGCATGATTGCTGAAGAGAACTTGTCTCCAATCACAGTTCAACACCTGAAAGGATCAAAACTGCTGCACCTGTGTCTAACTTAATGAGTATCTTGTTTCATTCCACTAGGGTATCAGCACTCCAGTAGCTTCCGCTTGGTTCCTGAGTCTCCCCAAGGAAAGGCATCTCAGTATCATTGATATTTTCTCTTTGGCGGGACAATTTTCACATCTGTATTTTTTCCCACCGCACCGATTACAGTCAGCTGGGGTAGTTTATGAATGCTCTTCTGCCGCCCCTGCTTTTATACAGCCACCACTCCATTTTTAAATTTAACATACTCCGCTAAGTCAGTAGTCTTTGAGACATGGTTCTCCCTGTCACCCCGAATCACTGATTGATTTTGCTTCCTGACCTCAGCTTGTCTGATCAGTTGAATTGTCTTTGAGGTTAAATCATCTCTCGACTCCAAATGGTCAGACGATGCTTCATCCAAGACTCTGACATCAATTCTGTCCCTGATTAATTAAATGTTTAATCTGTAATATTCACTGTTTTCAGCAAATCTATACAGATCGTTGATATATGTATCAAGACTTTCCCCATGTTGTTGGGTATGCTTGTTAAATTAGGCCCACTCAACAATGGTATTCTTTTGCAGATTGAAGTAGGCATCAAATGTTTTTATTACTTGGTTGGTTTTTCTTCGTCGATCACTCGCTTTGACTAGGATACTGTCTGCATGGCCACCTATCGCATATAACAGCATACTGACCTGCTCGCTGCTTGGCTTCACTGTGAGGCTTGATGCAGTGTGATACCTGGTACATCTCAGCACCAGTTCAGCCATGCTTCTGCCTGGTTGAGACCTGAGACCTGCGACCTGCTTGAAGCTTTCTGGTAATAGCAGAGACTTTTCCATTCTTGTTCTTTCACTCGCTACCACCATATAATATTCTTGGTCTTGTTGTGCTAAGACAGAATATTTAAGAGTCTGCTGAGGTAAGGAAAATGTTAACTTTATTGAGAAGCATCTAAGAGTGACTTCATCTTGCTATGAAGTCTACAAGAGACAGCAAGATCATGAGACCTTGCATCACTTCCTGTGATGATGTATACTGTATTCATTAAGATATCACACCATTAAAATTAACTCCTTCTGCTATACCCCCAACAGAATGAAGGAATGTTGATTGCAAGCCCCATAACACTACATTTTTAGAGCAATTACAGTGTTACATTTTGGGCAGTTTTTGAATTGTGGCCCTTTCTAAAACTTTTGCTATTTTTCCTCAGGTTGGCACATTTCAGGGTGACCAACCATTGTATATTTTATTTGAGGTGGTTGTTCTGTGTACCGGGCTTTGTGGCCAACACGGCGTTTGTCCCATATTTTAAATCTTTGATTCTCGCACACATGCAGTATGCTCCCACAGTCTGGTCAACAACATCCCCCACCCCCCCACCCCCCAACAGTCTGGATAGTACTTGCCCCCCTGACACAGTCTGGATAGTACCCCACCCCCATGACACAGCCTAGATAGTACCCCACCCAATCAGCATTTCCGCTCCCCCACCCACCCCCGAAACCCCCCCCAACAGAGTCAGGATACTAACCCACCCACATGACACAATCAGCATTGCCTACCAACCTCCACCCAAAACAGTCGGGAAAGCACCCCACACCTCCACCTCCACCCCGACACAGTCTGGATAGTACCCAGATCTCCCCCACCAGTCTGGATAATCCTCCACCCCACCTCTGGATAATCCCTCCCCTTCTCACCCCCTCCTATCCCACCTCCCCCCCGTCACTCCCCCACCTCCTGTCTCTCCTCCACCCCATGTCTCCCCTATCTTCCCCTCTCTCCCCCTCTTGCTCCCCTTCATCCCCTCTCCCCCTCTCTCTCTCCCCCTCATCCCCTCTCTCTCTTCCCCCTCATCCCCTCTCCCCCACCTCATCCCCTCTTTCTCTCCCCCTCATCCCCCCTCTCTCTCCCCATCCCATCTCTCCTATCTTCCCCTCTCTACCCCTCTCTCTCCCCCTTCATCCCCTCTCCCTCCCCCCTCATCCCCTCTCCCTCCCCCCTCATCCCCTCTCTCTCCGCCCCCCTCCCCTCTCTGGAAAAATGTATCAATTTTGCTTCCTATTTCCACCCCCCTATAACCTTCACATGATCCATCTCTGACATTTCTCTTCCCTTCCTTGACCTCTCTGTCTCCTTTTTTGGTGATAGACTGTCCATCGATATTCATTACAAGCCTACCGACTCCCACAGCTACCTCGACTACAGCTCCTCACACCCCGCTTCCTGTAAGGACTCCATCCCATTTTCTCAGTCCCTTCATCTCTGCTGCATCTGTTCTGATGACACCACTTTCCAAAACTGCGCTTCTGAGACATCTTCCTTCTTCCTTGAGGTTTCCTCTCGCACTGTGGTTGACAGGACCCTCAACCATGTCCGACCCATCTCCCGTACCTCTGCCCTCACCCCTTCCCCTCCCTCCCAGGACCAAGTCCTCACTTTTCACCCCACCAGCCTCTGCATCCAAAGGATCATCCTCCTCCATTTCTGCCTACTCCAGCATGATGCCACCACCAAACACATCATCCCCTCACCAATGTCCCCCGCCCCACCCCCCACCCCCCCAACCCCCTGCCCCCGTCAGCATTCCATAGGGACCATTCCCTCCATGACACCCTGGTCCACTCCTCCATCCCCCCCAACATCTCATCTCCCTCCCATGGCACCTTGCCATGCAATCGCAGAAGGTACAACACCTGCTCCTTTACCTCCTCCCTCCTCACCGTCCAAGGACTCAAACATTCCTTTCAGGTGAAGCAGTGCTTCACTTGCACCTCCTTCAATTTGGTCTACTGCATTCGCTGCTCCCAATGCAGTCTCCTCTACATTGGGGAGACCAAACGCAGACTGGGTAACCGCTTTGCGGAACACCTTTGGTCTGTCCTCAAGCATGATCCAGACCTTCCCGTTGCTTGCCATTTCAACACACTACCCTGCTCTCATGCCCACACGTCCGTCCTTGGCCTGCTGCAATGTTCCAGTGGAGTCCAACGCAAACTGGAGGAACATACGTCGTCTTCCGATTAGGCACTTTACAGCCTTCTGGACTTAACATTGAGTTCAACAACTTCAGACCATGAATTCTCTACTCTATCTTCACCCTATTTATTTATTTTTTATTAACTTATTTTTATACATTTATTAATTGTTTTATCCCTTTTTCTATCCTTTTTTCCCCAACCACCATCCCCTCACCCCCCCCAAAAGGGCCTTCTGTCATTTGTTCTATATTGTTCTTTCACAGAGTGCTGATCCTTGTTCTGCTATAAGCACATTCTGCTTTTTCACCTTTATGCCACTATCAGCACCTTCTTTAGCCCTTTACCATTATCATTAACACCCCCTTTGTCTTGTGTCCTTGATTTTTGTCAATCTCTCCTCAGTCCCCACCTATTGCTGACCTTCTATCCTGCTTTACCTGCTCCACCTCGCTTCAACAGTACAATTCCATCATATTTCTACTTCTCTTTAGCTCTGAAGAAGTCAGATGGACTCTAATGTTAACTCTGTTTCTCTCTCCACAGATGCTGCCAGACCTGTTGAGTTTCTTCAGCATTTTCTGTTTTTATTTTAAATTAAAACCTATACTATTTCCTTTAAGTTTGTCCAATATTGTAACATCAACTTCTGGATATTAAACATACCAGGGTGGAATTACTGACCAGCATGCATGTATGCTTATATTAAAAACTTGTAGACCAAATTCTTCCACTAAATCACTTACTCTTTTCCCAAAATCTTTCCCTTTATTTGAGATCTGTTCTCCCAACTATCTTGAAGGACACTTTTGGTTAAATGGTTGCCTTTCTGCACTACCATGTTCACCCAATATTTCAAATCCATCCACGTTCTCCTCAATTCAAGAGGTATTTCTCCATTCTCCACCTGTAGAGCTATTACTGAAGAAGAAATAAAAGCACCAGAACAAATTCTCAATAATTGAGACTGAATTGCGTCCAATTTATACAATAAGGTTTTTGCTGCTGATCCATATGCCTGGCATCCATAGTCAATGTGGTTGACTCTTAACTGCCCACTGAACAAGGGCAATTAGGGATGGGCAATAAATGCCAGCCTAGTCAGCGACACCCACATCCCATAAAACAAATTTTAAAAATCACTGATTATATTATTGCTTGATACATTCTTAATAAAGTTCCCTTATTCACTCCCCAATAATATCCAGCAATACATCTCATTAAATTAATCACTTTTTTATACTTAATGCTATTGTTTCAATAATTATTTTCCATGTGAGTACAATCAAACCACATCCCTAAAAACATAAACACCTTTACCACCTCAATGGGTTTATGGTATTGATACAAAACATTGCCTTCCAGATTTCCTTTCGTGATTTAGAAATTTTAAACCCCCACTGCCTAGACCAGTGCCCTAATACCCTTAAGGCTTCGTGAACTTTATTCAATACATACTTAATATTTGTGCTTCTTTTGCAAATTGCACTATCACCTGCATACAACGACAGTCCCATGTCGTTGAGGCATTCAAGAGGGTATTGGATGATTATTTAAATAGAAACAACGTGCAGGGTTACGGAGAAAAGGCAGGAGATTGGCACTAAATTAAAATGTTCAGAGAGCCGGTGCAGACACGAATGGGCCTCCTTCTGCACCGTAACGATTCTGTGATGTCCTTTTATCCACACTGTCACATATACCAGTAATCCTAATCCCTCGCCGGCACTTTAAACTCCTTGGGCAGTTCCTGAAACGTGTCTTCTCATTGGCTGCTACACGTCTCATTGGAGGCGCGTCACACGCAGCACGGCATTTGATTGGCTAGTGCTTGGTGGTTAACCCTGCCTCCGATTGGCCCGTCCCTTCACCTATCAGTTTCGCCATGGCTCTTTCCTGTGGGAGAAGCTGGAAGTGGACCCAAAGTTGCCCCGAGGCTCCAAGTGCTCTGGGCACTGTCACTGAACAATGGGACTGTGGAGGAAGATTGTCCAGAGTAAGGCCAAGTTCACCTTTTGCCGCTCCTACCAGTTTGCGCTGCTATTTGCTGCTGCACTCGCCGTGTTTGCCTTTTACTACTTTGGATCCAACCATGAAAATTTTTCCAGCGCTACCAGGCGAATGAAAGAAAACAAGGTAGGGAAGAGCCTACAGGGCGATGCTCAGCTGACGGTGAACCTCAGCGGGAAAAAAGCGGCGGAGCCTCCAGGAAGCGCCCCGTTTGTTCACAGCGAGCCGGGGAAGACCGCCGGGAAAGAGACGGCGCAGCTGCACGCTCTCATGATGTTCACCAAGGTTGACAAAAACTACGGTCTCCAAGAAAAAATCACGGTTGCCATGAAGTCGATGGTGAAACACGCGACGTTTAAGGATAACGAGGTGCTCCATCTACATTTTGTTGCTGACATGCCTAGCAAGAAAATAGGAGAACCCCTTCTGCACGAGCTGCTGCAAGGCGCTGCCTTCAAGTACCAGGTACCTTCCCAAGTTGGTGTGCGGTCTCTATGGGCCGGCTCTCCTGCTCTGTCCAGTCACCTCGGCAGTAACAGTCTTCTACACTGTCTTAGTGTATTTTGTTTTGAATGGATTTTGGTTAGATTGAACGGACGGATTAAACCCCCGAGAGACACTGCCCGAGTTTGAACATTTGATTCGTTTTCCTCATTGACAGTGATGTGTAAAATTGTGTTTGACGTGATTTATAAGGCAATGTTGAACTTGAAAGCACCGACGTTACAACGTTTCATCTTTTGTCAAGGAAGTTTCAGTTGATGCGTATCCACAAAGCTATGTTATGTTTGGTTTGAAAATGCGGCTTGTAGGACCAGATTTGGCTTGCCTTCCTGGGTTTTAAAGGAAGTTGGTGAGAACTTAACTATGATCTTCCGGACTTAACATTGAGTTCAACAACTTCAGATCGTGAACTCTCTCCTCCATCCCCACCCCCTTTCCGATCCCCTTTTTTTCTTATAATTTATATATTTAAAAAATATATATTTTTCTTTTCCCACCTATTTCTATTAATTTATTTCCATCCATTGTTTTATCTCCACCTTTTAGCCTATTTTGATCCCTATCTCACCCCCACTAGGGCTATCTGTCACTTGCTCATCCTGCTTTCCACCCTTAATGTCACCATTAGCACATCCTTTAGTTAATATCACCACCATCAACACCCCTTTGTCCTTTTGTCTATGACATCTTTGGCAATCTCTTATTTGCTTCCACTTAAACCATGGCCTCTATCCAGTTCCACCTGTCCCACCCCCCTCTAACAGCTTATATTTCACCTCATTTCTATTTTTCTTTAGTTCTGATGAAGAGTCATACGGACTCGAAACGTTAACTCCGTCTTCCTCTCCATGGATGCTGTCAGACCTGCTGAGTTTTTCCAGCTGTTTTTGTTTCAAGATTTCCAGCATCTGCAGTATTTTGTTTTTATGATCTTCCAAAGTTCTTAGTTCAGGAACCATTCCATCAGAGTGGAAAATGGCACACATCTCTCAGCTACTTAAGAAAGATGAGAGCGGAAATCAGGGAATTATAGAGCAGTTAGCCTAATATCTGTCAGGACATTACGAAAGTCTATAATTAAGGATGGAGTAACTTGAAAATTGTCAGCTGGTTAGAGGGAACTAACATGGATTTGTAAAAGGTTCGGCAGCAATGATTTACCCATTGAATTTTTTTGAAGAGGCGGTCAAAGTAGTGGACAGGGAATGTCTCTGGCTGTTGAGATGGATGTCCAGAAGGCATTTGATGAAGTCCCTCAAAAGATTGTTAACTAAAATTGAAGCTCATGGAATTGAAGAAAAATGTAATTAGCTGTTTGAGAGTTGGGATAATGGGCAGATACTGTCATTGGTAGGATGTGGCTGGTGGTGACCCTCAATGATCTGCATTTATTAATGACTTTGGGATTAAAAAGCCACATATATCCAAATTTAGGTGACTTTTAAACAGTGTAGATGAAAGTATACAATTGGAGATCGTGATAGATTAATTAGGCAAAACTGTGACAAATAGATTTTATTGTAGGCAAGTGTGAGGCCACTACTTTGGGCCTAAAAAAGAGAGAACAGTGTGCTTTCTAAATGGTGAAAGGCTAAAACAGTAGATGCCTTGAATCTATGTACATAGATCATTAGATGTCATAGTGCAAAAAAAAGACTAGTGGAATGTTGGCCTTTCTATCCAGAAGGTGGTTGGAACCCCAGAGGGTGGTTGAAATCTGGAACACACTGCCTGAGGGGGTGGTAGAGGCAGGAACCCTCGACATTTTAAGTAGTAATTAGAGAAGCTAAACGTGCAACTGCTGACCCCAGAGAACATTGAGGAGCTCAAGAGGGATTACAAAGGTTGGAGAACCGTGAAACCCCTCTTTGAATCCCTGACACACTGGTGGGAAGCGATCAAGGGAAACATCAAGAGGTTTTTCATCCTCAAAGGCACCCAGAAAGCTAGAAAGGAACAGAGGGAAATGTCTTGGCTCCAGAAAAACATGCAGAATCTGCTCCGGCTGCAGGCGATGGGGGTCGATGTCAAGGAGGAACTCCAAGAGGTGAAGAACCAGCAAGCCTCGTTCTTTGCCTCCAAGATCATCTTCCGTTCCAGAGTCCGCTCCATGGAGCAGGATGAGACGTGCTCACATTTCTTCTTCCAAAAGGTACACAGAGAGAGCTCTGTGATCAGCAGCCTGAAGGAAGAAGACGGCTCAGTAAAGTCATCACGGTCCGACATTTTGAGGATCAGCAAATCCTTTCATGCCGGATTGTATGACGTGAAGCCCACAGACAGCACGGCCTCCCAGTCCTTCCTGTCCTCTATCACGGAGGTCTTAGATGACAGTACACGGGAGAGCTTGGACAAACCACTAACTCCTGATGAACTGACTAAGGCCCTTGAGTCCTTCGAGAAGAGTAAAACTCCCGGAAGCGACGGCTTGCCGGCGGAGTTGTGTTTGGCTCTGTGGGACTGGATCGGCCCAGACCTGCTAGAAGTGTACGAGAGTATGCGCCTGGCCGGCAGTATGTCAGAATCCATGAGGAAAGGCATCATCACCCTCATCTACAAGCACAAGGAGGGAAGGGAGGAAATTAGAAATTGGCGACCCACTTCACTGTTGAATGTGGACTATAAGATTCTGTCCAAGGTCATCGCCAGTCGGGTCAAATCCACTCTGGAATTGGTGATCCACCTTGACCAGACCTGTGCTGTGCCGGGCAGGAAGATCTTGGACAGCCTCGCGCTGCTCAGGGATACGATTGCCTATGTACAGGACAGGGGTGTGGATACCTGCCTCATCAGCCTGGATCAGGAGAAGGCCTTTGACAGAATATCGCACACCTACATGGTAGATGTGCTCTCCAAAATGGGGTTTGGGGAGGGAATTCGCAATTGGATCCAACTGCCCTACACTAACATCAGTAGCGCAGTCTCAATCAATGGGTGGGAATCAGATAGCTTTCCTATTAAATCTGGAGTCAGGCAGGGCTGCCCTCTCTCCCCTGTCCTGTTTGTGTGTTGCATAGAACCCTTTGCTGAGTCCATCAGGAAGGATCCGGGCATAAGAGGAGTGACGATCCCAGGCAGTGGAGGCACTCAGGTCAAAGCCTCCCTGTACATGGACGATGTCGCCGTCTTCTGCTCGGATCCGCTGTCGGTGCGCAGACTGATCCACATCTGCGACCAGTTCGAACTGGCCTCGGGAGCCAAGGTAAATTGTGGGAAGAGCGAGGCCATGTTCTTTGGGAACTGGGCTGACCGATCCTTTGTCCCCTTCACTGTCAGGGCTGACGGCCTGAAGGTGCAGGGGATATGGTTCGGAGGGACCAGAGCATGCGTTAGAAACTGGAAGGAGCGAGTGTCTATGGTGAAAAGGAAACTGGGCATTTGGGAGCGACGCTCCCTCTCCATTACGGGTAAGAACCTGGTCATCAGGTGTGAGGCACTCTCGCTGTTGTCTGGCCCATTCCACACTCCTGCGTGGTGGCGATCACCCGAGCCATCTTCTGCTTTATCTGGAGGTCGAAAATGGATCATGTCCGCAGGGACGCAATGTACAAGCCTCTAGATAAAGGGGGAAAAAACGTGCCCAACATTGCCCTCATATTGATGGCCACTTTTGTGTGTGGCTGCATCAAGCAAACACCAAGTGTCACTATGTGCTGAGGTTCTACCTGTCCCCGGTGTTGCGAAGGATGGGTCTGGCCACGCTGCTGCAGAACGCTCCAAGTAGTTGGACTATGCCGTACCACCTGTCCCTCGTGGGAAAGTTTATGCAGAGAAACACCTTTGACCACAAGTCCATCAGGCAGTGGTCGGCATGTAACGTCTTAGAGGCCCTGAGGGCAAAGGAGAGGGTGGATCCGGTGGGATGGTTCCCCGAGCAGACTGTCAAAGTCATTTGGCAGAATGCCTCATCGCCAGAACTTTCCAACAAGCACCAAGATGAAGCTTGGCTGGTGGTGAGAAAGGCCCTCCCCGTCAGATCCTTCCAACACGCCAGGAGTCTCACCCCCCCTGCACATTGCCCTCGAGGTGGCTGTGGTGGGGACGGGACTGTTGTTCACCTCCTGGTGGATTGTGCCTTTGCAAAGAAGGTCTGGAGAGCGATGCAGTGGTTTCTGTTGAGGTTCATCCCGAGCAGTTCTGTGACACAGGACTCTGTGCTGTACGGGCTGTTCCCAGGGACACACACTGAGACAAACATCAACTGCAGCTGGAGGATCATCAACTTGGTGAAAGGTCTGCCCGAAACTTGTTGGTCTTCCAGCGCAAAGAGTTGTCCCCGACCAAGCGTTGCAGACTGGCACATTCCAAAGTCCAGGACTACGTGCTGAGGGACGCACTAAAGCTTGGGGCAGCCGCCGCAAAGGCGCAATGGGGAAGGGTTGCTGCCTAAGACCTTTCTGCCACAGTGCACCGAGGGACGGGGAACTGTTTAAATCCCCTCGGGCTGTACAGCTCAAAATGAATGTCTGCAAATGATTGTAATATTCATTTATTGTATTGATGCATTTCGTGATACACGTAAAAGTTGAACCTGATTGTACTTTTGTGATGGTGATTTTGAAATGGTTTGAAATGTTGTTGAAGATATTTTGTGAATAAAGTATATTTTTGCAAAAAAAAAAGTAGTAATTAGATGAGCACTTGAAATGACATGGCTATGGGCCAAGCGCTGGAAAATGGGATTAGAATAGATACGTGCCTGATGGCCGGCATGGACACGATGGGCCAAAGGGCTTCTTTCTATGACACTAGAATACAAGGAAATAGAAGCAATGCTCCCTTTTAAATCTTAACTGTTGCATTCAGCTAGTTTTATCAATGTGTTACTTTTAACTTTTATTTGTGCGGCTCTACACCTGTTCAATGTAGAATAAGGCCTATGCTGTACCTTCTGTGATGGCCCTTTGCTTTCTATCCTTCCCTGCATGTGTGTGCAGGCTGCAATTTGCAGCTAATGCAGGTGCCAGCAAAGTGGTACAATTGAACAGACCGCCTGCTTTGAGGGGCCCCTCACCACATGTCGCCCTGAATTAAAGAGCCTCTCCCAACTGCTCTGTGTGAAGATTCTAAAGATGAGGCCATTGAATGAGCAATGCTTTGGGCACTCTTCACTCCTATTGGATGATGTGAAGCTAAGAGATCAACCACTGACTAACTTTGCCACACAGCAGGAAGCCGTTCCATGATGGCCTGCACATATTGATAGTGAGGCAACCTAGCCTAAACACGAGGCATCTATCATTGATATGTAACGGAGAGCTCACTAGCTGCTCACATTCCTGGAGTGTTTCCTAGCTGATGATATACCTAGGATGAAGCAAACACACAATTGAACTCTAACACCTCCACTCCACTTCCAGAATGTCGCAGCGATCACTCACCCAGGAGTGCCAGGACAGGACTTCCTCCAAGGATTTTGGATGTCGCCCTCCAATCGCTCATCGGTGTGGTGAAGGAGAGGCAGAACATCATCTTTGTGGAGGAGTGAAGACTGCCCCTTACTGCAACAGCAGGTCCAGCTGGAAATTGCAAAGCTTTGTAAGTGTGACCAGAGCATATTGGCAAGCATTGATTCACTGCATCTTTCTTTGGCCTGGAAAGGTGAGTGAAACCCTCACCAAATGGGACAGACCCATGGGTCTAGACCCTATAACACTCAGAGGAGACACAGGACACATGCTGCTCCTTAACTTTGAAGGAGTCTGTGCCCAGCAGCTTGCTGAGCCCTTGGAGAAGCTTCTGGAAACAGGTGACAATGGTAGATTTCAGCCTCTAACCATCTGGAGAAGCTGCCCTTCTGCATGCAGGACTGCAGTTGCTTATCCATCCCTCTTTTTTCCTTGCAGGAAAAATGGTCAAATAATATCTGTGAGATGGTGAAAACTGGGGGAGGGATTCCCCTCGTGCTGCCTGTCAGGCCAGTCAAGGAGATAGTCAGTAGAAATAGCAAGTATGTTGCTGCTGGAGGAGGTTGGTGATGGCGAGACTGACATTTCAGGTGCCCATGCACAGATGGTTTGGTGGGGAGGGGTGCTGGTGGTGAAAGGCAATGGTAGCCTTGCGTGACACCTTGTCCGGAAGCACAGTGGTGTGGAAAGCCTCAACACAGTGGAGCCTTCAGGCTCTCCAAGGCTGACTCTCATGAGTTCCTCCTGTCACAAACAGGACCTAGCAGTATCCAGCAACCCCAGGCAATGCAAGCATCCCTTGGACAGGCACAGGAGGAAATAAGGATACATGTTCGAGGATGCATTCTCAGACTTGTGCACCATCCATCAGTGCAGATACTACCACTTCTGCTGAGTCCTTCTGTATGCTTAAAGATGGTGGCACTGGGTGAGGAACAGAACTAGTATGCAGGAGGAGGTGGCAGAGGAACAGGCATCTGTGGGTAAGTCCCCCTTTTGAGGAGAGAGGGTGGGCAGTGATGGGGAGGGACTTAGAAATCACAGTTTGGCACTTGGTACCCAGACCGGCAGGAGCAGATGTGTTTCCACCTGTCAAGAGTTCCCTGCAGCTGTGCGGGCAGACTGTGGCTCTTCAAATGCAAGAGTCCATGGAGCAGATGAGCTTGACCGTCTGTCGAGGCTTTGAATGCATCAGCTCATCCAGTGAGCGACTGGCCAACCTCATGGAGAGCCATTTGCAGAAGCACCTCCAGGGTATGCAGGAGCAGTGCTCTGTCATGCACAGATTGTAGGGCACTCTAGCCTGGGCCAGTTGGTTCAGAACCTGAAGTGCTTTGCAGGCTGGACAGGCCAGTTGTGCAAGTGGCTGGAGGGGATGCCAGCTGTAGCTTCCTTCAAGCCAGCTGGGTTGCCAGTGAAGGGCTGAGGATGTGCTAGAAGAGGATGAGGGTCCCATACCTTGCAGGGCACCCTCCTCATCCTCCGCTTCCTCTGGCAGAGGTGATATCTGTGGTGGCATCTGCCCCTGCAGAGATGAAGGCAGAGCAGGTCCCAATGAATTCCTCTAAGACCAGGACGACCATCAAAATAATCAGAGTTGCAAAGCCAGAGAAATGAGCAGGCTGCTTCCACCTTCTTTGGGGCAGCAAGAGGGGCACTATGTACAAGTGTCTGAGAACAGAGGGCCAAACGTCAGTCTGAGCACTTTGGGTCATTGTATGGTATTGTGTAGATGTGACCTGTTTTTAGTTGGTTAGGATCACTCTGTGTAAATAAACTCACTTTTCGCTAATAGGAGATTATGATTTTAGGAACTTGGTGCTATAGAGTAAGAACAGTAGTTCCTCACCAGCAACAGTTAAGATTCCAGGCAGTGATCCAGCTCTTGGTGACAGTAGGATTGTGTAAGCAGGCTTGGAGCTTTCATAACCATAGGTAAATCCCTCAGGCTTTAGAGTTGCTCAGGTGAGCCACAATGCATTCCAATGATTGTCAGATCATATCAAACCGCACTCCCCTGCAGCCGTTCGCAACAGGCAAAGCATTGCCCATACTCGACCAGCCCTGCTTGCGTAGTATCCAACATTAGGTGTTGTCCAATCACAGAATCACATCTAAACAATCCTGATTGCGCTAAGAATTACACTGAAAACCAACTTAAGATTGTCAGTCGGGTTTGCAGCGTGGCTCACTTTTATGTGGTTTCTAGCATGCATATATTCACACACACGGCCCTGTCCTTTTGCAGACAGAAGGAGCATGTCCACACTGCACACCTTTTTCAACTAAACAAAAGCTCAGGGAAACGGACATTCCCTGGTTCATTCCCAGAGCAATATCTTGACTAATCAGTCGACCTGCCTAGTTTGAATTTGAACAAAGCTGGGCCGTTAACTGTTCCATGTAGCATTCTTCATGGCAACGTGTCCACCAATCAGAGTCGGCTTGCTAACCAATCGGCACTCTCTTCTCATGCAGTATGACTGTTTTCCCCCGTTGCAGTTGTTAATTTCTTGTGAACTATCCTGATGAGCGCAAGACGAAAAGCTTTGATAGCATGTCCCTTTTTTAACAAAGTTTACTTTCTTAACTGCCCAGTTGGAAGTGCATTTTGTACTTTTTCTACAAAAACTTGTGGTATTATTCATGGAAGTATCACTAAAAATTCAGTTTAATGAATCAGCAGAGTTTTCAGAGGAGGAGGAAAACAGTGTTCCGTCACAGGCCAAAGAAGGTTAAATAATATTTGCTTACTGATTTTCCTGTATTTACTTTGAGTAGATATTTGTGTTGAAACTTTTGGTTTCCAACAACTTTGCAATACAGATCTGAGAGCATGGGAAGGGTGTTTGCTCTCACAAATGTATTGTGTGATGCATGCTATAATGTTCCAGTCATTGTCATATTCTGTGACTCACAATGAGATATCACCGAAAATCCACAATTGCATTAAAAAGATATGCTTACTGAATTTTACTGTATAAATCAAATATAGCAAGGGTGGATCCTGTGTCTTTCTGTATTTTAATTTCTCATACTTTCAGGCTTGCTGTTGACAGCATTGAGTCCGACTCCAACTATCCATTATAATTCAGTCAGGTTCCTTGTAATGTTTTATGCAGGTTAGTACCTATCTCTGATCAGTAATGCAGTATTTTCATTTACATAATGCCTTATCTCAGCATAGTACACAATGACTGAATGACTATGATATCATAATGCAGCAACCACAATAGCAACGAAATGAATAACTAGACAAATCTGTTTGTGGTAGTCTTGGTTGAGTGAGGAATGTTGACCAGGAATATAAATAAACCTAAAAGAAAATATGAGTACCCTCGTGTAGTTGCTTTTCTGCTGACAGTGACTCACTGTTCCTTGTGGTAGAATGCACATGGTTTTGGTGACAGCAAATCTTTGAGTCTCTTAATGGAGTGTTATGTAATGAAGTGTCTGACCCCTGAGGAGCCCCATATGAATGTCTGGAAACCCTTGTAAATCTTCATTCATAGGATGTGGGTATTGCCAGCATTTATTGCCCTTCCTTAATTGCCCTTAACTGAGTGGCTTGCTAGGTCATTTCAGAGGGCAGTTAAGAGTCAAACAAATTGCTGTGGGTTTGAAGTAGATCAGACCAATGTAAGTTTTAGGGGTTGTGAGGTATAAAGCACTTATTTAAATATCTAGGTCTCAAATTCTTAATTTATAACAATGGAGTCCTCAGTTGTGCCTGAGCTAACAAGGTACGAGCCACCAGTGTTAATAAATTCTACTTTATTCATAAAGCAAGGTGTTATATATACTTAACAAAAGCAGTGAAGACAGTGTGAAAGTTTCTTATCCCTCGGGGCTTAGGATACCTTGAATGCTGCCAGCACGGGTGATGTATTTCTTCTTCTGTCTCTGAAGTTTCATTACATTCGAATTGTGTCACAGAAGAATTACACCACAGAAGCCACAGTGAAACTGTGCTAATGAAGACTGAGTTTCCAACTTTTATCCCTAATTCTGACTGTTCCACATCCCTTATAAGGAAATAGTCTGAATCACTTCAGTTCATTATCTTAGGGTGAAGTTCATCTGGTGTCACCCCATCTCTAACACTAGAGTCATGTAACCTGAGACAAATGTCCATTTCTTATTTCCTTTAGGCCCCAGGAGTTACATTCCATTGTGATCAAATTACACATCCTTCTGGATACAGAGCAGTTGTGAAAACAATGTTAGTTTCTTATAATTTTTATGAACTGTTGTGGACAAGTCACATAAAACATTTTGACCTATTCCCACGGATGCTAAGGTAGTTAAGAACCGACGTTAGTGATAATTCCTATTGTAATGTCAGGAAAGGAATGCCTTTTTAAAATATCTGTCCTACAAATATAGTTAATCGATCATGGCATTTGTAAACCTAAGTCTAATTCGAAGACATAATGTTTCTTGTTTAAAGGTAAGGTGTCATACTAGGTTCAAGTTGCGGAGTTCAAATCTTTTGCTTATTTCTTTAAAGCTGACAAAGAAGCCTTGAATTGCACATAGTGTAATTAAAACAAACATGGCTGTTTTGAACCAGACAAACTGACACCTAGACAGCTATAGTGACTGTTCTCAGACTGTTTTTAACTATTTAATTGTCTTACTCAGCAGACAGAAATTTAAACTGGGCCATTTAAGGCTAAGCCAAAATTCTAAAATAGTACCCTAAAAAATTAAAGTATCAAAATCTTACATCACGCAAGGATGGTAGGTTTCCTTCCCTGAAGGATGCTGTCGAACCTGATGGCTTTTTATGACCATATCTCCCTATGCCACCTTGAAGCCAAATGTGCGGATATGCACTCATCTTGTATTACATCCATTCGCTGCCTCCTAGTGGCTGGGCTGTTCCCACTCAATGCCACTGGTTGCCGGGATCACTGGGACCAGGAAATTGTCTGGTGCTGAAGCTGGGCTGCTGATTCCGCAGCGAGATCATCAGTGCCAACTCGATGCAGGGACCAAGAAGCCAGGGATTGAGGGCCTGGGGTGAGGTGGTCTGGCTTGTCAGGCCGTCATTTCCTCCCTTGGCTTGTCTGGTAGCAGTGGCCCTGGGTTCAGTTTGGATGGCCCTGGGGTGAGGATGGCTGAGTTTCCAGTTACTGTCTCCCAGGCCTGGATCTTCTGTGGTCAGAATCAAAGCTGCTGCTTTTCAGCCTGTTTGCATTGAGGTTCCAAATATTATTTAAAGGCTGTATTTGGGGATTAAACACTATTTCACCATCACATCACATACTATCTACTACAGATATGCTTAATCTCCAGTAATAGTAAATGTAGTTGATTTAGATATGTGAGCTACATCATTAACACAGGTCCTGTAATTGCACACGGGAGAGAAGTATGCCCTCTGCGGTCCCAATGTCACCACATACAGCCTTTTATGATGATCTGCTGATTACATGGTCACCTGTTACAATTTTTTCACTCCAGGTTTGTTTATGAAACGAATTTTAAATTTCCCAACTAGTGGTGTAGAATTTGAACATTTGTCTCTTGATCACTAATATGGGCCTCTGGGTTATTAAATCAGTAACATCATCACTCTGCTACCATTCCCTTTAGTGGTCTAAAAGTAACCACATGGTAGGGTGGAGCATAAAGGAAGAAATAATGGGAGCTTGTCAGAATGGCATGACGATAATCATGGGAGATTTTAATCTACACAGACTGGAAAAGTCAGATGGGCAAAGGTAGCCTAGTTGAGGAGTTCATAGAATGTTCCTGGGATAGTTTCTTAGAACAGCATGTTCTGGAGCCAACCAGAGAGCAGGCTATACTAGACCTGGCATTTGTGCAATGAGATCAGATTATTTAATCTCATAGTGAAGGCACCCCTAGGTAGCAAACCATAATATGATTGAATTTTACATTCAGTTTGAGGGAGAGAGAGAGGAGTGGGTCCGAGACTCAGTTTTTAAACTTTTAAGAGCAATTATGAGGGCATGAAAGCAGAGCTGGCTAAAGTGAATTGGCAAATGAGGTTAAGAATAGGTCAACAGAGATGCAGTGGCAAACCTGTAAGGGGATATTTCAGAACGCACAGAATAGATACATTCCAACAAGTAAGACACACTATCCGTGGTTAACTAGAAAGGTTCAAGATGGTATCAAACTTAAAGAAAAAGCATATAATTGTGCAAAGAAAGGTGGAAGGTCAGAAGATTGGACAGAGTATAAGGAACAGCAAAGGATGACCAAAAGATTTAAAGAGGGAAAAATTAGAGTACAAGAGAAAGTTAGCCAGAAGTACAAAAACAGTAAGAGGTCCTATAAATATTTTAAAAAGAAACCACTTAACAAAGTGAGTGTTGGTCCTAAACTAAGTCAGTCTGGAGAATTGATAATGGAAAACAAGGAAATGGCAGATGAATTCAACAGGTATTTTGCATCAGGCTTCACTATAGAGGATACAAGTAACACCTCCGCAGCAGCTATAAATCAGGGAATGGAAGGGAGGGGGCTAATTACAATCACCAGAGAAGTGGTACTGAGTACATTTTTGCAGCTGCGGGCTGACCAAGTGCTTGTGTCCTGATGGACTTTATCCTAGGGTCTTAAAAGAAGTGACTAGTGAGATAGTTGATGCATTGGTGTTAATTTTGGGAAGGTTCCATTAGATTGGAAGGTAGCAAATGTAACTCCATTATTCAAAAAGGTCGGGGGAGACAAAGCAGGAAACTATAGGCCAGTTAGCTTAACATCTGTTGTAGGGAAAATGTTAAAAAGCTATTATTAAAGAAGCTACAGCAGGGCACTAGGATAAGCTGAAGATAATCAGGCAAAATCAACATGGTTTTGTAAAAGGGAATTCATGTTTAACCAACTTGTTACTTCCTCAAAGAACTCCAATATGTGCTGTGGGTAAAGGGGAACAGGTGGATGTACTGGACTTAGATTTCTAGAAGGCAATTTGATAAAGTGCCACATCAAAGGTTATTGTGGAAAATAAAGGCTCATGGTATAGGGGGTAACATATTGGCACAGATAGAAAATTGGCTGGCTCACAGGAAGCAAAGAGTAGGTATAAATGGGTCTTTTTCAGGTTGGCAAGATGTAATGAGTGGTGTGCCACAGGGTCAATGCTGGGACCGTGACTGTTTACAATTTATATAAATGACTTGGATGAAGGGATGGATGTGATGGTGGCCATGTTTACTGATGACACAAAAGTAGGAAAGTAAGTTGTAAAGAGGACATAAGGAGGCTACAAAAAGATAAAGATAGGTTAAGTGAGTGGGCTAAGGCCTGGCAAATGGACTATAATGAGGGAAAATGTGAAATTGTCCATTTTGGCAGGAAGAATAAAAGAGAAGCATATTATCTAAATTGTGAGAGATTGCAGAGCTCTGATATGCTAATGGATCTGGGTGTTTTGGTGCATAAATTGCAAAAGACTAGTGTGCAATTACAGCAAGTAATTAGGAAAGCTGATAGAATGTTATCATTTGTTGCGAGGGGAATTGTAGGGAGGTTATGCTTCAGTTATACAGAGCAGTGGTGAGATCACATGTGGAGTACTGTGTACAGTAGGACGGATGTAAGTGCGTTGGGAGCAGTTCAGAGAAGGTTTACCAGACTAATACCTGGAATGGGCGGGTTGTCTTATGAGGAAAGGTTGGACAGGCTAGGCTTGTATCTGGTGGAGTTTAGAAGAGTAAGAGATTGAGTCGTGTGTCTTTGGAACTCTCTTCTTGAAAAGGCATTGGAAGCAGAGTCTTTGAATATTTTTAAGATGGAGATGGATAGATTCTTAGTAAGCAAGGTGGTGATAGGTTATTGGGGGTAGGTGGGATGCAGATTTGAGGTTACTATCAGATCAGCCATGATCTTAAATGGTGGAGCTTGCTCAAGATGCTGAATAACGTACTCCTGCTCCTTGTTCATGATCTTCGGTACTGGGGTGTCGATGTTAGGCTCTTCCTGCAAGCCTTCATAAACCTGTGTTGTTATGGCACAGCCGATGGAAATTGCCGAGCTGCTCAAATCCCAGAGGGAAATCTGAAACGACTGTTTTGCAATTTGTATTTTATTTTGCGATGCGTGCCTTGAATTCCGTAGTAATAAGTCCACTGAGACATGGAGGTTTTTTACAACACTAAATTGAACATTTATTAATAGAAAAGATTTTAAGCACACACATAGGTCAACAAATCACTACTATAATAACTCCTAAACCCCCCCAATTAATCTGGCTCCCAGTTAGACCTTCCATTAAGGCAACCATAAAAACAAATTTCAACAGACCCGAGCAAAGCACGCAATACCCTGGACAGTGATATTCAAAGTTAATTTTCTTAGTTTCAATTCCTGTAGACAGCAACTTGATGCATCAAGGCTGGAGGCTATTCACACTTGTGTTAGATCTTAGAATTCCTTCCCCCTTACACAGCCTCATCTCCTTCTCCCTTTTTAATGTAAATTCCATTGTTCCAATATGTCTTTGCAACTTTACTTTTCTCACATAAATCTTTCATAGTACTCATTATCATAGTCTTTGGAAAAAATAAACACGCTGTTTGGCTTAGCTGCTTCTGGCTAGCTATAACATCTTCCCATCTCTTTGAAATTCAAACTACTCTAATTTATCTAAAAATCCTAATTTTCCTCATACCTCACATTCTAAAGCTTTAGTATTTAGTATTTCAAACCTAGCTTCCCTTTTGATAACTCAGCTCCAGCTCCAGACTAACTGTCTCCAATTCAATTAAATCCACCACACACACACACACACACACACACACACACAGGAACTAATCCAAACCCCACTATTAACCTACCTTTATAATATATCACAATATTGTGAAAATTATTATATTTTCATGAGAGTACACAATCACTGCCTCACATATTGCTACTTTGCTGATTCCAGGTGGTCAACTGCCTCTGTGTGCCTGAACTACCTCTGATGTTGAATTCATTTGGTGTAGACATGTTGGTGAAATTGTGTACTTTTATGCCCTCCACACTTCAAGCTTTTTCTCCTGCTCCATTGTGATAGACTTTCCAAAGGCTGCCACCCAAAGCTCTTGGACTGACGACCTGTTCACTTTTCTCACTGCTCTGGTGATATTTTGAAATGTTGTCTTCACTGAGCCCATCCAAGTCACCTATGAATTGGAATAAAATAATCATTCTTTGATGTCATTCTGTAACAGCAAGATGCTGTGTAAGGTCTTCATCGATGACCCTTCACAAGTTAAATTGACTTCTGATAAGAATATTCATCAATGAACATGGAGAATACATCTCTGCACTAAAGGATGATTCCATCGTCCTTTGTCTACTTTCTCAGTGAGCAAGTGAGGGAAAGCTGACACCTTAGTCACTGTGTAGATGATCTTGAGTCAATTTATTATATCACTTAAAGTGAAATATTAAGACGTGAAAGGAACCAAAATATTGCTTGTTGCCTTGATGCAAGCACACAATTGAACAATATTGGTCATCAATGTAAATTTGTTTGTCCTACCACTGTTTTGTTTTATACCCATGTATATTTCGTTGAAGTACTGAAAGAATCAGCAAGTGCCAGCAAATCCTGTAAGGTGAGTGTATTACTCAATAGATTGATGTGCTGAGTAGATTCAAATAGCCACTCTTTTTGGTTCAAGAAATGTTTAAGGTGTTAAAATGTACAATGTATCATGATTCTTTTCCAATCTCCTTAGTGACAACAGAAATCTGTGACTATTGGCATGGTTTATTAATTCATGGGATGTGGACAGCATTTACAGTATTGTCCTTGGGGAGGTAGTGGTGAGCCACTTTCATAAACCGCATGGTGATGGTACATCCACAGTGTTAGAGGGAGTTTGGGTTTTTGACCCAGTGATGATAAGGGAACAGCAATATAATTTCAAATAAGGAGGGCATGTGGATTGCAGGGGAACTTGAAAATGAAGGTGTTTCCACCTGCTGTCCTTGTCCTTCTAGGTGGTAGAGATTGTGGGTTTGGGAGATACTGCCAAAGAAGTCTTGGTGAGTTGCTGCATTTCATCTTGTAGTTGGTGCACACTATAGCTATTGTGTGCTGGTGGTAGAGGGAGTGAATGTTAAAGTTGGTGGATGAGGTCCTAATGAAGTGGGATGCTATGTTTTGGATGGTGTTGAGCTGTTTGAGTGTTGTTGAATCTGGACTCATGCAGGCAAGTAGGAAGTATTCCACCATGCTCCTAGACAGGCTTTGGGGAGTTGAGAGGTGAGTCACTCACACTGTAGAATTCCCAGCCTCTGGCCTGCTCTTGTAGCCACAGCACTTACGTGACTCATTCTGTTAAGTTTCTAGTCAATGGTGATCCCTAGGATGTTGATAGTGAGGATTGATGATGCTGTTGAATGTTAAAGGAAAGTAATTAAATTCTCTCTTGTTGAAGGTAGTCCTATGTGACACAAATGTTACTTGTCACCTATCAGCCCAGGCCTGAGTGTTCTCCAGGTCTTGCTGCATGTAGGTAAGGACTGCTTATTGTCTAAGGAGATCTGAATGAAACTGAACACAGTGCAATCATTAGCAAACGTACACATCCATGCACTATGTTGCCGGGGGAAGATGAAGCAGCTGAAGATGGTTGGGCCTAGGGCTCTACCCTGAGGACTTCCTGCAGTGATGTCCTGGGGCTGAAGTGATTGGCCTTGAACAACCACAACATCTTCCCTTATGCTAGGTATGACTTCAACCAATGGAGAGTTTTCCCCAAATTCCCATTGACTTCGACTTTTACTAGGGCTCCTAGATGCCCCACACAGCCACATGCTGTCTTGATGTCAAGGACAGACACACCTCTCCTCTGGAATTCAGATCTTTTTATATGTGTTTGGACCAAAGCTATAGTGAGATTTGGGACATATTCATCCTGTCAAAATCCCAACTGAGTATTGGTAGGCAGGTTATTTGTGAGTCAATTCCATTCGACAGCACCGTCAGTGATATCTGTTATCACTTTGCTGATGATTGCGAGATGCTGATCAGGAGCAGTTGGATTTGTCCTACTTTTAATGGACAGGAGATAGTTGGGGGATTTTTCATGTTACCAGGTAGATACCAGTATTGTAGCTTTCTGTACCTGGATGGCTTGGCTAGAGGTGCAGCTGATTTTGAAGCGGAAGTGTTCAGCATTACCGTCAGGATCTTGCTGGGGCCCATAGCCTTTGCTGTATCCACTATGCTCAGTCATTTCTTAATATGCATGTGGAGCCAATCAAGTTGGCTGAAGAATGGCATTTTATGATGGTGGAGACCTTGAGAGGAGGCCGCAATGAATTATCCACTTGACTTTGCTGGCTGAAGATAATTGCTTAAGCCTTGTCTTTTACAGTCACATGCTGGGCCTGTCAACATCATCCCATTAGTTTTAATTGTCCGTTTGTGACTGTCCATTTGTCACTGGATGTGGCCGGATTGCAGGGCTTTTATCTGATCCATTGCTTGTGGGATCGCTTAGGCCTGTCTATTGCATGCTAAACAGCAGGAGCAGCATGCATGTATTCCTGTGTTGTAGCTGCACCAAGTTGGTTTTCATTTTTAGGTATGCCTGGCAATGTTCTGGACATGCTGTCCTACACTCCTTATTGAACCAGTGTTGGGCCCCTGGCTTGATGGTAAAGGTAGAATGAAGGCTATGCTGTACCATGACATTACAGATCATGATTAAATCTAATTCTGCAGCTGATGACCCCCAGCACCTCAGATGCCCAGTTTTGAGTTGCTAGATCTGTTGTGACTCTATGCCATTTAGCACAGTGCTAATGCCACACATGATGGACGGTATCGTCTGTGTGATGACAAGACTTTGTCTCCACGAGGACTGCAAGGTCACTGCTATGAATACAGTCATGGATAGATCCATCTCCGACAGGGAGATGGATGAGAGAGAGTAGATTGTTCTCTTGCCATCTGCTGCAGACCCAGTCTGGCAGATATGTCCTTCAGGACTCAGCCAGCTTGGTCTGTGGTGGTGCTATTGAGCTAATCTTGGTGATGAACATAAGTTCTCCACCCTGAGTATACACTCTGTCCTTACTACCCTCTGTTCTTCTAGCATTACTAAAATACAAATTTGAGTATTGTTGACAAAAGAGACATACTATCAAATCTTTTCATATTGCACTCATCAGGACAGATGCAAGGATACCAATTTTCAAAAGGAACAACAACTTTTTCTGCATGAAAGAGTGCTGATTGGTTAGCAAGTGGATTCTGATTGGTCAAGGTGTTGCTATGGAAAATACAGCAGGGAACAGTTACCTCAAAGCTTTTGTTTAAATTAAAAAAAAAGGCAAGTCTATTCTAATTGGTTGAGTTGTGCCATGGGGAAGGCACCATGGAACAATGTCACCCAAGCTTTTGTTTAATTGAAAAGGAGCAATGCCTAGACAATTCCTTTTGCTTGCAGAGGACCAGGTGCTGCATATGAATATATGTAGCTTCTAGCAAGTGTTAGTGAGCCATATTGGGAGTTCAACTGAATCGTAAAATGGTTGTTAGTATAATTCTTGACACACTTGGGATTGTTCAGTAAGTGGTCCATGGCAACATCTCTGCCATTTCCTCATTCCCATGATAATTTCTCCCATCTCTGCTTTTAAGGGACCAATGTTTACTTCAGCCAGTCTCTTCCTTTTTATAATACTTGTAAAAGCTCTTACAATCTGATTTTATTCTTGGCTAGTTCACTCATGTATTCTATTTTTTTCCCACTTTTTTTTCAACGTTTTGATGGCCCTCTGGGTTTAAAACACGTCCAATCCTCAGGCTTATTATTATTTTTTTTTGTAACATTGTGAACATCCTTTTACTCTAATGTTATCTTAACCTGCTTAGTAAGCCATGTATGGATCTTTGTGTTTTTGTTTTTCAATGAAATGAATATTTGAACATTTTGGGTGGGATTTTTCACACGCCTGACGATGGTCCCACCGCAAGTCAACGGATTTCTGGCTGGGGCACCGCCTCACCCAAGGCGGGTCCTGTCCCCGACAGGGCCAGAAAATCCCGGCCTTTGAATTGTTTCTTTAAATGTTTCCCACTGCTTGTTTTACCGTCATACCTTTTGTGGTCTATTTATCCAATCAACCATAAACAGCTCTCCCCTCATGTATCTATGTTTGGCTCTGTTTAAGTTTAAGATTCTTGTTTGTGATTGTGGAGGGTTATGGTGTTGGAGAAGATTATAGAGAGCGGGGCAAGGCCATGGTGGGATTTCAAAACAAGGATGAGGATTTCAAACTCAGCAACATTGTTAAGCAACGTCTTATGCTGATGATTTAGATGTAATTTATGCTTCCTGAATTTTACTTCCTGGTTTGCAATCTGCAAGTTTGAGAATATTTCACACTACTGGCTGGCGAGCTGCACTGTTGCTGTTCTGCTCGCAGAACAGATCCCTGAAGAGGGTGCCAGATGAAAGGAAAATCTGATCATTATAATTGTGCTTGTGGATTCATAATTCTCTCTCTTCAAAAATTCACTTCCTCAGCTCTATCTATTCTAAATTATGCCTGTTGGTTCCCCAGCGTAACATGTGATACGTTTATCTCATTACCGTGGTATAGCAGCTGAGAAGCCTGGAGAAACTTGGGTGTTCAACCTTAAGGAGGTGACTGAGGGCGATCCTCACGGATGTACATGAATGTACATCTGGAACAGTGTTTCATTCAAGCTAAGCTGGTTAGTAGAGCAAGGGGACATCTGCTCAATAGGCAAAATCAGGGATGATATCAGAATATCCTTCAGAAAGGATGTTACCCTTTGAGAATGGGTCTCCAGTTAGGGTAGTGAAGACTTGAAACTTTTAAGTAATTAAATAACCTTCTGGATTCTGTGATTGGGGCCCTTACAAGTTAAAACAAACCAAATATCATGTTGCATTTGAATCTGTCTCCCATTCATAAATAGTTGTCTACAACTTATCAGACAAAAGGGAAATTCTGTCTCCAAGCCTCAAACATTGTTACTGGCTGGCTTAACTTTGTAGGATCATGGCTAAAGTACAGCATATCTACAAATCCATGCATGAGTATGGATGTTAATACTTCCTGACAATGCATCATGCACTTCGGGATTCCTTGGAAGAAGAGGGCTGCAATTTTGATAAAACATGAATCATTCTTTACTTTAATTAACATTGGACTTTTTTTCCTGTAGAAATAATGAAGAAGCTATAACATTGCTCATCATTATTAAAGAGTAAATTAGAAAGCAATTCCAGTGACCCCACATACAGTTAAATATAGAAATCAAGTTGCTGCCTTAATTGCCCTGCTGTTTCAGAAGCTTCATTGAGAAGCTTGGTATCGATAAAAATGGAGTTGTGTGGAGCTGCTCTACTTAACATGTTCACTATGCACTAAACGTGCTTGAAGAGGGTAAGACTTGTTCATTCCAGTACAAGTAAATTTCTAAAGCACCAACTTGCATTTGTAAAAACGTCTAGTATGGTAAAATATCCAAAGACACTTCAAAGCAATCAAACAAAATTTGACACTGAACTACATAAGAGATATTAGGACGGATGGCCAAAAGCTTGGCCAAAGAGAGCGATTTTAAGGGATGTCTCAAAGGAGGAGAGAGGGGTAGAAAAGCCAAGAGGTTTAGTGAGAGAATTTCAGAGCTTAGGGCCAAGGCAGCTTAAAGCATGGTTGCCAATGATGGAGCGATTAAAATTGAGGATGTGCAAGGGGGCAGATTGAAGGAGTGTTGGAAAGCCTTAATTACTGCCAAACAACCCCTCTGCCACTGAAAGTCAACTTTTATAAGTGTGGAGTCTAATTCTTACAGATATGTACGATTACTATTATTGCAATATTTTTTTGGATTTTTCTTTTACAATCCCAGTTTATAATACTGGACAAGTCAGATCCCAAAGTGAAACCTGGCTTGATAGATCCTAACATTTCTGTTTTAGAAATTGTGGAGAAAAGTTACTGAACAAATTTGTAGGAGTCTACTGATGAACTTTAAACACACGTTATTTATTAAATAAGAAAAATGAACTATGTTACACCAGACAAAAAGGTTGGAAAGATCTCAGTACAAACACAGAGGATGATTCAATTTCCCAACATACCTTTACCCAGCAATATCTTTACAGACACGTTTAAACCAGCAAAGAGTTACCGCTACCATGGCACAGATTTCCTGCTTGGGACTGGCACGTGTGCAAACTCTCTTTTCTCCCAGTGAATTCTTGAGCATTCACTTGGTGCTTCTCACCCAACTCCTCTCTCTCCCTGAGACACCCAACAATAACTGCACTTTAACTTCACTGTTTCAGTAGCAACACCACTAAACTGATCACATTACTGAATCTTATGACTGACTATTCAGTTAAACTACTGTCCCATGAGCCTTGTAATTTTTCTGCTCGGAGAGCTGTGGAACCCTGGCTGGGATTTTCTGGCCCTGGTGTGATGGGTTATATAGATACCTCTTCTGGTTTAGCCCCTGTGCTCCTAATGAACAGCCTTTCGATCTGATTTGTTAAGGAGCGACAATTAATTGCTCTGATCACACAGGTGAACGGATCCCCTGTAGAGGGGCCTGTAGTGAATTGGCCCCCTATTTACCATGAATTCCTGTACAAAATCCTATTGAAAGTCTTCGAGCAAGTTTAAGTGTAATGAACGACTGTTGGTGTCTTTGAATTACTGCTGAGTGCAAAATCTGGCCTAGTGTTCAGAATGAATATCTACCTGAGCTAAATTTCATAGTTTTATGTATATTGGCCCATTACTTACTTGGAATGTAGTTTAATAGACCTGCCTCATAAATCATTTGAGGTTTAGCACATAAGGTAGCTTCACAAATCGGTGGCTGCTCCTTGTATTGGGTATTACAAAATATTTCTAGTTATTACAGTTTAATTGGGGCATTTACTTGCTATTTCAATGTGTATCCAATGGATAAGTAACACTTTTTTTTCCTTATACACTTTGCAATGCATTTATCAGGCGGATTGTGGTTCATGCAAGAGTCGATGCTTCCTTTTAGTTGGCTGTTTATCTGCTCTTTTTCCTGGCAGTCATTTTTACTGCATTTTGGATTTGTTATGTGAGAAAATTGTGTTTTCCTAGGGAAGGTTAAAATGCCTCACCTGACTCCCACCCTTATGTAGATTTTCTAGCTTTGATTCTTCTAATGTACATAACATCACAGAAAATCTGTTCTTCACTTTACTAGTTCTTTTAGCGATTTTGTTTTTTGTGCATTTGGCCTGTGTACAAATAATGGAAAAGGTTCAAAGTCCAAAACGCCAACTCAAAGAAAAATTAGAGGCTATGTACTGTACAAGGATGCGATGAAGAAAATGGCAAATTAATCACTCTTATTCCACAACCCACATACAATTGAAATTTGTATGTACACGGTTGCTGCAATCTGCTTATTGTATGTGGGTAAGAAATTCTTCATTACCTTTCTTATTTATATGTAGAAACACAATATAATAAACGACTCAGTTTATCATGGAATAAAGCTTCTATGCAATGGACCTTCATGGCTCAGTTCCTGAAGTTGCACGCCATAGTTTTGCTGTCAATGAGCTGTCATTTTCAAACAGTAATTGTTGATCTGTAATCCTTTTTTAAAACTGTCATTTGAATAAGAGTTATTGGTTTGTATAACAGCAAGGATGCTGGGGAAAGAATTTTGTCTTCCTTCATTTTGTATGTAAACTTAATTTTTATTTATTTATCAAAAGCATAATTCCATAGCAAAAATGATTGTGGTTGAGTTGGAAGTAGCTAACCAGCAGATTAGAATGTGTAAAGAAATTGCACCATGACTTCAACTCTTAAGATATTTTAAAGATTTTGTTCAAGTTCTATTTAGCTCCGTTTCAGTTTGTTGGAGCAAGTGGACTTAAGGGGAAATGTCTGTAACCTAGTTTCAGAAGCGAATAATTGGAAAAAGTCATTGGCCTGTCCGTTTATAGAACGCTTCTGATAATTTTCAGATTCCATGATGGTTTAGTTTGGGCTTCTCAATCATAAATGGGTGTGTAGTCCTGTTGTTGACCTGAACACTTGATGGTGCTGTTGTACAAAGGATTCATATGCTGTATATGCAATATCAAAGCAGATTGATTTTGACAGCCTGCTGAATAATAGTGACAAATGGAGATGGGTCACAAGGTAAAAATTATGGTATGTTGTAATTGGTGTTTAATCTCTTCAGTTGTTCAGACAAAATAAAACCCCTTTTATTTGGGATTTTATTTGAGTTGTTAATCAAGTGTTGGCGGTTTGAAACAAATTTAATCTCCCTCATTCTTTCTTCACATCTGTCTCTTCTCCCCCACTTCCCACTGCCTTTCAAAGCGGACAGCTCCTCTTGCATTGACAGCAAGCTACGTTAAGTTGTGTTCGAAAGAGAAAAAAATATTGTTTTAAAAGTTTTATTTTGGGAATTCATCTGCTGGAAATGTCAGTCAATCATTATCAGTAAAGAATAGTCTTTGAGCTTAGCTCTTGTCTCCTGTTTTTTGTTCCATTTATGCAACCTGAGTTTCAGAATGTTGACTTATTGTATCTAAATGTTGGAGACTGGATCATTTCACAATGCACAGTGCCATTGCTGTCATTTTTTAATCTTTCTTTGAAAATTGGAGGATCTTTCTAATACCTTTATTTATAGCTTGGAGTCAAATTCATAAGGACAAAGAACATGAGAACAAGAATTTAAAAAGATCAGCTTTCAGATCCTCTGCAATGAGCATTGTTCAGCTTCTCTCCTAACACAATGCTATCTGTTTTCTCTACTCGCTAATGGAGTGATTCAATTAAATTGAGTTTTATTTTGTGCAGAATTCAGAATACAATAAATAACTTTGAATACAGCAATAATACTTGATAAAATTTAAACATGTCAAGCTGCAAAATCTCAAATACAAGTATGACGCTTAATTATAAAATTCCTGGTTCCAGGATTAAAAAGTTCCTTGTTATTAATCACTTGTGCAGTAAATGTGGTCTATTCCAAGTGAGAATTTACAGTTAAAATAGGACATTCCTGAAGTCTAATTCATGTGTGAAAATGTTTTTTGTTTAAATGGAAGCAAAAGTTGGCAAATAAAACTGTAGATCAGCAATGGAAAATATTTAAACTGTTGATGGAAAAAGTACAGACCAAATATATATGCCAGTAAAGAGAAAAAAAGCAACGTGAAGGATCTGTGAGATCATTAAATCAGAGGTAGATGTGAAATTCAATGAGAATTAATATTGAAGAACTTGCTCAAACAAAAGGTAGATGGATGGCTAAGATCTAATGGTTTACACCTATAGGTCATGAGAGAAGGTGGAAAGAACTAATGTAAGGCCTGGCTGTAATTTTCTAAGTTTGTCAGAAGCCTGAAGGATGCCAACTGTGACATCCCATTTCAAAAAAAAAAGGCTGAGGTACACCAGGAAATTATAGGCCCTTTTGCCTTTCTCCAGTTGTTGGCAAGGAGAAATAGGAGTCAGTCAGCATGGATTTCTAAACCATTCACAGAATTGTTGCAGTGCAGGTGGCGGCCATTTGGCCCATGGTGTCCCTCCGAATACTTTTAAGAAATAACTGAGGGGATGGATAACATATGGTTAATAGGGTTTATATGAATTTCCAAAAAAAACTTCATAAGATGCCACATATAAGAGATAAGACATTGCAGAACCAAAGGGAATAAAGCCACATGGATTGAGATGGTTGGTGGGTAGTAACCAAAGTAAATTTTCTTTGGCATTTAAAAGTATTGCGAGTAGTATTTCATAAATGTCTAAAATTGATGGAACAATATTGGAATGTACTTTTGGAGGTTAATGCCAAACTGTGGTTGTGAAAGTCTGCACGATGGCATAATTAAGTCAGTGGTTGGGCACTTAAGTGATGAATGCAGCTTGTTCTCATTTGTCTTACAGAAGGCAGCAAAAGTCAGGGCCAAATGCACCACTAAAGTACACTTTCTGCCCACTGCTGGAGCACTCCATATTCCTCCAGATCTCCTGAGGTGCAGAGACTAACTTGAATAGATTGTACTTCCCTGCCAATTCAGGAAGCTGCTGGGACATTGCTTTTAGTGGTGCCAGTTGCTACTGTTAATGACCACAGTAGACTGAGTACTGAGCACTGAACCCACCAATACAGGCCCATGATTTCCTGATTGCTGGCATATACAGATGACTCTCTGAAAGCCAGTTCCAGTGAGTTGTTGATTTCTATGGCCTGGAAATCCCTGGCTCTACTCTGCCAGCATAAGTCATGGAAGGGTGGAACTTTCTCCTCCAAAGCCAGAGAGTTCACCCAATCCCAGGATTGGGGGCATTCGCAGAGCCAAGGCTTCAAAAACATCAACGGTGGAGACCTCAGCCCTAACTGATCTCCCTTAGAAAATGGACTGGAGTCCTCTCGAGGGCCCAAATGGGCTCATCCATGATCACATTGTATCTAATGGACTGAATGTGATCGATGTGTAATTTCTTGGCTGCACCTGTAATACTTTTAAAATACCAGTTGATTTGTCACCTAGCATTTTATATTCTTTGCACAATCTCCTTGATTTAAGGAATGTCATTTTCTCTTTCTTTTGTATTTATTTTCGAGAAGTGGGTGTTGCTGGCATGGGCAGGTATTTACTGCCCATCCCTAAACTATATTTCAGCAGAGTCAATGGAGTGTCCCTCCCCTAGAACATTTTTTTAAATAACTATACTTGGTGCATTTTGGAGCCTGCTGTAAATCTGCTTTTCAAACCTAAAATAATTTCTCTTAGCATGGGAACAGATATTTAATGGAATAAGAACAAAAATGCAGAAAATTCTCAGGTCAGACAGTATCTTTGGAGAGAAAGAGTTAACAGTTCAGTTTCAGATCCTTTCTTCAGTTCTGATGAAGGGTCATCTTGACCTGAAATGTTAACTTTGTTTCTCTCTGCAGATGTCTCTAAACCTGATAATTTCCAGCATTGTTTTGCTTTTATTTTGGATTTCCAGCAATGGCAGTATTTTCCGTTTGTGTTGATATTAAATGGAAGTAGTTTTACAAAATCCACTTTTTTTAAATGGGAATCTAACTCGAAATATGTCCAGCTTTATTGACCATTTAAAGAGTCTGTCAAAGGATTAGATGTCTTTGTGGGGTCTAAATAGAAGTTTTCCTTTTTACAAGAGACTAAACACTTGAGATTTAAAAGCTTTAAATGTGTTTTGAGTGGCAGTTTTTTCTGTAGCAAGCACGTAGGATGAGAGCTATATTAGATTGTTAGAAGTTTTTTTTCAATCTGCATATGGTTCTTGAGGTCTGCCCATGGTGGACACTGGGTGTGTGGCTATGGAGGTTATGAAGGACCATGGGGGTGGGTGGGTGTTATGAGTTGGCACAGAGGATATCAGGGATGGTGGGGAGTTGGGTGGGGGAGTTTGAAGGGTGAGGGAGGCTGAGATGGCCTAACAACTGAGACGGAACTGAGGTGGACCTTTTAACCAACTCACCTTGGCAATTTCCTGTTCCCTCGTGTGGTCACCTACACTCTGCTTCCACGGTCAGTGGGGCCTGGCTCCATCCCGCACCCACTACCCCAGAGTAAAAATTGCGTGTATCTGGGTATGTTTTACTGAGGCGGATCTGAGAGTCAGGGAATTTCCCGACTCGAGCTACCTGCCTCCTTAGTGAAATCTGGCTCCCTTTATCTATTTCTGAACCTAGAATTACTGTTGGTGCTGTCAGTGGGTGACTGGTTCATGTACTCGCATGACATTCATTGCTCTATTTTAGCAGAGGTGTTTACCTATTGAAAATGAATGCCTCCCTTTAAATGACAGACAAGATACTGCCACACGAATACGTTGCACATTCATGTGCCAATATTGCCAGCAGTAATTTTGAAACTCTGGTTTCTCCTGACCCTTTTCAGGGCTAGACTCCATTGCAATTATCAGAATCTACCTCCAAAGTAACTTCTTTCCCCACCTAAACATGCTCATTTCCCTCTATTGAGCACAAATATATCACACGTTTAGATAAAAGCTAAATGAAACAGGTTAATGTCCTTCATTATAATATCGGGAACAGGAATGTCAAGCAAACGTTTAACTGTCTGCATCTGAGTTTTTCTTTTTAGCCTATTCTCTCTAGTTTTGAATCAAAATCCTTCAATTGGATGAATTTGTAGTGCACATTGTAATATTAAATGTCAGATAGACATCATAGCATTTACAACATTACACTAGTAGTCTCAAAATAAAGTTTTAATATTAGCTCCAAAGTTTCATTCGGATTCAGATTTTAAAAAAGGCCAAGCATAAAAAATTAAATTATCAAGCTACATCTATTAATCTAAAATTTGATACTAACAAGATGAAAAAATATGTCTCTTAAATTGTGAAGGGATCCAGAACCGGTAAATGCTTCTGTGCTGTGGGGATTATTCCCATGCTTTTAGACTATATCATCTCCCTATCTACTGCCATCTACACTTCAGGTATAATGAACAATTCTGTGTTGTAAATCACCAGCTGCACTTCAGTTTGCACAGTGCTATTGCACTTTAAAAAAAAAAATAGCTTAAATTGCATTTTTGACATCCTGTAATCTACATTTCACACCACACTCATTAGACGTAATAGCCTTTCAAAAGGGAATGAAGCACCACAAGTATATTGACACATCAATTTTCTAAAAGTTCTGCTGTGAATATGAATTGCTTCTTTACACTTTGCAATTGTCATCTTATTACTTTTTGTAGTTATTAATACACATGACATTAATACATAAAGCCACTAGAGTAATCCTTTAATGAATGTTAGGATTTGCATGCACTCGGCTATTAAGCATTAACTGTATACTGTATCATTTCACTCATTGGTAGTCCAACAGACTATACTGCAAAATAAATATTTTCCCACAATATTTAGAGCTGGCTTACTTTTATACTAAATTCAGAATAGGTGAACAGTAATTATATTTACAGGGATGGGCAGTAAATGTTGGCCCAGCCAGCGACATCCACGTCCCATGAACGAATATTAAAAAAAAAGTGATCTACATACATTGGGGCATTACAGTCCACTGGTTGCTACTGTCACTTCCTTCCTCCGATCATTTTGTGTTTTATATTTAGTTCTGCAGGCAGTTTAGTCAACATTGAATTCAAGAAATATTCTTAAAATACACTTTCAGATAAGCCTTTTTACATGTTATAATAGCAAAGATGCATTTAAGGAGACGGTGAGTCATCAACATGAAAAAAAAAGGAATAGGAAGCTGATAGGGTTAAATAATTTAGATGGAAGGAGACTCATGTGGAGCGTAAACACTGGCATAGACTAGCTGGGCTGACTGGTCTGTAAATTCTATGTAATCCTATTATTAAGTGTATTCTTTAGCCTATAATGCTCTTTTGCAATCATTAAAATAAAACTGAAGGATGTAAAAGCCTGATTTACAGGATGATTCAGAGGGAACTCAATATTATCCCCTTTAGTTTTTGCAGTCGAGGGTTTCCAACCGATTATATTTTTATTGATTATTCATGTTATCCTTCAAATTCCCTATTGTACTCATCTAAAACAAGAAATCAAAATGTATGATTAGCTAAGGGTTAATTTACAATTAATTTGGATCATATCTATGTTAAATGGAAAGCATTTTGTGATGAATTCCCGCCAAATTAATCAGTGTTGTAAAAGCTTTGAGGTCAGTGGTATTCAGAGTATTTACTGGTAATTAAGTCTGACCATTTTGTTAAAAGGGCTAGACTAGAATGGACAAGCTCTAATGTTTTCTGCCAACTTTAGTGTGTATCTATCACATAAGTACAGCAACTTCTTGTTATTCCATGTGTTTCAGTCACAGTATGTTGGTGAGATACCATTTTCATGCAGTTTCTGGAGGAGCAGGGCAACTTGGACAGCAACTTCCTGATTTATGGATTTAACTACTCGCGTTTGTCGCTGTTTAATTTACACATGACTAACGGTGAGCGCTGTTAGCCTCAGCATTATCTTTGATGCAAATTCCAGCCTAGTTGACTATTTTTCAGCTGATCCTTGGTGTAGGATTGCTGATTTCAGAAGGCTGTAATTCCAATGACCTTTCCTTAAATTTACCTTTCCGTCCCCTTAGATTAACTACCTTAAATTTGACTAGTGGTAAGGGACAGGAGGGTGTGACTATGAATGAGGCAGCTAGAGGGATCCAGGGAGTAGCAGTGCAGGAGCCTCAGCCCTTGCCCTTATCCAACAGGTTCGAGATTCTTCGTCCCTGTGTGGACGAGAGCGGGGACTGTAGGGAGGATGAGCAAACTGACCATAGCATCGTGGTACAGGGAGCCATTCAAGTTGGGGGAGAAAAGAGAAATGTAGTTGTAATCAGGGATAGTATAGTTAGGGGAATAGATACTGTTCTCTGTAGCCAGGTTCGAGAGTCCCGGAGGCTGTGTTGCCTACCTGGTCAGGGTTAAGGATATCTCACCTGGGCTGCAGAGGAACTTGGAGTGGGAGGGGAAAGATCCAGTTGTCATGGTCCACATAGGTACCAGTGATATAGGTAGAACGAGGAAAGGTTCTGCCGAGGGAATACAAGCAGCTAGGGGCTAAATTAAAAAGCAGAACCAAAAAGGTGGTAATCTCCGATTACTACTTAAGTCACGAGCTAATTGGCACAGGGTCAATAAGATTCAAGAGGAAAATGCATGGCTCAAAGATTTGTGTGGGAGAAATGGATTTGAATTCATGGGACATTGGCACTAGTACTGGGGAAAGAGGGAGCTAGCCTTTTCTGACGGGCTCCACTTGAATCATGCTGGGACCAGTGTCCTGGCGAATCGCATAACTAGGGTTGTAGATAGGGCGTTAAACTAAATAGTGTGGGGGAGGGTTCAGTTGCATGGAAATATAAAAAATCAAAGTTTAAGGAGAGGGTAAGAGTGCAGGTTAGTGATGAGGCTGATTGTTACCAAAAAGTGAAAGGAAGGGACAGTGTGTGTGAACGCCATATTGCACCAAAGAATCATATAAGAGTAGGGAAAATTGACAAGGCAAACTTAAAGGCTTTGTATCTTCGCGTAGCATTTGGAATAAAACTAATCAGTTAACAGTGCAAATAAAGATAATTAATTATGATTTGGTGAGTTACTGGGTTACAGGGAGAACAGGTTTGGGAGTCGAATATCCAAGGGTACCCAGTGTTTCGGAAGGGTAGGCAGGAAGGAAAAGGAGGTGGTGTAGCTTTGTTAGTAAAGGAACAGATCAGTGCTATAGTGAGGAATGATATCGGCACTGGAGAGCAAGATGTAGAGTCAGTCTGGGTAAAAATAAGAAATAGCAAGGGAAAGCAGCCCCTGGTGGGAGTAATCTATAGGTCCCCAAACAGTAGTTCAGCAGTAGGGCACAGTATAAACCAGGAAATACTGGGAGCATGTAAGAAAGGCATGGCAGTAATCATGGGTGATTTTAATATGAATATAGACTGGACTAATCAAATTGGCAAGGTTAGGCTTGAGGGAGAGTTCATAGAGTGTATTAGAGATTGGTTCCACAACATATTGCTCCAAGAAACAACCAGGCAGCAGGCTATTCTGGATTTGGTTTTGTGTAATGAGATGGGTTTAATTAATGATATAGTAAAGGATCCTCTAGAGAAGAGTGATCATAGCAAGATAGAATTTCAAGTTCAGTTTGAGAGTGAGAAACTTGAGTCCCACGCTAGTGTTCTGGAGTTAAACAAAGGTAACTACATAGGCATGAGGGCAGATTTAGCCCTAATGGACTGGGCAGGAAGACTACAAGGTAGGACAGTTGATGAACAGTGGCAGATATTTAAGGAGATATTCAATTCCTCTGAAGTAAAATATATTCCAGAGGAAGAAAGATGGTAAGAGGGGGGAAAAGCATCCATGGCTAAGCAAGGAAGTTAACGATAACACAAAGGCAAAAACTAAGGCATACCAAATTGCAAAGGTCAGTGGCAGGCTGGAAGATTGGGAAACTTTTAAAGATCAACAAAGGGTTACTAAAAAGTTAATAAAAAGAGCAAAGGTAAATTATGAAAGAAAACTAGTGCAAAATGTAAAAACTGATAGCAAAAGCTTCTATAAGTGTATAAAAGGAAAGAGAGTAGCTAAAGTGAATGTTGGTCCCTTGGTGGATGAGACTGGGGAGTTAATAGTGGAGAATTCAGAAGTGGCAGAGATGCTTAATCAATATTTTGCCTCAGTTTTCATGGAGGACACTAGTACCAACCCAATAGTAACAGGTAGTGCAGAGGGTATAGAGAAGGAGGAACTTAGAACAATCACCATCACTAGAGAAAAAGTACTGCAAACTATTGGGATTAAAGGGTGACAAGTCCCCAGGACCTGATGGCCTACATCCCAGGGTCTTAAAGGAAGTGGCATCGGAGATAGTGGATGTATTGGCTATAATATTATAAAATTTCCTGGATTTTGGAAAGGTTTCAGTGAATTGGAAAATGCTAATATTCGAAAAGTGGCGGGAAGGCAGAAAGTGGGAAACTATAGACCAGTTAGTTTAACGTCTGTCGTTAGGAAATTGTTGGAATCCATTATTAAGGAAGTAGTAATGGGGCATTTGGAAAGTCAAAATGCAATCCATCAGAGTCAGCATGGTTTTATGAAGAGTAAATCGTGTTTGACTAATTTGCTAGAGTTTTTTGAAGATGTGACAAGCAACGTGAATAATGGGGATCCTGTAGATGTTGTATATCTGGACTTCCAGAAGACCTTTGATAAGGTGCTGCACAAAAGATTAACACACAAGAGAAGATCACACCGAGTTAGGGGTAATATATTGGCTTGGATAGAGGATTAGCTAACCAACAGAAAGCAGAGTCAGGATAAATGGGTATTTTTCTGGATGGTAAGCTGTGACTAGTGGGGTGCCACAGGGTTTGGCCCTTCAGGCCCCAACTATTTATAATCTATATTAATGACTTGGATTCAGGGATGGAAGATACTATAGCTACATTTGCAGATGACAAAATAGGTGGGAAATAAGTTGCAATGAAGAAATAAGAAACTTACCAATGTATATGCGCAGGTTAGGTGAATGGACCAAAATTTGGCAGATGGAGTTTAATGTGGATAAGTGAGAGGTTATCCATTTTGGTCGGAAGAATAAAAAGGCGACTTGTTATTTAAATGGATAGAAACTTCAGAATGCTTCAGCGCAGAGGGATCTGGGTGTCCTCGTGCATGAATTGCTGAAAGCTAGTATGCCGGTACAGCAGGTAATGAGAGGCAAATGGAATTTTGACATTTATTGCTGAAGGAATAGAGTATAAAAATAAGGAAGTGTTGTTGCAACTGTACAAGGCATTGGAGAGACCACACCTGGAGTACTGTGCACAGTTTTGGTCCCCTTACTTGAAGGATGTAGTTGCATTGGAGGTGGTTCAGAGGAGGTTCACTAGATTGATTCCAGAGATGCGGGGCTTGACTTATGTGGAGAGATTGAGCAGTTTAGGCCTATACTCACTAGAGTTTAGAAGGATGAGGAGAGATCTAATTGAGGTATATAAGATGCCAAAGGGGATAGATGTGGAGCGGACGTTTCCCCCATAGTTTTCGGCTTAAGGGGTGGTAGATTTAAATCAGAGATGAGGAGGAATTACTTTTCTCAAAGGGTCGTGAATCTGTGGAATTCACTACCTCAGAGTGCAGTGGATGCGGGGACGCTGAATAAATTTGAGGTGATGGACAGATTTTTAATTAGTTTTGGGTTGAAAGGTTATGGGAAGAGGGCGGGAAATTGGAGTTGAGGCCGAAATGAGATCAGTCATGATCGTATTGAATGGCGGGGCAGGCTCGAGGGGCTGAATTGCCTACTCCTGCTTCTAGTTCTTATGTTCTTCAAGCATTGCTTTCCTTAATTCACATTTGTTATTGATGTCTTAGGGGTGGAATGTTTCATTGTTACAAGATGTTGTGCTGGACCACGTCTATCTCTTGGCTAAACAAGTAATGAATACATGAAAGAAGCCAGTGAGTGCACAGATATTTCCCTATAATAAGCTATAAAGTAGTTTGGCAGGTTAGTCTTTTTCTTGATGCTTAATTTTAAATATATGAACTGCGCTCCTGTCCTTCAGTATTGCCTGTACAGCTTTGGGTGAGTGTATGGGACAACAAAATGCATTCTACTAATTCAGATTTTGCTGGTTGAAGATTGCTAGGTAAAGAAGGACCTTTTATTCTCCATCTAAAAATTCTCCATCTAAAAAATATTACAGCAAACTCAAATGTTTATATTGCCTGGCTCATGCTGCTCTAGATGCCCTTCTACTTGTATGGAGAAGAGATTTCTATAGCAGTTGGCATTGTCTTAAGACTGATACTCATCCTGGTGGCAAGCAGAGCTTATGCAAGGGTATGGGTTGGCAGCAAATGCACTTGACCCGGATCCGGAGGGAGCAGCACCACCTTCTTACATTGATCAGTTGTTGCCAACAGCAGAGGGCAAACCAACAACATAAACACGACATTAAAAACATGATGGAGTGTTGCAGGACACTAAAAGTAAGTGAAGTTTGCAAATTGCTGATCCTCACAGTGCATTCAGTGAAATTAACATTTTTTTTCAACTATGTTAAAGGTGGCAGTTTCTCAGGCATTGCTCTTTCATTTATGTGCAAACGGAAAGGTGGGCTCTTTGTAACCAGTTGTGTGCTCTCCCTTGCCAGGTTATATTCCATGATGTGGATGCCCTAACTCAGAAGTTGTTCCCTGTTGTTGAAGGAATGCAGAAACACTTTAGTGCTGGATCTGGTGCCTACTACAGTGACTCCATTTTCTTCTTATCAGTTGCCATGCACAGAATCATGCCTACAGGTAAACTTTGTATACTAAATATGCTGGAGGAACTTGGAATATTGGAATATTAAGTGTGTTTGCTCTGTGAAACAATCTATGCAAAATATCTCTGGTCTAGAATTTGAATTTGGTCAGTAAATATTCTAAAAAGCTTCTGTCTGTGCAAGTCATATTGAAAGTGGAGTGATTGTCATTCATACAGAATCGCTGTTTATAAAACCTTATTTCAAACTGTCCATCTAAACAAACCAATCCTTTATTTCATATTTGCAATTTTGAAAATTCCAAATTCATAGAGCATCAGTGTGCAAGTTGTGCTTTAGCATTAGACTCAGCTTGCTGATCCCCAGATTGTAAGTTTGTTAGCTTGAGTGAGGCCAAACTAGCTGAAGAGAAATTCTTTGCTAAGCTTTTAATTTTGGCAGGGTCTCCTAGGCTTCCAATATTTGTGAATAGCTGATAGCTTGCAATTGAGGGCTACATTTTCATAGAATCATCAGGCCATACAGCACAGAAACCATTTGACCAATTAGTCCCACTTATCCTGCTCTTTTGGCATAGCCTTGCAGATTTCTTCTTTTCAAGCATAAAACAAATTCAAAAAGTCAAATTATTCATGATAATCATGGGGGATAGGCTGGAAAACTCAGATGAGCAAAGTTAGCCTAGATGAGAAGTTCAAAGAATATTTTTGGGATAGTTTCTTGGAACAGCATGTTCTGGAGCCAGCCAAAGGGCAGGCTATACTAGACCTGGTACTGTGCAATGAGATGTAAAGGTGCTCCTAGGTAGCAGTGCTCATATGATTTGAATTTTACATTCAGTTTCAGGGAGAGAAGAGTGGGTCCAGGACTAGTATTTTAAACTTAATTAAGGGAAATTATGAAGGCATGAAAGCAGAGCTAGCTAGAGTGAACTGGCAAATAAGGTTAAGGGATGGGTACATAGAGATGCAGCGACAGTCTTTTAAAGGGATATTTCAGAATACACAATAGATACACTCCAATAAGAAGAAACTTCCAAGGGGAGACCCCACCATCTGTGGTTAACTTAAAAAAAAAAGTTTAAAGACAGTATCGAACTTTAAAAAAAAAAGCATATAATTGCACAAAGACGGGAGGCAGGTCAGAAGATTGAACATAAAGAACCAGCAGAGAATAACAAAACGATTGAGGGAAAAATTAGAGAATGAGAGAAAGCTAGCTGAAGACAGATATTATGAGTTTCTATAGATATTTAAATAAGAAAAGAGTTAACGAAGTGAATGTTGGTCCTATAGAAAGTGAATCTGGGGAATTAACAATGGAAAGTAAGGAGATGGCAGATGAACTGAACAGGTATTTTGCGTAAGTTTTCCCCATTGAGAATATGAGTGACATCTCAGAAATAGCTGTAAATCAGGAAGTGGAAGGGTGGAAGGAACTCGGCAAAGCTACAATCACCAGAGAAGTGGTATTGACCAAAATGTTGGAGCTGCAAGCTGACAAGTCCTTGGGTCCTGATGGACTTCATCCTAGGGTCTTGAAAAAAGTGGCTAGTGAGATGGTTGATGTGCTGGTTTTGATTTTCCAAAATTCCCTAGATTCGGGAAGGTTCAATTTGATTGGGAAATAGCAAATGCAACTCATTTATTCGAAAAGAGAGGGAGGCAGGAAGCTCCAGGCCTGTTAGCTTAACATCTGTCAGAGGGAAAATGTTAGTTATTATTAAAGATGTTATAGCAGGGCACTTAAAGCTTAAGGCAATCAGGCAGAGTCAACATAGTTTTGTGAACGAGAAATCGTGTTTAACCAATTTATTGGAGTTCTTTGAAGGAGTCATGTGCTGTGGATAAAGGGGAACTGGTGGATGTACTGTACTTAGATTTCCAGAAGGTTTTTGATAAGGTGCCACATCGAAGGTTATTGCAGAAAATAAAAGATCATGGTGTAAGGGGTAATATATTGGCATGAAAGAAGATTGGTTAGCTAACAGGAAATAGAGGGTAGCCATTAATGGGTCATTTTTCTGGTTGGGGGGATGTAACGTGTGTGCCACAGGGATCAGTGCTAGGGCCTCAACTTTTTGCTATTTATGTACATGGCTTTGAAGGGACAGATGGTATGGTAGCTAAATTTGCTGATGACATAAAGATGGGTAGAAAAGTAAGTTTTGTGACACAGACTGGCAAATGGAGTATAATGTGGGAAAATATGAAATTGTTCATTTTGGCAGGTAGAATAAAAAAGACGCATATTATCTAAATGGTGAGAGATTGCAGAGCTCTGAGATTTAGAGGGATTTGGGGGTGCCCTAGTACATGAATCACAAGGTTCGTATGTAAGTACAGCAATTAATTAAGAAAGCTAATAGAATGTTATCATTTATTGAGGGGGAAATTGAATACAAAAATAGTAAAGTTATGCTTCAGTTATACAGAGCAGTGGTGAGACCACAGTAGAGTACTGTGTACAGTATTGGTCTCCTTATCTAATGAAAAATGGAAATATGTTAGCAGTTCAGAGAAGTTTTACTAGACTAATACCAGGAATGGGCAGGTTGCACAGGTTAAGCTTGTATCTACTGGAGTTCAGAAGAGTAAGAGATGACTTGATCGAAACCTTGGTAAGACCTTGAGGGGCCTTGACAGAGTGGATGTGGAGAGGATGGTTCCTCTTGTGGGAGACTCTGGAAGTAGAGGTCACCATTTAAAAATAAGGAGTCACTCATTTAAGACAGATGAGGAGAATTTTTTTTGAGGGTCGTTAGTCTTTGGACCTCCTCTACCTGCAAAAGGTAGTGAAAGCAGGGACTTTGAATATTTATAAGGCAGAGCTAGATAGATCCTTGATTGATTTAAGGGGGGTGAAAGGTTATTGGGGGTAGGCGGGAGGTTACAATCAGATCAACCATGATATATGGCTGAGCAGGCTTAAAGTGCCGAGTGGCTTACTCCTGCTCCTAGTTCGTATTTTTAATATGCCATTTACAAGTTATTGTTGGATCTGCTTTCACTACCCTTTCTAGTATTGCACTCCAAATCATAAAAAAAAAATTACAGCATTTAAATTTTATTTTTTGCAAATTCTCTTAAATCTGTGACCTATGGTTATCAAACCCCCTGCCAGTGGAAACGGCTTCTCTCGATCTACATTATCAAAATCACTCGTAGTTTTGAACAACTCTATTAAATCCTCCCCCCCCCACCTTTTCCTTCTTTTCTTTAAGGAGAAAAATCTGTTTTTCTAGTATTTCCACAGTACTGAGTCTGTCATCCTTGTTTCTGTACCTCCAAGGCCTGGATATGCTTCCTATAGGGTGATGCCCAGGACTGGACAAAATATACTAGCTAAAGCTTAACCAGTGATTTATAAAGGTTCAACATAACTTTACTTTAAGCTTTATGTCCCTATTTATAAAACCAATACTTTTTTTTAGCAGACTTTTAATCTTATCCTGCTCCAATTTTTAACGACTTATTAGCATGCTTTACTCTCTTTTCAAATAAGTACCCAACAGATTTGATTAGAAAGCAACTCAGTATTCATATTTTAATTTTATTTACAATTGCTCTTCACTCAACAGTGCAGATTTGCCATTGTCGCTCTTGATGATCAGTGAATTCTCTTTAAAAGATTCAAGGACTAAGGGCTGAGTGTGCAAATTGCATTGCACAGTGTGGCAAGGTGTTGTCTGTCAGGAATTCGCTAATCTCAGCCAGACGGCAGTGGGAGACTCTGCTATCTTAGATCCCTTCCTCAGTCAAGGCTCATCTTAGTGGTGGTCATCCTGTGCTCATTGCTAAATGCAGTGTGAGGAGAGAAGTGGATCCCTTCCTCTCAAACAGCCTAAGAACCTATTGCCTTCATTGTCTATGCTCACTCATGAAAATTAACTGCTTTGGTAGATGCACCAAGGAGGATGCGGTGGAGGAAAGTAAATTTTAAAAACGAGTTAAAGAATTGCACTTGAAGTTGACTAAACTTGGAATTCTGAGAATTTATAGTGACCTGGATAATGACCCGGTGACTTTTTGCATGCCTGTATAATTGGGTTAACCAAAGAAAGACACTGACATGTTGTCCACTCTTAGGGTGGAGTTTTACGGATCCTCCATTCACTTCAAAACTGGAAGTTTGAGTGGCCCACCGTATCCTTGGCGGGGTGGGGGGCAGAAAATTCCAGCCTTTGATTCTGGGATCACTCTGTTTTCTCCCTAGTTGATGTATTGAAGAGAAGGGAAGAGTTTACTTTGTGGCAGTTTTGTAGCAAAGTTGCTGCAACTGCCTGAGTACATTCAATTGGAATTTGTTTCCTGCCCAGCTAGACAATAAATAACACGTTCTATAATCGTGACAGATCACTTCTGTTATAAACAAACCAATTAATTGTTTATCTGGGAAGGTAAGTCTTTTTCATCTCCCTTCCCAGGGTTGCTGTAGATCATATCCCTCTACATGTTTATAATTGATTTTGTCTCTGGGTGATTTATCATGCTTGCTTTAGGATATTTCAGTGTGTTTATCATGACAACATCAGCCACCTTTTGATTCAGCTCCTGCGGATTCTTTTTTTAGGTTTCAAATCTATATTTTAAAAATTGTTTTAATCTCTGCTTTGTTTAAAAAGTTCCTCCCTTCGTTTTTTTTTTCCAAAGTCTCAATGTTGGATTTCACAATAGAAAAACAGTTTTGTTGATGCAAATGGCACAGTCTCATTGTTTGACGTAACGATTGACAATGCTCATAGTCCTGGAAATCCAGTTTGATCGTGTTTTGAAAAGTTCAGAGGTGGCTGTGTTCAGGATGTTTAGTAGCAGAGCAGCTCTTTCATTTGGTAGATGTGTTGTGTTGTTGCAGCATGTCCTGTCACTGTTGAAAATTAAGAATTTATCTCAATGGAAAGGAAGTGATCTTTCCTTTCCTCCCAAACCACACCCCACCCACCCCCTCTCCCCCAGCCCGTTGCCTTTTCCAACTGCCAATACCAGCACTGCAATTGTTATAGAAAAAGATTGAATGCAGCTTCTGTCCCTCGATAAAACAATATTGAACAGATTCAACGGATGTCCCATTAACTCTCCTTCGAAAGCAGGCGTACTTCCCTCCAAATCTTCCAACAATATTTTTGTACATTTGTTTGAAGCCTCTTCCTCTCCTGGAGTGTTGTATAGAGCATTTCTGGGTTGTACTTTTGCTATAGGTGGGAGGCTGGTTTCTCTGGGGCCATGCTGAGGAACTGATCCAATGCGTTACCCTCACATGCCAATTTTCTTTGATTTGACCAACTGCCCCTGTTTGGAAGTTCACCCAGAGCAGCAGCAAAACTCATACAGATCCTAGAGGTAATGCACTTGACCTGGGATAGGTTATGCTACCTGTCCCAGGCACGAGGCACCTAACTCGTGTTGGTGAGCCCCACCTATCACTGGCTAGGGTGCATCACCTGGGTCAGGGAGCCCAAAACTCCCAGTTTGAAGTCTGTGTCCATGGAGGTAGCTCCAGTTCCACCTCAATGGGCTCACCATTGGCATGCTTTGGTCCAGTGTTGATCTGGGACATTTCAAGCCAAAGACACCAGCTCCTTGATTGTTGCCTTCTGAATTCATGACTACTTTAATCAGCCAGGCTGCAAAGTAGGTTGACAATTTATTATCACTATTTTGTGCTACCACTAGGCACTTTGTGTACCTTTTAGTGAATTCAGATCTTAAACTCCGTTCCTATTCTCTCGGGCATAGTTGTTAGCAATAGGATGTGGGGTGCCAGCATTTCCAGGGATGGGGAAGGGAGTGGGTTGATGGGGACCCCTGCCAGAACATTCCTGGTGGGGGGAGAATCTGCATCGCTGTTGTGGACCTGCTTTTTTTTCTTCCATTAGAATCTGGAGCTACTGTCATGTACTCTGCCATGCTGGTTCCCTTGCTAGCTATCTCTTGAAGCTATTCATGCATTCTGTGTTTTGTATCTGTCTTTTATTTCATTTGGTTTCTATCATTATGCCTCCTTATTGTTCCTGCTAATATCACATCAAATGTGCCATTTAACCATATCATATTGTCCACCCAAGCACATCACAGGCCATTTCTTTTCCTTTTTCTCCCTTGTTCTGCTCCTCCATTGTTGCTCATCTGTAATATCTTCCTTTTTTGAAGCCTGTTTTGAAGCCTGAAATGCCAATGGTCTGACATCTATTTTTCACAAATACTACATGGCCTGCTGAGTAATTCAAGGTTAATAGTGTTTTCCACAAAGACAACTCGATCTTTGTCTTGGCAGGACAATGGTATAATTGAAACATAATGTAAACCGCTGTGTTTACTACTGAATATAGTATCAGATGACCTCAGATCATTGCATCTGGCACTGAAAGAAAGGGATGAAATTAAAGACATGATAGAGACAAATAAATAACTGAAGATGCACACTCCTGCAATATTTAAGAAAACATCCCAAGTAGATTGTTTAATTCAAATACTTTTAAACAAAAAAACAATGCTTCCATTATTTTTTTAAAAGAACTCTGTACTTTATTGGACATTCAGCCAAAATTGTTTTTTGACTAAAAGTTTTAATTGGAAGGCACAACTTATTTTCTTCAGAAATTCTGGCATGAGCCAACACAGCCAGGCAGTGTTTGTAATCGAATTTTTAAAAATGAAAGTTGTTGCTTTAAAATCATTTCTTGATATATTTGAGTGATAACTTGGAGAGGTTTGAATACAGCTGGAAATAGGTTTTTCATAAGCATTTTTAATCAGTGTCCAGTTCACCACCTGTGACTTCCTGATTCTAAATAATTAAAAATGGCTTTCAAATCTAATGCAGATCCATTTCCTAGTTATATTGGTGTGCAGGAGTCAGTAACTTAAAATTAAGCCAGTCCTTTTTCTTTATAGTTTATTAGGAGTTTCCTCACAGATCCGCAAATGGGCGGACTTAATGGAAACTTGCAATGGTGATTAATGCGACCTGTGGATGTAGTAAGTTTTGTAGGTATGGCCATCTTAGAGTCATAGAGGTATACAGCACAGAAAAAGGCCCTTCGGACCATCGAGTCTGCGCTGATCGGTCAAGTACCTAACTATTCTAATCCCATTTTCCAGCACTAGGCCCATAGCCTTGTATGCCATGGCATCGCAAATGCACATCCAAATACTTCTTAAATGTTATGAGGGTTTCTGCCTCTACCACCCTTTCAGGCAGCGAGTTCCAGATTCCCACTGCCCTCTGGGGGTGAAAATTCTTCCTCACATCCCCTCAAAATCTCCTGCCCCTTACCTTAAACCTATGCCCCCTGGTTATTGATCCCTCCACCAAGGGGAAAAGTTCCTTCCTGTCTACCCTATCTATGCCCCTCATAATGTTATACACCTCAATCATGTCCCTCCTCAATCTCCTCTGCTCCAGGGAAAATAACTCCAGTCTTATAGTGCGATGCTTCTTAATCTAATGCACAAGATTGCGCAGAGTCGATTGTGCTGAATGGAATTTGCGCTTGAAATTCCTCCTATCTTTTACACTGGTTTGACCAATTTTAGGCGAATTGCAACCAGCAGAATTGAGCAGAAACTCCGAGATCCCCTTTTTTATATTTGTGAGAATACAGAAACATTAGCTTCTGTGGTACTGCACAGTTATTTCATGCTGCCTTACTGCACTATTTCAAGACTTGCTTTCACAAAATTTACCATGCAAAACTGAAGAACAATTGTAGTACTAACATAGGTTAGAACTATTTTTAATTTTATAAAAATGTTTGGACAGTGTCTAGTGATGAAATAATATTTTTAAAATGTCATTTAGATTTTACTTTAAAATGAGAGATGTTTCTGCCAAATACATCTATCACAGTCTCAGTTTTGTTCTCTGAAATATTCCCCGAGGATTTGTTCAACAATGTATATGTCCCTGTTGTCACTACCTGTTTTTTCAGTTCCTTTTTTTTTAAAAGAGGTCTTATGCTGTTATTCTGATGAAACAAACTGGCTATTCTATTGGCTTTTATTCCGTAAGTATATTATCATTAAATCAAAATCATCTCAAAACACTTTACAATATTTGCACTTCAATTAATAGTCTGCAATGTGGGTAAAACAGCCACTTTATACAGAGCAAAATTCTTTAAACGAACAACAGGTTGAATGGCCCATTTGTAATGGATTAAAATTGAATAGAACCACCTACTGGTCAGAGATGGATTGTTATAAAAGCACCAGGTACTCATGCGGAGGCAGTTAAATAGATTGAAACAGGCTGCAGTTTCCTGCGTTTTGTTGCTCAAATAGCATACACACCTTTTTATAACGGTGAATGTTATTGGCCCCCCCCCCCCCCCTCCCACTGACATATTTAAAGGCAGGGGAGACATGTAAATTAAAGCAGGTTGCCCACACCTCTCTGACCTCTGACCTATTACGGGCAGGGGGGGAGTGGGTGGTGGAAAGGTGCCAGGCAGCCCACCCGCCATTAGGCTTATTTCAGCTGTTAAGTAGACAGTTAAGGACCTTATTCCACTTCCACTGCAATCTTCCTCTGTGAGGAAAGGCAGAAGTAAGGTGAGCAGCACGATGGCGTGGACTGCTTCTTTGGAGGGGTTATCCCCTGTGCCCACCCAAAATCCCTGGATTTACCTGAAGTCAGGGAGACATCTTCACTTCTTTGCAGGGGCTCGTTATAGTCCCAGCAGTGGCCACTACTGTCTTCTGGTGGTGCTGGGACTACAGAACTGTTGGTCAATCATATTGCTTGTAGCTCTCTAGGATGGGACTTTGTGTTTGAAGGGTGGAAATCCCACGTTGCACTAATTAAAGCTGCTCCCAGCATATTATTGCTGCGGGGCAGCCAGATATCACGTCATGAGGTCATTGGGTAATTCAGTCCTTCAGTTCAATTCCACCCCTTTTTCCCCACTCTCCACTCCTGTAAAATCCACCCGATTGGGTCAGAACTGGGACAGATATGGAAGGTTTAAAACTTCTGGGTCAGAAGAATTTGAAAGACAATCAGTAGAAGTTATATTTCATTCTTCAGATGAATACTGCACAGCCTTTTAAATGTTACATACAGAAGAATTTTTAACACCAAATTGCAAGTTTTAAGGAAAGCTTTGATTATTATGTAAAAGATTTGTTTTAAAAAAAAATCACATCTCGAGTATGGATTCTTCGCAGGCAATCTCCTTAAAGGCAGGATTATAGTTATTCCTGTCCAGTCTTCCACCCTGCAGAATTAAGCTCAAATGAAACTGCTTGTTTCTTTCCTAACTTGTACCAAGCCCCTTTCATCCATTACTCCTGTGCTTGCTGACCTACAGTGGCTCCTGCTGCATGTCTTGATTTAAAAATTTTCATCCTCGTGTCCAAATCGCCCTCCCCTGCCTCTGTATCCTCCTCCAGCTCCATAACCCTCTGAGCTCTCTGCATTCATTCAATTCTGCTGTTCTCCAGTTTCTCCCATCAGTAATTTTGATATTAGGTAGAAATTTGGTGTTGAAATTGGTGGCAGAGAGTTGGTTATCGTGTGAATGTGGAATTTGGCCCTATGTTTAAGTGTCTTTTGTTACTGTGGAGCAACTAGGAGAGTGATGGTACCAATCATGTTCACGTGTGAGGAACTTGTGTGGGGAAATGTGAGAAGTGACATTAATAATCAATAAAAGTATAATGGATTACAAACCCCAGATTAAAAAAAATAGGGCAGACTAAAGAGAACACAAAATTCAGCTCCTGTGTCTGTATTGCACGTCCATGCGTTTGCACTCTTAATTTTATTTTAATAATTGTAGTTTGTAATGATTCTATTTCCAGTATGAAAAAATAAGTCCCTCTGCCTGGTTCAGAAAGTCGTATACTGGAGATATTGCTGATGGTAATTTCAGATAAGCTTGTAATGCATTTGACAGTCCTGGGTCCACTATTTTATCAGTGGGCATTTACCCATTTAATTTAACTTTGCCATGTAAAATTGTTTAAGTCCCTAGCATTCTTATTTCCATATTTAAAATATTTGTAATGCTTCAGAGAAGTATTTTTCTCATGAAAGGCACAATTGCCAGACAATTCATCAAATAAAAGGTTTATAAAATTGAGATGGAGTTTGAGCTTGTCTCTAGATAACTTAATAAATCCTGTGCTTTTATCTCTCTCTCTCTCCCTCTCTCTCTCTCGCTCTCTCCCTCTCTCTCTCTCGCGCTTTCTCCCTATCTCTCTTTCACCCCCCCCCCCCCCTATTTTTGCTACAAATTGTATTCCTGCATTAAAATGTTAGGCATACTAGCAGCTTAAATGACAACAGATCTGTTTTCCAGCTGCCGCCTTGTGTTTATAAAGCATATATTCAGGGCTGCTTTTGTGTAATCAGTGTTTTGGAGCTGTATCAGATATTTTTGAACTGTGAGTCAGTTCTTACTAGATTTCTGGGTTGACATGTATGTTATTTGGCCTTCATGTATATTCTACATAAACATAGAAAACTTAGTAGCAGAACAAAGATGCAATGATGTCATTGTACATTTTTCTGTATAATTTGCAAATAATGGGTTTTCATGTCTTAACTTCTTTATTCAGGCAGTGGTGGAAATGTGGAACTTGCTACCACATGGAGTGGTTGAGGCAAATAACATAGTGACACAGTGGCCAGCGCTGCTGCCTCACAGCTCCAGGGACCAGGATTCAATCCTGATCTCCGGTGTCTGTCTATGTGGAGTTTGCATGTTCTTCCCTTGTCTGTGTGGGCTTCCTCCAGGTCCTCCGATTTCCTCCCACCATCCAAAAACTTGCTGGTTAGGTGAACTGGCTATGGTAAATTGTCCCCCTGTATGTCTGTGTGTGCGTACCCTATGATAGACTGGTGTACCCCACCTAGTGCCCATTCTGTCAGGATAGGCGCTGACTCCCTGCGATCCTGGATTGGATGAAGCGATTCTAGAAGAGTGAAGTGAGTGAACATAGAGGAGTACCTGAGGGAGAAAGGAATATATTGATGGGATTAGATGAAGTAAGATGAGCTGAGGCTTTTGCAGAGCATAAACAGGCTTGTTGAGCAAATAGAATTCTATGTAATGTTCTAAGAGTGAAAAATGAATTACTCTTGTAACTGAATATTTAAATTATTCACCTTGGCAGTTCTCAAGTTGTGCAGCTTTGTGTCATTTGGCTTTTTTATTGATTTTATTGCTCGTAGTTCTGTACATTTTAAAGAAAGACAAACACTTCTTTGTTGGCAGGTAATATAATAGCATATGTGAGGCACTATTTGTTACCATTTTTATAGCATATTCCTGCACCTTGACTGACAGTAATTTGCAGTGTCCCTTGGTTGAACTGGAAGATCAATTTTAAACGTTTAACCTCTAGTTGCATTTGTACATTATTGAAATTTTTTTTTGCCTCCCCTCTGGCTGGTTGATTTGGAGAATGCACAGCTGTTTTCATTGGTGATGCTTAACATTTTTGTTAAGAGGAACAAAGACTGATCGTGAGATAATGCATAAGGTTTTGTTGGGAGCTTTCACGTTAACTGGGTCACCTGTCAATAATAACCAAGTGAGGAACATTCCCAAAACTTAATGATGTGTGGCTGATATTACTGTGTACAAAAGACAGACAGAATGCTAGGTATGTATGGCCATTGATCATCTCCTGAATTTTTGTTTGCCTTAAGGGGTTGGGTTTTCTGTATTGGTATAAGGCTTTGAAAAAGGTTTTGCCCCTCTCAGGAGAATACATGTCTATTTGTTGGAGGGTGGGGTGGGGTTGAGAGGTCTGGGGGTATGGTTGTAATGTTCAGTTGCATCATGACTGTTAGGAAGAGGTTTGATAAAGAGGCCCTTTCCTGAATGCCACTATTAAACATTGGAAGATATAAAAAGACAGCCAGCTATAATAGTATTCAAACTTCCAGGATAATTTATTGCTTATTACACTGCAGGTAGTTATAGCAGTGGTTTATGAATGGCTACTAGAAATTGCCTTGATGCTTATCACAATGGAGAGCTGATGTTGCTTGAGGATTCAATGACACAACTACATTCTCAACCAAAATTAATCTCTGCCCCAACTAATCTTCATGGAAATTAATGAAAACAAAAGAGAAACAATGATAAATGGGCTACAGAATGTTGCCTTGATGGATAATAAAAATTGAAGTACTCTTGTAACAATGTTTAAATTATTCACCCAAGCAGTCCTCTAAGTTATGTAGCTTTGTGTCATTTGGCTTTTTTCCTGATTTATTTCTCACTGGTCTTTGTTTTTTGTGAGTTGCATCCTGATATTTTTGTCAGTCAAGCACAGGATCACACAGTATGCCAGTGTGAAAAGATCCCCTGATAAGTAAATCTGTGGTTATTTCACCTCCCTTTTGTCTTGCATAATGAAGTATCTTTGAAACTCAATCTTGTGTTTCTTTTCTATCATCTACACTGTTCCTTTACTCAAAAGACAGCTTGATGGCCTATTGCTAAGAGTTATAGAAACCACAGCAGATTGATTATACATCACCTTTGTCACAGACAATGTTTATGTATTTGATTGCTGTCATTGATCGAAATGTGCTAGGTTAGTGTGTTTTCTTACCCTCAGAGCGATTTGTCTCAATGTAAATGATTTCCAGCAACAAGCTTTTGTGAATGTAAAACTAAAGATTATTTGTTAGTACACACTTGATCTGGAGGTTTAACCATGATGTCTTCCACACCATCTCAAACACACAGATTAGATGCAGGTGAAGAAGAAAAATATGATTACCATTTGGAATTATTTCAGTCTCTTTCATAGCAGGCCTGTAGTTTCTTGGATGAATTGATCCTTTAGCTGGAGTGGAGGTCTTGTAAAACCAGAGGATTCTCAGTAAGCTGCAAGGTTTCTTGTAGTTGAATTGCCAGGAGATCAGCTCTCAGGTGAAAGTTGGAACATGTTGCAGGGAGAGTCCTTCTCCCACTTTCAAGGTATAGCTGTATATTCTTTTGGCAGTGTAGTTGTCTTGCAGCTACTTCAATGGCTTAAATGATGTTTCTAATGGTATCTGTTTCAGAACAGCTTCTGCTGTTATCTTTTAAAAAGCAGGTAGCAAATATGGCTGCCTTACCCATGTGACCTGTGACAAGTCCAAGGTCTCTTTCCAGATAAGGTGGTGTGTTAGACTGGTAAGCATCCTGCGTTTGTGGCTTTTCACACCCTCCGTTTCAGACAGCCAAGGTCTTTGTATTTAGGATGAGGAGCCATCTCAATAAAACAACTCAATGGATCTCATTGACCTTTTCAATGTCTTCCTTTCTGTTGATGGTGCATCTTTCAGCTGTGGCTCAGTTCATAGCACCCTCGCCTTTGAATCAGAGGGTTGTGGGTTCATGTCCCACTCCCGGAAACCAAGAACTGTGATTGTACTCAAAAGAGTTGCAATCTGTGACTGTTGATAACTCGAAAGAATTTTTTTTTTTAACAAAGGGATCTGTGAATTTCACAAGTGGCAGTGATTATCCATATGTAATTAAGTATTTTCTTGAATGTCTGGAGCGGCTAACTGTCAAGCCACATGACATGCTATCGTCATGGTAAACAGCTTTTGGTATCCACTTCTTAAAAAAGGTATAGCTTTAAATATTGTAATGTCTTCATGCCTGTACTGGGCGTCATGCCCAGTAAGTAAGGTGTCATACCTTACTTTGTTCTTTCTTCTCAGGACTCCTTTTTTTGCTTTTGGCAGATATTAGAAATATGCTATGTGAAGAGCTGTAACTGGAATAATTTCGCTGCAAATTTCCATTTGATATTTCATAGAATCCACAATTTTTAAAGAATTTTTCCTCCAGTTACTTTCCCATTTCCCTTTCTCTCTTTATAATGATGACCTTTTTTAGCTTGGATATTATTCCACTGGGTTTGCAGTTCTCTGCTACCTCAGCCAACATGCCATTTTTCATTTATAAGCCTAGGATATAAATGCTTTCAGTGACAGGTTGAGTCTAGGAATTCATCACCACCTCACTGGACATTTAAAAAAATTAAATGCATGGCATGGTTTTTGCCGTCAGTGTCAAGTGCCATTGCTTTACTCCTGACCTCGATGAAAGCTGCCCACAAAGATCTACAGATGGGCACACAGATCTTTGTGGGCGTGAATTCTCTTTTTTCCTGATGCCAGCTTAAAGCTGTTGTCGTCAATGGGATCTCCATCAAGCAGGGTAATCTGCCAAAGACACTGAGATATCCTCAATCAGGAAGTTTAAAGCACTTCATCCTTAACTTTTAATTAAAATTTTCAAATAGCAAAATAAATGACTAATTAATTGGATTACGATAGTAGCTAAAATAGAGAAGCAAACAACTTTAAAAATGATTAAAAGTGAGTAGAATTTTTTTCAGTGCAGAAATTTGACGTTCCACAAATGTAAAATTAGCTTCTATCTAAAAAAAAATGCAATTGCACTTCAATCAATAATGTTAAACTTTTTAAAAGGGCTTTACAGTGAGATGAATAACATGAAATTAGAAATTCTCATCAATTCAAAGATTTCCCATTGATTGCAGCATTTATGAATCAATACAAACTGGAGATGACAGAGGCAACCTTGATTCATTGAGACACTTGATAAACAGAAACTGGATGAGGATCAGTGATTTACCAAACCAACAAGTACCAGTTAGAGAGGAAGGTAAATATAGGGACATGGAAGTATATTGAATGTAAACATCAGGGAAACAAGATAGTTACATTCATGCTATTATTTTGGGTAGTTGTTTGAAGCTGGTATAGTACCAAGTGCAGTTGGCAGACTATTTTGTACCATTGGTTGTGGCTCACAAAGCTGTGTGCTGCAATCAAGTAACTAATTCCTAGTGTAAGTAGGTGCATTTCTTCTCATAACAAAGATTCTGGGCTGAGTTTAGCTGCATCAGGTACATGGATAGTTCTGAGGGCACATCTTGGAGAAAGGGGCTAGGATTTTTTTATTGTGTTGTGCCCTGCATAACTTTACCATGACTGAAGATGTAGACCTTGATACACTGGGAAAGGAACCAATGAAACCAGAAGATGTGTGGGAGGCACGTGCATGAGAGATATGTGCCTACCAGAGCAAGGCTGTCCAAACACAACTTGTGGGGCAACTTTTTCACCCAAGGAGACTGCTCCCTTCCCCATCACCACCACCCCTGAGATCACAAGTAGAAGAGGACTTATCTCTTCAAATTCAAATAAGCTTCCTTGCAACAATTTTAACAAATGGCAAAAAGGATATATAATGAAGTTAATCCTCTATTTTAAAAAGCTGTAAATATCAAGGCATAACAAACATCTTTACCATAATCAAACATTCAAATTTAAAGCATAGTTTTCAAAAAATAGAAAATATCACTAAACAATTTTATTAAAAGAATTGTATAAAAAAAAACAAAAGTTCAAAAATTAACATTTCTCAACTTCTGCAATTTTTTTTTACAACGTTATAAAAATGTAATAAACAATAATCTCTGAAATTCTCCCCCTAAATCATAAGAAATAAAAACATGAGTATGCCATTCGGCCCTTCGAGCCTGCTCCATCACTCAATAAGATCATGAATCCTTCTACTTTGCCACTTATTGCCCCTCCCTTAAAACCAATCTTTTCAGCCAGGCTTCTAGTCACCTGCCCCACCCTCTTGTACTACTTCCTAATCTCTTCCTCTAGTGTATGAGATCTTTTTCCACTATCAATTTTCATATGTCAAATGTTAGTTTTTTTTAACATTAAAGGCGCTATATAATGTAAGTAGTCATTTAATATAATGCAAGTAGCATCTATGCTGAATGATGATTTTAGAATTCATGTCGACATAGTTGTTCTTTTATTACTAACTAAAGGAAGTAATTGATCTGACTGGCCTGTTCAATGTTCCAGACTGACTTTTCTGATTTGAGCAGTTCAGGCTAAATAAAAGCCTCATAAATAATTGGCTGAATCCAAGTAACTCGGCTGCATCCAGTAGGAAACCCCAGTAATGTATGCAACTGAACACGTTTCATGGCGTGTTTTCATTTGAATTGAGACTTCTCTCCTCCCTCAAGTCAACAACCATGGAGTTATTGAAACAGATTTTCCAATCTTCAGTAAATTTGGAGACATGATTCTGAAGTTGTGCAGCTCATTTTCTAACACCTTGTGTTGAAGGCATTGCTACCAACTTAAAATGAGACCAGTATATTTAATTTTTGTCAACGTTTTGATTAACCGGGCCTGTTAACTCTCTTCCTGCCTGAGAAGAGCTCCTTTACTGTGCCAGGCCCTAAGTTAGGGCAAAACTGAAAATTTGTCCATCGAGGAGACCTCGACTTTGGAAGGCCAAGATGAGGCTTTGCACAAGCCATGTGAATGAGGGCTCACTCTGAACTACTAAAGCTGTTAGGTGAAATAAACAGTTTTTGAAAATCAAACAATAGGTTCTTCATAATCTGCATTAATGTACAATTAACTTGATATGGAAATGAAATGGGTATGTAAATCATGATGGCCTGCAGCTAATGTCATGTCCTGTTATTTCCAGTCATTGAGTGGATGCCTACTTTGGACATAAAGATGTTATTTGACCCAAATCTGTCAACCCAGTACAGAGAAGTTTCATTTTCAGATGCAGTGAGTCAGTCATTTTGATTATTGCATAATGCCTATCTACTCTGCATTTAAAACTATATATAAGCAATTGAAACAAAATAGCTTTTACTATTTCATGTACAAACAAATGTTAAAACTGTCAATCTACTGTAATCATCAATTTTTAGAAAAGAGATCTTCTAGAAAACATCCATTTACTCAGCTGATATTGGAGAAATTTGTACATTTCCAGATAATCAATCACTGATGAACTCTTCAGTTAAAAATGTGAGAAAACTTAGCTACTTCTGAAAAGTTCTCTAATTGAATAGAATTAGTTTCATTCAATGCATAGATAATTTGAGAATTTTGTGCTTAAGCTGATGTAGGACAATAATATTTTACATTTTGGTATTTAGACTATTTTAATCCAATCCACCCAGCTGACTTTTATATTTGGCCTTGCAATGTGAGCATTGTTAGCAAAGCCAGCATTTATTGCCCAGACATTATTAGGTGGGTAGGCAGGTAAAATAAGTTGTTTACCTGACAGCCATCAGAAGCTCACATTTTGAATTTGAACATACTGTACTGAACAGGCAGCAAAACCTGCCCAAAATGGTTGGGGTCCTTTTGTATATATCATCATGACCCAACATGCATGTTATTGCGACCAGACTGCAATTTTAATTGGGTCTGAGTGATAAAGCTCTGGTAGTTTATCGCTGTCTGAAGCCAGTGGGAGGAGGGGTTGAGTCAGAAGAGGTGCCTACTCGTCTGATACTCACTACACTTCCCCTCGCTGTTCAATTAACCATATTGAAACACTTCCCCGATCTGATGCCTGATCCAGTACATATCGGCTGCCACTTTGCAGAAGACAGACATAGGTCCTGATATTTACGGGGTCAGGCCAAAAACAGCTGAAGAAACCTGGTAAGGCTGGGGCACTGATGTCCTGCCAGACGTAACATCGGGATCTCATTCAGTTCGTATCTCATTCAGCAGCTGGCCAAATGGATGGCTTGCCCGGCGGGTGGGAGGGAACACCAGTTGCAGGAGGCCACAGTTGAAGATCTTTTGAGGATGATCGCTGGAATTCAGAAGTGCGGAGATGCTTAGAATCTGGAGGACTGGGGGAGGTTGGCAATAGGGTAGGGGTGAAGGAGGAAAGTTGGGGTTGAGGCTGGCAATTGGGTCTTGGAGAGGCTAAAGACTTTCTTCAGGGACCCAGCGGATGAGTGGGTGCCTTGTAGAGGGGTGGTGTTGGGTGTGGGGAGAGATCGAGCTCCTGCTGTTGGCCCACAAGGAGTGCGGAGACAGGCAGTTGCCTTGTGGACTCCCCAGCTCCTGCTCCACTTTCTCACCCCTGGGAAGCCTGTGCAGCAGAAGCCGTAGAATTTAATTTGGGTACCCAGCTGCACTGTGGGAGCCTGATTTAAATATGACTATTAAGCATCCCACCTCTCCACCATGGGAGACTCGTACACCCTGATATCTGCTGTAAAAATCGTGGCATGTGCAGCTGGCTGGGGCCATTTGGGGGCATTAAAATTTTTACCTTCCCCTCTGACCCTCTCCCACCCATGGTAGGTGGGTGGGTCAATAAAAATTGCATACGTCATTTGAAGGAAAATATGAGTACATCAGAGATGTGGGGGAGAATTTTAGAATAGTCGTGCGGGTGTGTGGTAGGCCGGACCCTTTGTGAAATGGGGCATGATGATGTCAGGAGGGTGCCCTAACACCATTGCGCCACCTTGTGATATTTCAGTTGGCAGGCGTGTGTGGAAATTGGAAGCATAACTGTTGACAGTGAAAGGGCCAATTAAGCCCATTTAAAAGACCAATTGACAGCAATTTTGAGTGGCCCGTTCGCTTTGGCATTTTACATCTCAGTTGGGATAAAAAGCCCAGAAGATGTTGGTACGGTGAAGAGTTAGGAGTTTTGTTGTGAGTTGTTTTGAATTTGGATTAAGTTTCTGGCATTTTTTGGTTGCTTTTGGATAATTCTCGGATTGCTAAACATTTGCAGAGGCTTCCTGCAGAAAGGCCCCTTCGGTGCAGAAAGCTACCATCTGGACAAACAATGGGGATTGTGTATTCAGCTGCAGGAGGGCCAGACCGGAGAAGAGGCCAGTTGCCCGCAGGCATTGTCCCAGAGTCTGCCTTCTGGACTGAGGCACAACCAGAAGTGGTGGTGGGCCAGCAGGATTTGGAAGGGAGAAGGGTCTGGAGAAGGTACCATTACCCATCAATTGGAGTGTACAGGCAGTGATCATGCTACCTGGACACGACCGACATACGCAAGGAGGCTCCGCCTCTCCAGGGACACTCCCTTCAATCTGCGACATGATTGGCCCCGAACTAGCCTCCAACCGTGTAGGTGGCCACCTGTGACAGTGGCCCTGAACTTTTATGCCTTGGGCTTGTTGCAAGGGTCAGTGGGAGATTCCTGTGGAGTCTCGCAATCCGCTGCCCATGGCTGCATCAAGTTGGTCACAGGTGCACTCTTCCGAAGGGTCAACACCTTCATTCACTTCGGGACAGACCAGGCCAGCCAGGCAGACGAGCCAGAGGACTCGCTGCAATTGCAAGATTTCCAAGAATTCGGAGAGCCATTGACTGCACATGTACCGATTAAAGATGTCAGTGGGGGAGCTAGGTGCTTCCGCACTCTAACGACCAGACTGTGTGAGAACACGAGTGAGATACTGCAGGTTTGTATCCAGGAAGCTGCCATGATGTCTACATCCTGCATCATACTCGGGTGTCAAGGCTGTTCGTTGCTCCATTAGGTGGCTGGCTACTGGGGAACAAAGGCTATGTGCTGAAAAGGTGGTGATGACGCTGCTGAAACACCCAAGGTCTACAGCTGAGAACAGCTACAACCATAGACATAGTGCTGTCTTACCAGGGCCAAGTGCTGGTCATAAACCAGCTGATTGCCGCCATGTTGTGGTACCAGCTGGTCACTTTGACCCCTTCCCTGGATTTTGTCTCTCAAATCCAGAGAATGCTCATTGATTTCCTTTGGGAACAAAAGGCTGCACTGGGTTGCTGCTGAGGTTCTGAGTCTCCTGCTTAGGAAGGGCGGTCAGGTGCTGGTGTGCCTGTGCACCCAGGTGGTGAATTTCTGCCTTCAGGCCCTGTAGCAATACCTTTACGTCGAGCCCCCTCCGAGATGGCGTGACCTGGCGATTGTATTTCTTCCACCAGGTGCACGGCCTGAATTATGACATGCAGCTCCTGTTCATAGACCCGAGGCCTTCATGGCTCCTTGCAGGCATTGCTTGTCTTTTACCAGGACTTGATCAAAGTCTGGAACATGGTCACCTCGAAACGCAGCTCTCGGCCGTCAGGATTAGCGGCTATTGTCTGAGGGTCAGAGGGCTGCTGCTCAGGAATCCACACCACCTCCACTTTTGGTGGCTGCCGGGGTGAACAGGATCGGGGACGTGCTGGGTGGTGGAGGGGTGGGCTGGATGCTTCCACAGGAGTTGGCACATGGTGCATCAGTGGGTGTCTGGTTCATGGCTGATGCCATTCAAGACCTTGGGACAGTCATGCTCAGCCTCGACGTCATTCTGGGTCTCAAGGTGGTGCAGGTGCGAGGTGGTCTTCTGTCTGACCGTACCCTTGTTCAGATAGAATTCCACATTGGCCCCCAAGCTCTGAACCCTCCCTTGGGAGCTGGAGCCCTGTAAACTGAGTTGCCTCACAGAAATGTCCTCCATGACCTTTTGCGCAGTGCAGAGGAGTTTCCTGTATGGGCTGCTGCACAACCTTCACTTCCTTGACCACTGCCTGGACATGCCCTGCCGTGCCTTGTTGCTGTCTGGCGGTGGAGGACCCCAGTGGGGTGTCTCTCTGCACTGGAGTCCTCCCCCTTTCCATCGTGGACCTGGGGTGGAGGGCGTTGCACACAAGTCCCATACAACCATAGGATGTGTTGATTCACGGACTCCAAAGATGCCTGTGTCTTTTGCGGCCTTGTGGTATGTGCGCGCGCGTGTCTGCATTCCCTTTTCAGTTATATGAAAAGCCTTTTCACTGCTGTTTTGCACTTCAGTCCCACGCTCCTGATCTACGGGCACCCGGTGTGGAGGGGGACGGGGAGGGAGGAGAAACTCCTCATGAACCTGCTCCTGGGCCTGGCCAAGTTGCCCATTAACAGGTCCAGGTAGTGGGCGATAGAGGGGGTCATCCAACCCGACTGTCTGCCCTTCTTCCGCAGCTATGTTCACGGCTGGGTCTCCTTAGATAGGTAGCACGTGGTGTCTGTTGGCACTGTCGAGGCCTTCTGTGCTCGGTGGGCACCGTGTGGACTGGGGTGCATTATAGACCCAATTTGATCATGTTTTGATTGTGTTGGTAAGTTTCCTTTTTAAATTTTGTCTTTGGTTTTGCAGTTCCCCTTTTAAGGGGCTGCCTTTTACTTTAACCCTGATTTTGTTAATTTAGTTTATTTGGCTTTGACTCGAGTTACAACTGCAATCATGCCTTCACAAGGGCAATAATTGTGAGGACAATAGGCCTGTTCAAGATGAAGTTTCACTGCCCGGACTGCTCGGGGATCATTGCAATATCCTCCAGAACGCGTCTCCCTTATTGTAGTAGTCTGCTGTGCCCTGCACAATCTGGCTCTCGAGGGATGACCCATTTGAGGATGAAAATAGCGATGTTGTTCCACAGGCCACAGGATGATTCCAGTGCTGAGTCTGAGGGGGAGCCTGAACAGACCCAGGGTGAGCAGCAAGATCCCAAATTGTGGGTCCTTATGGGAGGTAGGGAGGCCTTGATTCAGGGGACTTTCAGTTAGGACTCCAAAGCAAAGAGTGCTGATGAGGCACTCCTGTCACCCTCCACTCAAGTCCTGACCTCTGAAATAAACTTTGCAGCCCATAATGTGTGACACATAACTCCCTGACCTCTTTCCTAACAATTGCATGAAGCACATACTTCAAGGCCACTGCAGGTGATCTCTTATTTTAAGATAAAAGCAATAAACTGCAGATACTGGAAATCCAAAACAAAAACAAAATTACCTGGAAAAACTCAGCAGGTCTGGCAGCATCTGCGGGGAGGAACACAGTTAACGTTTCGAGTCCATATGACTCTTTAACAGAACTAAGTAAAAATAGAAAAGAGGTGAAATATAAGCTGGTTTGGGGGTTTGGGGGGGTGGGGGGGGCGGTGGGACAGGTAGAGCTGGATAGAGGGCCAATGATAGGTGGAGATAACCAAAAGATGTCACAGACAAAAGGACAAAGAGGTGTTGGAGGTGGTGATATTATCCAAGGAATGTGCTATTTAAGGGTAGAAAGTTATTCTGCAAAGCGGTCACCCAGTCTGCGTTTGGTCTCTCCAATGTAGAGGCAATCGCATTGGGAGCAACGAATGCAGTAGACTAAATTGAGGGAAGTGCAAGTGAAGTGCTGCTTCACTTGAAAGGAGTGTTTGGGCCCTTGGATGGTGAGGAGAGGGGAAGTAAAGGGGCAGGTGTTGCACCTTCTGCGGTTGCATGGGAAGGTGCCGTGGAAGGGGGTTGAGGTGTAGGGGGTGATGGAGGAGTGGACCAGGGTGTCCCGAAGGGAATGATCCCTGCGGAATGCCGCCGGGGGGTGAAGGGAAGATGTGTTTGGTGGTGGCGTCATGCTGGAGTTGGCAGAAATGGCGGAGGATGATCCTTTGAACGCGGAGGCTGGTGGGGTGATAAATGAGGACAAGGGGGGACCCTATCATGGTTCTGGGAGGGAAAGGAAGGTGTGAGGGCGGATGCGCAGGAGATGGGCTGGACACGGTTGAGGGCCCTGTCAACCACCGTGGGTGGAAAACCTCGGTGAAGGAAGACATGTCAGAGGAACTGTTTTTGAAAGTGGCATCATCAGAACAGATGCGAAGGAACTGAGAGAATGGGACGGAGTCCTTACAGAAAGCGGGGTGTGAGGAGCTGTAGTTGAGGTAGCTGTGGGAGTCGGTAGGCTTGTAATGAATATTGGTGGACAGTCTATCACCAGAAATTGAGACAGAGGTGTCAAGGAAGGGAAGTGTCAGAGATGGACCATGTGAAAATGATGGAGAGGTGGAAATTGGAAGCAAAATTAATAAATTTTTCCAGGTCCCGACGAGAGCATGAAGCAGCACTGAAGCAATCATCGATGTACCGGAGAAAGAGTTGTGGGAGGGGGCCGGAGTAGGACTGGAACAAGGAATGTTTCACATATCCATAAAGAGACAGGTATAACTGGTGCCCATGCGGGTACCCGTAGCCACACCTTTTATTTGGAGGAAGTGAGAGGAGTTTACGGAGAAATTGTTCAGTGTGAGAACAAGTTCAGCCAGACGGAGGAGAGTAGTGGTGGATGGGGATTGTTCGGGCCTCTGTTCGAGGAAGAAGCGGAGAGCCATCAGACTATCCTGGTGGGGGATGGAGGTGTAGAGGGATTGGACGTCCATGGTGAAGAGGAGGCGGTTGGGGCCAGGGAACTGGAAATTGTTGATATGATGTAGGGTGTCAGAGGAATCACGGATGTCGGTGGGAAGGGACTGGACAAGGGGAAAGAAAATGGAGTTAAGATAGCAAGAAATGGGTTCCGTGGGGCAGGAACAGGCTGACACGATCGGTCTGCCGGGACAATCCTGTTTGTGGATTTTGGGTAGGAGGTAGAAGCGGGCCGTCCGAGTTTGGGAGGCTGAGGTTGGAAGCTGTGGAAGGAAGATCTCCGGAAGAGATGAGGTCATTAACAGTCCTGGAAACAATGGCTTGATGTTCAGTGGTGGGGTCATGGTCCAGGGAGAGGTAGGAGGAAGTGTCTGCGAGTTGACGCTCAGCCTCTGCGAGATAGAGGTCAGTGCGCCAGACAACAACAGCACCACCCTTGTCAGCACGTTTGTTGACAATGTCAGGGTTGGACCTGAGAGAATGGAGTGCAGCAAGTTCAGAGAGAGATAGATTAGAATGGGTGAGAGGAGCAGAGAAATTGAGACGACTAATGTCACGTAGACAGTTCTCAATGAAAAGATCAAGAAAAGGTAAGAATCCAGAGGGAGGGGTCCAGGTGGAGGGAGAATATTGGAGGTGGGTAAAAGGATCCGTTGAACGGGGAGAGGACTCCTGCCCAAAGAAGTGAGCACGGAGACGAAGGTGGTGGAAGATGAGTTCAGCATCGTGCCGAGCCCGAAATTCATTGAGATGAGGGCGCAAGGGTATGAAACTAAGTCCTTTGCTGAGCATTGAACGTTCAGCATCAGAGAGGGGAAGGTCAGGGGGTATGGTGAATACACGACTGGGGCTGGGATCGGAAGACGGGATGGGGACAGAGGGACAGGCAGGGGTGGAGGGCCCTGGATGGGTGTTGGTGTTGATGAGTTGTTGGAGCTTGCGTTCCTTAGCACCTGAAAGAAAGAGACAAAGCTTCTTGTTGAGGTGTCGGATGAGACGAAGAATAAAATGAAACTGGGGGCACGCGCAGCTTAGAAATAGGGTGTGGTGGTGCTGCTGAAGGGAGAGGTCGAGTGCGTTCATATGGCGGCGCATGGCACTGAGTGTGGATCTCAGAATGCGACGGGAACAGCAGTCCGAAGAGCGTTGTATGTCCTGGAGATACCTGTAATCCTGGGTGGGTTCGAAACATGAAGGATGGGACTTCAGTTGAAATCCACGTGGGGTAAGTCGGAGATGGAGACAGTCACTGAGAAAGGAAATATGGCTGTGAAAGCGGGTTTTAGTAAACACCTTGTCAAACACCAGGAGAGAAATGGAAAACAATGAAGGTGAACAAGGCGAAAGGGATACGGAAATCCTGTCAGAGAAGAGCAATACTTCAAGGTAGACATTCCTTGAAGGGATAAAAACAAAAAGCTAAAAGCTACTGCGGATGCTGGAAATCCAAAACAAAAACAAAAACAGAATTACCTGGAAAAACTCAGCAGGTCTGGCAGCATCGGTGGAGAAGAAATCAGTTAACGTTTCGAGTCTTCATGACCCTTCGGCAGAAGGGTTCTGCCGAAGGGTCATGAAGACTCGAAACGTTAACTGATTTCTTCTCCACCGATGCTGCCAGGCCTGCTGAGTTTTTCCAGGTAATTCTGTTTTTGTTTTGGATTCCTTGAAGGGAAATGGCAGTCAATTAAACACTAAGATAAAAGCAAAAAACTGCAGATGCTGAAAGATGTCACAGACAAAAGGACAAAGAGGTGTTGAAGGTGATGATATTATCTAAGGAATGTGCTAATTAAGGGTAGAAAGCAGGACAAGCAAGTGACAGATGGCCCTAGTGGGGGTGGGGTGGGGGGAAGGGAAGGGATCGAAATAGGCGAAAAGGTAGAGATAAAACAATGGATGGAAATACATTTAAAAATAATGGAAATAGGTGGGAAAAGAAAAATTTATTTAAATTATTGGAAAAAAGGGAGTTCGGAAAGGGGTTGGGGATGGAGGAGAGAGTTCATGATCTAAAATTGTTGAACTCAATATTTAGTCTGGAAGGCTGTAAAGTGCCTAGTCAGAAGATGAGGTGCTGTTCCTCCAGTTTGCGTTGAGCTTCACTGGAACAATGCAGCAGGCCAAGGACAGACATGTGGGCATGAGAGCAGGGTGGAGTGTTGAAATGGCAAGCGACAGGGAGGTCTGGGTCATGCTTGCGGACAGACCGAAGGTGTTCTGCAAAGCGGTCACCCAGTCTGCGTTTGGTCTCTCCAATGTAGAGGAAACCGCATTGGGAGCAGCGAATGCAGTAGACTAAATTGAGGGAAGTGCAAGTGAAATGCTGCTTCACTTGAAAGGAGTGTTTGGGTCCTTGGACAGTGAGGAGAGGGGAAGTAAAGGGGCAGGTGTTGCACCTTCTACGGTTGCATGGAAAGGTGCCGTGGGAGGGGGTTGAGGTGTAGGGGGTGATGGAGGAGTGGACCAGGGTGTCACGGAGGGAACGATCCCTGCGGAATGCCGCCAGGGGGAGGGGGGGGGGCGGGGTGAAGGGAAGATATGTTTGGTGGTGGCATCATGCTGGAAGTGGCGGAGGATGATCCTTTGCACGGAGGGAACGATCCCTGCGGAATGCTGCTGGGGTGGTGAAGCATATTTTAATATTGATGTGAGTCATACATGCACCTTGCACATGTGTCAAGGTAAAAGTGGGGACCTCATATGTGATCATAGTGACTTAAATTTCTGTTTACGAGTGTTACATTTTGGTGCTTCCCCCACGCTGGCAGCTACATTGGAGGCAGGAGGCTGTCCTCTGGTCGCTGTGGCCTGTGTGGGCCCCAACTGAGTGGGACAGTCCTCTGCTACTGCTGGGCACTTCTCCGTCATCATGGCATCCTCAGATGTGATGGGCACTGGTAGAGGGGCAGGAAAGCTGCTGCCACCACCCAGAGATTTGAGCTTCAGGTTGTCTGCCAAAATGAGGTTTGTTTGAACCTCCCAGCTCACCAAAGGTGGATGGGTTGCCAGCAGGGCTACCAACCTCATCCATCTCTCACATTGGCACAGACCTGCTGAGGTCACTGCCAGTGTGTGGGCTTGCAGGTCTGAACACAACTCTGGAAACCCCTGATTGAGTTCCTGGAGTTGCCTCTCCATGAGAGTCCTCACTCTTGCTATCGAGGAAGCTGTTCATTCAGAGCTAAGGGTCAACACGGTACTCACGCTCTGCATGGACTCCTCCAACACACAGACCATGGCACACAGGCCCTCGTGGATCTCTGCCAGATCTTCACATGCATCCTGCTGGACATCCAGCACCTGCCACCTAATGGACGACTCCAGAGGCTCATCATTGGCCTTGGCCTCAGCATCGCCCTGGTCTCCAGCAGCCCTCTGACTGCTGATGCTCTAGGGACTCTCTGCCTCTGCCAGCTCCTCAGGCAAGTGTGACGTGCCTTCACCGCTGTGTACTACCATCTGAGCCAAAACACATATGCCATCTGACGCACCTGTATCTGCGTTGGTGCATGGGGAGGATGTGACATGGGTGTATCTGGCTGCAGGTCATCCTCTGATGTTGAGGGTCCTCTGGCTCTGACTGGGGTCTAGAGGATTTTCCATTTGAGGGAGGAAGAAAAAATGTCAGTCTCAAACTGCATGCAGTCTGGTTCTTTCTTAGAATGGACATCTGGCTGAGCAAAGACTTCTGTGCGAGCAACGTGGATTTCACTTGCCAGACTTATAACCACCACCCTACCCCTCTCATACCCTCCCCCCATCTCTTCCCTGTCCACTGGACTCTTGCCCTCCTCTCAAACCCCTGCCTCTCTGCGACCAGTGGACCTGACTTCACGTTCACATGTGAAGTGCTCCTCCGTCGGACTTAATATCAGAAGATTTGGGACACCACCACACATCTGTCCTCGCTTCTGTGTATTGAGACTCCTGTTCTCCTGTAAGGACAAAAGTGCTTTCACTAGTTTCCCCCCTCTACATGCCAGAACATACCAGCCCCCCACACCCTCAAAGACGCAGGTTCAGGTGACCATCACGTTGCTCACCATTGCAAACATGCCAGCCACCCAATCTAATCAAGTCTTTCAAAGTACAGGATTATGTGCCAGTTTACACTTGGCATTTCACACCCGTGAGCACCAACAAGTGCCTCCACCCACAAACGCATCTCCATGGTTAAAGCTGGATTCTGTACTCTCCCTGGAAGAGCGCAGAAGCTCATAGGACCTGGATCCAGTGCAGGAAAAGGTTCAATGCACTGCATCATGTCTGCTGACCTGCCACCTCTGTCCAGGCCTCTAAATGTGGTGTCCTCCTTCTGACTTGTGGCACTAATATGTCCTGTTGGGTACTGACTGGCTCCAGCAGAATCCACAGGCGCTCATCAGAAAAGCGGGGACAGACTGGCTGTGGCCATTTCTATTCTGCCTGACGTGGACTCTGGATGTGGATGATGTATTGCAGACACAGTGGACAGCACAAGAACTGAGAAAAGTAGTCAGACCCTGAAAATTCAAAGCCCTTCCCTGAGGCTGCTGAACAACAATTTCCAGCCTTCAGGGAGCTCCATTTAAACCCCCCACACCCGCACCCTCACTTCGTCCTGCCACCCACCCTCTTCCCACCACTCTGGCAGCAGAGCCCGTCTAAGCACACGTTTCATGCTGGCCAGTAGTCAATTGGCCAGCCAGTGTGAAACTGCTTTCGGGAACAAACCGTGGGCGGGAGTGGTATTCGCACCCACTTCTGGTCCCACTGATCACCATCCCCGCCAGGCCTAAAATCCAGGTTATAGAACATAAAGATGTAGAACAGAGAGAAGACAGTGCGGAGGAGAAGCTTATAGAAAAAATAAAACTGAAACAGAGATATCGAGTTAGACAGAGTTAACAGAAATCACACAAAATATGTCATATTTCACATGAAATGGCCTGTGCATTCTTAGTTGATGCCATATTATGGGGTGCAACCTGGCAGCCAGAAAGACGTGCTAGAGAAAATATAATATATAGAGAAAATATAACATCTGCCCACTTTCAAATAAACTACCACTGAGGTTTGAAGGTGAATTTTTTTTACAGGTAATAAATGGTTATTGGGTAGTACAGAACTTGAGTATTGCTGAAAAAAGACACATCGAAGCTTTTCGTCTTGCACTCATCAGGACATTTTGCCAGAATACCAATGGGGGGAAAGGAACAATTTCTACTACATGTAAAGAGTGCTGATTGGTTGGACTCTGGTAGAGCTGTTGCCATGGAGAATGCGCCAAGCATTGTTTGAAATTTAAACCAGGCAGCTTGACCCTGATTGGTCAAGGCATTGCCCTGAGGAACGAGTCAGCAAATGGCTGTCACTTATTTTGTTTGGTTGAAACAGGTGGAATGTGTGTACATAAAAGCAAAACACTGCAGATTCTAGAAATCTGAAACAAAATGCTGGGAAAACTCGGGTCTAGCAGTATCTGTGGAGAGAGAAACAGTTAATGTTTCAAGTCCATATGACCCTTCAGAGCTGAAGAGAAGTGGAAATGTGATGAAATTTATACTGTTTAAGGGGGTGGAGCAGGTGAAGCTGGATAGAAGGCCAGCGATAGGTGGGGACAAAGAGATTGACACAAATGTCATGAACTAAAGGACAAAGGGAGTGTTAATGGTAGTGGTAAGGGCTTAAAAAAAAGTGCTGACAGTGGCGTAAAGGTAAGAAAGCAGAATGTGATAATAGCAGAACAAGGGTAGCACTGTCTGAAAGAACAACATGGAACAAGTAACAGATGGGCTGGGGGAAAAACGGATAGAAGGGGGGATAAAAAAGGGGATAAAACCATGGATAAATGAATAAAAATAAATGGATAAAAATTAATGTAGAAAAAAGGGATTAAGAAAGAGATAGAATGGATAGGATAAAATGTGTGTCCATGTTCTTTCTGTCTGCAAAGAACAGGGCCCTAGTTATTAATATATGTAGCTTCCAGCACATGCAAATGCACCCGACTGCGAGCCCAACTGACAATCTTAAACTGGTTGCCAGCATAATTCTTAACACACTGAAGATTATTTAGCAAATGTTGTCCAATCGTGGAATTGCATCTAATGTTGGACACTTTTTGAGTTTTGCAAGCGTGGGCTGCTTGGGTACGGTCTGCGCCTTGCCCATTGCAAACAGCAGGTGGGCCATGCTGTTTGTTAATAATCCGCCAGTCTTGGGGATGTATGGCTACATACCTAGCATCATACTGGCACTGAAATTCATATACCATATTAATCATTTGTATGGAAGGCAGAATATCTTTTTGGCTTGAAGGCAGCATCCCATTAGTGGTGAATATCACTCATGTTGCTCCTGCATGGTAGCAGTGTGAAACAGCTAACTTCTCCTGTTGCTCAAATTTTATGATACCTTGCCCTTCCAGGGTATTCTGAGGTAGACTAGGCATTTTTCAGGGCCAAGAGTGACTGCCTTAGGGCTGTTCATGAATTTGTGTCATATATAGTGTGAAATGATCTGATCAGGGTAGCCATTATCCTGCAGGATGCCTTTGTGCCCTATTTCAGTATCAGGCTTCCATGGTGAGTAAATGGCTTGAGCCCTATTTACAAGGTTGCCAATAAGACCAATCTTATAGCGTGTGGAACTGTAAGAATCCCAAAGCACACATTGACCAGTGAAGGTAGGCTTGTGGTAGACTGGTAGAGAATTCCCTGGCAGATTTCTCAACTAGTATGTCAAGGGAGGGGAGTTCATTTGACTGCTCCATTTCATAGGTGAATCTGAGTAGAGGATGGAGCCCATTAAGGCATGTAAGCAAATTTAGATTCCGCTGCGGAAGTTCTTGTGCATAGTTTCAATTTCGGTGTGCCTTCATGCTAAATCAAACAGGAAGATGTATTTGTGAGTTTGAACTCCTGTACTCCCAACTATCCCGCTACAAACCAGTGTCCACTGAAGACACTGAATTTTTGACGCCTAGCTGATCTAGCGCATGCATATTGCGGAATTCCGAACGACCTGTCTGACTTTCACGTGCAATGCGAATGTCTTACAGCGTTGCGCGGCCTTGAGACCAATCCGGACATACACATCAGTAAACCTGATAAAGGGACGGGAATAGTCATCCTTGAGCATGACTAATATCAAATGCATGCCATTCTTGATGTCGGTTCCAAATTTGTATCCATTGGACCGGCTGCTCAACATGATAGCCTTGCTCGAAAGTAAGACCACCTGTCCTGCAGTTTTATGCCATTTGTTTCTCCTTGCTTTTGCGCAAGTGCACAGGGGCGGTTACCAGCCCAGGAGAAAGTCCCAGGCAGGGACAAAACTCATGGATCTTGGGCCTGTTTAAGAGCTATGAGCCACCGCGTGATATATATGACAGGGTTTGTCTGCATGGTTTGCTCTGCCCATGTAAGTATGGGCTGCCCAAAACACACACAAATGATAGCTCTTTATGCCCTATCTTATCTATGACCAGTTGTGCGCAACATAAACTATCGAAGTGATTGGGTGAATTGTTACAATCAGTTTTGACCAAGTTTTCCACATACCCAGTGAAGGACTCACCATTTAAAATGGCAAGAGGAGAGTTGGGATTTTCACTGTTTAAAACAGCGAGCGGAGAGCCGGGAGCACACGGAGACTGGACCTGCATGAGAAGGGCAGTGTTGGTGGGAGATAAAAATCAGTGGAAGAGAGCCTTGCAACCTGTTTCTACCTGTCAGGACTGAAGTGTGATGTCACAGGAAAACAAATGATTGGTGGGTCTCTCTTCTGTGTCTCTTGATTGGCCAAATGGTTTAAACCAGGAGGTGCTATTACAGCTGAAGAGTAGAAATTCCCTTAAAATATTTAACATTAATTAAATAGAATACAGCTGGCTGGGCAGGAGATGTGTTGCAGCTGTGGTAAGTGGGAACTAGTGGATGCCGGTGCGATCCACGGTGACCACATTTGCAAGTGTTGGCTACTCGGAACTTCGGTTCAGAGTTGATGAACTGGAGTCCGAGCTGCAGACGCTGCGACACAACAGGGAGGGGGAAGAGTTATCTGGACACTGTTTCAGGAGACAGTCACACCCCTTGGACCAAATTTAATGTAATTAATCTGTGGTCAGGGACAGGAGGATGTGACTGTGAGTGAGGCAGGTATGGGGATCCAGAATTTAGCTTTGGAGGAGCCTTAGCCCTTGTCCAATAGGTATAAGGTTCCTGCTCCCAGTGTGGATGAGGGCACAGACTGCAGGGAGGAGGAACAAACTGACTAGAGCACTGTGGTACAGAGCACCATTCAAGTGGGGGGTGAAAAGAGAAATGTAGTAGTAATAGGGGATATCATAGTTAGGGGAATAGATACTGTTCTCTGCAGCAAAGACAGAGTCCCGAAGGCTGTGTTGCCTACCTGGTGTCAAGGTTTAAGGACAGCTCTTCTGGGCTGGAGAGAACTTGCAGTGGGAGGGCAATGGTCCAGTTGTTATGGTCCACGTAGGTACCAACGACATGGGTAGGACTAGGAAAGAGGTTCTGCTGAGTGACTACGAGCAGCTTGGGGCTAAATTAAAAAGCAGAACCACAAAGGTTCTCCAATTACCACGTGCAAATTGATGTAGGGTAAATAAGATTAGAGAGGTAGATGTGTAGCTGAAAGATTGGTGTGGGACAAATGGGTTCCAATTCACGGGGCACTGGCACCGGTACTGGGGAAGGAGAGAGCTGTTCTATTGGGCTTCATTTGAACCATGCTGGGACCAGCGCCCTGGTGAATCGTATAACTAGGGTTGTGGTACTGGGGAAGGAGAGAGCTGTTCTATTGGGCTTCATTTGAACCATGCTGGGACCAGCGCCCTGGTGAATCGTATAACTAGGGTTGTAGATAGGGCTTTAAACTAATTTGTGGCGTGGGGAGGGTTCAATTGAAGGGAAGCTTAAATCAAACAATTGAGAGAGCAGAGGTGCAGGGTAGTGAAGAGGTGAATGATAATCAGTGTGATAGGAAGGGGCAGAAAATACAAGCAGAAGAGTGCAGCAGAAATTAGAACCAGAATGAATAATAATGGTAAAAAGTCAAAGCTTAAGGCTCTTTATCTGAATGCACACAGTATTTGTAACAAGATAGATGAGTTGACAGCACAAATAGAAATAAGTGGATATGAGTTGATAGCTATTGCAGAGATCTGGTTTCAGGGTGACCGAGACTGGGAACTCAATGTTCAAGGGTATTCGATGTTCTGGAAAAATAGGCAAAGAGGAAAAGAAGGTGTGGTAGCTTTGTTAATAAAGGAAGATATCAGTGTGGTGGTGAGTAGTGAAATAGGTGCAATAGATCATGTGGAATCAGTTTGGGTGGAAATAAGGAATAGCAAGGGAAAGAAGTCATGGGTGGGAATTGTCAATAGGCCCCTGAAGATTTGCCTTACTGTAGGAGAAAGTATAAATCTGGAAATAATGGAGATGTGTAAGAAGGGCGCTACAATTGTCATGGGTGATTTTAATCTGCATATTGGCTGGACAAATCAGATTGGCAGGGGTAACTTGGAAGACGAATTTGTAGAGTGCATCAGGGATTGTTTCTTAGAGCAATACATTGCAGAACCTACCCAGGAACAGGCTAATTTAAATCTAATGTGTAATGAGGTGGGATTAATAAGAGATCTCGTAGTTAAGGATCCTCTAGGGGCTAGCAATCACAACATGGTAGAATTTCAAATTCAGTTTGAGGGTGACCAACTCTGATCTCAAACCAGTGTCTTCAACTTAAATAAGAGCAATTACAGAGGTATGAAGAAAGGCTAAGGGGATGGTCAGTGGATGAGCAGTGGCAGACATTTAAGCAGATATTTCATAATGCTCAGCAAAAATTTATCTCGGTCAAAAAGGACTTGATGAGAAGGATGAACCACCTGTGGTTAACAAAGGCGATCAAGGAGAGTAACCAATCAAAAACTAAACCATACAAAGCGGTGAAAACCAGTGGTAGGCCAGAGGATTGGGAATTTTAAGAACCAGCAGCGGATGACTAAAAAGCTAATAAAGGGAGAAAATTGATTATGAAAGTAAATTGGAAAGAAATATAAAAACAAACAGCAAGAGCTTCTACAGGTATATAAAAAGAAAGAAACTAAAGTGAGCATGGGACCCTTGGAGGATGCGACTGGAGAATTGATAATGGGGAGCAGGGAAATGGCAGATAATTTAAACCAATATTTTGCATCGGTCTTCACGGTGGAGGACACCATAAACATTCCAAAGATATCAGATAAGCAAGGAGCTAATGGGAGGAAAGATCTTGTAACAATCTCTATCATGAGGGACAAAGTATTTGAGAAACTAATGGGACTAAAAGGCAGACAAGTTGCCAGGACCTGATGGCCTTTTCCAAGGGATTTAAAGGAAGTGGCTGCAGGTACATTGGAGGCATCGTTTGAAATATTCCAGAACTCACTGGATTCTGGGAGGGTCCCAACGGATTGGAAAACCGCTCATGTGACTCCCCTGTGCAAGAAGGGAGGGAGACAAAAAGCAGGAAACTATAGGCCAGTCAGCCTAACATCTGTCGTTGGGAAAATGCTAGAGTCCATTATTAAGGAAGAAATAGGACATTTAGAAAAGCTTAATGCAATCAGTCAACATTGTTTTGTGAAGGGGAAATCATTTGACAAATTTTCTAGAGTTCTTTGAGGATATAACAAGCAGAGTTGATAAAGGGGAACTGGTAGATGTAGTGTATTTGGATTTCCAGAAGGCATTCATTAAGGTGCCACACAAGGCTATTGCACAAGATAAGAGCTCACGGTATGGAGGTAATGTATTAGTATAGATTGAGGATTGGTTAACGTACAGAAGACAGTAGGGATTAATGGGTCTTTTTCAGGTTGGAAAGACTTAACTCGGAGTGCCACAAGGATCAGTCTTAGGGCCTCAATTATTTACTATCTATATTAATGACTTGGAGGGGGCAGAGTGTAATGTGTCCAAATTTGCTGACAGTACAAAAATAGGTGGGAAGGCATGTTGTGATGAGGACATAAGGAATCTGCAAGGGGATATAGGTTGAGTGGGTGGGCAAAAACTTGGCAAATGGAGTTTAATGTAGGAAAGTGTGAGGTCATGCACTTTGGTAGGAAAAATCAAAAGGCAGACTATTATTTAAGTGGAGAGACACTCCAAAAAAGTGCAGCACAGAGGGATCTGGGTGTCCTTGTGCATGAAACACACAACGTTAACGTGCAGGTGCAGCAAGTAATTAAGAAGGGAAATGGAATTTTGGTGTGTATTGCTAGGGGGTTGGAGATTATAAAAAATAAGTAAGTCTTGTTAAACTGTACAGGGTGTTGGTGAGGCCGCACCTGGAGTACTGTGCAAAATTTTGGTCCCCGTATTTAAGAAAGGATATACTGGCATTGGAGGCAGTTCAAAAGGGATTCACTAGGCTGATTCCTGGGATGAAGGGGTTCCTTGTCAAGAATGGCTAAACAGGTTAGGCCTTTTTTCTGTAGAGTTTAGAAGAATGAGGAGTGACCTTATTGAAACTTACAAGATTCTGAGGGGGCTTGACAGGGTAGATGTTGAGAAGGTGTTTCCACTAGTGGGGGAATCTCAAACTGGGGAACATTGTAACAGAATAAGGAGACACTCATTTAAAACTGAGATGTGAAGGGATTCCTTCTGAGGGTAGTGAATGTCTGTAATTCTCTACCCCAGAGAATTGTGGAGGCTAGATCACAAAGTATTTTAAGAGGAGGTATAGATGTTTGAAATACTGGGGAGTTGAGGGCTATGAGGAGCTGGCATGAAAGAGGAGTTGAGGCCTGGGCCAATCAGCCATGATCTGATTGAATGGCAGGACAGGCTTGAAGGGGCTGAATGGCCTACTCCTATTTCTTTTGTTCACATTTGTGAAGGCCATACAGGACTTGCATATCAATAGTAATGCTATGTCCATGTGCTTATTTGACTTTGCTAGCCTATTTACCAATGTTCCCCTTAAGGAAGCCATAGATATTTGCACTGCAGCACTATATCATGGTGATCTAGACCCACCACCACCATTGCGTGAATCGTTATTCATTGAGCTTATGAACTTGGCAACTTGTGCAGTTGAGTTCAGTTTTAATGACACCATATATGCCCAAATAGATCATGTTGCCATGGGATCCCCTTTAGGATCAGCACTCTCAAACACCTATGTTGGGTTCCACGTGCCTTCAGTGGAAGGGCACCTATCCTCCTACCCCTCGCGTAACTTCCGATATGTGGATGATACGTTTGCTATTTTTAAATCCACAGCTGCATATAAACAATTTCCTTACATGTCTTCATGGGCTCCATCCTGCGCTCAAACTCACCTTTGAAATGGAACAGTCAAATGAACTCCCCTTCCTTGTTGTACTAGTTGAGAAATCTGCCAGGGGGTTCTCTATCATGGCAAGCCTACCTTCATTGGTCAACATATGCATTGCGATTCTTACTGCGCCACATGCTATAAAAAACCAATCTTATTGACAATCACGTAAATAGGGCCAGAGCCATTTGCTCACCATGCAAGCTCGATGCTGAAATAGGTCACATCACAGGCATCCTGTAGGATAATGGCTATCCTGATCAGACCATTTCACACTGTATATCATGAAAACTCATGAATGGGCTTAAGGCCATCACTTTTGGCCCTGAAATTGCCCAGTCTACCTCCAGCTACCCTGGAAGGGCAAGGTATCTCAAACATTTGAGCAACAGGTGAAGCTAGCTGTTTCATGCTGCTACTATGCAGCAGCAACACGAGTGGTATCCGTCAGTAACGGGATGCTGCTGTCAAGCCAAAAAGACGTTCTGCCTACCACACAAATGAGTAATGTGGTACATGAATTTCAGTGCCAGTGTGATGCTAGGTACGTAGGCCATATGCTCCAAAAACTGGCGGAACAGCATGACCCAGCCACTGTTTGCAACAGGCAAGGTACAGACCCTACCCAACCAGCATGTGCTTGGAAGACTCAAAACAGTGTCTAACATTAGCTGTGATTCTGTGATTGAACAACATTTGCTAAATAATCCTCATTGTGCTAAGAATTATGCTCACAACCAATTTAAGATCATCAGTCAGGCTTGCAGTGTGGCGAATGTGCGTGTACTGGAAGCTACATATTAATACACAGGGCCTTGTTCTTTGCAGACAGACAGAACATGTACATTGTGCCTGTTTCAGCTAAACAAAATAAGTGGTGGCCATTCACTGGCTCGTTGGTCAAGGCATTGCCCTGAGGAATCAGTCTTAAACTGCCTGGTTTAAATTTCAAACAACGCTTGGCAGTGAACTGTCAGTCACCATCATTGGTGCATTCTCCATGGCAGCGCCTCTACCAATCAGAGTCCACTTGCCAACCAATCAGAGTCCACTTGCCAACCAATCAGCACGCTCTTCACAATGTAAATTGTTGTTTTCCCTCATTAGTGTTCTTGCAAAGTGTCCTGATGAATGCCAGACAAAAAGCTGGTCTTTTCTTTTCCACATTACAAATTGTATTTATGTCTTTTAAGTATTGGTAGCTGTTAATGTGGTTTAAATGTTGACTTTCTCGCCCGAGAGATGTTGCCTACAATATATAGAGGTGTGGGACTCTAGGCCAGCAATGCTGGGAGTGTGCCAACTGGAATAGCGGAATCTGTGCATTGTAATTTGTTACTGGACTCGGTGGGGTTTGGTGTTGGGGGAAGAGGGACTGAGAGGAATTCTGGGACATTGCTTTGTGCCCATAAGTGCTGGCATTGAAATAATACAAAATGTTGGAAATATTCAGCAGGTCTGGCAGTATTTGTAGTGAGAGAAACAGTTAATTGTTTCAGTAAAAGTAACTGACCTGAAATAGAGAACTCTTTTTCTCCACTGATGCTGCCTGACCTGCTGAGTGTTTCCAGCATTTTTGGTTTTTATTGCAGATTTCCAGCATCCACACAATTTTTGCTTGTGTGAGTGCTAGCATTGACTCAATGTGAAATGTTGACATTTGGTACCGTGACAACAGTTCAACCGTGGATGATTATCCATTATCCCAATTAGGATCATTCAGCTTAATGTGTCTCGTTGGCTCCAAAATTGATCGTACTACCTTGTTGTCAGTCCTCGGCTGCTTTTGTTTGCAACAGGAATATTACAACTAATCAAGAGAAAAATATTGCTGGATGGAATGAAGATGTTAATTTTCTGCCAGTAGGATGTCTTTTCATATTTACAAGCTTGGCTAGTTTCCTGGTGTAATCAAATGCAAGGACCAGAGGTCGCCTGAGATGATACAAGTTTTTAATTTGTGCCAATGGCCAAAATGTCCTTTTTTTTTTCTCTATTTGTGTCAAGCTAATATTTAGCCTTTTTATCTTTTAACTCCTACATTTGCATGTTAATTAAGTCCCTGCAGTGCTCTTATGTATCCAGTCTGGTAGAATAGAGCTCTTGGCAGATTTGGTCTGATCACAATTTTTGAAATCCAGTTGGATTGCATTCAACCATACTAGTTACTTCTAACAAGGGATGAACTAAAAGTTTTAGCTGCTTTTTAGGCAGTGTTATTGTATGTAATATATAAAAAGCGAGTAAATTCTATAGCAGTGCAAACAAAATGTTATAGTCAATTTGTAATGCAGTGTAAACCAGATAAGCCGTCCTGAGAAATGACCCTATCTGAAACATCAAGGCCCAGATTTTTTCCCCCCCCCTCCTCTCTCGCTGCCTCCTTCTTTGTCACACTCGCTAATACTGGAACTGCTTGGAAATGTATGCCCCATCCCGAACACAGCAATTCCAATTTTTTGGGGGATGTTTTGTATAGGTCCATTTTATGGAGGCAGCTGCACATTTAAATCAGCAGCTTCCTCTACTCCAATCTGGTTTTGATAGCCTAGGAGTATGGAACCTCAAGTGTACAAATAGACTTGGTAAGAGCAGATCTGAACTTGGCGTATTTCTTGGGATAGCCAAGGGACCGTTTTGGAGAAGTAGGGTAACTCTGAAATTTGCATTCATTCCCCTGGATGTGGCATAAAACAACTTCTATTGTCTTCCCTTATCCCAAGGGAGTAGGATGGTGGGGTTCTTGCAATGTAATTGTTGCCCCTGCTGACCTTTGTGCTGGAGAAGGATGTATAGCACTTTGTGCTAAGGAAGATAGAAGATGGACATGGTACCCTCACACACACACAGGCTCTAGAAGCCAGTCACTGAGCAGCAGGTCGGGAGCGAGAGGCTGCTGCCCACACACCAGGAAGGAAGAGGAGGAGTGTTAGGGCAACCAGGTATTACCCTGTGGGCAGGGTGTAAAGACCTAGGATATCCTCAAAATGATGGAGAACCAGTTCCGAATGTGACTAAGGCTAAGCAGTGAGGTGGTGGACAAACGTATGTCACGTGGCCCAGCAGCAACTCAAGCCAGAAACCATCGGCCCCCATACCCTGGCAGTGTCTGTGAAGATAGCTGTGTCTCTCAACTTCTGTGCCTCAGGATCTTTCCAGAGATAATCAGGAGGCCTGTCTGGTATATCCCAGTCAGCAGCAGCACAACTGCATTAAGGCAGGAACTAATGGCCTGTTTGCTTGTGTTGGGGATCACGTTAATTTCTCCATAGATTTGGCGTCTCGGACACAGAAGCTTGGCCTTTGCCCAATTAGCAGGCTTACCTCAGGTGTAGGGCTTTAGTGATTGCACCCATGTTGCCATCAAGGCCCCAGCCCAACATGTCAACTGGAAGCTCTTCCATTCATTTGGTATACAGTTGCTTTGTGACCACCACAAGGTCTTCCTTCCAAGCGTGTAAAAGATTCCCTGGCAGCTGCCACAACTCCTTCATAATGTCATTTGGTAGTACAGAACTTGAGTATTGCTAACAAAAAGAGACTTTTTTTTTGTTGAAGCTTTTCATCTTGCACTCATCAGGACAATTTGTAAGAAAATGCAATGTCAGGAGAAAGAACAAATTTATACTGTATGAGAACAGAGTGCTGATTGGTTGGCAGGCAGACTCTGATAGAGGCATTACAGCTAACAGTTGGACAACATTTACAGCTTGCACACTCACCTGAAAAGATAATGATAATTCCTCGAAGGCACAGGGACTTCACCATTAATGATCTACCTCTCAAATGCGCCTTTCTGAAGATGTTTTTAGCTGCAATTGAGTCACCTGACCCACACCAGCTCGTTTATGACTACTTATGGGGTTGCCTGCTCTGACTCCTATTCTGTCCTGCCATATTCAGGCCGAAAATTGGAAGTTCAAGTGGCCGTTTTTTTTGAGATCGCGTACATGGCGCTGGGAATCCTCCCATCTCTGCGTACCTGACCCGGGAGAATCTGGCCCAACTCGTGTTGTCTGCAGAAACTAGCTGACCTGCTGAGTATTACCAGTGTTTTCTGTTTTTGTTTCAGATTTCCAGCATCTGCAGTATTTTGCTTTCTTTAAGCAAATAAATTGGTTGTGATGATGAGAGCAGAATTCTTCAGCGGAGCATGTTGTATATTCTGCCATGCAAGTTAGAGAATGTTTGCCTTTGCATATTTGAATAAAACACTATTGTGGTTCAATAAATTCTATTTCCAATGTTTCTTATCTTTCTTATATATCTGTCTCAATCATATGTTGCATTACTACATACATTGGGTGAAGCTTGATAGCTCAACCAGATGGCAGTGATAGTTGCAGGACTGTCTGATATCCTCATCTCCTTATTGTGTAAGGAACCTATCTTTATTTTCTGTTGCACTGTGGATTAAAATTACAATGGCTGTAGGTTGAAAGACATGTCCACTGGAACAGGGAGATATATACACATACATACACACACACATACACACCCCACCCCTCCTGTGTATGGAAGATTCCAGTAATTCCACAATAATAGCTAGCTGGCTTTTTCTTCTCATATCTCTATAACCTGCTCTCTTTGAAAACCTGTCAGGAGGCAAAAAGGGAAAATCACTTAGATACATTGAAAGGCAAGTGCTCAACCAGTGAACTAAATACTGAAAGTGCTGGAAGACCACCTCGTGTCATCAGCAAAGAACTGAAAGGAATTTGGTAGACATCAATCAAGTCAACCCATCGAATCCTGTACTCTAGAATTGGTGCTATTGAACTGTTTTATCCCACTCTAAAAATCTGTTTTCATGTGTCTTGTGTTATGTGTGTGAGTGTAAAGGGATTTAAGAAGGGGTAGAGTTCAGGTTATAGAGTTAGAAATTAGCACTTCACGTTTCTTTCTTTTGCCACTGGTTAATGACAGTTATTTACTTAAGTTTAGAACCTGGTGCTTGTATTCTGTTAAACTAAATTAAACAGTTAGGTAGAATTGGGGCAATCTGGTGGTTTAGTTAAACTTTTCACTTTTTGTTGCACCTCGGGGAACAGTGGATCTTGACATTACAGCGCACTATTCCCAGTGAGTCATAACAATTTAGTGAGTTTTTGTGGCCTGTCTTAAGTGGACATAAACAATCCACGTCACTATTTGAAGAAGAGCAGGGGAGATGTACCTGGTGCCCTGACCAATATTTATTCCACAGCCAACATCACTCAAAAATTATGGTGATTACCTCATTGTAGGAGCTCATTGTGTGGATATTGGCTGCCACATTTTCTACTTTTGACTACACTTTTAAAGTACTTTGGGACTCTTTTTGAGAAATATGCTATAGAAATGTAAGTGCTTTCTTGCTTCCTTCCCATCATGTGACATACTTCCCAAACTTAAGACTTCTGACCGAATCATAAAATCCACCAGACCAAACTGTCATACCTTTCTGATAGGTAGAAAATTGAGGAGAGGCTTTGGCAGAAGGTGATTTGGTTGACTGTGTAGAGAGGTGGGGAAGAAAAATGCACCATCGTCATTGTTATGGCCATTTCAGGAAATCTGACGGAAGAGATTCAAGAAAAAACTCAGGAAATATGTGCATGGATTTGGGAAGTAACAAAACATTTAATGACTTTGGAACATAAGCAGAGGTTGGAAATGGAGCAGTAGTTTGTAAGGTCAAAAGTGGGGACTTTTTTTGATGAGTGACGATAACAATTTTAACAGTATGGAGAACAGTACCTAAGGAGCAGTAACCATTTACAATGTGAACTAGGTTGGGGGCCAGGAAAGGGATGTTAATTGGTCAGCAGAATATTGGGAATGAAATCAAAAGGGCTCATGGACAAGATGAGTTAATAGATGGCATGAGGGGGAGACAGGAGCAAAGTTAGACAAAAATCTGGGTTCAGGGGTAGGGCAAGGGAACCTTGGAAGATTTGGCTTGCTGAGTAAAGGGAGAGGGATAGTGAAGAGGCAGCAGGAGCTGAATGGATGGTTTCAATGTTAGTCTGAAAGAAGTCCATGAGTTTCTTACATTTAGTGGTAGGTGGAGGAGGGGCAAGAGAGTTTAAAAGAGTGTTTTCTTTAGTGGAGAGTAGAAGCTTGCTATTATCTTTACATTCCAGGATGATTCTGGAACACTCAGTCATTTTGGTAGAGGAGAGAAATGTCTGATAGTACTTGATGTGATCCAGCCAGACCTGGTTAGTTAGATAGTTAAACCACTTGTACAATTACTACCCTGCAGTGGATGGCTCTTGTCCTGAGGGATCAAAGGTAGGGACAGACTGGGGAAATGACCAAAGTGAGAGAGAATGTTGACCTTTGACCAATGCTGTCTGTCCCTCTGGTCAACTAGTCCTTGGGCTGTCCTATCCCATTGCCTTTGCTTGTACACTTGTACTTGGTAAATCTCCCAGTGCAAACCCCTCTAAACTATAGGGGCTGCCAATTTCTAAGTTGATCCCTACAAGATTCATGCTGCACCTTTAGAAAGTCTGTCATCCTCCTTCCTTTCCTGTAACTGGTCCCAATGTTTGTGTTTGACTTAGAAAGAGAAGGGTGGAGAAGTTAATGGCAAAAGCTAGCAGAGATAGGTGGGGAACAGCTCAAAGCAGCCCTACTTTGTCATGTAGAATGTGTGAGGGACAGAGTTCAGTGAGATAAGGAGGATATGGTGGCCAAATATCCTGTGAAGCGTGTACTCCAGCTATGCTAGTTCCTGATGTCCCCACTGCACACTAATTCCAGTGCAGTTTCTTTCAGTAGGCACAGGACTTGTAGATATGGTGGCTTTGTCCCTTCCCTGGTATTGTGTCAACCTGTCCTGCAATAAAAACAGCGTGTTAGTGCGTAGCCTGTTGAATGGTTGTGAGGAAATACATGTCAGGTTTTGAATAGTGTGGATAGTGCATGAAAGACTCCATTGACGTGGGTAAGTGAGGGGAGTAATTGTGGGGACAATAGCGGGTGCAGCGTGCACAAGTAGTAGCATAAGGTAATTCAGTCAAATATGCTGCTGTGATTGGAGGAAAATGATTGGAAGTAGTGGGGAGGCAAGGCTTGCAAGTGTTGGGGCTACAGATGGTGCAGGGAAAAAGAGCAAGATTGATGAGTAGGAGTCATACATTGATGGTTGCAGGTCCTGGGCACATTGGTCCTTGCACTAACCTGCTCTTCCATTTCAGGCCACTGCTGCTAGGCTGTTTGGTTTTGCATGCTTCTCCCGTGGGTTAAAAATGCCCCCTTCTCTTGGGGAAAATCAGGGCATCCTTGTAGGATTGATCTAGCTGCCTCTTCACTTAACAGCAGTAACTGAAAACATCCAAAGTCCACCTCCCATTTAAGAGGGGCAGGCTACCTTTTAAATGTTGTTGCTCAATATCCTGCACACACAATTGGCACATTGCAATAAGCTGCATAACTACTGCCAGAATCATCATCGAATGAGGCATAAGCATCAATTTGACTTGTGCATTGTGCTGAAGTCATTGGGCATGCATAGCTATTGTTAGCCTCAAATTTGTGGCCATTTTTGACACAAGTTGAATTTCTCCTGTCACCATTTGTCTCTGCTGTGCCTTCTTTGTAGCAGGTGGATTGGAATCACAATCCAATTCCTTTTTAATATTGACCTTAAATATATCTTTCCCCATCCCATTTATTAGGGATAGGCAATAAAAGTGCTGGCCTAGCCAGCGACACTCATGTCCCATGAAAGAATAAAAAAAAATTCACAATATAGTATTGGGGATTTAAAAAATTTGATAAATGTGAAATTCTGCAGCATGAAACAGGTAAGTGTTCTTCTATCTGCTTATTCTAAAGGAAGTTATGACTTCATTGGATTCTAAAGGAAGTTATGACTTCATTGGATTTGACTTGATTACTTCAGCATTTAGCATCCTGCCTGAAAGTTTTCTTGATTAAGGCCAGGTTGAGGCTTTCCCACTGAGGCATTAAGCATCCTGAAACCACTGGCCACATCAAACAATCCCAATAAAACGCTACCTTTGCATGCATGACGACCACTTAAGATTTTAAGCTTGCCAATTTGTTGATATTTTAATTTAAGCACAATTTTTTATTTATCAATTATCTAATCATTTAGGATCAACTGCAACCAACATGGCAGCTATGTTGAGTTTAAGATGGGAAATAACACACTAATTATACAGAAAAACATATGACTGTGGCAAGTAGCAAGTACCTGTTTAGGTCAGACAGTGGAGTAGTTCTTCTTTCCCTTTCCCTTTCTCCTGAGGTGTCAGCTGTGGCTCAGTTCATAGCACCCTCATCTTTGAATCAGAAGGTTGTGGGTTCATGTCCCACTCCTGGAAACCAAGAACTGTGAATGTACTCGAAAGAGTTACATGCGATCTGTGAAGGAGGTGTCAGCTGTGGCTCAGTTCATAGCACCCTCGCCTTTGAATCAGAGGGTTGTGGGTTCATGTCCCACTCCCGGAAACCAAGAACTGTGATTGTACTCGAAAGAGTTACATGCGATCTGTGAAGGAGGTGTCAGCTGTGGCTCAGTTCATAGCACCCTCGCCTTTGAATCAGAGGGTTGTGGGTTCATGTCCCACTCCCGGAAACCAAGAACTGTGATTGTACTCGAAAGAGTTTCAATCTGTGACTGTTGATAACTCGAAAGAGTTTCCCTTTCCCTTTCTCCTGAGGTGTCAGCTGTGGCTCAGTTCATAGCACCCTCGCCTTTGAATCAGAGGGTTGTGGGTTCATGTCCCACTCCCGGAAACCAAGAACTGTGATTGTACTCGAAAGAGTTGCAATCTGTGACTGTTGATAACTCGAAAGAGTTTCAAAGCTATTAGAGGTGTCAGCTGTGGCTCAGTTCATAGCACCCTCACCTTTGAATCAGAAGGTTGTGGGTTCATGTTCCACTCCCGGAAACCAAGAACTGTGATTGTACTCGAAAGAGTTACATGCGATCTGTGAAGGGGGTGTCAGCTGTGGCTCAGTTCATAGCACCCTCGCCTTTGAATCAGAGGGTTGTGGGTTCATGTCCCACTCCCGGAAACCAAGAACTGTGATTGTACTCGAAAGAGTTACGTGCGATCTGTGAAGGAGGTGTCAGCTGTGGCTCAGTTCATAGCACCCTCGCCTTTGAATCAGAGGGTTGTGGGTTCATGTCCCACTCCCGGAAACCAAGAACTGTGATTGTACTCGAAAGAGTTTCAATCTGTGACTGTTGATAACTCGAAAGAGTTTCCCTTTCCCTTTCTCCTGAGGTGTCAGCTGTGGCTCAGTTCATAGCACCCTCGCCTTTGAATCAGAGGGTTGTGGGTTCATGTCCCACTCCTGGAAACCAAGAACTGCGATTGTACTCGAAAGAGTTGCAATCTGTGACTGTTGATGACTCGAAGGAGTTTCAAAGCTATTAGAGGTGTCAGCTGTGGCTCAGTTCATAGCACCCTCGCCTTTGAATCAGAAGGTTGTGGGTTCATGTTCCACTCCCGGAAACCAAGAACTGTGATTGTACTCGAAAGAGTTGCAATCTGTGACTGTTGATAACTCGAAAGAGTTTCCCTTTCCCTTTCTCCTGAGGTGTCAGCTGTGGCTCAGTTCATAGCACCCTCGCCTTTGAATCAGAGGGTTGTGGGTTCATGTTCCACTCCCGGAAACCAAGAACTGTGATTGTACTCGAAAGAGTTGCAATCTGTGACTGTTGATAACTCGAAAGAGTTTCCCTTTCTCTTTTCTTGATGCCGCATGTCTCCACAACTTAAACTACCCAAGGATTTTGGCACGGATCTACCCTAAGGACTTTCTCTCCACCACCTACTACCTGAGGCCTCTCAAAATCTGACTCTATACCCTTTTTCAAGGGTGAACCTGGATGGATTATTGACATTTCCTTTATGCCCACTAAAATATTGACTTTTTTTTTGTCTAAATCATGGGGTAAAACCCCACCCTAATGTTATCCACTTGCCTTTAGCTTCTTGTGCCTTTGCATGTCCTTGATCAGCCAGACCTTTACACCATCTTTTCCTACCTCACCTTAGGCTGTTCCCCATGACTAGTTTAAAACCTTCCTTCCATTTTGCCTCTGGGCTAATTTTCAGCAGCTCCATTCTTTTGGGTTATCAGTTATTTATGCCCAAAGTTGTTCATGATGACCTGTTAATGAGCTGTTCATAATGGCTATCCAGTCTAAGTGGTCTAATTCCCTATCAGGTTATTGAACCGTAGGATTGGTCACTGAAGTAACTTGAGTTTTACTTCTCCACACTAATTAACTTTTGCATTTTATCAAGATACTAACACAGCTTTATGGTTATTGGTTTTAAATATTTATCCAATTGCTCTCCCACTATTGCAGAGGTCTTGTCTGACCATGGCCCAGTTTTGGGCTAGCACTAGCTATCATCACCTAAGAATAATCATTCCGCTAATCTGTTTTGAGAAAAAAGAAACTTTAAACAATCTCCAGTGAAACAGAACTTATAGCTTGCAATTTACAACGCTTTTTACCTATTTCAGGCTGACTATTAAATCTGTTCATTCTAAACATATTTCAAATTTCTAACAAGGTTTATATTAAGTTTTCAGCTATAGTGTGCACCATTTGCAACTGGAAAATAGATCTGAAATTTACATGTGTTATATGGGTCCTATCTGAGGCCTATATACCCTTTGAGCATTGTTGCCCCACTGGGAATGTGGATTGTTGAGTTGGTCATTATAGCTTTTTAACAGAGATTGGGAAATGTGCCGATTTACAATTAAATCTTCATTGGGTGGCATGTGCAAAAAAAGGAACTTCCAAATAGTTTTATTGAGAATTTAGTTTTGTAGGAAGGTGTTTTTTTTTTAAAATTAATTGGTCTTGTTGGACTTCAAGAATAAATAGCTGGAAGAAGCAAAAATCACTAGTTGAAGTTGCAAGGCATTACACCTGTTATTGCAGAGAAGTTGCCTGTCACAAAATGACATTTTTATGCCAACATTGCACAGTGAATACTCAGTCCAAGGAAGTAAGCAAATTAATTATATGCTGTTATAGTTGCAGCATCTGAGCAGGTGATTGATTTGCTTTATTCTGTCTTTGAATGTGTTCTGTATCTTGCCCTGTTTTTAAAAAAAAACTAGTGTAGCCCACAGTAATACAAAGCAGGTTTCCTGCTGAAATATTTCCAACACGGTCAGATAGGATGTATGGGCAGTGGGCTGGCTAGGACGTATAGGCATATGAGGACCGTGGGAGAGAAAATAGCTGCAAATACCTAAAACTAATTGAAGTGAATGCAGATGGCAATGATTAACAGTTGATTATATTTTTAAAAAAAATATGACCTTGGTTGAATTTATACTCAAATAGAGCTCGGAGTTTCTACTTGTCATTTGCAATTCCAGATGAGTGCTTAATGAAACAATTGAATTGTTTCCAATAAACATCACAGTGAGTCCCTCGAGGTGAAATACAATGTAGTTATGCACTTCACACACTTAATTCAGCATTCAGCATTCACTTTTAACACACTATATTTTGTACAAGATATCTTAGGCATCACATTCTTAATTGATTTCTAATGCATTCTACTAATTTATCCCCTAGAGATTGCGTGTTTTGAATTCATAGCATGTTACCTAAGAAAAATTGATAACTTTTCATTTTTTCTGCAGTTTGACATTTACAAAACACGTTAATGGCTACTATATTTTATTGCATTGCAAGCCAGAATATTTTAAAATAACGTTAAATGAAAACAAATGTTGGTTGGATTGCATGCATGTCTCATGCTTAATGTTTCAAGGTTTTCAAGTATGTTCCCATTGATGTAGCATTTTGTAAAATGAATCTAAAATGGATGTCCCAGTGCTGTGATGTGTGGAAGCAAGTTGGAATCAACTCTAAAGATCAAAGATGTAGTTAGTCATTAATTAGAGGTCATTCCAATCTTTTTACTTAATTTCCACTTCAATCAATCAAAGGCAATAAAAGTAGATTAGATTTTAATGGAATAAAACATTCTTATTCTGCCACTTTTATGTTTACTAATAATCTTTATTGAAGTCTTTTAAAAGATGAGTCTATCTCACTATCTATACAACTATCTATATATTCTGCTAAAATTTAGTGTATACCACGCACATCATTGAAACTTGCTATGTAAACATTGGAAATTGGGATGTTAAAATTTTGAAATTTACTTGTAACTATTACCTGAGACTGTATGATAACTTTAAATTACATAGGCCTATTTCTGTGCTGTGCACTCTTAGTCCTACTGGACCGTGCCAGTGTTTCTACTCTACATAAGCCTCCTCCCTCTCTAATGACATCTTCTCACCCTGAATTTGTATCCATTTGGATCCTTCTGCCTCTTGTATGTATCAATCCTCTGTTTAAATGCATTGATGGTATCTGCTTCAACCACTCTGTAACAATGAGTTCTGATTTTCAATACTCTATAAAGAAATTTGTGCTAAATTCCTTTTTGATCTGTTACTGGTTATCTCCACAAATGGAAACAAATCCTCCAGATCCACCCTATCAGTTCCTTAATAATTTTAAAGATGCCATCAACTCTCATCTTAGTCTCTTTTTCCAGAGGAAAGGGCCTCAGTCTGCTCACTCTTTCCTGATAGTAGCGCCCTCTCAATTCTGGTAACATCCATGTCAATCTTTTCTGCACTTGTTGTCTCCCCGTTACTGTTGGGAAATTCTTGCGAGCTATCTTGAATGCAATACGAAAAGCTTTGATGGCATGTCTCTTTTACAGCAACAGGTCAGATGACCAAAAGCTTAGTCAAAGAAATGGGTTTTAAGGAGTGCCTTAAAGGAGGAAAGTGAGATAGAGAGGCAGAGGGGAATAGGGAGGGTATTCCAGGGTGCAAAAACTAAGCAACTGGAGGCTCAGCCACCAGTGGTGGAGCAATTAAAATCTAGGATGCACAAAAGGCCAGAATTAGAGGAGTGCAGATACCTTGAGGGTTGTGGGACTGGAGGAGATTAGTGATACGGAGTGGTGAGGCCATGGAGGGATTTGAAAACAAGGATAAACAAGAATGCAAGATAGCAGGCAAGGATGACCATATGACCCATTCAGCCTGCTCCATCATTCAATGCGATCATGGCTGACCTTGGACTTCAGCTCCACTCCTGCTTGCTCCCCACACCCTTTGACTCCCTGAGAAACCAAAAATCTGTCTATTCCAGTGTTGAATATATTCAACGGTGGAGAATCCACAGCCTTTGAGGATAGAGCATTCCAAATATTCACAATGCCTTTGGGTGAAGAAATTTCTCCTCACCACAATTTTAAATGATCGCCTCTTATCCTGAAACTGTGCCCCTGTGTTTTAGATTCCCCAACCAGTGGAAACCACTGTGTCCACCCTGTCGAGCCCTGGAAGAATTTTGTATGTTTCAGTGAGATCACCTTTCATCCTTCTAAACTCCAGATAATATAAGTCCAATTTACTCAGCCTCTTATCATTGGGCAACCCTCTCATCACAGGGACCAATCTAGTGAGACTTTGCTGTACTGCCTTCAATGCGAGTTTATTCTTCCTTTAAATATGGAGACCAAAACAGCATACACTACTCCAGGGGCAGAACCTTCTGTTTGGCATGCAGGGGCAGGCCCCGCACGCCGACACAAAATGATGTGTGGTGACGTCGGGCGTGCGTCCTGACCCCACTGCGCGTCATTCTGATCTTCCATTCGGCGGGTGTGCACCGCAGTTGGCTGCACGCCCACCGAACTGTCAAGGGCCTGTTGAGGCCATTAATCAAACAATTAAGACAATTGAGAAAGCTGCCCATCCAACCTTAAGGTTGGCGGGCAGGCGAAGAGCCCAAGTGGCCTTCACATTTTTCATGAAACCTCATCCACGGGTGGGATGAGGTTTCATAAAGGATTTATAACAATAAATATTTCTGGAACATTTGAAAAATATGTCCTAGCTTATGTGATGCTGTCACATGAGGCAACATGTGCAACTGATTTTGTAGGTTCTTTATTTAAAGTTCATATGAAATTAATCTCCTTGAGGCAGCTCCGTGCCTCAGAGATCTCTGTGCTCTTTCGCGCGCATGTGCCACAGAGCGCAGGCCCCGAATCTCCCTCTTTCTCTCTCTTCCCCCCCCACCCCGCACAGGTAGTGCTGAGCGCTACCGGGTGCGCATCAGGCTAGGCGGACCTTAATTGGCCCGCCCATGCAAAATGGCGGGGCGCAGCCAATCGCAGGCGACAATCAGCCCCGTGCCCGCTCCTGACCGCCCCGCATGACGGGGAGAAAATTCTCCACCAGATGTGGCTTCACCAGGGCCCTGTACACTTGTCGCAAGCCACTTTATTTGTATGCTCCAGTCCCCTTGCAATAAAGGCTGATATGCTATTTTCCTTCCTAACTGCTTGCTGTACCTGCATGCTAAATTTCTGTTCCTTGTATGAGCGCACCCATGTCTCTCTGAACATCAGCATTTACAAGTTTCACACTTTTTAAAAAGATGTTCTGCTTTCCTTGTGACCAGAGTGAACGACGTCACACTTCCCCACATTGTGCTCTCTCTGCCATCTTCTTGTCTCCTCACTTAACCTGTCGATATCTCTTTGCCAAAGCAAAATACTGTGGATGCTGGAAATCTGAAACAAAAACAAAATTCTGGAAAAACTCAGCAGGCCTAACAGCATCTGTGGAGAGAAAAACAGAGTTAACGTTTTGAGTCCTTATGACGACTCTTCTGAGCTCTGAAGAGTCATACCGATTCGAAACGTTAACTCTTTTTTTTCTCTCCATAGATGCTGTTAGACCTGCTGAGTTTTTCCAGAATTTTCTGTTTGTATGTTTCTTTGCTGCTTATGAGTCCTCCTTATGGCTTACACTTCCACCTACAGCTTTGTATCATCAACAGACTTGGGCAAAGAGACAGAGTAATATATCTAAGTCATTAATATAGATTGTAAATAGCTGAGGCCCCAGACCTGATCCTTGTGGCACTCTACTAGTTGCAGCCTGTCAACTTGAAAATGCCCCATTTATGCCTAGTCTGTGCTTCCTGTCTGTTAACCAATCCTCTATCCATGCTAATATATCACCCCCCAACTCCATGAGCCCTTATCTTGTATATTAACCTTTTGTGTAGCGCCTTTTTGAATGTCTTCTGAAAATCCAGGTATACTACATCTATTGGATCCCCTTTGTTCTCAAGTTATATCCTCAAAAACACTAATAAATTTGTCAAACACAGTTTCACTTTCATAAAACCATGTTGACTTTGCATTTAGGAAATCTTACTATAATCAGATATCATTAAGACTTCCTTAATAGATTCCAGCAATCTCCTGATGACTGATGTCAGGCTAACTGGCCTGTAGTTCCCTGTATTCTCTCTTCCCTCCTTTAAATAGTGGTGTTACATTTGTTAACTTCCAATCTTCTGGACCATTCCAGAATCTAGGGAATTTTGGAAAATTTATAGCCAGCGCATCACTATCCCTGCAGCTATCTCATTTAGAACCATTGGATGTAGGCCATCAGGTCCTGGGGATTTGTCGGATTTTAGTCCTTTGAGTTTCTCCAGTACTTTTTTCTGATAGTAATTACCTTAACTTCCTCACTCTTCTTAGCATCTCGGTTATCCTCTCTTTCTGGTATGCAACTTGTGTCTTCTACTGTGAAGACAGACAAAAATGTCAATGCTTCTGCCATTTCCTCATTCCCCATAATCATTTCTCCTGTCTCTGCTTCTAAGGGACCGACATTTACTTTAGCTACTCTCTTCCTTTTTATATACTTGTAAAAGCTCTTACAATTTGTCTTTATATTCCTGGCTAGTTTACTCTTGTATTCTATTTCTTTCCCTTTTCTAATCAACTTTTTGGTGATCCTTAGCTTGTTTCTAATTTACTCCCAATTTTCAGACTTGCTACTGTTCTTTGTAATATTATAAGCGCCTCCTTTTCATCTAATGCTATCCTTAACTTCCTAAGTAAGCCAGGAATGGATCTTTCTTGCTGATTTTTTGTTTTTCAATGGAATGTATTTTGTTTAACATTACTTTTTATGTTTTATTCTGTTTATTTACCGCCATACCTTTAGTCTATTTACTTAACCAATCTTAGCTGGTTCTCCCCACACACCTGCAGACTGGGAGCAGCTACTTTTAGGTAAATCTGTGTCAGAGCAGTGGGACTCATTCAAGAAGGAAATAGGGAGAGTACAGGGCCAACATATTCCAGTAAAGATAAAGGGAGGGGCCAACAAACCCAGGGAATCCTGAATGTCGAGGGATATACAGGATTGGATAAAGAGAAAAAGGGAGGCTTATGGTAGATACTGAGGGCTCAAAACAGCGGAAGCCTTAGAGGAGAACAGAATGTGTAGGGGGGAACTTAAAAAGGAAATTAGGAGAGCAAAAAGGGGGCATGAAAAAACATTGGCAGGTAAAATAAAGGAAAATCCAAAGTTATTTTACAAGTACATTAAGATTAAGAGGATAACTAGGGAAAGAGTAGGGCCCGTTAAGGACCATAGTGGTAATTTGTGTGTGGAGCCAGAAGACACAGGGCTCTAAATGAATACTTTGTGTCGGTGTTCACAAGTGAGAGAGACAATGTGGGTATGGAAATCAGGCAGAAGGACTGTGGTATAATTAAAGAAATTAGAATAGAAAGGGAGGAGGTTCTAAGTGGTCTGGCAGGCTTAAAAGTAGATAAATCTCCAGGCCCGGATGAAATGTATCCCAGGCTGTTGAGTGAGGCAAGGGAGGAGATAGCAGGGGTGCTGGCAATAATTTTCAAGACCTCTCTAGCCACAGGAGAGGTGCCAGAGGACTGGAGGACAGCCAATGTGGTACTGTTATTCAAGAAGGGAAGAAGGGATAAACCAGTGAACTACAAGCCAGCCAGTCGAACCTCAGTGATGGGGAAACTTTTGGAAGCAATTCTGAGGGACAGAATTAATCTACACTTGGAGAGGCAGGGATTAATCGAGGATAAACAGCATGGTTTTGTTAAGGGGAGGTCAGGTCTGACCAATTTAATTTGATTGAATTTTTCGAAGAGGTGACCAGATGTGTAGATGAGGGCAAGGCATTTGACGTAGTCTACTTGGACTTCAGCAAGGCTTTTGATAAGGTGCCGCATAGGAGACTGATAACGAAGGTAAAAGCCCATGGGATCCAAGGCAATTTGGCAAATTGGATCCAGAATTGGCTGAGTGTGGCAGGAAGCAGAGGGTGATGGTCGAGGGGTGTTTTTGTGACTGGATGCCTGTGTCCAGTGGGGTTCCACAGGGATCGGTGTTGGGTCCCTTGCTGTTTGTGGCATATATAAACAATTTAGACTTGAATGTAGGAGGGTTGATCAGTAAGTTCGTGGATGACACAAAAATTGGTGGGTTGGCAAATCTGGAGGAGGATAGCCTTAGATTACAGGAAGATATAGATGGGCTGGTCAGATGGGCTGATCAGTGGCAAATGGAATTTAATCTGGATAAGTGTGAGGTGATGCACTTGGGCATGACAAACAAGGCACAGGATTAATGAATGGTAGGACCCTGGGAAGTACCGAGGATCAGAGGGACCTTGATATGTATGTCCACCAGTCCCTTAAGGTAGTGGGACAGGTAGATAAGGTGGTTAAGAAGGCATATGGGACACTTGCCTTTATTAGCCGAGGCATAGAATATAAGAGCAGGCAGGTTATGCTGGAACTGTATAAAACGCTGGTTAGGCCACAGTTAGAGTATTGCGTGCAGTTCTAGAATCCGCATTATAGGAAGGATGTGATTGCACTAGAGAGAGTGCAGAAGAGATTTACCAGGATGTTGCCTGGGCTGGAGAGTTTTAGTTGAGGAGAGATTGGATAGGCTGGGGTTATTTTGCTTGGAGCAGAGGGGATTGAGGTGTATAAAATTGAGGGGCATAGATAGGGTAGACAGGAAGGAACTTTTCCCCTTGGTGGAGGGATCAATAACCAGGGGGCATAGATTTAAGGTAAGGGGCAGGAGGTTTAGAGGCGACGTGAGGAAGAATTTTTTCACCCAGAGGGTGGTGGGAATCTGGAACTCGCTGCCTGAAAGGGTGGTAGAGGCAGAAACCCTCATAACATTTAAGTATTTGGATGTACACTTTTGATGCCATAGCATACAAGGCTATGGGCCTAGTGCTGGAAAATGGGATTAGAATAGTTGGGTACTTGTTTGACCGTCGCAGACTTGATGGGCCGAAGAGCCTTTTTCTGTGCTGTATACCTCTATGACAAGAGCTTTGTTTAAGTTTCAGATTCTTGTTTGTGCTTGGAGCATGTTGCTTCCAGACTTGGCATGGAATTCAATTGTATTGCGATCACTAGTTCGCAGCGGATCTCTTACAATGAGATTACTAATTAACCCTGCCTCATTACACAACACTAGATCTAAAATAGCTTTATTCCTAGTTGGTTCCACAATGTATTACTCCAGGAAACTCTGAAAAACATTCTACAAACTTATCTTTTGCTCCTATTACATTGCCTTTGTTATATGTGCCAATAATGTCTTGTTTAATGCTCTGTTCAACAGAATAACTACAGTAGGGGGCCTATAAACTACTCCAGTGTCTTCTGACTTTTTTGCTATTCCTAATCTCCATCCATGTTGGTTTCATTTCATGATCTTTTGAGCCAAGAACCTCCCTTGTTAATGTCCTTATGGCACCCTTTACTATCAGGCTACTCCTCCTTCGCCATCCTGTCTATTTGAAATATTGGGCCATAACCTCTGAGCTCCCCAGCATTGGATTTGGGGGTTTTCCCAAAGATATGCTGAGGAACTCCTCTCGCAACTTCAAAGATAAGGGTTTGCATGGCATTTGCCCAGAAGTGCAAACTTTTTCTGGGCAATTGTCTTGATCTGGGAACGATCTGAAGATGTGATTTTTAAATCACAACCTTTGGATGGTTCTGGCTGTGTTACACAAATAACCACCCTGAAAAAGTTAAAACAATTGAAACCTCTTCTAACTTCTGGGTAACTATATTGTAAAGACATAAACCAGCTCCCCCATAGTGCTCTCCCATACCCTTGACCCCCAGGGGGCTCTCCCCACACCCCCGACTCCCCATGGGATCCTTGACTCAACCAGACTGGACTGACCCCAGTCCAATCCCCAAACCCTTGGCTTCCCATGGGATCCCCTGACCCAACCAGGCTGGACTGACCCCAACCCAACTTCCCCACCTGGACCACGATAACTGGATCCTTCCCCTGCCACTCCAATGTGTGTGTCCAGCTGCAAGGACATCCTCTTAACCCTGGCACTGGGAAGGTAACACAACCTTTAGAGATTTTTAAATTCTAGAAGTTGCTTGACTGGGAGCCCATGTAGGTTGGCGAGTGCCATGGTGATTGGGGAATGGGACTTGGGGTGTAAGTTCGCTGCTTTGGGATATGAGAAAAAATTTTAACAGAAAAGGCACAGCCTTTTAATAGTAGTTGCAAAGATAATTTATGATCGAGATAGCAGTAAAGAAAGCAACAGAAGCAAAGAATATTGCCTAATCTATGGCACGAAAGAACTAAAAATATATCGTATGACATTGTTGCCTGTGAAGTACAATTATATTGATCAAAGATGTAAAATTTAAATATTTCACCCAAACTCGTGATCTTATTACAGCTAGTGTTGTTGTCTTATTTTGAGATTCTGCACTCCATGTACTGATAGTGCCACGTCATAAATCTGTCAGAAGTTTGAGATGCCAAGGCTTTGTTGCTGAGATGTTTGACTTATTCTTTCTCGGAGCTGAATTAACACTGATGGAACCTGTCATTGAAACTGAGGTTAAGAACATTTCCACTGATGAGCTGAGATGGAGTACAACACAAAGATCTTTCAATTTTGAATATGGAAGTTTGCCTTGCCCTGACCCCAAAAAGATGTTTGTGTGGAATGTGCAAATGTTTCTGGTCTAGAAAATAGAGCAATGAAAAACAACACCAGTGTGAGCAAGTGACAGTCTCAGACCGCAGAGCTCCAACGCACCCTCAACCTGCCCCCAGTCCTCAGATGAAGGAAGAGAAAGAGGCAGTCAAGACAGGAATTAAGCCCTCACCTGCACCCAGCCCCACACTACCTTGAAGCAATCCGCTTGGCCTCAGTACCGTGATGAATCTATTGGCCTGCTTCCCACAACCTCGCTCCACCTCACCGCCACGCTCCCTCCCCCACAACCGGCCCATGTTTCAGTAAATTTTGTACCAGAAAGTTGGGGTGATGAGTTTTGGGCTTGTTTTCAGACAGCACTATGCCCCAGGAACAGGGTTGCTCTTGACTCTGTCCCAGGGAGGGAGATCCTGAGCTGTCTCACGTAACCTGTTGTGTACATTGGACACTGTTGCTGTTGTTGGAGGCAGGGAGCCTGAGCTCATTTTTACATTCTGGCATAGACTAATGAGGTTTCCAGGAAACTTTGACATAACTTAAAATCAACAAAATTGGGTGGAATTTCAGATGCAAACACTGGGCTGCACTGCTACAGGAAATGCGACCCTGCAATGTGTTTACTTCCTGTTTAAGTTACAAAGCCTGTTTTCATGTCAGGGCTATTGTTCAGGTGTTAATTTTCCTGAAGCTGTTAGCCAGCTTTTGCTGGTTTTGTAGATTGATTTACAAGGTTATGAAATCAGTATCATGTGATAATTCTGTGCAGAATGGAGGGAGTAGTTATCTTCCAAGAATTTGGGTTAATATGGCATAAAAATGTTCAGAAATATACACTGGTATCGTCTTAATGAATTCCTCATATACAAGTATCCTTTTTTAAGTACTGAAATTGGCGTTGGTCTTTAAAATATGCAGATCTTTTGTTTCACTAGGTAAAGGAGAATTATTGTGGGGATAAATGCACCAATTACTAAGAATTATCATAGAAATGTCCAAAAAGGCTCTGCTTGAATTAGGGCTTAGGTTTTCTGTGAGAAATAGGCAGCATAGTTCTGGTTCCATTCTTACCCATCTAATGGGGACCTTCCATTGTCTCTAAATTGTCAGATGACTTGCCTGACATTGAATACTGAATGAGCAGAAATTTTTTCCAGTGAATTATTGGGAATACTGAAACAATTGTTTTTGGCCCCTACCACAAACTCTGTTCCCTTGCCACTTACTCCATCCCTCTTCCTGGCAATTGTCTGATACTGAACCCAGACGCTTCATAACCTTGGTGTCATGTTGAGATGAGCTTTCAATCACTAGCCTGTGCTGTTACTGAGGCTGCCCAACTTCGCCCATCTCTGCTCTTCTGCTGCTGAAACCTTCATCATCTATGCTTTTGCTACCTCCAGATTTGACCATTCCATCTCCCCGTCCGGCCTCCCATGTTCTACCTCACTAAACTTGAGGTCACCGAAAGCTCTGTTGCCTTTGACTTAACTTGCAACAAATTACTTTTACCCATCTCCCCTGTGCTCGCTGACCTACACAGGCTCCTGTTGAGTGTTCTGCACTTTTAAAATTCTCATCCTTGCTTTCAAATCCCTCCAGGGCCTGGCCCCTCCCTATCTCTAATCTCCTCCAGCCCTACAACCATCTGAGATATCTTCACTCTTTATAATTCTGGTCTCTTACACATCCCTGATTTTAATTGCTCCACTATTGTGGTCGCACTTTCAGCTGCCAAGGCACTAAGCTCGGGAATTCTCATCATTAATCTCTCCATCTCTTAGCCTCAAGATCCCCCTTTAAGATACTCAGTGAAACCCATGTCTTTGACTAAGCTTTTGGTCATCTTCCTGAATATGTTGCCTGGTGTTGTATTTTGTTTTATAATGCTCCTGTGAAGCGCCTCTGTTAAGATAGAGGTGCCATACAAATGCAAGTTGCTTTTATAAAATATTCCTACCTAGAAACTTTCACAGCATCCTAGAAACTCATGGCATGGAAGGAAGCCAGTTGGCTCGTTATGCTGTGCTGGCTCTTTGAAAAAGCAGTCATGCTTGATCAGCATTCCTGCTATTCCTTTTTAACCCTGTAAATTCTTCATCTTCAAATACTTGTCTAATTCCCTTTAAAAATTATTTATGGAATCAGCTTTTATCACTTTTTTAGATAGAGCATTCCAGATAACTGAGTGAAAAAAATTTCTCTTCAATTCCCCTTTAGATCATTTGCCAATTTTTGCCACTCATCAGAGGGAATAATAATATTTCTCTAACAAATGCCCCTATCATCTTGATTACCTCTTGACTTTCTCTGTTGTAATGAAATTACTCCTAACGTTTTTAACCTCTCCTCATAACTGAAGTCCCTAATATTTGGTAACATGTTGGTAAAACTCCTGTAAACCTCTCTAAGGCCTTTGCATCTTTCCTGAAATGTGGTGTCCAGCATTGTCCACAATATTCTAGCTGAGGCCTAACCAGTGATTATAAAATTCTAGACTCTTTTACCTGAATATTGTAACCAGAGGGCATCTATCAGGGGTAGAAAAGTACGGGAGTTGGAGGTTTTCAATGTTTGAGGCAAAGGGGGCAGAGATGTACCCAGTTCCTGTATCCATTTCCTGTTATTATGGGTCCAGAGGGCACCCAGAGGCAACTAACTAGCATTGGGCCTTAGGCTGGGACCTGGGAGCCTGAGGGAGCTGGATGACAAAGGTCACAAATGTAAATTTTGGTATTTCTTTCTCTCCTTAGTAAAATAGAAACCTTGTGGTCTCCAGGTCAGCAGTCAGGCCTGAAGCTGTGGTCACCTTTTGCCCTGCATTTTCTTTCTTTTAATTCATTCATGGGATGTGAATGTTGCTGGCAAGGCAACTTCCTGATTTTCACATTTTACTACACATGTGCTACAAAATTTAGTCCATAATCAGACTGTGCTGATAGACTCCCCATTATTCTCAACACAAAATCAAGGCCATTGAATTAATCACTGAAGAATGGCTGAATGGCCAGGAATGGCTGCAACATCATCTTTAACTAACAAGAATATGGTTTCATGACATAAGGCCATATTTCCTTGGGAACTGCATGAGCAAATTGAAGATTTTTTTTTTCTCTGGACAAGAACTCATTTCAAAAAAGATAATGGGGCCAAATTTCCTCCTCACCCCCTTCCCTGGTATCTGTTACTGGCTGACGTGGTTCACAAGAATGGTTCCAGGGATGGGAAACTTCAGCTATGCGGATAGATTGGAGAGGTTGGGACTGTTCTCCTTGGAGAGAAGAAGGCTAAGAGGAGATTTGATAGAGCTGCTCAAAATCATGAGGGGTCTGGACAGAGTAGATAGGGCTTAGCTGTTTCTGCTCGTAAAAGGATCAAGAACGAAAAGGCATGGATTTAAAGTGATTTACAAAAGAAACAAATGTGATGTGAGAAAAAAACTTTATTACACAACGAGTGGTTCGGGTCTGGAATGCACAACCTGGAAGTGTGGTGGAGGCATGTTCGATCGAGGCATTCAAGATGGTACTGGATGATTATTTGAATAGAAACAATGTGCAGGGGTATGGGGTAAAGGCAGGGCAATGGCATTAGGTCATAATGCTCATTTGGTGAGCCGGAGCAGACACGATGGGCCAAATGGCCTCCTGTGCCATTAAAATTCTGATTCTGTGATCTACAGTGTGATACCCGATCAGGTCAAGTTAAAAAGTGGTAAACTGGGCATTAACAAACCTGGCAGAGTCTTGTGTGAGGAACACCTCAGATGCTGAAGCAGCTCCTGTCTAAATGCAGCAAGCCCCAGACAACATTCAGTCTTGGGCTGATAAGTGGCATATATCAGCTGCACCATACAAGTGCCAGGTAATGTTCTCCAACAAGAGTGCATCTAATCATTTCCCTTTGACATTCAATGACATTACCATCACTGATATTCCCATCATCAATATCCTGGGTTTTACCATTGACCAGAAACTTAACTGGATCAGCCATATAAATACTGCTACAAGAGCAGGTCAGAAGCTGGGAATTCTGCGGCAAGTAACTCACCTCCAGACTCCATAAGGTCTCCATCACTTACAAGCACAAGTCAGGAGAGTGATGGAATGCTATTCTCTTGCCTGGATGAGTAGAGCTCCAACAACACTCGAAGCTCATTGCCATCTAGGACAAAGCAGTAAGCTTGATCAGTGCCCATCTCTTGCTGTCCGATTTGTCCTGCTTTTCCACACCCTATTCTATACTGGCATCTCATTGATTTACTTGGCATTCAAATAAATTTTACACTGTTGTGAGTTTATAGTACTTAGCCACTAGATACCTACTAAACACATCAGTTGAAGTTCCAGCTTGTCCATTCAAGTGTAAATGAATTTTTAATGGTATGATAAGTCCTCCTTGATACTGAAATTTGGCATTTTATGTGCGGAGCCTTATTCCTTCAGATTTTAATTATTGTCGGAGGTTTAAATCATTAAAATACAAAAAAATTGTATTTTACTTTTTATTTGTCTCTTTTTTTTTTCCTCTCCCTCTCTATCCCCCTCTCTCTTTTGCTTTGTGTACACGATTTTACATTAAATATTCATACCTGCACTTTCCTGGTTTAAACTATGCTTGTTTTGTCCATCGTCCTGATTGGTTGAGGAGCTGTTGTTTGCCATGTTTACACAGACCCCAGTTCCCCTGCAGAAGATGTCATACCCCATTTTGGGGACCTGATCACTAAATTACCTCTCAAAAGCTGACGAGAAACCTGGACAGGTGTAATGAACGTGAGCACCTGTTTGTTACTAACTGTAAAATCCCAGCCATTGTTGGAATAATCACTAGCAGTCAACCTAGAATGAGGTCTAACATGAAAGTACAAAATATTCGTATGCATTATACCAGTGCTTCTCAAATGTTTTCTCACTGTGACCCCGTTTTAATGCTTGAAAATTGGTGCAACCTCAAAGTGAGAGCAGGATGGGGGGTGGGGGGGGGAAGAGTTGTTGTTCAGGATGGGGATGTTGGGGCTGGGTGCAATGGTTTTGTCCACAACTGTTTTGAAGACACTGGGGCCTCGGAGCTGGAATCATGTGCATCTGTGCAATGGAGGCTTGGCGCCAACCCCAGGTCTATCCCTGCCAAAGTCTCCACTCGACAGTTGCCATTGCTGCCTCAGCTCACAACCCCGAATGATCATCCCGTGACCCCAATGGGCGCCACAACCAATGGTTTGGGAACTTCTGCCTTTTATTGTGTTCAAGCTATGTGATTTTTGAGTTTTAGTGAGGATTTGTAAGACGTGGGAATTGGGCACATCTTCTGACTGGCTCTAAGATTTGAGCCGAGCTCTGTTACAGGAAGTGGGTTACCACAATCAGATTTTATCTTTGGTCAGATAAATATTTAATGGTTCACTCATTAAAAACTGATGAAGAAAATAAACGTCACATTGTAAAATGTGGTACTGTAAAGCTTACTAATTCTTGCTAAATCTCCTGTTTTTCTTCCATCACTGTTTAGTTTTGTGGCTGTATGTGTAATTGACTAATTTGAACTTTTCTTTTCAAGAGACCTTCTGGTGCCTTTGAATGAACATAGGATATAATACATCCTGTCTATTCCCAGTGACCTATGTGTGACCTGATTTTTCCTCCTTTTGTTTTGCAGAAATGACTCGTATTGTGCAGTTGGACCTGGATTTGAAATACATGTCTAACATCAGGAGCCTGTTTGGGGAGTTTGAGAAATTCCAGCCAGGAGCTGTAATAGGGATCGCCAGAGAAATGCAGCCTGTTTACAGGTATTGAAATTGCTGCCATGTCCTTAAAAGCCTGGCTAGAAATTAAAATGAAGGTTTCAGACCCAAGAACTGATTGCTATGTATGATCTGTGGCATGGCCCTGACTGCCATTTTCAGTTTTATCTCTGACAACAAGCTTAGTTCTAAATGTGCCTCAAATGCTTTATGACTTGGGAGACGTGATTTCGCCACAAGGAGCCATGATTAGGGCTGTCATTTTCGATATTTCTTTCCAAACTAGGTTTGGCAACAATTTTATTATACTGACATTTGCTCGCTATCATTTTAATAGCTCAATATATTTTCATATATAATCGCACAAAGAATGAGCCAATTAGAAAGCAAAATTATAGCTTGAAAATTGTTATTAAAAATTATAGTTATTCAGTCACCGGTAATGAGTTATTGGAAACACCTCTGAACAAGGGCAATTAGGGATGGGTAATAAACGCTGGCCTAGCCAGCAATGCCCACATCCCGTAAATTAAAAAAAAACCTAAAGTTGTTTACCTTTTATTTGATGGTAATGTCTGTAGAAAAAAATGGATTAATAACTTAAGAATTAAATTAAGATATCAGCTGTACTTAAAGATATTGCGTGTGCATCTCAGTACTGTGGCAGCCAGTTTTTCAACTCCGAATGCTGTTTTGCTTCCAAAATGGGGCCCCCAGTGCATACCCACACTCTGGTGCTGGCTGCCCCAGGTGTCATTTTGCTGACAGCATTGGTGCGCACCGAGGGAGCGTCCACTAGAAGTATGCAGAGGAGGCAGATCATGACCTCAATCAGCATGTGATACTAATTTGACACCGAGAGCTCAGCACACCAACTGTGCCCTCACTTAACCGTGCAAAGCTGATCAGGAAGCACCAGAAAGGACCCCACCCGACCAATGCTAAATTTAAAGGGATTATTAACCGGTTACAGGTTGGTTGCTGATTGATATCTGTTGGCTCTTGCTGCAATTGTAGAAGAGTTTGGCACTTTCTAGAGTTCTTAAGTTTCTAGAATACAGGGAATGGTGTGGCTTCCGCTAAAGGACTTTGAACAGAATCCTTAGAAGTCAGACAAACTACTTGGCCCCAAACATGACTTTGCATCCCTCTTGGATAGAAGCATGATGGGGAGAATGATCAATGGTGATACAAAGCAGGGTAAGCTGTTGGAAGAGGGAGGAGGAGGGGAAAGAAGGGCTCTCAGCAAGAGGTTGTATCTGATCATGCTGTTCAGGGAATAATTCTACTTCAACTCTGAGGAACTGTGTCAGACATCTCTCCTTCACTGAGGACATCCTCATTAAATTCTGCAACCTGCTAAAGGCACAACTACGGCCTTAGAGCAGGTTGAGAATGGCATTGCCAATGGTTGTGAAGGTGACCAAGGCCATGAACTTTTACGTGTCTAGTTCTCTCCAGGCTAGAGCAGACATTATTTGCAACATTTCAACTATTTGCCATCCACTTTTGCATAAGGGAGGCCACTGAGACTCCTTATTCAAGAGAGCTAAATACATTTCATTCTGTTGCAGAGAGAAACAGGCAGAGTGAGCACACGGCTTTGCAAGGATTGTAGATTTTCCCATGGGGCAGTGTGTCATTGACTGCACGCAGGTCATTTTCTGAGCGCTGCATGTCAATGCTAAGATAACAACTGATGACACTAAATATGCCACAGGTGTGTGACATACAAACTAGGAGCAGGAGCAGGCTACTCAGCCCATCGAGCCTGCTCCGCCAGTCAATAAGATCATGGATAATCTGTTTGTTTTGAATTCAACATTCCCATCTACCCCGATAACCTTAGATTCTTGATAGGTAAGGGAATCAAGCTACCTCCACCTTAAAAATATTCAATGACCCCAGCTCCACAGCCTTCTGAGGCAGTGTTCAAAAGTTGCACAACCCTCAGAAAAAATTTCTCCTTATTTCTGTCCTAAAAGGGAAACTCCTAATTTTAAAACAGTGCCACCCCAACCCCCCCACCCAGTTCTGAACTCGTGCACAAGAAGAAACACCCTTTCCATATCCACCTTGTCAAGACCATTCTGGATCTTGTATACTTGTCACCCCTCACTCTTCTAAACTCCAGTGAAACAAGCCAAGTCTGTTTAACCTTTCCTCATAAGACAGCCTGCTCTTTCCAGGTACCAATCTAGTAAACCTCCTCTGAACCACTTCCAATGCATTTACATCCTTCCTTAAATAAGGAGAACAAAACTCTGCACACTATTCGAGGTGCGGTCTCACCAATGCCCTGTATAACTGAACCTTAACATCCTTACTTTTATGTTCAATTCCTCTCGTAATAACGGATAGCATTCCATTAGCCTGCTTAATTACTTGCTGCACCTGCATACTAACTTTTTGTTACTCATGTACTGGAATACATAGATCCCTCTGCACCTCAGAATTATGCAACCGTCCTCCACTTAAGTAATACTCTGCTTTTTTGTTCTTCCTGCCAAAGTGAACACTTCACATTTTCCCACGTTATATTCCATCTGCCAGATTTTTGCCCACTCGTTCAACCTATCTATATCCTTCTGCAACCTCCTTGTGTCCTCTTCACAACCTACTTTCCTACCTATCTTTGTATCATCTGCAAATTTAGCTACAATGTCTTCACTCCCCTCATCTAAGTCATTGATATAAATTGTAAAAAGTTGAGGCCCCAACACAGACCCCTGTGGGACTCCACTTGTCACATCCTGCCAATCAGAAAAAGACCCATTTATACATACTCCGTTTTCTACCAGCCAGCCAATCTTCTATCCATGCTAATATGCTACCCCCTACACCATGAGCTTTTATTTTCTGCCATAACCTTCGATGTGCCTTCAAATGCCTTCTGGAAACCCTAGTACAGCATGTTTACAGGCTCCCCTTTATCTGCAGCACATGTTACACCTTCAAGTAACTCTTAAATTGGTTAAACATTTTTTTTTATTCATTCATAGGATGTAGGTGTCATTGGCAGGGCCAGCATTTATTGTCCATCTCTAATTGCCCTTTACAAGGTGGTGGTGTGCTGCCGCCTTGAACCGCTGCAGTCCATATGGTGTAGGTACACCCACAGTGCTGTTAGGGAGGGGGTTCCCGAATTTTGACTCAGCAACAGTGAAGGAATGGCAATATATTTCCAAGTCAGGATGGTGACTGGCTTGGAAGGGAGCTTCTAGATGGTGCTGTTCCCACGTGTCTGCTGCCCTTGTTCTTCTGGATGGTAGTGGTCATGGGTTTGGAAGGTGCTGTTTTAGGAGGGTGGTGAATTCCTGGCAGTGCATCTTGTAGATGGTACAAACTGCTGCTACTGTGCATCGGTGGTGAAGGGTTTGTTTGTGGATGGAGTGCCAATCAAGCGGGCTGCTTTGTCCTGGATGCTATCAAGCTCCTTGAGTGTTGTTGGAGCTGCACTCATCCAGGCACGATAATTTCCCTTTCACAGCCATGCTGACTCTTCCCGATTTGCCTTGAGTTTCTCTAAGTGGCCAGCCATAACCATCTTGATGATCAATTCTAACATCTTCCCCACAGACATCAATTTAACCAGCCTGTAGTTTCCTGTTTTCTGCCTGCCTCTCTTGTGTTTGCTACTTTCCAGTCTGATGGAACCCTTTCAGAACCTAGGGAAGTTTGGAAAATGAACATCAATGCATCTACTACCTCCATTAGCCACCTCTTTTAAGACCCTCGGATGAAGTCCATCTTGACCTGGAGACTTGTCAGCCTGCAGCTCTTTCAGCTTGCTCAGTACTGCTTCTCTAGTGATTGTGACCACGACAACTGGACCCTCTCCCTCCCACTGCAAATCCCTCTCCAGCCCTGAGCTGATATCCCGAACGCTATCACCGGGCAGGCAACTGAGCCGTCTGGACTCTCGCTCTTTGCTCCAGAGAACAGTGTCAATACCCCTCACTATACTATCCCCTACTACCACTACATTCCTGTTTGCTCTGCCCACTTGAACGGCTTCCTGTACCGTGGTACCATGGCCAGCCTGCTCATCCACCTTTCAGATCTTGCTTTCCCCCACACAGGTTGAGAGAACCTCAAACCTGTTGGACAATTGCAAAATCTGAGGTTCCTTCACTACTGTCTGCTCAGTCCCTTTAACTGCCTCAATAATGGTTATATCCTCCTGTCCCTCACTGCTTACCAAAACAGATGACCCCATTCTAAGAGGGATGACCACCTTCTGGAACAAAGTGTCCAACTATTTCTCCCCCTCCCTGATGTTGCGCAGTGTCTGCAGTTCGGCTTCCAGATCAATAAACCTGATCCAGAATTCAATTAATGCTGAAACAGGCACAATGCGTGTAGGTGTTCTTTCTGTCTGTAAAGAACAGGGCCCTGTGTACTAATATATGTAGCTTCCAGTACACGGAAATGTGCCACACTGTGAGCCTGACTGACAATCTTAAATTGGTTGTCAGCGTAATTCTTAGCACATTGTGGATTATTTGTTAAATGTTGTCCAATCGTGGAATCACATCTAATGTTGGACACTTTTGAGTATTGTAAAAACAGGCTGGTTGGGTATGGTCTGTATCTTGCCTGTTGCGAACAACAGAAGGGACATGCTGTTTGATACGATCCGTTGTGGCTGTTTCAGCTAAACAAAATAAGTGACAGCCATTTGCTGGTTCATTCCCCAGGGGAATGTTTTGATCAATCAGTCAAGTTGCCTTGTTTAAATTTCAAACAATACTGGGCAGTTAACTGTCAGTCAGCATCAACTGGTGCATTCTCCATGGCAACCCCTCTACCAATCAGAGTCCACTTGCCAACCAAGCAGCACACTCTTCTCATGCTGTATAAATTTGTTGTTTTCCAGGAAAATAATCTAGCACAATGTCTAAGTATGCTTGGAATTGAAAACCAAGTTCTATATTCGATTTGACGATTAAAATAGCTGCTTCCAAATTTAAATCAGAAAATAAAGTGTCAGCTTCTCTGAAAGGGAATGGTATCTGTGTGATAATGTGCCCATGATGAAGGAACAAGGACATACAAGCAACTACTTTGCATTCAGGTGTTTAGATTAAATTTCAATCATACAGATATGGATTAAGTTGGAAGTTTCAGTCGGGTGTATATATAAAGAAAGACTTACATTTATATAACATATTTTATAACATCAGAACGCCCCAAAATGCTTTATGGCCCATGAAGTACTTTTCAACTGTAAGTCGCAGCTCTATGGTAAAAAAAATACAGCAGCCAATTTGTGCACAAAGTTCCCACAAACAACTGATAATGACCAAGTATTCTGTTTTGTGACACTGGTTGAGGGATAACTCCCCTATTCTTCTCTGAGATAGTGCCGTGAGACCTGGAAGGGCAGAAGGGGTCTCCGTTTAACACTTCATCTGAAATACAGCACCTCTGACAGTGCAGCATTCCCTCAGTACTACATTAGACTGTTAGTGTTGTAGGGTGGCCGAGTTGCAGTATTAATGATAGAGTCGATCTGCAGACACTTCTTGGGTGGTAACATTAAGTTCATTTACAATATGCTCAGCAGCAACTATACATGTGCTTTCGATTCCAACTCTATCTCTACACAGACTTCTGCGGTAGCCCACTGTATTCTCCTATTCGTTACTATAGATCAGATTAAGTATTATTCTTAAAGGTACATTGCACACTAAATAAAACCATAATTACTACCTGTTAAGATTCTTTCAGAACTATTATTGAATTAGGTTCCACAATATAGTGCTCAATATTTAAAAGTTGGAATATTCCAGCAGTGCAAGTAACATAATCAATGTGTGATGATGGACTGGCAGTAGACTAATCTGACTTTATTGGGTGACTTGAAGCCAAGAACAAAATATTTTGCCTAAAGCAGGAAAAGCAATTTATTTTCTAACATGCAAATTAGGACTGAGAATTGTTCAAAATGTGACTGATTTATGGCCTTGATATTTTCTCCCTTACGATGGGCAGGAGCTGGGTTGGAGAGAGTGGGGGAGGTTAATAAGTGAGATCCATGAAACTTGCTCCCAATGTACTGAACATGTGGCTACAGCCGTTTTTACATGGCAGAAATCGAAGCATCTGAGTGTCCCATCAGCGAACAATTATGAACATTTAAATCAGGCTCCAACAGTGCAATTGGAGGCTTGATTTGAAATTAATCAATGCTGCAAGTGTTTTCAAGGTGGTCTGGAAACTCGCCAGTGAAAGGGAAGTGAGATTGCCAGATCCCCAAAGTAAGTCACTATTTCAGCACTCCTTGTGGTCCAGGAGGAGCAGGAATATTCTCTCACGGACCTGCAAGGAAACCTTCAGCCTCCCCTAACCCCCATCTCCAATCACCCCACTCATTTCCTCCAGATTTCTTCCTGATTACCTTTCTTACAGTGCCAGCCTTCCCCTTGGCCTCAGGATTATCAACCATCTCCCTCTGCGATTGCTGATCCTATCACCCCCCCCACCCCATCTCCCCCGGCACAAATGCTGAGGGCTATGTCCATGGGCCTCCAGCTGCGACCTCCTGCCACTAGTGTTTCCTCACACCCGCCAGCCAGGCTCTCCATTTGTCTGAGGCCTGTGAGGAAGTCTTAGCTACAATATGTTCATCTTCACATCTCCGGCTGTTTTCGACCCCCCCCCCCCCTCCCCCCGCATTCTAATTAATTCCACTCCACTGCTCTTTCTCCGTTGCTCTGCACAATTTTCCTCTTCAAGTATGTATCTAATTCCCTTTCAAAAGTTATGATTGAACCTATTTCCACCGCCCTTTCAGGCAGTGCATTCCAGATAATGACAACTGGCTATGTAAAAATAATTCTCCTCATCTGCCTTCATCTTGATGTTGATAATGATGGTGGTAGGAGGGCGGGAAAGGGAAGATAAAAGAAACTAAAGTGAATCTTTGGGCTAAAAGCCAGCACTTGTTTTGGATAAGTGAGGGGGTGTTCTCAGAAAAGGTTTCTTGTGTGAGTATAAAATATTGTTTTCATATATGTTAAAATTTAGAAATGCCATTACTTAATGTAATAATTTATATAACCAGCCTTTCACAAGCCCACAGCAAATGTGGCAGAAATTGCCAAAAACGTAGTATCAGCTATTCTGTAGGAAAGGTGACTTTGTAATACTGGGCATATGATGAAATATAAAGTTCAAAATCTGCAGTGTAGTGTATAAAGGAGCACTAAAAAGGTGTCCTGAATAAATTGTACTTGGTTGACATGGTGTGTGACTGAGTCAGGTGAAAGAAAACTGAATGAAATACAGAGAATAGAAAGTAACGAGCAGTAATGCAGAATTCTGCAAAATGAATGAAAAGTAAGACGATTACTGGAGTGAAGCATTAGCTGCTGAGCTAACAAATTGCTTAGTCACCATGATTAACGTAATATCTTCCTTTACTTTCTCACTGTCTCACTTTAATTACCTGCATTGCTTTAAACATACTATTTTATCAAGCTTAGTATCATTGGCACCTGCTTCAATCGTTAAGAAAATAATTGTCTGTGAAACACCTATAAAAGTTGACAAGTGTTCTAAGTATGAATTATTTGAAGAAAGATGGTATCAAATATACTGGTAGATTTTGGCTACAGTTAAATGTAAATGAGCTTCGTGGACTTTGTTTTGCTGGTTTTGATTTAATACACTACTTTAACTTTAAAGATTTCCCACATCTAGGGACACATGAGGCAGACAAAGCACTTGCTTATGTCTGTTTTCCGTAGTTTCTTTTGCTGGAACAAATTGCTAGCCTGAAGCCAAGGGCTGTAGCTTGAGTGGTGCCACTCTGCATCAAGCATAGTTGACCAGGAGTCTCTCCCGCTCTTATTGTATGCCATTAGCGTGTGTTGGAAGGATTTGCACCCGTGACATAGAGTCATAGAGGTCCACAGCACAGAAAAAGACCCTGTGGCCCATCGAACCTGTCCCGGTCAAACAAGTACCTAACTATTCTAAACAAAAACAAAAATACCTGGAAAAATTCAGCAGCTCTGGCAGCATCTGTGGAGAGGAGCACAGTTAATGTTTCGAGTCCGAATGACCCTTCAACAGAACTAAGTAAAAATAGAAGAGAGGTGAAATATAAGCTGGTTTAAGGGGGGGTGGAGCTGGATAGAGGGCCAGTGGAGATAACCAAAAGATGTCACAGACAGAAGGACAAAGAGGTGTTGAAGGTGGTGATATCTATTCTAATCCTATTTTCCAGCACTAGGCCCTATAGCCTTGTATGCCATGGCATCGCAAGTGCACATCCAAACACTTAAATGTTATGAGGGTTTCTGACTCCACCATCCTTTCAGGCAGTGTGTTCCAGATTCCCACCACTCTCTGGGTGAAAAAATTCTTCCTCACATCCCTCCTAAACCTTCTGCCCCTTACCTTAAATCTATGCCCCCTGGTTATTGATCCCTCCACCAAGGGGAAAAGTTCCTTCCTGTCTGCACTATCTATGCCCTTCATAAAGTTATACATCTCAATCATGTCCCCCCTCAATCTTCTCTGCCCCAGGGAAAATAACCCCAGTCTATCCAATCTCTCCTCATAACTAAAACTTTCCAGCCCAGGCAACATCCTGTAAATCTCCTCTGCACTCTCTCTAGTGCAATCACGTCCTTCCTATAATGCAGAACTGCACGCAATACTCTACTTGTGGCCTAACCTGCATTTTATACTGTTCCAGCAGAACCTCCCTGCTCTTATATCCTATGCCTCGGCTAATAGAGGTAAGTATCCCATATGCCTTCTTAACCACCTTATCTACCTGTCCCGCTGCCTTAAGGGACCAGTGATCATGCACACTAAGGTCCCTCTGATTCTCGGTACTTCCCAGGGTCCTGCCATTCATCGTGTATTCCTGTGCCTTGTTTGTCCTGCGCAAGTGCATCACCTCACTTTTCCAGATTAAATTACATTTGTTACTGATCAGCCCATCTGACCAGCCCATCTATATCTTCCTGTAATCTAAGGCTATCCTCCTCCAGATTTACCACCCCACCAATTTTTGTGTCATCCACGAACTTACTGATCAACCCTCCTACATTCAAGTCTAAATTGTTTATATATACTACAAACAGCAAGGGACCCAACACTGATCCCTGTGGAACCCCACTGGACACAGGCATCCAGTCACAAAAACACTCCTCGACCATCACCCTCTGCTTCCTGCCTCTCAGCCAATTCTGGATCCAATTTGCCAAATTGCCTTGGATCCCATGGGCTCTTACCTTTGATATCAGTCTCCCATGCGGCACCTTATCAAAAGCCTTGCTGAAGTCCAAGTAGACTACGTCTAATGCATTGCCCTCATCTACACATCTGGTCACCTCTTCGAAAAATTCAATCAAATTGGTCAGACATGACTCCCCTTAACAAAACCATGCTGACTGTCCTTGATTAATCCCTGCCTCTCCAAGTGTAGATTAATTCTGTCCCTCAGAATTGCTTCCAATTGTTTCCCTACCACTGAGGTTCGACTGGCTGGCTTGTAGTTCCCTGGTTTATCCCTTCTTCCCTTCTTGAATAACGATACCAAATTGGCTGTCCTCCAGTCCTCTGGCACCTCTCCTGTGGCCAGAGAGGTATTGAAAATTATTGCCAGTGCTCCTGCTATCTCCTCCCTTGCCCCATTCAACAGCCTGGGATACATTTCATCTGGGCCTGGAGATTTATCTACTTTTAAGCCTGCCAGACCACTTAGAAGTGGTCTCTTTCCTTTCTCCTCCCTTTCTATGCTAATTTCTTTAATTATATCACAGTCCTTCTGCCTGATTTCTATACCCACGACCTCCCTCTCACTTGTGAACACCGACACAAAGTATTCATTTAGAACCCTACCTACGTCTTCCGGCTCCACACACAAATTACCACTATGGTCTTAACGGGCCCTACTCTTTCCCTAGTTATCCTCTTAATCTTAATGTATTTGTAAAATAACTTTAGATTTTCCTTTATTCCACCTGCCAATGTTTTTTCATGTCCCCTTTTTGCTCTGTTAACTTTCTTTTCATTCTATACTCCTCTAAGGCATCCGCTGTTTTGAGCCCTCAGTATCTGCCATAAGCCTCCCTTTTTCTCTTTACCCAATGCTGTATATCCCTCAACATCCATGGTTCCCTGGATTTGTTGGTCCCACCCTTTGCCTTTGCTAGAACATGTTGGCCCTGTACTCTCCCTATTTTCTTCTTGAATAAGTCCAATTGCTCTGACGCAAATTTACCTAAAAGTAGCTGCTCCTAGTCCACTGTGGCCAAATCATATTTGATCTTATTAAAATTGGCCTTCCCCCAATTTAGAACTCTGATTTCTGGCCCACCCTTGTCCTTTTCCAAAACAACCTTGAATCTAACAGAGTTATGATCACTATCTGCAAAATGCTCCCCCAACTCTACCACTTCATTTCCTAAAATTAAGTCTAGGACCGCCCCCTCTCTTGTAGGACCTTCTACGTACTGGCTTAAAAAGCTTTCCTGGGTGCATTTTCACAATTTTGCTCCCTCTAAACCTATCACACTATGACTAACCCAGTTAATGTTGGGGAAGTTGAAATCCCCCACCATTACTACCCTATTATTCTTACACTTCTCTGAAATTTGCCTACATATCTGCTCTTCTATTTCTCTCTGACTGTTTGGGGGCCTGTAGTACACTCCCAGCAATGTGATTGCTCCTTATTTTTAGGGTCTACCCATATGGCTTCATTTGAGTAGCCTTCAAAGACGTCATCCCTCCTTACTGCTGTAATTGATCCCTTGATCAATATTGCGATACCCCCTCCTCTTTTACCTCCTTCCCTGTCCCGCCTGAAGACCCTATGTCCTGGAATATTGAGCTGCCAATCCTGCCCCTCTCTCAACCATGGGAAGAATTTTGCTTTCATCGGGGGGGAGTGCAGGAGCGGGCGCAGGCGGGCGCGCCTCCGATTGCCGCCATTTTACGTGGGCGGGCCAATTAAGGCCCACCCAGCTTGATGTCTGCCAGGAAGCGCTATGTGCTCCCTGTGCGGGCGGGGGGTGATTCCCTCAGCCGAGAATGCGCTGTTTCGCGCATGTGCGCAAAAGAGCACACTCATCTCCCTGAGGCTTGGTGCTGCCTCATGGAGATCGGTGCCAAATTTAAAAATGATGAAGGGGCAAAAATAAAATTTCCCTGACATGTCCCCTCCTGTCACACTGTCACATGAGTTGGGACATGTCCATCACTTTAACGCGTGCATTTATTAAAATTTTTTAACACCATCATGAAACCTCATCCCGCCCGTGGATGAGGTTTCATGCTTTTTCTGAAGCCTGCCATCCTTAAGGTCGGTCGGGCAGGTCCATTAAATTATCTCAATTAGATTTTAAATGACCTCAATAGGCTGTTGACAGGTCGGCAGGCGCACAGCTGATTCGGCTGCGTGCCCGCTGACCTGAAAATTGAAATGACGCGGGGTGACGTTGGGATTTCCGCCCAGTGTCATTCCGCGTCGGTGAGCGGTTCCCACCCCCCGCTCGCCGCCCCAAAGATCCTGGCCCATGTTATTGCTGTCACAGAGACATCATACTTCCATGTGTTAATTTGTGCCCTCAACTCATCTGCCTTATTTGTCAGACTCCTTGCATTAAAATAAATACCATTCAACTTTGCCAAACTCCCTTGTGCCTTAACTGGCCTATAATTTCTATGCCTTCCAGACTCACTTGCCCTCTCTTCTAATTTTGGCTGTGCATCTCCCCCTGCTGAACCTCATCTCAGGATCCCGTCCTCTGCCACGTTTGTTTAAACCCTCCCCAACAGCACCAGCAAACCTCCCCGCAAGGATGTTGGTTCCATTCCAGTTCAGGTGCAACCCTTCCGCCTTGTACAGGTCCCACCGCCCCTAGAAATGGTCCCAATGTCCCAGAAACCTAAAGCCCTCCCTCCTGCACCATCTCTCTAGCTGCGCATTCACCTTGGACTAACCTCCTATTTCTGTACTCACTAGCGTGTGGCATCAGAAGTAATCCAGAGATTACTACCTTTTGAGGTTCTGTTTTTTAATCTGGTTCGGGGACAAAGACGCTTCTCACTGCACCACAAGACCTTCTATATACTACTTCATTTGGTAGATAAATATTTTAAAGCTCCCTTTTGCTCTGCGCATAAAGTCTCTGCTAATTTCAGCATGTAAATTATATAAAACACAAGACTTATCTTTCAGCTTTGCATGACTCCTGGCCTCCTAATTGCCTCCAGGCCACTGAAATTTTTCTACGTTTTAGTTTAATTGCATTAAGTTCTTTATTCAATACTTTAGGAACTCTTCTGCTTCATTACAATGAAGGCTTGCATTGCCTCATTCAGCATCTGCATACTATTGTTAAACTAATTTCATTCATGTTAATTTTTTGGTAGATTGTCAAATGCTGTTTCTCAAAGGTATAGTTACAAACTGGCTTGACGGCCTTCATGAAGTTGTTAGCAAACCCCCCTCTCTTTCCACTACTCAACTGTAATCAGTGGAAGGTTGAGTAGAAAAGAGTTTATTTAGAAATGATAACTTCAGAAGTAGCTGTTCACCAAATTTGAATCTTGGTATCACATTTTCTGATCATTCAATACAAGTATACAAATACTAAAAGTAGTGTTTCTACAAGATGCCACCTTATGCCAGACTTAAGAGGTGTAAACTGACGTAAGCCTCTATAAAAGGCCCAAAATCGAATATCCTCTAACTCGTATTGTCTTTCACTTTTCACAGGAAAAGTATAGGGGGAGTGCTTGTATTACATAGTCCTATCCATGTATATTTAACAACAAAAAAAAATCTCTCCATAGAAAGGGATATTTTTAATCCAATGAATTGTTTTTCCTGACATGGAGGCCACATTCCACACTCAGTTGGTGTCACCACAGCAGGGCAAACCACATCTTTTTAAAAAATTTATTCATTCATGGGATGTAGACATCGCTGGCTAGGCCAGCATTTATTTGCCCATCCCTAATTGCCTTTGAGAAGGTGGTACTGAGCCGCTGCCTTGAACTGCTGCAGTCCATGTGGTGTATGTACACCCACAGTGCTGTTAGGAAAGGAGTTCCAGGATTTTAACCCAGCGACAGTGAACAACAATATAGTTCCAAGTCAGGATGGTGTGTGGCTTGGAAAGGAACTTCAGGTGGTGATGTTCCCATGCATCTGCTGTCCTTGTCTTTCTAGGTGTTAAAAGTTGCAGGTTTGGAAGGTGCTGTCCCAAGGAACCTTGGTGAGTTGCTGAAGTGCATCTTGTAGATGGTACATACTGTTGCTACTGTGCGCCGGTGGTGGATGGGGCATCAGTCAAATGGGTTGCTTTATCTTGGATGGTGTTGAGGTTGTTGGAGCTGCACTCATCCAGGCAAGTGGAGGGTATTCCATCACACTTCTGACTTGTGCCTTGTAGTGGTCAGGAACTGAATTACTCATCACAGAGTTCCTAGTCTCTGACGACTACCAACCCCCCCTCCACCTGCCAGATGTTAGGAAGGAGGAAGTTGCAGGGTCAACAGCACTGGGTGTGCCATTGCCATTTCCAGTGCCTAGGTCAATTCCAGGTGGTCTGTCTGGTTTGATTTCTTTGTGACTTTGTAGCAGATACAATTGAGTCACATTTAAATCAGTCCGGGTAATCTGTCAGGACAGCAGTGACATTAATGAGCCAGATGGATTTTTATGATGATTGATAGCTTCACAGTCACCATTACTGAGACTAGCTTTTTTTTTAAATTCCAGATTTTATTAATTGAATTTAAGTTCCACCAGCTGCTGTGGTGGGATTTGAGTCCCAGTCCCCAGAGCATCATCTCTGGATTATTAATCTAGTGATATTACCACTACGCCAGTGCCTCCTTCTGGATCTATCCTTGATTATCTCTATGGCTGAATACAGAGTGGCCGTTTCAGATCAAATCAAATTGGGAAACGTTATTTTGGGGTAGTATGTCCAAATGGTCCTAACATATCCCAAACAAAAATAAAATTATTTTTATTTTTATTTTTGTTTTGGATTTCCAGCATCTGCAGTTTTTTGCTTTTAACTAACACATCCCACCTTGGCTGCCTCTGGGCCAGCCTCCAAGTCATGTGAAGTATGGACTTCCACACTGGTGCCTGGAGCTGCTCAAAGACAAATGGACAGTGCCTGTAATTCACCCTAACCCACTGAGATGGAATGATCCAAAATGTGGGTTCCCACCTGAGAAAGGATGATTGATTAAACTGAAGAAGCTTCTCCTTTAAACATACTTATTCAGCAACAAAATTGATGAATCGCTTCTCTTCTTTCCCTCCACACTCCCTCCCCCCCACCCCCATTCAGCATTCCCTTCTTCACTGACCCCAGCAGTATGGTTCAGTCTTATTGACCACACACACTCTCTAGTACTTGAGCCATTCTTGCTCTACAAGGAACAGTGATTAATATCGGCAGGTTGTTCAACTGTGAAGCGTACAGTTTACAATATTAGTCAACAGCTAAAGATCAGGAGCCTGAGCCTCTGCAATCCCGCCCTCCCCCACTTCCCTTACATTGAGATATTAAGGCCCTGCACCCCCCTACCCGCAAGTGCCATGAATTGCTGCTCTGCCTATCATTGCATAATCCATGGAGACTAAGTCTACGGCCTTCCTGGTATGATTGCATAGTAATGGTAGCACTTTTACCAAATGGAGTGTCATTTGGGGAGCTGTTTTCTCATGATCATTGTTCCTAAAGCATTCAACAGAGGGAGCAGTTACATTGCAGAATGCATATAACATTTCCACTGTAATTACTGTTTCAAACCATGCTCTTTTAGATTTTCTAAAGTATATGATCCAATTTTTCATCCTGAACTTCCAACTTGCTGGCTGTCTACAGAAATTCAAATTCCTTTTTGAAAATGTCATATCATTAAGAACATTAACCCAAAATTACTTTTTGCAGTATTACACAAGCTACTGCACCGTCACAGAAACTATTATCTTGTTTATCTCCAAGCTTTTCTTAATTGAATGCTGCCTAGAGGGTTGCTTCTCCATGATAAGTTTGCCAATGTCTATTTTGGGTCATTGTGACTGCAATGAAGTGGCCTTCTGTTTTTATGGATTATTTGGCCTCATGCTGTTAATGGTCCGCTCTCCAACCTAAGCCTTCAATCTGTCTGTGTGCTGTGTACTGCAGCTGTTTCCTTGTGCGCTAGAACCTTAGTTTTTGTTTGACTGTATTTTTCCCTTTGTGGAAAATATAATTGCAACGTTTATAACAGTTGTACTTACCATAACGAGATAAACATAACCTGTGCTATGCTGCGTGGAGAACCGACATTCATGCAGCATGTTCAATAAAAACAGGATTATAGTTTGCCCCTTCTGAAGGTGCTGGCTCTTTCTGGATTCCATGGTTCTGGCAACTTTCCAGTATGCGCTATTAGTGAGCCGAGGCAGTGTGTCAGGAGGCTAGTTGACAGTGGAAGGCATCTCAGCCACAGAGCAAAACAAAGCTGACGGAACAGGTGGAAAGAGAAACTTGGTGCCATATGGAGTGGGCAGGGGATTTGAACAAACAGAAATTTGGAATCATCAGAGACGGAGGTTCAAAAAGGGATGATAAATCTGGACTCATTGTACCTTGAGATATTTGAACACAAGGATAGATTAGTTGAAGAAGAATAAAATGGGGAACAGTAGACACGTGAGAAAGTCAAAGAGGAAAGAAATAAAACTGTTCAACCCATCAATCTCAATCCTTTCACAGTGTGCAAAGTAGTCTATCATGCATTTTATTCAACTCACTGATTGAGGAACAGTTCTGAGCTCCTTCCCCCCCCCCCAAGTGAAACTGAGAAAAATTCCAGAACATTGATCCAACGACATTTCCCACATTGTGCATCCCTGATTATTCACTTTTCTTGCAATAATAGTTTCAAGCTTCCAGGAGTGGAGGAACCCCAATATTCTGCAGAGGTTATAATCATCTCTCCTTGTTTTTTTTTTTGAAAAATATACTTTATTCGTAAAATATCTGGAAGAACATTACAAAACATTTTTAAATCGCCATCACAAAGTGCAATCGAATTCAAATTTTTACACATGGATCATGAGATGCTTCAATACAATCAATGAATATTATAATTGTTTCAATATGGTCATTACAGTCAGTCAGACAGTACAATGGTATTGGAGTTATCAACATGCATCATGTTGCACTCTGAGGTGCTTCAATACAATTATAATACAATTAGTATTCACTGCATGCATTCATTGTGAGCTGTACAGCCCGCGGGGTCTATATCTTTCCCAGCCCCTCGGTGCGCTGTGGCAGAAAGGTCTCAGACAGCAACAAATCTTCCCTCCTTGTAGTTCTTTTTTTTTGAAAAATATACTTTATTCATAAAATATCTGGAGGAACATTCCAAACCATTTCAAAATCACCATCACAAACGTACAATCAGGTTCAACTTTTGCAACATGTATCACGAGGTGCATCAATAAAATCAATGAATATTACAATCATTTGCAGACATTCATTTTGAGCTGTATAGCCCGAGGGGCTTTCAACAGTTCCCAGCCCCTCAGTGCGCTATGGCAGAAAGGTCGTAGACAGTGACCCTTCCCCATTGCGCCTTTGCGGTGGCTGCCCCAAGCTTAGTGCGTCGCTCAGCACGTGGTCCTGGACTTTGGAATGTGCCAATCTGCAAGATTCGGTCAGGGACAACTCTTTACGCTGGAAGACCAACAAGTTTCGGGCAGACCAAAGAGCGTCTTTCACCGAGTTGATGATCCTCCAGCTGCAGTTGATGTTTGTCTCGGTGTGTGTCCCTGGGAATAGCCCGTAGAGCACAGAGTCCTGTGTCACAGAACTGCTTGGGATGAACTTCGACAGAAACCACTGCATCTCTCTCCAGACCTTCTTTGCAAAGGCACAATCCACAAGGAGGTGAACAACGGTCTCGTCCCCACCACAGCCACCTCGAGGGCAACGTGCAGAGTGGGCGAGACTCCTGGCGTGTTGGAAGGATCTGACAGGGAGGGCCTTTCTCACCACCAGCCAAGCTAAGTCTTGGTGCATGTTGAAAAGTTCTGGCGATGAGGCATTCTGCCAAATGACTTTGACAGTCTGCTCGGGGAACCATCCCACAGGATCCACCCTCTCCTTTTCCCACAGGGCCTCTAAGACGTTACGTGCCGACCACTGCCTGATGGACTTGTGGTCAAAAGTGTTTCTCTGCATAAATTTTTCCACGAGGGACAGGTGGTACGGCACGGTCCAACTACTTGGAGCGTTCCGCGGCAGCGTGGCCAGACCCATCCTTCGCAACACTGGGGACAGGTAGAACCTCAGCACGTAGTGACACTTGGTGTTTGCGTACCGAGGGTCTACGCACAGCTTGATGCAGCCGCACACAAAGGTGGCCATCAGTATGAGGGCGATGTTGGGCACGTTTTTTCCCCCTTTGTCTAGAGGCTTGTACATCGCGTCCCTGTGGACACGATCCATTTTCGACCCCCAGATAAAGCGGAAGAGGCTTGGGTGATCGCCACCATGCAGGAGTCTGGAATGGGCCGGACCTGCGCCATGTACAGCAACAGCGAGAGTGCCTCACACCTGATGACCAGGTTCTTACCCGCAATAGAGAGGGAGCGTCACTCCCACATGCCCAGTTTTCTTTTCATCATAGACTCTCGCTCCTTCCAGTTTCTAATGCATGCCCCGGTCCCTCCGAACCATATCCCCAGCACCTTCAGGCCATCAGCCCTGACGGTGAAGGGGACACAGGATCGGTCAGCCCAGTTCCCAAAGAACATGGCCTCGCTCTTCCCACAATTTACCTTGGCCCCCGAGGCCAGTTCAAACTGGTCGCAGATGTGGATCAGTCTGCGCACTGACAGCGGATCCGAGCAGAAGACGGCGACATCGTCCATGTACAGGGAGGCTTTGACCTGAGTGCCTCCACTGCCTGGGATCGTCACTCCCCTTATGCCCAGATCCTTCCTGATGGACTCAGCAAAGGGTTCTATGCAACACACAAACAGGGCAGGGGAGAGAGGGCAGCTGCCTGACTCCAGATTTAATAGGAACGCTCTCTGATTCCCACCCCTTGATTGAGACTGCACTACTGATGTTAGTGTAGAGCAGTTGGATCCAATTGCGAAATCCCTCCCCAAACCCCATTTTGGAGAGCACATCCATTCTCTCCTTGTAGTTCTTTTTTTTTTAATAAAAATATACTTTATTCATAAAATATCTTCAATCACATTCCAAGCCATTTCAAAAACAACATTACAAGGGTACAATCCAGGTTAAACTTTTACAAAATGTATCACCAGGTGCATCAGTACAAACAATATTACAATCATTTACAGCCTTTCATTTTGATCTGTACAGCCCGAGGGGCTCTAAACAGTTCCCAGTCTCTCGGTGCACTGTGGTAGAAAGGTCTTAGACAGCGACCCTTCCCCATTGCGCCTTTGCGGCAGCTGCCCCAAGCTTTAGTGCGTCCCTCAGCACGTAGTCCTGGACTTTGGATCGTGCCAGTCCGCAACAATCGGTCGGGGACAACTCTTTGTGCTGGAAGACCAACAAGTTTCGGGCAGACCAAAGCGCCTCTTTCACCGAGTTGATGATCCTCCAGCTGCAGTTGATGTTTGTCTCGGTGTGTGTCCCTGGGAACAGCCCGTAGAGCACAGAGTCCTGTGTCACAGAACTGCTCGGGATGAACCTCGACAGCAACCACTGCATCTCTCTCCAGACTTTCTTTGCAAAGGCACAATCCACAAGGAGGTGAACAACGGTCTCTTCCCCACCACAGCCACCTCGAGGGCAACGTGCAGAGGGGGTGAGCCTCCTGGCGTGTAGGAAGGATCTGACGGGGAGGGCCTTTCTCACCACCAGCCAAGCTACGTCTTGGTGCTTGTTGGAAAGTTCTGGCGATGAGGCATTCTGCCAAATGACTTTGACAGTCTGCTCGGGGAACCATCCCACAGGGTCCACCCTCTCCTTTTCCCTCAGGGCCTCTAGGACGTTACGTGCTGACCACTGCCTGATGGACTTGTGGTCAAAGGTGTTTTTCTGCATAAATTTTTCCACCAGGGACAGGTGGTACGGCACGGTCCAACTACTTGGAGCGTTCCGCGGCAGCGTGGCCAGACCCATCCTTCGCAACACCGGGGACAGGTAGAACCTCAGCACGTAGTGACACTTGGTGTTTGCGTACTGAGGGTCTACGCACCGCTTGATGCAGCCACACACAAAGGTGGCCATCAGTATGAGGGCGATGTTGGGCACGTTTTTTCCCCCTTTATCTAGAGGCTTGTACATCGCGTCCCTGCGGACACGATCCATTTTCGACCTCCAGATAAAGCGGAAGATGGCTCGAGTGATCGCCATCGCGCAGGAGTCTGGAATGGGCCAGACCTGCGCCACGTACAGCAACAGCGAGAGTACCTCACACCTGATGACCAGGTTCTTACCCGCAATGGAGAGGGAGCGTCGCTCCCACATGCCCAGTTTCCTTTTCACCATAGCCACTCGCTCCTTCCAGTTTCTAACGCATGCCCCGGTCCCTCCGAACCATATCCCCAGCACCTTCAGGCCGTCAGCCCTGACAGTGAAGGGGACAAAGGATCGGTCAGCCCAGTTCCCAAAGAACATGGCCTCGCTCTTCCCACGATTTACCTTGGCTCCCGAGGCCAGTTCGAACTGGTCGCAGATGTGCATCAGTCTGCGCACCGACAGCGGATCCGAGCAGAAGACGGCGACGTCGTCCATGTACAGGGAGGCTTTCACCTGAGTGCCTCCACTGCCTGGGATCGTCACTCCTCTTATGCCCGGATCCTTCCTGATGGACTCGGCAAAGGGTTCTATGCAACACACGAAAAGGACAGGCGAGAGAGGACAGCCCTGCCTGACTCCAGATTTAATCGGAAAGCTATCTGTTTCCCACCCATTGATTGAGACTGCGCTACTGATGTTAGTGTAGAGCAGTTGGATCCAATTTCGAATTCCCTCCCCAAAGCCCATTTTGGAGAGCACATCCCCCATGTAGGTGTGCGATATTCTGTCAAAGGCCTTCTCCTGATCCAAGCTGATGAGGCAGGTATCCACACCCCTGTCCTGTACATAGGCAATCGTATCCCTGAGCAGCGCCAGGCTGTCAGAGATCTTCCTGCCTGGCACAGAGCAGGTCTGGTCAGGGTGAATCACCAATTCCAGAGCGGATTTGACCCGATTGGCGATGACCTTGGACAGAATCTTATAGTCCATATTCAACAGTGAAATGGGTCGCCAATTTCTAATTTCCTCCCTTTCCCCCTTGTGCTTGTAGATGAGGGTGATGATGCCTTTCCTCATGGATTCTGACATACTACCGGCCAGGAGCATACTCTCGTACACTCCTAGCAGGTCTGGGCCGATCAAGTCCCACAGAGCCGAATACAACTCCGCCGGCAAGCCGTCGCTTCCGGGGGTTTTACTGTTCTCGAAGGACTCCAGGGCCTTAGTCAGTTCATCAGGAGTTAGCGGTTTGTCTAGGCTCTCCCGCGTACTGTGGTCTAAGACCTCCGTGATAGAGGACAGGAAGGACTGGGAGGCCGTGCTGTCCGTGGGCTTCACGTCATACAGTCCGGCATAAAAGGATTTGCTGATCCTCAGAATGTCGGACCGTGATGACTTTACTGAGCCGTCTTCTTCCTTCAGGCTGCTGATCACAGAGCGCTCTCTGTGTACCTTTTGGAAGAAGAAACGTGAGCACGTCTCATCCTGCTCCACGGAGCGGACCCTGGAACGGAAGATGATCTTGGAGGCCTCCGAGGCAAAGTGCGAGGCTTGCTGGCCCTTCACCTCTTGGAGCTCCTCCTTGACATCGACCCCCATCGACTGCAGCCGGAGCAGATTCTGCATCTTTTTCTGGAGTCGGGACATTTCCCTCTGTTCCTTTCTAGCTTTCTGGGTGCCTTTGCGGATGAAAAACCTCTTGATGCTTCCCTTGATCACTTCCCACCAGTGTGTCAGGGACTCAAAGAGGGGTTTCACGGTTCTCCAACCTTTGTAATCCCTCTTGAGCTCCTCAATGTTCTCTGGGGTCAGCAGTTGCACATTTAGCTTCCATGCCCCCCTGCCCACCCTCAGGTCCTTCTCCAAGTGGCAGTCCGCCAGTAGGAGGCAGTGGTCAGAGAAGAACACCGGCTTGACCTCGGTGGATCTGACTGTGAATGCACGGGACACAAACAGGAAGTCTATCCTGGAACGAATGGACCCGTCTGGCCGCGACCAGGTGTATCTACGCTGCGCTCCGTCTGCAGGGTTGCTGAAGACGTCGTGCAGCTTGGCATCCTTAACTGTTTCCATCAGGGATCTGGACGTAGCGTCCAATCTGCTTCCGGCCCTGCCGGATCGTCCAGCCGCATCGATGATGCAGTTGAAGTCCCCGCCCAGAATGACCGGCCTGGAGGTCGCCAGCAGCAGTGGGAGCTGCTGAAAAACCTCCAGCCGCTCAGCCCCTTGTGCCGGGCCATACACGTTAATTAACCGGAGTGGAGCGTTCTTGTACATTACGTCTGCTACGAGGAGTCGCCCGCCCACCACCTCCTTGACCTCGGAGACGGTGAAGTTGCCTCCCCGCAGCAGAATACCCAGGCCGGAGGAACGAGAGTCGTTTCCGCCCGACCAGATCGATGGCCCGTGGGACCACCATCGTGACCATTGCCTGTAGGAGCTGAGGTGCGGTATCGCACACTCCTGCAGAAACAACAGGTCAGCTTTGACCTTGGCTAGGTAGTCCAAGGTCGCGACACATCGCGTAGTAGATTTAATGCTACGCACATTTATGGATACAATCTTTAAACCCATTTTAAAGCATTTATTCGCCTACCTCTCCTTGTAGTTCATCCATTATCACCTTCAATTTCCTTTCCAGCCAAATGCATATCCAGCTCTTTTTAACTATCATGCCTGAGAACACACTCCACATATTTGTTGTGGTGAAAAATAATTTTTCTAATCTTGTATAAAGTTTGAACCATAGGAAAACGTAAGGCCCTTTTGTATTAAAATTTTTTTTGATACTTCAAAAAATTTTTACATTTGATTTGGGATCCACAAGTGAATTTGCTTGCTAATTACTTCGGTGACATCCAGTCACTGCCCCTTTGCCTCAGATCAGCTCCATTGTATACGGTGGTGTGTGCTGCTTTAAATCTAAAGACCTGTTGGACTTGTCTCACTCTGCAAAAACCCAACATAATATGCTGTGAAATTTTCATTCCCAAGCTGTAGCATACGTTTCTGAGGTCGGCTGGTCGGAAGTCAGACTCCCCACCGTTTGCGACAGAATTAATCGGGAATATTTACAGATGTGAAAATAGGAGGGACAATGGAAATGGATGAACCAGTTTAGAAATCATAAAATTAGTTGGATTTAATGTGGATAAGTGTAAAATGCTGTTTTTCACTTTGTGGCTCTGAGTGTTTGTGCACTCCATGAATGGTGTTGAAATAGTTAATGATTACGTTGAGAGAAACATGGAATTCTTAGATGTCCAACTAAAGCAGAGCAGTAATCTAATGAGGATTGTTGTATACGTTGAGGCCAGTTTTTTGGAATATAAAAACAAAATACTGAGGACGTTGGAAATCTAGACTAAAAATAGAAAATGCTGGAAATACTCAGCAGGTCAGGCAACCTCTGTGGAGAGAGAAAGTGAGTTAATATTTCAGTTTGACTGTCAGAATTGGTTAAGTTAGAAATGTGACAGGTTTTAAGCATGCACAGAGGCAGAGAGTGGGGGAAGGGATGAAAGAATAAAGGAAAATGTTTGTGATAGGATGAAAGGCGGGCGAGATTAAATGACAAAAGGGATGATGGTGCAAGGCAGACTACCCTTCCATCTCCCATGGCCCCTTCCCATGAAAGGGTAGGAGATGCAACCTGCATGTTTTCTGTTTTTAGATTTGAATGCCTTGGTTCTGCACAAAATACACTGCTGCTTGAGCTACCATGAAACCATTACACAGACTCAATGGAATGCTTCAATAAAGTGACAGGGAGTCAACCCAGAGTCATTAATAATTCTTTATAGATTAAGAATGTCTAACTTGATTCGCTTAATTCCTTTATACAAAGTAGGAATCCTTTCAAATCAACTGCCTCAGTGTAAGTGAAGCTTTCATTATCACGGCAGGGCACCTTACCATAAGAGCACTCAAAACATCTGTGGTCGAGTAACCAATGTGCCAAGAGTGTCTGTACTTGACATCTGGCCAAATTGTGCTCTGTAGAAAAAAAAAACATTATTTAAGCTTCAGAATTTGAACCTCATGGGGATATTTCTGTATTCTCTACATTGTTTTTGTGTGTGACATATCTACAGCTGTAATTATGTTTTATTACTATTGTTCCCGGTGCTTAGCAAACATAAACTCAGAATTCTGAGCTATAACAATCATACTAATATTCATGCTAACAGTTCGGCTCATTTCAGTCCCTATGGAAAGGCATTTTTTGGCAAAAATAATCTGTTTTCAATAAAAAAAACTGTTCTGCACTGAATTGTGCTTTCTACCTCCAGAACAGGTGTCATTACACCACTTCTCAATAAACACATCCTTGACCCCATTATCCTTGCAAATATATCCAACCTCCAGCCTCCCTGTTTTCCCCAAATTCTCTGAACAAGATATCACCTCTCAAATCTGTGGCCAACTTTCCTGCAACTCCCATGTTTCAATCTTTCCAATCAGATTTACTATGCTGCCACAGAACTGAAACGGTCCTAATCAAAATTACACTTCTTGACTGTGACCATGGTCCACTATTCCACCCCCCCTCCTTTAATACCTTTGCAGCATTGCATGTAACCAATGTTTCTCCTCCATTGTCCACCTGAGTGGAACTCCCCTCCCTTGGTTAACAATCCGAGGTGAGAAAAACTATTCTGACAACATTTCATCTGGTTCTAGCCATCAGGTCAAATGTGCCTTTCCAAGTAGCTTGAGTGTTCTTTGAATTTAATGCTTTGTGAGCTGAATTTAACTTAATGGCCCCATCTTAATATAAATTTACCTGAAATTCCTACTAACCAAATCATCAAAGATCCAAAACATGACTCTGCTATTTATCAAAATCCTTTACAAGCTCCCTATTGGGATTCAGTAATTTGGCCTGAGGGCTGGGATATAATAGCTAGTAAATGAAGGGAAGGACTTTACAAACAAGCATCTTCTTGTTCACATAGAAATTGATGGATTTTGTCAAATGGCTCTGAAACACTTGCTGAACTTATCCTTCAACAACACCGACAGCAATGACCCGAGATAGGATAAAGAAAACTTATTAAAACTTCAGATGGCCACCTACTGTTTTCAGCCACTGACTTTTTTTCTAATTCCCAAATGACCCATTCCTTGTAGCACCTTTGAGTGAAATTTCTGTTGCATAAAGTTCATTCATTATTGTGGAGGGGAAAAAACCCATCAGAATTTAATTATGGTATTTTGGAACTTCTGAATAAGGTTATTTATATTTGGACTACAGAAAAGGGGTGGGTGTCTTTTACGAAATAATGAAATAGCTGCAGAAAATACTTGAAGTTTGTGAAGCGTAGTATTTGTAATTCTGATATTACAATTGCAAAATTAAAAGAAAAGAAAGACTTGAATTTATATCGCGCTTTTCATGACCACTAATGGCCTCAAAGTGCTTTATAGCCATGGGGTACATAGAATATAGCGCTGTTCAATCATTATCATTCTTGTAAATTACCCTTCAGGTAAATTACTTTCGGCATGCCCATTTTCCCCATCACTGCTGCTGATAGTGTGGATATGCAACCTATTTCCAGAAAGCTGCCCATGCTCTCTCATGTTGGTCACCTAAGATTGTCAGGCAAGATTTTCTTCACATTTTCTCATTTGCCCTACATGGAATTATTGCTGCCCGCATTCAGAATCACTCAGATTGGTAAATTGGTGGGATGGAATTGAAGCTGCGCTTGCCTTTTCACTCTGTGGCTCAGTGTGTTTGTTCCTTACTGTTGATTGTGTCAGAGAAGTTGATTGTGCCAACTAAAAACTTGCACATGAGTATGTTTGAAGGTATAATTTGTACAAGGCTGACAGGACAGTTTCTGGCAGTAGTGTTAAGGAATTGATGGATCCTGAAGGTAGCTGCTTCAGTCTTTTCTCCTTGTCCATAATTATTATGTCTATCCCTCAAAGTCAAATGATTTGAACAGGTTTCTTTACACCTCCAAATTGTGCGCACTTTCTTCAAAAGAGCAAATGACTTCAGAGCAAGTGACAGCTCGCTGTGCCTAAGTTCTCATCTCCAATCTAGGTTTGCATCAAAAAAGGCACATTGGGGCATATCGTCATCTCTGGCAGCCAATCATAGGCTGATAAATATCTAAAAGGGGAAAGTCACCTGGACCTGATGATTTTAAAATTGAAATGTTTTCAAAGTCTTATACAGATGTTGCCAATTTTAAAGATTAATTTAGACAATTATTTATATTTATAGCTGTCTAATTAGTGGGCAATGGAAGTCTTGTGAACTGCATATAAAAGTTGTGATTTTCACATTTCAACAAAATCTTTTACTAATTTCCCCCCCTCTCTGTGAGCTGTTGACTCCAGTCATCATTGGGTACTGTATCTAAGTAGCCATTATTCATGAAACTTGACAGCAGGCTACCAGCTATCCTGCAGCTCAGCCAGTGTATGGTTCTCTGCTAATGCTTGTACAGATGCACTTTCTGGTAGAGGCCAGTTTGAAGTGGAGGGGGGAGGTGGTCACAAGATAGCATTGGAGCACTGTTCACAGGCACTGGGGCTTGTCATAAGGTTTCAGCTACTGTCCAGTTCCAATCAGCTAGCTCAGAACAGACCAGGAGTCAAGCCTGGGAACCTCTTGCCTGTGCTTCATACTTCTTTTTGGTTTATTGCCTCCTCTGTATTTCTGCCCCCTCCAACTTCTACCTCATCTTCAGTGGCAGGATATTCAGCATTGCACTATGGAAATGCCCCCCCCTAAACACTCCTGCCTTGCTACTTCTCTCCCTACTTTAGCACATCTACAATTGCTCAATATCCATTTCTTTTCTGCAAAGCACCTTGGGAAGGTTTTGTTGCTACAGATTCTGTTATAACCATGAGTTGTTGTTGGCATTGCAGCACCTATTGTTTGCTGGAGTGTGTTGGGATAGGGAAAACACTTTTTTGAAGAAGTAACGTGCATTTTCAATTATCCTGGTAGAGTTATTGTTCAGTGGTGCTCAATTCAATACTGTAAAACAAAAACAAAATACTATGGATGCTGGAAATCTGAAATATTTCTGTGGGAGGTGTAACAGAGCTAACGTTTCAGGTCGACAGCCTTTCAACAGAATTGGGAGAAGTTAGAAATGTCAAGGGTTTTAAGGAAGTGAAAGCAGCGGAGGGTGGGTAAAGGAACAAAGGGGAAGGCATGTGATGAGGTGTAAAGTATACCCTGTTGCCATTTGGTAAGAAATATTCTTATTCATTGCTTAGTATTTCCTCAGACTCCATAATCATCTAGTTTGTCCAGTAGCTTCACATGTTGTACATGATTGAATGCCTTGGAAAAATCTGAAATAGCTAGATATGTAGTGATGCAATTTTCAAGGTTATAGGTCAGATTGTGGTTAGTGAGGTCGAGTTGTGATTCTGTTGAACTGCTTTTAGGAAAGGCATGCTTTTCATCAATAAGGATATTCTGCCCTTCAAGATGTCCCATTAGCTGACTATCAATGGTGTGTTCTAGTCATTTACAGCAAAAACCTGAAGGAGAAATTGGCTGGTAGTTGTTGGATCAATTGGGGCCCTTCCTTGTAGGTTGGAGAGTCATTACCTTGTAGCCAGTCGACGGGCAGTTCTCCAGTGTTTATGGATTGGTGAAAGATATATTGTAACATTGGTGCAAACGCACTCACTGCAGTTTTAAGGGCATGGTTTGGGATATCATCAGGACCACAAGCTTTAGATGGATCAATGTTATGGGAGAGTTTCTCAACACCATTTATTGTAATTATGACATTCGGCATGTTTTTGTAAGGTTGCCCTTGTGCTACAGATTTGTGCTCTGGTGCTTTAATTCCTTCCTTGACGACACTCTGAAACTGCGAGCTTAGAGATTCAGCTCTTTCCTTGTCATCCAATAGTAACTTATCCCCTACGCGCAGAATTGGTATTTCAGTATTATCCTTTCTTTTTGATTTAATATGCCTTCAAGATTTGTTGGGGCTTTCTGTCCTGGCCAATTCCAAATCGTATTTATGCTTGGCACATCAAATCTCCCTGTTCACCAGTTTGTTACTGTTTAAGACTTCCCCTTTCTTCAAAGGGTCGTTGTTCTACCAAGAATGTTTAGCACATGTATATAGTTTCTCCTTGTGGACTTTCGTTTTGAGGGAGTTTGTAAACCATGTGTACTCTCCAGAGTAGAATTTGTGAGGAACATGTAGATTTTACCAAATGTGTAAATCATCTTGTAACATTTTTCAGTTCTTGTCCGCTGAGTTGGTCTCGAGAGTTATTGAAAAACTTTGTTATCTGCACAACTTTCCTCTTAATGGCTTCAATATTGATATCCTGCCGGCACTTTCCTCGATGATTTTCGGTGCAGTGACCTTTACACAATACATGCCCAATACTGCTGAGTGGTCACTTATCACAGTATGTGGCCTGACAGATCTCATCAAAGCAGGATGTGTAATGAAAAAAATATCCAATATGTTCTCAGTTCTGTTGCTGTGCCTTCTAGTAATAAAGTTTACCATCTATGTTAACAAGTGATCATTTACTGTATTTATTAACTTTTCTTGAAGTGAGTTTGTTGCACATTGAGGCCATCTTGTTTCCAAGGAAGATCAGGAACTTTAAAATCTCCACTTAATATAGAGAAGGGGATGATTGTTGTATTATGAAGTGTTGTCAGGCTAGCATCTAGGTCATTTAGTGAATCCTTGGGGCTGCTGGGTTTCCGATAATCAGCTCCATCAAAATCATCTTCCCCATGGAGCAGCAGTTGGCACCATATTAACTCCTCGTCTGTTGAGGATAAATCAAGTCTTGCGAGCCTGGAATTGAGTTCTTGACTGCAATAAAATTTCTTTTGCCTTTGGTAGATCTATCTTTACAATATACTGTGAAACCTTATAGAAACATTTCTGCAATCTGAATATTTTCATCAAGTTTGGATTCAGTTCCCATAATAACATCAAGCTTCTCTTGGCTGATGAGTAACTCCAACTGAACGACTCAAATACCATTACAATTCATATTTACAATCTTGATGGAGTATAGGTAGAATGATTTTGAAGAGTAAGTTTGGTTTTTGCCTTGGTTGGTATTGGAAGATTGTTGGCCTTGGGCAGTCTAGTTACATATGGTCATCGATCTTTTGATCCTGTCCATTTGAGTCGTGGTGGAGTAACTTGTTTTTTCTGCTCTCTCCATTGCTTCACTTTGGATCAGAGGCGACGGTAAGCTGGTATGGTCCGGTACAGTGTACCGGTAAGAAATTTAAGTTATTTTCACCCCTGCTTTGCCCTCCCGTTGCAGCATTTCTCACTCTGCTGGCAAAGCATGAGCAACGGAAGAGGCGATTTCAAACCATATTTAAAGGAACGTCTTCAAAGGGACTTTAATGCTATTTCTTGATAGTATAGCATAAGTTTTGTATGTGCGGGGGTTTACCACAATATAAAGAGCAAGTCAAGACTTCTCCTCAATGTGGGTGCTTTCTTGGCCTTCCAATTTGACATACTGGGGGAAGATGGGAAGAAGGAGAGGAAAGAACAAACATGCAACTAGAGGTCAGCATGTAGAAGCCCAATTTGTGGACGCTCCCAACTGAATGTACAAGTCAAGCTAAAAACATAAGTACAGTTCCAGCAGTTGCCTCTTGCCAGCGCAATTACTGAATGGATGAATCCACATTGACAAGTCTCTCTGCTATCCACTGCCTTCTCATTTAACAAAAAATTAAGAAATGTGCAGTGAAGAGAGAGAGAGAGAGAGAGTGAAACAGAGCCAATGTTTCAAGTCCAATATGACTCTTATTAAGAACTTCAGTTCCAAAGTGTCATACTGGACTCTAAACACAGAGGTTGCGATATGACCGTACCAGTAAGAAATTCAAGTTACTTTCACTCCTGCCTTGGATGGACTTGCATTCACCCTCCATCTTCTGTTAATTTTAACTTCACTAACCTTCCATGTATGCATCTTGGCTGGTGGTACATTTGGCATGTAGGATGGTGCAATCAGATCTATTCCTGGTATCTGGGTTGAGTCTGACAATCCTTCAAACTACCATAAGCATTTACATACTGCATCTATGTGGGGAATACGATGTGACAATGTTTCATCCGAGCTCCAGAACAACAGTTACGGTACCAACTTGAGCAACTGGAGCACATGATACAGCCTGTTTCACAGGCATAATTACAGAGTCCACTTAGCTTTGCGACCTCGTCACTTAATGCATCTACATGCAATTTCAAAGGATCCGGGATTAACATTTAATGTCTCCAGGGTGACGTAAGGCCAAAGGGAGTGGTAATGGGGCAAATAAAGGAAAAAAAAGGAGGATGGCAGAATGATGAACAGCTGTCATCCTAAAGCCAAAAAAAAGGAGAAAAACAAGGGAGTAAAACCAAAACAAGCAAAGTAAAAGGAAACAAATTGGGGAAGAGGTTAAGGCCTGGTATTGTTGAACTCATTGTTGAGTCCAGAAGGCGATAAAGTGTCTAACTGAAAGATGAGGTGCCATTCCTCAAACTTGCACTAAGCTTCATTAGAACACTGCAGAAAATGGGAGGACAGAGGAGTCAGAGTGGGAGCAAGGGACCAACTAAAATAACATGTGACCAATAGCTCAGGGTCCTGCTTACGGACTGAACTGAGGTGTTCTACAATGTGGTGACCCAATCTGTATTTGGTCCCCACAATGTAGAACAGACCGTATCGCAAGCAATGGATACAGTGCACTAAAGCAACAGAAATACTTGTAAATTTTTGTTTCATCTGAAAGGAGAGTTTATGGCCTTGGACAGGGAGAAGGAAGGATGTAAAAGGGCAGGTGTTGCATCTCTTGTGCTTGCATGTAAAGGTGCCATAGAAAGTGGAGGGGCTGTTGGGGGTGATTGAGGAGTGTAGCAGGGTTTTGTGGAGGGAACAGGCAAGCGGGGAAAGGGGAAGATATGTTTGATGGTGGTGTCACACTGGAGGTGGTGAAAATGGCAGAGTATGATCCATTGAATATGGAGGCTGGTGGGTGGAAATTGAGAACAAGGGGAACCTATCATGGTTCTGGGAGGGAGGGCAAGTTGTGAGAGCAAAAGTGAGGGAAATGGATGGATATGTTTGAGGGCCCTGCCACAGTTGAGGAAAAAGGAAGATGTATCAGCACTGGCTTGGAAAGTTGCATTGTCAGAAGAGGTGCAATGGAGGTGGAGAAGCCGGGAGAATGGAATGGAGTCCTTACAGGAAGCGGCGTGTGAGGAAATGTAGTTACTGTAGCCATGGGAGCCAGTGGACTTATAGTGAATGTAGTAAAGAGTAAATATTGGCTTATTTGTTGCACCAACTTTCAAATGGTTAACACCAAATGAATTCTCATAAATAAATGATAATAGAGAGTACATGACAGTTAAGTGGCAGGATTATTTAGCAGAGTTCACACAAACCCCTTACCTGTGTATTTGTTGTTGATTTTTTGGCAGTCATTTAAGAATTTATTTTAATTGGCACAACAATTTTCCCTACCTTTTAGGGGCAATGTTTATCATAAATGTAATAAGAAAATGACGTCAGAACAGTTACTTACTGTAACCCCGACTGGATCCTGTCATTAATGATAAGATAAAGCTTCCTGTCTGCCGTTTGCCTTCAGTCTGTTTTCAGCAAATAAGAACAATGGAAAATTTTCACAAACATTTCAGTGGGCCCGGTGATGACTTCAGAAAACGTGTTCAAATACTGCTGTGAATAGTTTCAGTTATAAATACACGATTGCTGCAAAGGAGAAATTCACAGATGTGTAAACATATTCCTAAGGCAGTTTGTGGAAGCCCTTGTGGATTATTTACTGAAACTTTTTTTTCTTTATTTTTATCCCTTTTGAATGCATGGAAGTGCAGACAGCCAGATGTTTCCTAGGTTTCTAGGCCTGTTTATCAGTAATGTTCCATTTTATGACTCACCTGCTCTTTGTATCATGGTAAAGATTAACATTAGAGAACATTTTGGCTAACTAGGGAATGATGTATGAACTACTTGTAACTCATCCCAATCCGACCAGCAATTATAACTCCTTAGTATTTGACCGCATCCCCTGGTTAGGTAGCCTTCTATCATTTCTGTTATCTCATGGGGGTGCAGGGGTTAGTGAATTTTTATATAATTGTTTTACTAGTCTTTAGATGACTTTTTAAAGAAAAATGTGCAATCAGAATTCTATTTTTGCCCTCTTGTGCAAAGACAACTTCACATTTTTTTATGCGAGGGAATAAAAAATCAGTACTAGTGTTGTTACAACTGTTTACTAAAATATGTTCTGAACAATGAAGTGTTAAATACGAGTGTGTTTTTGGATAAAAAGTATGTAAAAAGATAAAAAGGATAAAAAGACTGTAAACTCACAAGCCAAGAAGTTAATCGCTGTTCCAATTTTATTTTCTACATCATGAAAATCATAATGATTGCATTATCAGTTGAAGGGTCAGTGTGTGACCTTCTGCAGAAGTCCAAGGCCACGACATAGAAGCTGCAAAAAAACTACACAACAAAACAATTTGAATCTTAGCTCATAGGACCCTTGGCCACAAACATAAAAAGATGCTCTCCAACACTGAAGCGTTTGTTTCTTGGTCTGCTGAGGTCACTGACCTGTAAATTACATTATTTTATTAAACATTTTAAAATTGCATCAATGTCAGGGTTAGTGACCTTCTGCAGCAGATTGCCTGTGGTAAGGTGGCCATGTTGATTCACTATGATGTGTGACCAACCTCCAGCATTACTGCAAGGTTTCTGTGATTGAGCAGGTCGCAGAAAATGTCATTACATGAGCTCTTAATAATATAGTAAGCTTGATTTGATTTTTATAATTATAGATGTTAAATATCTTTGTTCCTCATAAGGATGCAATTTTCCTATACATACACATATTATTCCACGTTGATGATCACCAAAGGCTTTGCTTGTGATTTAAGTCACATTGTGATGTTTAGTTAGTAATCTGATTAGAGTCAATGTTCCAAGTGCCCTCTGTGGAGATCTAGGTATCTGATTGAAATCTAATTGACCAGAACAATTTACAATGTCACTTCTAAAGTTTAGGTTCAGGTTCAGTAGCTCATTTTAAAAAAAATATTAGTTTGCTTCAGTAGCAAAATGTAATGACTAATCATTATTTCTGGTGTACAATTTCTGCTCTGATTGTTAAGCTGTAGACAGTTAATGTAAGTGTACCAGCAAGACATGTCAATCAGAAGCTGTATTGTTGTTGGGCTGGGCAAGCTCACATATTTCGAGTGGGGACTAAAAAAAAAATTGGAAAAGGTTTACTTGGAGATTTCCTGAGTGAAATAAATGTTTTTAATTAGTTCCTGGAAAAATGGATAACGTTTTCCTCACCTACAACGTAACAGTTGCATGTTAAATGAGGGAGCAACTCCTTTAAATTCATCAGTTTTTTTACGTAGAATGTGCAACAGAGCAATAGGCCATTCAGCCCATCTGGTCCATGCTAGTTTTTATGCTGTACAGGAGCCGCCTCCCACCCCCTCTTCTATGGGCTGAATACTACTCTGGGACAGGTTTCCTCTCCTCCCCACCCCTCTAATGTAGAAGTCGGGTCAAACTGGCCTCTGGTTGGTCAGCTTGCCCCTCTGCCCCACCCTCAGCCATTTAAAGGCTGTTGGGCCTTTAATTATCTTGAGGTGAGACTTCTACCCCCATCAGAAAGGAAGCCCTGCCATGGAGACCTGCTAACCAATCAAATAGCTGGTAGCTCGCTTGCCTCAGCAGTAGTGGCTACATGCTGGAACTGCTGCAAACCCCTGAAGAAGTGGAATGCGGACCTGAACTTTAGGATAAGTCCGGGATCTTGCTGAGGTCAGGATAAAAGACCCAGTGATGGGGGGGCGTGGGATCCAGGATTGATGGGGTGGAGCGTGAGAAGAAACTTGGGGAGGTTGCTGGGGGGGGTGCACCAAGAAGGGCAAAGAAACTACAACTCCCATCATTAGGCATTGCCATGTGGTGACATCACATCCAGTGCAGCGGTGCCCAATCAAATTTCAAACCTTAAACCGAAAAGAAACAAGAAGAGAAGGAAAGAGGACTTTGTTGGCTGGAATTTTGGTGGGCTGCGATGGGATTGGTGGGGTTTAAATTTCATTGAGGGATTGGGCGCAAGCAGCGAGCGTCAGTCCAAGTGGGATGTGCATGAGTGGGGATTTGGATCGCTTCATTTCATTAAAAGCACAGGGGTGAAGAGAGGGAGTAAAAAGTATTTCCTTCTCAGTTTTAGCAACTTTTAATATCCTTATTTGAAGCCACGGCATCGGATCTTACATCAAGCCCTTAAGAGTGAATAAACATTTTTTCCCTCTAAACGTTAATCTTTATTTAACCATGTTGCAAATTTGTTCCATTTTCCTAATTAAAGTTGGTTTGTTTTCCTCTCTTGTGCTCCCTTAGGACCTATTTTGCCATATCACCAGCTTTCCATGACATCACTTCCACCGACGTCTCCTGGAATTTGTCCAGCCAGAGTTGGCAGCCCTATTTCTCCCTAGTTTCTAGTTTCCCCTTAAATTCATCTATTCACCTCAACTGCTCCTTGTGATAGTGGGTTCCACATTCTACCTACACTCTCCTGAATTCCCTACTGGACTTATTAGTGACTAGTATGGCCCCTTGTTTTGGTTCCCCCCACAAGGAGAAATACTTTCTCTATCCATCCTATCAAATTTCTCATAAACTTAAAGACCTCTCAGGTCACCCCATAGAATTCTCCCTTCCAGAGTGAAAGGACCCAGCCTGGTCAATCATTCCTTATAGACATAACCTCTTCATTCTGGTAACACTCTTCTGCACCTTCCCTACAGCCTCTTTTTTTAATATGCAGACAAGAACTGTGTACAGTACTCTAATGTGGTCTAACTAATGTTCCATAGAAGTTTAGCATAATTGGCTGCAGTTCCCACTACACTGCCAGCATCTCAACCCCTCCCCGTTCCGCCAACCAGCTAAAGAGTCAATGGGAGTCTGCCTATGATCCTGACGGCTGCCCCACAGCAATTTAAAGCTGGAAGCAGGACGAATTGCTTTAAGGTGAGACCTCTGCCCCTATCTTGGGAGGAAGTCCTGCCTTAGAGAACTGGTGGCCAATTAGATGGCTGACAGCTTTGTAGTCCCAGAAACAGTAGCCACTGCTGGGGTTACGGGCAGTCCCACCCCCATGCTGACAAGCATGTCATGTATGTCAGGGATCCCGGCAAGGAAGGCGGGGCTGGGTTTACGAGGCCGGGGGGGAGAGTTAAAGGGGGATGGGATGAACTTGGGGAGGAGGGTGTCTCCGGTGAGCTGAGGGACCCTGCAAAGAAGGTGCCCTTCCCCCGCCCCTTGCCCAGCACCAGCCTACACAGTTAAAGCTGCCAGGCTTCCTGCATGGCATGGACCTATTCCCTCCCCCACCATGGGTAAAATACCATCGGCAGGACAAAACCTTGGGTGGCCATTAATTGGATCTTGGGCCCGACCCACACCAATTAAAATTTCAGTTAGGTCAGGGGTGGCTGGGTAAGCAACAGGAAGACTGCCTGCTGGATTTTTGTCTGTCCCCCAGCTTCAAACCAGCTGACAGAAACATAAAATCCAGCCCACTGACTCTGCTTTTCGATCCTGTCACTTTAGAAATGAACCCCAGTGCTGAAAGCACTCGACACTCAAAGTATTTGTTTTTTAATCGCAAAGACTAGCGCTTCAGTTTTAACTTCAACTATTTCAATTTTTCTTCTTTTACAAATTTCCTCTAAGTGCACTTGGTATGTTTAAGCAGAACCAGTGAGGCATTTTAAATTCAGGTCTTGGTTATAACCCTCTCCAGCTTAAATATGTCCGTCCTTGTGTTGCTATTGGCTTATATGAGCAATCCTTTTTTTGAGCTTTCAGTATAAAATAACAAAAGACAGTTGCTGTAACCTTTTGGAATGTAACATACAAGGATGCCACTTTGAAGTTTGGCACTGCTTAAGCTAAGAAACTCTCAAAATTTCAGAGAATGAAGGCAGGCAGTCTTCTACATCAATTCTGAAACCTATGGATGTAAACTAGGAAATTCTGCAACCTGCATTTGGTCAATGAGTAGATTGCATGCTGGGAAATTCTATAAATTGAACCATGCTCAGATGTGCTTGGAAAATCACAATTGTTTTGTCCAGAAATATCTAGTCAAGGCCCATTGGGAAGTGCCACTGAGATGTTTTCCATGTTAAAGGTATTATATAAATTCCTTCCCCTAATCATATCCTTGTAATTAAAAGGGTCATTCCTGCCACCAGCCAACTTCCTTCAATTTATAATTTCTCTCTTTATGGACTCTAGCAATTCAGGAAAAAGGTTTGCTATTACCTGTTCAGGGCAACTATTGGTGGGTAATAAATACTGGCCTTGTCAGCGTTTCTCACATCCTGGGGAAAAAAAATCCCAGGACCTTGAGATTTCCACTGTTCACAGACCACCTGCAGCATTGACACCATCAATGATGAGTTTATGCAGTCATAAACACTGTAACCTGTTTAGAATAATAAACAAAATGTCAAACTCCATTCATAGAAGCAAATGTTTATGCTTTTCAACTCGAATTGCACAATTGCCAGAAAATGGTATCAGTGTCTAATTGAAGCGTTAGTGACACCTTGCCTAGTCATTGTTTGAGAATAAAACCCTGTTTAACAGCTAGCTGTGCTTCAGTGTGCTTTGATATGAGTGATCTTTAGGATAACAGTGTGTAGATTCCTCTGACAGGAAGTGGGCATCTAAGAGATGGGAATACAAAAAACTACTGCGGATGCTGGAAACCCAAAACAAAAACATAATTACCTGGAAAAACTCAGCAGGTCTGGCAGCGTCGGCGGAGAAGAAAAGAGTTAACGTTTCGAGTCCATATGACTCTTCAACAGAACAAAGTAAAAATAGAAGAGAGGTGAAATATAAGCTGGTTTAAGGGGGGCAGGGTGGGACAGGTAGAGCTGGATAGAGGGCCAGTGATAGGTGGAGATAACCAAAAGATGTCACAGACAAAAGGACAAAGAGGTGTTGAAGGTGATGATATTATCTAAGGAATGTGCTAATTAAGGGTAGAAAACAGGACAAGCAAGGTACAGATAGCCCTAGTGGGTGTGGGGTGGGGTGAAGGAATCGAAATAGGCTAAAAGGCAGAGATAAAACAATGGATGGAAATACATTTAAAAATAATGGAAATAGGTGGGAAAAGAAAAACCTATATAAATTATTGGGGAAAAAAGGGGGGGGGGATCGGAAAGGGGGTGGAGATGGAGGAGAGAGTTCATGATCTAAAATTGTTGAACTCAATATTCAGTCCGGAAGGCTGTAAAGTGCCTAGTCAGAAGATGAGGTGCTGTCCCTCCAGTTTGCGTTGAGCTTCACTGGAACAATGCAGCAGGCCAAGGACAGACATGTGGGCATGAGAGCAGGGTGGAGTGTTGAAATGGCAAGCGACAGGAAGGTCTGGGTCATGCTTGCGGACAGACCGAAGGTGTTCTGCAAAGTGGTCACCCAGTCTGCGCCTGGTCTTTCCAATGTAGAGGAAACTGCATTGGGAACAACGAATGCAGTGGACTAAATTGAGGGAAGTGCAAATGAAATGCTGCTTCACTTGAAAGGAGTGTTTGGGCCCTTGGACGGTGAGGAGAGGGGAAATAAAGGGGCAGGTGTTGCACCTTCTGCGGTTGCATGGGAAGGTGCCGTGGGAGGGGGTTGAGGTGTAGGGGGTGATGGAGGAGTGGACCAGGGTGTCTCAGAAGGAACAATCCCTGCGGAATGCCGCCAGGGGGGGTGAAGGGAAGATGTGTTTGGTGGTGGCATCATGCCGGAGTTGGCGGAAATGGCGGAGGATGATCCTTTGAATGCGGAGGTTGGTGGGGTGATAAGTGAGGACAAGGGGGACCCTATCATGTTTCTGGGATCGTGTCAGCCTGTTCCTGCCCCATGGAACTCATTTCTTGCTATCTTGACTCCATTCTCTATCCCCTTGTCCAGTCCCTTCCCACCTACATCCGTGATTCCTCTGACACCCTACATCATATCAATAATTTCCAGTTCCCTGGCCCCAACCGCCTCCTCATCACCATGGACGTCCAATCCCTCTACACCTCCATCCCCCACCGGGATGGTCTGATGGCTCTCCGCTTCTTCCTTGAACAGAGGCCCAAACAATCTCCATCCACCACTACTCTCCTCTGTCTGGCTGAACTTGTTCTCACACTGAACAATTTCTCCTTAAACTCCTCTCACTTCCTCCAAATAAAAGGTGTGGCTATGGGTACCCGCATGGGCCCCATAGTGCCTGTCTCTTTATGGGGTATGTGGAACATTCCTTGTTCCAGTCCTACTCCGGCCCCCTCCCACAACTCTTTCTCTGGTACATCGATGATTGCTTCGGTGCTGCTTCATGCTCTTGTTTGGATCTGGAAAAATGTATTAATTTTGCTTCCAATTTCCACCCCTCCATCATTTTCACATGGTCCATCTCTGACACTTCCCTTCCCTTCCTTGACCTCTCTGTCTCAATTTCTGGTGATAGACTGTCCACCAATATCCATTACAAGCCAACCGACTCCCACAGCTACCTCGACTAAAGCTCCTCACACCCTGCTTTCTGTAAGGACTCCATCCCATTCTCTCAGTTCCTTCGCATCTGTTCTGATGATGCCACTTTCCAAAACAGTTCCTCTGACATGTCTTCCTTCTTCCTTAACCGAGGTTTTCCACCCACGGTGGTTGATAGGGCCCTTAACCGTGTCCGGCCCATCTCCCCCGCATCCGCCCTCACACTTTCCTCTCCCTCCCATAACCACGATAGTGTCCCCCTTGTCCTCACTTATCACCCCACCAGCCTCCGCGTTCAAAGGATCATCCTCCGCCATTTCCGCCAACTCCAGCATGATGCCACCACCAAACACATCTTCCCTTCACCCCCCCTGGCGGCATTCCGCAGGGATCATTCCCTCCGTGACGCCCTGGTCCACTCCTCCATCACCCCCTACACCTCAACCCCCTCCCATGGCACCTTCTCATGCAACCGCAGAAGGTGCAACACCTGCCCCTTTACTTCCCCTCTCCTCACCGTCCATGGGGCCAAACACTCCTTTCAAGTGAAGCAGCATTTCATTTGCACTTCCCTCAATTTAGTCTACTGCATTCGTTGCTCCCAATGTGGTTTCCTCTACATTGGAGAGACCAAACGCAGGCTGGGTGACCGCTTTGCAGAACACCTTCGGTCTGTCCGCAAGCATGACCCAGACCTTCCTGTCGCTTGCCATTTCAACACTCCACCCTGCTCTCATGCCCACATATCTGTCCTTGGCCTGCTGCATTGTTCCAGTGAAGCTCAACGCAAACTGGAGGAACAGCACCTCATCTTCCGATTAGGCACTTTACAGCCTTCCGGACTGAATATTGAGTTCAACAATTTTAGATCATGAACTCTCTCCTCCATCCCCACCCCCTTTCCGATCCCGCCCCCCTTTTTTCCCCCCAATAATTTATATAGATTTTTCTTTTCCCACCTATTTCCATTATTTTTAAATGTATTTCCATCCATTGTTTTATCTCTGCCTTTTAGCCTATTTCGATTCCTTCACCCCACCCATCCCCACTAGAGCTAACTGTACCTTGCTTGTCCTGCTTTCTACCCTTAATTATCACATTCCTTAGATAATATCATCACCTTCAACACCTCTTTGTCCTTTTGTCTGTGACATCTTTTGGTTATCTCCACCTATCACTGGCCCTCTATCCAGCTCTACCTGTCCCACACCCCCTTAAACCAGCTTATGTTTCACCTCTCTTCTATTTTTACTTAGTTCTGTTGAAGAGTCATACAGACTCGAAATGTTAACTGTTCCTCTCCGCAGATGCTGCCAGACCTGCTGAGTTTTTCCAGGTATTTTTATTTCTGTATGCTTACACTTGTTGGATTACTATGCTGAATTTAGGTGTGTGCAGCTGCTAAGCTTAAATTGTACAAGCACTCTTCGGCAACCTATCAATCATTTATAATGGTGTTGGGTGAATGCTTTTAGTACAAAATATAACAAACAGCAGACCAGTGAAAAGCAACCTTTTAAAGCCTGAAATTTCTTAAGTAGGTAATTCTTCATCTTGTACTTGTCATTTGGAAACATTTATCGGTGATTGAATTTGTGGCTGAAAAACTGCATTTATGTTTAATTTCTGGATACCTCTGGGTTCACTCGTTGTGTCCCTGCTGTCTTCCAAGCTGAAGGATACATGGCAGCAGGAAGACTATCTAGTGGAGATACTTTCATTGCTGGTTAACTGGAGACTGGAGAAAATGTTTCCGTAAGAAAAAAGTAAAGGTTAGGGCTCATCTGCCAATTTGTTACCAAACTAGAGTTTTGATTATTTGGCAGTCCAGGTGAGTAACTTTGCCCATTAAGGTTAGTTGAATAGAAACAACAAAGCAATCTTTGGAAGAAGCCTAGGGAATATTACTATTGAGTTACCAGCTGGTCTAGCGGTGCTTTTTCAATAATGACAGGACTGCTCATACTTGGGGGATATAAGATAGATGGGAACAGCACCACCTGGAAGTTCCCCTCCAAGCCACTCTCTATCCTGACTTGGAAATATATCGCTGTTCCTTCACTGTCACTGGGTCAAAATCCTGGAACTCCCTTCCTAATAGCATTGTGGGTGTATCTACACCACATGGACTGCAGCGGTTCAAGAAGGCAGCTCACCACCACCACCTTAAGGGCAACTAGGGATGGGCAATAAATGCTGGCCCAGCCAGCGAAGTCCACATCCTGTGAATGAATAAAAAAAAAGACATTTTGAGATTTGGAGAGGTGAAGATGGGCGTAGCGATAAACCATGCTAAAGGAAAGTGGAGGGAACGTGATCCTTCCACCTATCTCAGTGGTTGTGCGCACATCAGTTCCAGATTTTGGGAGAGATCCAGTTTGTTACTCTAAGGTTTGAATTACAGGAGAAGTGCTTGAACAACTCTCTTAAACAAAAATACTTTTGTCTCCTACATCGTTAACCGTAGATTTTCTAAAATCATACAAGCTTTTTTTTAATGTGTAACCATCTGTCTGGATAGAATGATATTTGGATTATTTTTGTGAACATTGTTCTTGTTGCAGTGAGGCACGTTTGTTCCTGAAATTTCCCATCTTGTCAGTATAAAGCACTCTATAGCATCAAGTAAAACATTGATTCATGTGTAATCACCAGGAAGAACATTGCGTATGCTTTATGGCTCAGGTGATGATTAAACAGCACATTCAATGTGATGTCTCTTTTTTCCTCCCCCAATCAAACGTTTCCACATTCTTACCCACTTTCATGCCTCAATTTCTGAATGCAATATCTGGGCTTCATATTTGCAACTGGACATTTTTCCATCCATTGGAGAATCATTTCTTGCACAAGACTCTCCGAGGGAAATCTGGCCTTGCTTCTGCTTTGCCAGGCCCCCTAATCCTGAAGCTAGATTTGTCATGGATGACCAGAGAGTGTTTTGCAGATGTTGCAGAGAACCACAGATGTTTACAGCACAGAAAGCGATTACTTAGCTATTTTTATCTGTGCTGGCTTTTTTGCGACAGTGATCTAGCTTAAAATAAGTATTTATTCTTTCCATAAAAGATACAATGGTCTATGCTTGTGGCAAAGCATTCCACAGCTGTCCCTGCCTAAAAAATGTTTCCTAACTCCTCACCTCATCAAATTACATTAATGACCCTTCATCATAGACTCCAGAACCAGATGAAAGCGTTTTCATATTCATCGTGCTAAAACTCGTAATTTTGAAAATCTCTAATAAATCTCTAACAAAAACAGAATTACCTGGAAAAACTCAGCAGGTCTGGCAGCATCGACGGAGAAGAAAAGAGTTGACGTTTCGAGTCCTCATGACCCTTCAGCAGAACTGAGTGAAGTTAGGAGAGGGGTGAAATATAAGCTGGTTTAAGGTCGTAAATCTCTGCTTAGCCTCTCTGCTGCAGTGAAAATATTCTCAAGTTTCCCTTCCTAACTATGGTTTCTCAGCCTTGTGAATTTATACTTTATACTTTCTTTGACTTTAATGTCCTTTCTATAATAAGATGCTCGAAGTGCATAGTGCACTCAAATTGTCACTTAACCAGTATGTTGTAGAAATTTCTCATTACCCCTTTGTCCTTATATTCTATGCCTCTTTGTAATATTCTGGTTCTAAATTATTTAAGAAGCAATTGGCTTTTTTTTAATGATTTTATCTACCTGCTCTTCTACTCAAGTAAGGATGTATTTTTATTCACTTCCTCCACACCATTCAACGTTTTACCCTGGTCTCATTATTAATGCTTTTGTTAATAGCAAAATAGTATCACTCAAAAACCCAGTGTCTTTTCAGCCAATTGCTTTGCAACATTCTTTGACATTTCCACTCTTAGCTAAATTGTGTTGCATGAAAGATAAGGACCATTTCAACAGTGACCCCCTCGTACTAATTCACAATAGCACTACCTGAAGCCTTTATGATCAAGTTGGCTAGAAGAAAGATAGATAAAGCAATAACTCATGTAACTCTTTATACTCTTTGGGGGGTGGGGGGGAAGCACTGCAGTATTTTCTCCCAAATCATGCCCTGTATTTTAGTCTCTTGGTGTCATAAAATTTATATTCTTTGACCAATAAAGACCTTGTCTGTCTGTTGGATCTATCTTTTTCTTGGAATCCCTGTCCACTATTTCAGCTATGGTAGTGGTCTTCCTAAAGGCAGCTCCTCTGCTCATTTCTCTACTTATGTTCTTGCACTCCCCTTTACCGTTGCTTGTAGAAGCCTCCCATTTTCAATTTCAATGAGCAACATGATTAGGAAAAGAATACATGAGGTGATTTCCCATTGCGTGTTCATGTGCAATTAAAGGAACACAAGCCCTCTTCTCGAAGGATCCTCTCTGCCTGTAAGCAGCCATTGCCCCTCAAGGTTTTTAGCTCTTCTACCATCACCACTGAAAATTTGCTGATTCCACCATTGCCCACGCCTCTTAATCCTGAGCAAGGGACTCTTACCTGAGGCTGCAGTAATTTGCAAAAGGGCAGAAACATGCATGTCATGTGATCTCAGTTGACCCTGTCACTCTATATTTCAACTGTAAAGATTGATAAGAAGGTACAATATTCAGCTTTAGTGATGTGAAAACATGCTGCTCTTAGCCAATGCTGAGAAATTTAGCAATGAACAGTGAAAAACATGGCACGCAAACTTTTTACTTTGAAATACTCAATTGCTGCAATGAACTGCTCTTGACTCCGTGTTGTCAACACATGCTATCATGCGTGCAACCTCTAATTTTGGGGCTTTTGTATTAACACAATTCACGTGAGACATTTAAATGTAGAAAACTGTTCCAATTTTTCTGTGTGACTCACAAGCAGTTTTAAAAAAAAAACCTTATGAAAATCCTAAGTCGTGAATCTTGGAAAGATCATGTTTACTGTTAAGACACCAATTCAAGACACCCACAGAAAAATTAGCTGGCTGGCTGCCTTTTGTTATCTGTTTAATCAACAAAATCAAAAAATTCATCAGTTTAAAAAACTGTTGTATTTACATGGTGCTATTAAATGAAGCAACCGATTTTGTTGCACTGATTTGTCTGCAGTGTTTTGCCTCGACACTGGATGCTGGTGTTCTACAACCGATGCACTGAACTTTTTAAAAAAAAAAAATTGACACATGAGCTAGTTGTCAAAACATCAGCGCCATGTACAATATTGGGTTTTCTTCCTCTTTAAAATGACCAGGTTAAAGATTTACTTGTACTGGACAATCCAGTCTTTGGAGCCTGTGAATATTTCCTTTGTGTTTGAAAAAGAAGTTGCAGAACCTTCGAATTAAAGGGCATGTTGAGTTCATGGGTTGATTCTTATGTTATCCTTTAACAACTTGGATGCAGCTAGGTTTTTGTGAAAAGTAAGGCACAATATAACCATTGTCAAAGTCAAGGTGTCCCTCCGGTTAAAGCTGCTTGAAAAAGAAATCTATACAATAGTAGCAACTTATGTTTGTAACACAGCTCACAGCAGTTCATGAGATCAGGAATGTGTGGGGAGAGGGAAAAATTAATCATTAAACAGAAATCAGTAAGAGCTAAGGGAGCCCTTAGATATTATAAAAGAAATATAATTGATTTGTACAGTAGAAGAGAGATGTGTTTCTATTTAGCATCTTATCATGCTATCAAGTGATTTCAAAGCAATTCACCTTCAGTGAATTTCTTTTAAAGTATAATTGCTGCTTTTATGTGGGTAGAAGACGAGGATACATTTTTGAAATGATTCAGTATTTGAAGATAATTATTCAGTTTTCATTACTGACTTTTAAAGATGTCATCAAAAATCAATCACCAAGAAAATTACCAGGAGTTACTACACCAGGTATAGAAAATGGTTTTAAATATTCCATTTTTGTTTGCTTAAGAAAATGACTCTCCCTGGTTTTCATGGATAAACATAGAGGGAGGAGTGTTCTACTGGGGCATGATTTAGTGTGGGACCTGGCTCCACACAGCCTCCACCTCTTTCTTCTCACAATGTGAAATGCTAAAGGACGATTGGCTGTTTTTTGTGCCCCCACACTCCTCCCATCCTGACATCAGAAAAGGGGACCAGACTGGCAGTATGGCATTGGTTTGTGGGATGTGGGCCTTGCTGGCAAGATCAGCATGTATTGCCCATTCCAATTTACCCATGAGAAGGTGTTGGTGAGTTGCCGCCTTGAACCGCTTGGGTTTGTTCTGTGAAGATGCTCCCACAGCGCTGTTAGGTGGGGCGTTTCAGCTTAAGACCTATACCTGTTTTTAAACATTCCATGGCAGGAATGGTCAGCGCTACTCTGATGTTCTTGGACCCTGTGGAGCAGCTGGTGTGGATATTGGCTTCCTTTATAATCCCTGTGCTGGGATTCAGAACTGGATGAAGGCTGGGGCAAACAGCAGCCGCAAATCCTGGTTCCAGCTGTGAGGCGGGCCTTCAGAAATTTCAGCCCCAATTCTTTGCTTTCTTCCCCTTTTAATTATTTTTCCCCTCATACCACTCCTATATGATGCACACAAACACATGCAAGCACACACAGGCATTATGCAATTTACTTGACTGATAGGGCAAGTGGGCAATCTCCTCAAGACTTTTCCAGTTTTGCTAGCTGTCAGGCTATGTGAGAGCTGCTTTTGCGATTCAATCTGATTTTCCTCATGATCACATGACATCAAGCTTGTCCCATACTCATGATGGCTGGAGCATCATGACTGCACAGTTCCTACCTACTACCGTGGCCTCCTCTACCCCCAGTCCCACTGCCACCCCCAGCCATATAATCTCCTGGGCGATTGGAAAAAAAATCTAGAAAAATCCTAAAACCAATAAGAGAAAGAAAACTCCTCCCTATCCCCCTCAGGCAATCAAACCCAGCCCAGGAAATCACATTGACTACCTCATCCCTTCCTGTGGGGGGCAGTGCTCAGTTTGGCAGTCATATCAACAACCCTTGATACATACCTCACATCCAGATGACGTCGGGATCTTGCTAGGTTGGGAATTGAACTAGCATTCAATTAATGGTTGGAAGTCACATATTAATCTTAAATAGGAGTATCCTGAGGAGTTGGTAGGGAACAAAGCTGACATTACCAGTGATGACAGCTGCAGTGCTGATTCACTGAGCTACACTTGCTGTACCAAGCTTCTTTCCAAAATTATTTTCTTCAAAGGTTGGCACAAATGAAGGCCCACATCGAGTTTGAAAATTTGAGCAGCTTCTCGATTATGTTTTATCACCTACCTATTATCTTTTCTTCAACCAGTCATTTAATTATAAAAAGGGACGACAACCTGACACATGAATGCAGTTTAAAAAAAAAACTCTTAGAATTTCGAAGATTACCTCCCAATGACCCAAACCAATAAAGTGAAGAATATGTTAGAAGCTCAATGAAGGAAATCTATTACGCAAGATGCTGTAAAATGGAACACATTTTCGCTTCGGGCATCAATAGTTTTATTTTAGCTAAAAAGTGTAACGGGTGCTACTGTCCTGTGCCAAGAATAAATGTCTGTTTGAAAGTCTGGATTTAACGCACAATTTTTGGGCTAATCAATGATTATGATTTGAGCATGCCCACAGCCACTGAAAATGGCAGCAGCAGGTTTAGCACTTTCTGATTAGGCGCAATTTTCCTGGAGCTCTACACGTCTCCTGCACTCACCCACTTCACTGAAGGTGTGGAAAGCAGCCTGGGAGTGGAATGTTATCTCGAGGAGCTAGAGGGAGGGCTCCCAGGTTCACTGATCTGGCACTAGAAGTCCTGGTGGAGGAGATAGAGAGGATAAAGGATGTCCCCTACCGCAGAGGGGAAGGAGGTCCCAGAGGCAAAAATAGGGTGCCTGTAGGAGGAGTTCACCCTATGCATGCATGTGCACTAGTACGTATGTGCAAACGCGCGCACGCATATTATATATACATTATATATGTGTACACACACTTGGCAATACACTCATTCACAGTCATCAACTTGTTTACTTCTAGGAAAAGATAGCACATAAAATAGCAGCAGGACGTGACCAGCAGAGCCAACCACATCTACCAGTTCCCTCCCCTTGAGGGGGCAGTGCTGGCCGTGATTGGCAGAGGAGTGGTAGATGTTGAGGCCAGAAACAGAGCATAGGGCATCTCTCATAGAGGATGTGGCCACTCCAGCTTCCTTACATATTCATAACTATTTCTGAATGCTTATCACCCAAAACTATCTTCATTCCCAATCTCCATATGGTGTCACCATACACATCCTCCTATTTGTGGCCTCATTTACTGCACCCCAACTCTAATTCTCCTAGCTTCATCAAGTCCCAGGAGCAGGACCCGCCTTGCCCCTTGGAACAAGTTCAAGATGAGCAACAGCCACAACACCCTCAAGAGGAGGGGGAGAGTGAGATAGAAGGCATTGTGTCAATCACTACCACTGCTACAGGCCTCAGGTCTCAGAGACTGGCACCATGAGTAACTTGGAGACTAGGTTAGAAGTCGGATCCTCTCAGTACGATGCTCCTGGCATTGGCAGCAGCTGCCATGCAAGTTGAAAGACACCACAAGAACAAATACTTATTTATACAGCGCCTTTTAGATAATAAAACATCCCAAGGTGCAAAACAGGAGCTCTGTAAAGCAAAATTTCCACTGAGCCGCAAAAGGAGATATTAGGGCAGATGATCGAAAGCTTATTCAGAGGCTTAAGAAGTGCCTTAAAAGAGGGGAAAAAAGAGACTTGCGATCATATAGCATCTTTCCTAACCTCGGGAATCCCCAAAAGTGCTTTACAGTCAGTGTACATTTTGAACAAACTGTGGTCATTGTTGCAAGTATAGGAAAAGTGGCTACCAATTTATTGGCTGCAAGGTCCCATAAACAGCAATGAGATAATGACTAAATAATGTTTTTGTGATGGTGATTGAAGGACAAATATTGACCAGGATACTGGGAATAATTCCCCTGCTCTTCTCCGAAATACTGCCATGGGAGCTTTTACATCCACCTGAGGGCAGACATTGGTTTAACATTTCATCTGAAAGACAACACCTCCGACAGTCCAGCACTCCCTCAGTAGTGTACTGGAATGTGAGCTTAGCTAATTGTGCTTAAATCCTGGAGTGGAGCTTGAACCATCTAACTCAGAGGCGAGAGTGCTAATGACTGACACCAAAAAAGATTTTGGAAGCAAATTCCAGAGCTTAGGGTCTTGGTGGCTGAATTGGAGATGCTCAAGAGGCCAGAATTAGAGGGACCCTAGTAACTTGGGTTTGTGGGCCTAGAGGAGGCTATCTCTAGAGTTATAGAGGGACTAGGCCATGGTGCAATTTGAAAAAACAGGTGAATATTTTAAAATCAAGGCATTACTTAACTAGGGTGATGAGTGAACAGAACTTGGTGTGCCCCAGGACACAGGCAGCAGTGATTTGATTACTTCAAGTTTATGGAGGATATAATGTGGGAGCCCATCAAGGTGTGCATTCGAATAGCCAAGTGCACAAGGAGCAAAGACATAGATGAGAGTTTCAAAGGCAGATAAGCTGAGATGGGTGGAGTTGTGCAATGTTACAGGGTTCGAAATAGGTGTAGATATGTGTTAGGAAGCTCATCTAAGGCTCAGATATGACAACGAGGTTGCGAACCTTCTGGTTCAGCCTCTGGCAATTGCCAAGGAGAGGGATGGAGTCGGTGGCTCAGGATTGGAATTTGCGGCAGGGACCAAAGACAATAGTTTTGGTTTTCCCAATGTTTAATTGGAGGAAATTTTTACTAATACAGTACTGGATGTTGGACAAGCAGTCTGACAATTTAGAGGTAGCCGAGGGGTCGGGGCAGGGTTGGCAAGGTGGAGCTGAGGGTCATCAACATATGTGTAAAAACTTACTGGATTTTCATGATGCCCTCACAAATGAGAAATAGAAGCTTGGAGGACAGCTGGGGTAATGGTACAGGAGCAGGAAGAGAAGTGATTCTATGACTCTGATTAGACAGATAAAATTGGAACCAGGTGAGGGCAGTCCCACCCTGCTGGACAACGGTGTAGAGGCGTCGGAGGAGAATGTATGGTCAATAGTGTCAAAAAGCTGCGGACAGATTGGGAAAGACGAGGAGGGACAGGTCACCTTTGTTACAGTTGCATAGGATGTCACTTGATGTCATTAAGAGTTGTTTTGGAAGAGCAGTGATGAAGGCACATTTGAGGGGTCAATTCCAATAAGGATTAATCCAGTGGGCTGATTCCACCAAGTGGCTGCCAATCCCTGAGGAGGGTTGGGCGGTTAGGGCTGATGGTGATGGGGTGAATCCGGGACCTGATTGGAGGATGGGGAGGCTGGAGACCTAGTGGCGAGGTGGGAATTGGGAGCTCATGGTGGGAGGGGAGCAGGGGCCTAAGGGTGGTGGGACCGGAAGTCTCGAGTAGAAGGTTGGCAGAGGAGGGAGGCGTACCCAATCATGGAGGCTCCTTAGGCAGGGACCTGGATCTAGGAGGTAGGTTTAAAGACACTCACCACCTGCATCCACTGTCCTTACCTCGATGAAGCTGCCAGGACCCCCATTACTCTGGAAACCTGATCAACAAGAGCTAAGGTTGAAAAGGCGTTCAGACCCATTATCATATTTAAAATTACAGCCCCCCACCTTGGAGTGGGTTGGTCACCTGCTCACCTTCCAGCATCAGTTAAAGCTACAAACGGGTGGACTGGAGACAGGTTGGAACTGGCAATCAGGTTTTTCAGGCTTTAATCCCTGACCCAACCCAGACTCACCCATTTTGAAGAATCTGATTTTGGTGTAACTGAAATGCACACTGTTTGACTTCGTGGTATTGCTATAGCATAAGGACAAATAATCTCATTAAGCTATTAAACTGAACATGTTCCAGAAACAGAGTGGCCCATAATGAGGTTGAGGAGCCAGTTTCTGCAGGCAGTGGATACATTTTGCAATTTAAGAACAGAAGTCAACCTTTTTAAAAAAAAAATTACAATGATGGTCAGGACTGGGCTGCACCACATTTTATTTAAATAGTTCCTTTGCTGGATCTCGTAGCCTTTCTGCTGTATTCTAGCCAACAATGATGCTTTCCCATTTGATGTTGGCTTGGTAGTACAGATTTTGAGTTTTGCTGAAAAAAGAGACATGCTGTTGAAGCTTTCTGTCTTGCACTCATAAAGACAGATGCAGGAATGCCAAATTTCAAAGGGAACAACAATTTGTACTGCCTGAGAAAAGGGGTGCTGATTGGTTGGCAAGTTGGCCCTGATTGTTTGGGACATTGCCATGGCGAATGCAAATCTATTGTCCCCCATGCTTTTGTTTATTCAAAAAAGTGTAATGTCTGGACATATTCTTTTTGCCTGCAGAGGACAGGCCCCTTTATATGAATATGTGTAGCTTTTAGCAAGTGTAAGTGAGCCCAACTGATGATCTTAAATCAGTGTGATTCTTAGTACGTTCGGGATTGGGCAGCATTTGCTGAACAATCACGGAATCACATCTAACATCAGACATAATATTCTCAGTTTTGCAAGCACTGATTGGTTGAGTACAGTCAGTACGCTGCCCACATTGCAAACAGCCAAAGGAGCATGCTGTTTGATGTGATCCGCCAGTCACTGGGGCGTACAGACTATGTACTTTCTATTGCACCAGCACTGAAATTCGTATACCACATTACTCATTTGTGTGGTAGGCAGAATGTCTGTTTGGCTTGATGGCAGCATTGTGTTAGTGGAGAACACATGTGTTGCCACTGATGAGTGCAAAATGAAAAGCTTCAATAAAATGTCTTTTTTATCCAGCAATTCCCCATTTGAAGTGAATGCAGTAGAGCGTGAAAACACTGACTGATGAGAGTAGGCTTTGTAATGATTGCCATTTTACATGGAATTGAAATCTGACTAATGCATCTATAGTTGCTTATGTGTTTTGGGCATCGCATTAGCTTGTTTCTCAGATGGTGGTACTTCCTCAATGTCCATTAACTCCTTCATAAAGATTGTCAGTGCCTCACAAATCTCCTCCCTAAGCTATGTGTGCTCTGGGATAAATACCACTTAACACTGGGGGCGTATTTGTTTTGATCCCTTTTAGAATTTCCATCTAATTTCTATCAAAGTCGTTAATTAAATTTTGGTTAACTCTGGTTAGGCAAGGCATGTTGCTCAAGTCCTCTATCATGGATACTTGGATGAAGTAATAATTTAGAGAATTTATTATATTGTATTTGTCTCAATTTTGAGTAATTACATCATTTATCATTTTCACCCCATCCCTGCCTACTATTGTGATGTGGAAAGAATTTATTTTACTTTCTCTGCAGCTATACATTTCTCCATGTTTCTCTTTGCTTTGGTGATAACCCTTTCATCTTGTCTACTGGATGTTTTGATATTCATCCCAATGGAGAACCCCTGCAGGATAAGTAATGGGAAATTTCTTTCTCTTTTCCTTTGTTGACAATCCATATTATGTTAAATTTTTTTGTCTGATTTATACCTCCATGAAGCACCTTGATGTTTTTCTACCTTAAAGATACTGTATGTTAGTAGCTACTCTGAACCAATGTTCCTCTAAGCTGCACAGGTGCACAAGTCTAGAACTTACAGGGGGTAAATAAGCCATGCAGAAGTAGTGGTCTCTTTACGATGTTTGCGTGTGTGGTTGCGTTGCAATCTTAAAGGGACCACGCAGTGCTGCAGACAGGCCGAGCACACCAAAGGAAAATTAGAGGTAACATTGCTCTGAACTGCTTGGGATTTTCCATATTTGGTTGGTTGAAGTATCACATTAAAATAACTTTCCTGTCCTTGGATACTCTTTTTGTCACCTCATCGAGCAAATTGCCCTCCTTATGCCAATTTGATGATCTTTAGTACACCTATGATATGAACTTGATATTTTTCTCTCATTTGAAATGTCTAACCAGAACATTTCATTCTGTAGTTTTTCTCCCTCCAAAAGGATGAACGAGGTGTCTTTGACATAAAGGACACTTTTTTTCTCACTTCACTTTTCCTTTTCTCCCCACTCTGTCTTTTTGAACAGTCTGCGCCCTCGAAAGCACATTCATTTCCATCTTTTAGCCATGTTTCCCACAAATTCCTATCATATTATAGTTGTCCACAACTCCCAGTTCCAGTATCTTGCCACTTTCTGGCATCATCTTCCTAAACTTTTTTTGAATATCTGAGACCTGTCCTTCCTTCCTTTGTTTCTAAAGGGACTGCAGGATCGCTATGCTGACCTGGTGGGAGCAGCTTTTCGACATGAGTATGCATGACTGAAGCCTTTCAAGCCATCACTAGTGACATATACCAAACCAGTCAATTGGCTGTCCGTTTATTTATCATGTAGGTGATAGTGGCCTTGTTTACAGGGGCTGAATGACTATAACTGTGAAAAGAATCAACTCAACAGGACATAAAATGTTACTTTGTTGTTTGAGTTTCCAAGAGTAGATGGCATCGTCCATGGCATCCATGTATTGCACCGATCAATTAATGTTGCCCTGCTCTGCACTAATAATTTCAATTATTGCAATAATTATTCTAATTTTGCACTAATTAAGCCTATAAACTCTTTCGAGTTATCAACAGTCACAGATTGCAACTCTTTCGAGTACAATCACAGTTCTTGGTTTCCGGGAGTGGGACATGAACCCACAACCCTCTGATTCAAAGGTGAGGGTGCTATGAACTGAGCCACAGCTGAGTTGTGCATAATCATTTCAGTGTGCTATGGGTTAATTTGGACTAGCCAATCCCAGCATAGATTTTCCCAGTTTCACATAATTGGGGCTTGTATATAAAACTGCTTGTTTGATTTGGGGCAACAATTTATTATAGCTGCTAGTAATAAGTTTCCAAATTCTCATATCTGGCAGTTTCCTGTTACATTGCTATTTCTGTAAATGTACCAGTATTGTGAGAACTCCTGCCATGACATACAGGAAGTTGCACTGTCTGTAGGGACCATTTTGTTCATAGACTTAGGGAATTAACATTCATCTGTTTATGTTATGTGATTGGACTGACAATCAGGCTTTATTGCTTCTCATTAGCACCTGTGTCTTGCACAGACTTCAGCTAGGAATGTTAATGTTCTTTAATGAAGGAACAGCCCCATACATTTTGAGTCAAATGTAAAACATGATATGGTCTGTGTTTCGTTCATTAAGGGTGCAGACCGGGAATCAGACACAATCGAATTCTATGATAATTTGCATTCCCGTTGAGTGAGGCTCCACACAAAGTTCAACCACACAATATTTTCCCTGTTTTGTGCAGCCGCTTCAGCCACGGTCAACAAAAGAGGTGAGATAACATAGAACGAGAGGAAAAAGCATACAAAATTGTGAGGACTAGTGTAGATCTAGGAGACTGGTTAATAAGGAACAGAAAAGAAATACAAAAAGATGGTTAGAGCTGCAAAATATGCGTAGTAAGCTTACGAACATATGAACTAGGAGCAGGAGTAGGCCACTCGGCCCTTCAAGCCTGCTCTGTCATTCAGCAGGACCTTGGCTGCTCTGATTGTAACCTCCTGCCTACCCTCAATAACCTTTCACCCCCTTGTTAATCAAGAATCTACCTTAAAAAAATTCTAAGGCCCTGCTTCCACTGCCTTTTGAGGAAGAGAGTTCCAAAGACACATGACCCTCTGAAGAGAGAAAATTTCTCCTCATCTGTCCTAAATGAACGACCCCTTATTTTTAAACTGTGGCTCCTAGCTCTAGATTCTCCCACAAGAGGAAACGTCCTCTCCACATTCACTCTGTCAAGATCCCTCAGGATCTTAAAGGTTTTGACCAAATCACCTCTTAATCTTCTAAACTCCAGTGGATACAAGCCTAACCTGACCAACCTTTCCTCATAAGACAATCCACCCATAACTGGTATTAGTCCAGTAAACCTTCTCTGAACTGCTTCCAACACATTTACGCCTTTCCTTAAATAAGGAGACCAATGCTGTATACAGTACTCCAGATGTGGTCTCACAGTGGAAGCTCAGGCTCTCTGATCTTTGCTGCCAATTTCACAATGTTTATTTACACAACATTAAGTGGTTTCAAGGGTTTGCGGGTTTTGGTTGATACTTTAAAGGGTCTGGATAATTGACACTTTGTTGCCTTCTAAATGAAATAACTTTTTTTTAACATAGAAAGTTATGAATGAAGTACTTTTTAAAGTATTTGTTAAACGTGTCCTATTGTCACTATAGGGTTCATTGACCCACTGTACACTGTATAGAACCAATTGCATTGAAGTGCCATAGCTTGGCATGGGGGGTGGGGGGCTGGCGGAAGATGAGGAGCCATAGGGAGTGGGTGGAAGGGCATAGCTTCTTATAGGGGGCATGAAGGGCCATGGGGTGCATGTGGAAGGGCTGGGTTTAACATAGGGGGCATGAGGGTACCATGGTGGGTGGAGGGGCAGAGCTTGGCATAGGGGCATGAGGGTGCCATAGGGCGTGGGTGGAAGGACAGAGCTTGGCATAGGGACATGAGGGGGCTATAGGGGGTGGGTGGAAGGCATGGCATGGGGGAATGAAGAGGAGCCTTTGAATTTGCATTTTAAAAGGTCCCCTGATGCTTCATGCAGGCTAGGGTTCACAGCTCCTCTGAGAGGCTGTGAACCACAACTCATTAAAAAATCTGGCTCGTCCATGAAAATTGTGGAGGAGTCAGACATGCCTATCTCTGCAATTAAGCCGGCCATGTCGAGAGTGCTGGATGCAGGCTTTTGACAGGAAACAGCCCCCACACTCTAAAGGCACTCACGAAAAATCAGACAGCCCAGGAATGGAGTTGAGAACCTTGACATCAGCACCCACCCGCCAACCTTAAAGGGCACTTGAGCCATCCTGACTTGGCGAAAATCCAGGCCAATATTTCAGGATGTGACTTTTTGTCAGACCTGCTCAGTATTTCCAGAATTTTCTGTTTTACTCCGAAGATTAGATTTTGAGGAATGGTTGCATAAACTAGATTTGTTTTCCCTAGAATATATATATGGATAATTAAGTTTGTATTCCCTGGAACATAGATGGTTAAGGGATGATTTTTGATTGAGATTTTTAGGAGTTTAAAAGGAATTGATAGTCTAAGCAGAGAGAAAAATGCTAAATTAAACCTATGATCTATTTATTCTCTTTGTTACATTTGTTTTCAATGAGTATTAAGAAATAATAATTAAAGTTGCTAAGTGGCAGTATAATTTATTCTAACCACACCATTGCCACTAGATCATGATGCTAAGTTGGAAATGCACACTCATAAATTCTGACAAGTATGTTTGGCAGAATGATTTTGTAGCTTGCTGTATGTCAGATAACTTGATTTGAAGATTAAAAATGTAATATTATAATTTCCATGGCAATTGCAACGTTAAAGAACGCTCAAGTTGTTTATTTTCCAAGAAGGACTTTACATCATTTGCATCCATTTTAATCAAAGAATTTCAACATGATTTGTAAAAATGTTCTCATTGTATAATGTGTGCAGACAATACACCAAATGGTCCTGTAAATGAAAATGTCAAGTATTGTGATACATAATTATATTCAGTTATTTCAAGCAATTCAGTTTCTTCACAACTTACTATTTACCTCCTACTGTCCCCTGACTGCAATTAGATATCATTGACATTTATTTGAGGTTTCAATACCAAAGCTGCCGATCAGATCAGCAACACATGAGCAGAAATGAATTCTGTATTCACTTATTTATCGTCACGTATCTTCATTTAAAATTGATCAGCTTGTTCTTCATGGCCTCTATTCCTTTTTACAATGACCCACAACTGCTCCAGCCCTGCTGACTGGAAGCTGTGGGGAATACCCCCACGTGCATTGACAATTGAACAACATTACCTAATGGAGCATCTGCACAGTGCACACAACCCCAGCTTTGCACTGAGTTTTAAGGCCCTCTGTCCATCATATGCAAAGTGAGCACAGCGCCCAAACTTGGAGGACTGGCATGTATGTCCCCACTTCCCAGTTAGTCTTACTTGAACTCAATGCCAGCTTACGCCCTTCACCCAGAAATATATTTTCAAACATGGCCTCATCCTCAGTCCAAATGCAACACCATTAGAAATCCACTATTCCAAAATAAAGGTGTGTTAAGGTTTCTGTAAATTGTAATCTATTCACAAATTTGCATTACTTAATATAATATCTGGTATCATTGATTATGTTGTAATCTTTTTATTTGTTGGGATGTGCATGATGACAGACATGTCAGCTCTTGTGAATTGATCGTTGAGAGATGTGATTTCTCAGGTAAGTTCAGCCTCTTTCATGACCTTGCAAGAGGTCTCTGAAAACTTGGGATTATTAATTGTTCTTCTTTGATTGCACAGCCAATTGATTGCACCCACACATACGTCTAGATTCCAGAGGGGCGGGAGGTGTCAGCTGTGGCTCAGTTCATAGCACCCTCGCCTTTGAATCAGAGGGTTGTGGGTTCATGTCCCACTCCCGGAAACCAAGAACTGTGATTGCACTTGAAAGGGTTGCAATCTGTGACTGTTGATAACTCGAAAGAGTTTCCAGAGGGGCGGGTGGAGAGGAAACTCAAAGTGGGGCCTTCTGAAACACATTGCTTCTCTGATGGAATCCATGGTTGTCAAGCTTGTGTTTCTTGAGACAGCCCCTTAATGAAAATGGAAACCAAGAGCAGAATTTTTAGCTCCATGGGTGGGAGGGCATGCGCCTGACCCGCTCGAGCGTTAAAGCGCATTGACATCGGCCGAGCGTGCTGTGCTGATGTCAACGTGCATTCTTGAAATATTCCGCTAGGAGACGGAGGAGCGCCCGCCATTAATTAAGTGGCCAGTTAAGGCCCTTGAGATGCCAATTGTCTCTGACTTTACGTAGCCCGTTCGATTTTTAGGCCATTGCACGGGAAAAACGGGCAGGCCACAATTTGCAAAACCTCATCCATGGGCGGGATAAGAGGGTTCAGTGGCCTTATCAGAGTGTTTAGTGAGGAGTGCAGGATATCACCTGCTGCTGGTTTCTCCTGTGTACAGGACAGCTTCATTCGCTTCAGAGCTGCGTTCAGAGACTTTAGACATTTCAGTTCAGGGCTCAGTTGTTTTCCAGGCCCCCTGAGGATTCACACCGTGTGGGGCCTTCCAGGTATCAGACAGCCTTCTCTTACCCTGGTAATGGGATTGTGGTCTCCATTGGAGGCACCTCCTCTGAGGAGGAAGAGCGGGCCAGAAGGGGGAGGAGGCCAGGTGTCCCTATTCAGCTTCCAGGGGAGCAACCTGTGGGAGGAGAGGTGCAGGCACAAGGGGCGCAGGGTGAACAGGAAGTCCAAGGCAGAACGGGCTGCAGAAGATGCCACTATCCTGCTGCCAGGGTTTACAGGCAGCGATGCAGCTACCTCAATATGTCTGAGGTGCAATGTCAAAGGAGGATCCGCCTCTCAAGGGAGACAGTGACCTCCATCTGTCAGATGATTGGGCCTGAGATCAGCCTCACTGTGTGGGTGGACACCCCATGCCAGTGGCTCTGAAGGTCACAGAGGCCCTTAACTTCTATGCCTCCAGCTCTTTCCAGGGGTCAGTGGGGGATCTTTGTGGAGTCTCCCAATTAGCTGTCCACAGTTGCGTCAAACTGATGACAGACACTCTGTTCAGGTGGGCATTGACTTTCATTCATTGCCGCACGGACGAGGCCAGCCAGGCTGAGCGAGCCAGAGGCTTCGCGGCCATTGCTGGGTTCCCCCGTGTCCAGGGTGCAATAGACTGCACACATGTGGCCATCTAGGTGCCAGCAGGTGAGCCCAGTGCCTTCGTCAACAGGAAGGGCTTCCACTCCATGAACGTGCAGATAGTGTGTGATCACAGGATGCTGATTCTGCAAGTCTTTGCAAGGCAGCTCCCATGACGCTTAACATCTGGAGGCACTCCCAGGTGTCGAGGCTCTTCAGTGCTCCAGCCTGACTGGATGGATGGCTGCTGGGTGACAAGTGCTATCCTCTCAAGAGGTGGCTCATGATGTGTCTCCATCACCCAAGAACAGAGGCCGAGCAGCGGTACAACAGGAGCCACGCCTCCACAAGGGCGGTGGTAGAGAGAACCATAAGTCTTCTCAACATGCTCTTCCGATGCCTCGACCATTCATGGTGACCACTCCAATACCTCCTAGATCGTGTGTCACTGACAGTGGTTGCATGCTGCGCTCTCCACAATCTGGCACTGACAAGAGGGGATGCAGTGGAGGAAGATGATCTTGACACAGCTGCACAGGCAACAGATGACCAGCCCAGTAGTGAGTCTGAGGACGAGCACGAGCATGGTGAGGAGAACACTGAGGGCATAGACGCTGACCTGGGTAACCTCCAGGGAGGCAGGGACACCCGGGATGCTTTGATCCAATGCTCCTTCAGCTAGACTACCAAATAAGGACCACCACCACATGCCAGGGCTGCAGGCTCCATACACGATCCCTGACAGGACCAGTTCCTTGGTCAGCAACATACGCTATGTGCCTTTGCAATAAAGTTTCAGGAGAGACACGTCCATCATAACATCATGGCCTACCCTGCACTTACAGAACAAATGAAGCATATAAGAGGCCTGTTGCACAAAATAACATCTAATTTACTTGTGAATGTGAAGCATTGCAGAAATTAACATTAACCGGTGTTTTCCATCACTCCATTTTTCTTTTCTTTTTCTAAGTGTGAACCAATTATTACCCGTGATAAGGCCATATTGTGATTAAGGTGCTTTAAGTTTTTGCTTGCGGGTGCTATGTCTAGGTGCTCCCCCCTCGCTGGAACCGGCATTGGAGTCAGCCTGCTCACTCTGCTGTCTTGTTGGCCTTGATGACCTTGCCGGGTGTCCTCTGGCCCGTGGAGCCTGTGCTGGCCCCGCCTGGGAGGGAGCGGCCAGTGCCGCGGCTGGCATCTCCCTAGTCACCACAGCCTCATCAGATGCCACAGTCACTGGCAGAGGGACGGGGGAACTGCTGCTGTCATCCGGAGCCCGCAGAGCCAACGGGCAGCTCGAGCACCAACATCAGGTCGCATTGGACCTCCCAGCTCACCATTGATGGATGGGCACCTAGCTGGGACACTGGGTGCCCAATCCATCTCCCACACTGACACTAACCAGATGAGGTCATTGCTGGTGTGAGGACTTGCAGGTCCGAGCGCATCCCCAGGAACTCCTGATTGAGTCCCTGGAGGAGCCTCCATGAGAGTCGCCACTCTCTCCATGGAGGAGGCATTGCGCTCGGCCATGAGGGTCAAAGCAGTGCTTATGCTCCACAAGGACTCCTCCACAATGGATGCGATGACACACATTCCCTCATATATCTCTGCCAGATCCTCCCATACATCCTGCTGGACATCCAGCATCTGCTGCCTCATGGACAACTCTAGAGGCATATCATCAGCCATCGACTGAGCATTGCCCTGGCTCCCAGCAGCCCTCTGACTGCCGGCGCCCTGGGCACTCTCTGCTCCACCTGTACCTCAAGCGAGTGTGAAGTGCCCTCACCGATGTGCACCGATAGACTACATGATGATGTTTTGCCCACTGAGGTGCTTGTATCTGCGCTGGTGTCTGCTTGACAGAGAGGGTGTGACGCAGGTGTGTGGTGAGCATGGTGGTCCTCAGGTCAGGGGTGGGCCTTCAGGCTCCTCATGATGAACGGCTGCTGGTGAGTCTGAAAGGGAGAAGGAGGACATATCATCAGTTTAAGGCATGACACTGTCACTGTGCATGCCAGGCACCCTGATGAGACAGAGATTTGCATCATGGTGCCCTCATTTTTTGATTATCAATGGGGAATCCAGGTTCGAGGCTTACATCAATATAGAGACTACACTGGAATGGTTGCAATAACCGACATTCTCACCTCCAGTGCACTGCACTCCTACCTTCCTCTGGCACCCCCAACCACACCGTGGCCGCTTGACCGCGGTGCATGGTGCCTCTCCAGCTCCAGGGCCTCCTGCTCGTATTACAGGAGATGGTGTGGGGGTCCCCTACCAGTGCGTGACCTCTCAGCATTGTAATGGGATGTTTTCTCCTGAAAGGGCAAAGGAGCATTGATTAGCCCACTCTCTACCTGCAGCACCATTGCAGCCTGGCCAACCCCACCTGAGGAACACTGCACAGGGCTCAGCCGATTCGTGACCCTGGAGCCGCAAGGCACTCAATCCAAGCAGCCAGGGCTCACCCGCTTGGCCAGCTCCTGCCTCATTGACATTTGGCACTCTCATTCTAACACCTTTTGAGGTTTATTGGGGGGGATGGGCAGCTCTTAATTGTTCTGCAAAGTGACCCATGCCAACATGGGTACTCACCCTTCCCGATTGCAGGAGATTGTTGAAGCGCTTCTGGAACTGCGCCCATGTGTGCCTCACCATGTCGTGGCTGCTGACCCTGGATGCCACCACCTCCCAGGCCTTACTGATGATGTGGGGGGGGGGGCTTCCTTCTCCCGTCCCTGGGGACAAGAGTTTCTCTCCTTGCTGCCACCTCCTCCAGGAGGGCTGCGAGGCACTCACCTGAGAAACGCGGGGCCAACTGCCCCACTGGCCTGCCCTCCCACCTGCCGTGTCCACCCTCAACGGTTTCCATTGACAAGATTTCTACGTCCTTCGGTGGCAACCTTCCAGGGGCTGCTGAAGCTGCATTTGAATTGGCCGCCGGGTCGCCATTGGACCTGGTGAACATCATGCCCCTGCCCCCGCCCGCCCCTTCGTGCTCATTCCCAAGCTGCGTATCACGCTGGGCGGGCCTTAATTGGCCCGCTGGCGTAAAATCGAAAAATTGAAACCAAATATTCTGGGCAGAACGAAACTGGTTGAGGCTATATAAAGGGACACAGAGCCATCCAAGCTGAGGAGTAGCAGTTGATGAGTCCAAAGGTGCAGCACATACAAGCTGAAGAAGAGAGGCTAGATCCAGAAGCTGAGGGTAAGTTGCTGCACCTGTTTCTGTTAGTTGAAGATAACAACATCGGTGGATCTATGCCATCCAGACTGAATTGAGGAGGTTCTGCAGATGTATGCCATTTGTGAAGACCTTGCCTGTGGAACTAGAGTTGGTTGTGCGCTTGTCGGCTGGGGATCAGACTAGCTCCTAGATGGATAGAACCTGAAATCCCTCATGAGGAAGGCAGAATTTTGAGGGACTTTATGACTGAGTTTGATGATCTATATACTATGTGGGTTGCTGAACCAATTTGTGGAGTATAGGAGGTTTACTTTGTTTGATTCTTTTATAGTAAAAATTCTTCTGTTCTAAATCGTGGAATTTTGTGGCTTCATTCTTTTAATAAATAACTGGGATTTTGGATTTTTTGTGAAAAAAAAGCTACTGGTCTCTACCAAGGTCATAACAGATATTCAAATTAGTTTGTTGTGATTTTTTTTCCCAAAAATATACTTATAAAATCTGTAAAAGTATATTATATGACAATTCAAATTTAACATAACTGCAGTTTCTTACAATACAGTACTTGACGTGCCTTACTACACTTGCCATTGCAGGTTATATTTGCAATGTACATTTACATTTCATGTCAAACATTCTCTGGTACATATTGCCCAGGGGTTTTATATGGTTTCCAAGCCCTTGGTATACTCTGGGGGGAGGGCCTTAACCAGTGGCCTTTCCTCATTGAGCCTTTGTGGTGGCTGCCCCAAAGTACAGCCTGCGGCATTCAGCCATGGACAGCTCCTTGCACCTGAAGACCAAGTTTCAGGCACAGCGTCTTTCACTGAGTTGATAGGACGGTGTGCCAATTGAAGGGAACTTAGTGGTGATGTTCCCATCAAATTTCTGATCTCGGTGAAGATCATTGGAGGGAGGTTGCTCTTGAAGTAAGTGTGCTGAGTTGCTGCAGTGCATCCTATAGATCATAGGCAGGAAATTAATTATGCTATTCCACGTTTTTCTGGGACTTGTGCACGGCTTCACCATTGCCCTTTTCAAAAGCAGTTAGATTGTAATTATTTTAACTCCGCCCTTTTTTAAAATCAATGGTGATCATAATGTTCCTGACTTCAAGCCTGTTTTTACTTTGCCACTTACATTGAAAAATTATGGCATTGGACACCTAGCAATGGTGTGATTTATGAACATAAGTGATTTCTTTGATTGTATTTAAATGAAGTGCTAATGTATTTCCTCATTTTGACAAGTTGAAAGAGAGGTTCAAAAACCATTGCATTGTCAAGTCAATAAAAAACATTATTAACAATTTTTTTAAACTATATTTGTTTTTAAGCATTGTTACCATTAATAGAAAAAATATTTTGAAATAACCGTGGAAACATTTGCACAAATTAACTTTGCTGAAGGATGCAGCAAATGCTGTTGCAAAGAATATCATTCCCTAAAATCAAGCAGTAGAAGGACTCTTAGACACCAGTTGCCCCAGCTCTTCTCCCCTATTTAGATCAAAATATTCTGTATTGGTATGAAATGTCAGTATAATAGAGTTCATCTAATAAAATTTGCTTCAATTTTACTGAATATTAAAGAATTAATTTGAACTCTCTGGAATTAATTTGAACCCTCATCCTTCAGTCCGAGGCTTTTTTTCTCATTCGTTAATTGTGACAATGAAGATGGCCGGAAAATTCCAATCACTATTTCTAGCAGCCAACCCTTTGTTCCTCAATAGTTTACAACGATTGCACTCATAAAAGCTCTGGAGAAAAATGGCCAAGTCACATCTGATTTGGTGGTTTGCTTGCTGCAACTAATTAGAAATGCAGAAAATAAGGAATAACTTATCAATGCTGAAACCAGTGGCCAGAGGGAGGGCAATTTATGGTGTACATTGCCAGTCTCATCATTGCAGAAAAACTGGGCCCATGTTTATAAGAGAGGTTGTCCTTGATTTTATGCTTAGCTCTCACATTAACATGAGATACATCGATGCTACGCCTAATTTGTCTTGTTTCTTTTTGAAAAAGGCACACCTTCTGGCAGTACCGCAGAGAAAATCCCAAAACCAAAGTTGGTGATCCTCCACCAGACGGCCTTCCCGGCTTCAATAGTGGAGTCATGCTGCTAAATTTAGAAGCTATGCGTGAGTCAGAACTCTACAACCAACTCCTGAACATGGAGAATGTACGGAAACTTGCAGAAAAGTATCATTTTAAGGGCCATCTCGGCGACCAAGATTTCTTCACATTGATTGGAATGGAGCACATAGGCCTCTTTCATGTTCTGGACTGTACAAGCAACAGGCAGCTCTGTACCTGGTGGCGGGATCACGGATATGCTGAAATCTTTGATCTGTACTTTAAATGTGATGGGCAAGTAAAAATTTACCATGGCAACTGTAACACACCAATCCCGGATGACTAAGTATTAGAAATGTTTGAAAGTGTTTGCCGATGCCTTACAATGCACAATATTTTCTATTGTTGGAAAAATTTGTTCATATGACTTGAAACACTTTTCATTTTACCCATTTAAAATTTCTATTTTATCCATTCCATTTGTTCTACCTCCTTTCTGATCAAATTGCAGGCTCTCATTTGTGTGAATGATGATCACTGAAATAAAAAACCCATGAAATTAAGACAGTAAAATCTATTAAATCCTAGAAAGCTGGAATGATCAAAAAGTGTCATATTAAACTTATTGGTATTTTCCACTTGCACACACTTGCCCTTTATACAAATTGATATTTTCTTTATTTGATTGCCCGATGTTTATATTTTCCCAATCTCTTGTGAGGACACTGTTTGGTGCTTCTCTGTGATGGTCCAGTTTGCTGCAGGAGGAATTACTGGTGTAGATCCACTTTTTCCCCATTCTTTATGCAGCACTGTACAAATATATTTTAAACACTTGTGTATTGATGACTGATTTGTATCAAATTGTATTTGTTCTTTAAATCATTGCATGTCCTGCACAGAGCAATTTTCTTTCACTTGGTTGCTTCTTATGAAACTTGCGCCATGTTAAATTAATTCTAAATAAGGCACCTGAAACCCTCTATCCTTCACATTGTAGAAAAGTGGATTCTATCCAAAGTTTTCTCTGAATTCATCTGAACTGCACTATTATGGTGAAAAGGCTAGAACAAGGAAGGGCAGAGTCATCACAAAGTCCAGTGTTATCTCTTCCTTTATGACATTGAAGATTATATGTTAATTCACACAAATACCTTTTCTGTGTAATGTATGTACGTTCATCTTTTTTACTTTTAAAATTTCATTTGCAATATTATAATGGACTTATCATTTGAATGACTTTGAAAGTTTGCGTTCTAGATCAATAATATATTTGTCTTGATACTGTCTCATTAAACTTAAACTTTATTGGGGATGTATTATACATCCATAGTACATGGCATCCGTTTCTTATTATTTTGTGCCTTATAAGTTGTACTAAGCAATTTATGAATTAAATAGTTTAATCATGATAACTGTACATACTAATGAAAAATGTCGCATTTTCTTTAGAAATTGTTTTTATCCACTTCTATCTGCAATCTCCATGTAACTTTTTTGTTATTAACTGAATATTTAAAACACTATTTCCCAAACAGTTTTGCCTTTCAAAAATGATTAGAAAAAAAATGATGGAAAATTACCTTTATGCGTAGTTTGTGATTAGGTGAATTGAGCAACAGCTGATGCTTAATGAAGCAGAATTCTGAGCAGTGTTGGTACTGATTTATTGTACAACTTGTAGGTTGGATTGTTTAATTAGAGCATGTTTGAGTACGTTACTGATGGAGGTGAATGCTGTTCTGTTACTTTCTACCTAAAACTGGCGGAAGTAAATGTTGAGACACATAACTATGTTGTAGCATTTTTTCATATTCCTACAGTTACAACATTTTTCCTTTTTCCAAGCACCTAGTGACCTTGATGGTTCTGCACAGCTTATAGACAGTAGCTTTCAACATGGAGTAAAATGGGTGATATTGGATTGGTCACTCTTTGTACACTATGCAGAATTGTCCTTTCCACCAACTTTCAATTAGACAGTCATATGGATCTGTCTGTTTGGCAGACTCCAAAAGCTCCCTAAAGTGGTGATGTTGAGCCAGTAAAATGCATTTGAAGGAAGTCATGAGGTCTGAATTTGTGTGCTGAGCAACTAAAAGAGGCCTCAAACTGGCCTGTGGATCATCAGTTTGAATCTCCTGCAGCTCCATCTCTCTTTGCTCTTTCTCTTTCATGCTCTGTGCTTCACCAGGCTCTGCCGTCAGCACAGGAGTTGCTATATCTTTTGATGGTGCTTATCACTGTTAGCAGCAGATGATGCAGTGTGCTATGAGGCTTGTATATTGGACTCAGCCACCATTTCCTCCTGGGCATCAGGATTAACCAAAGAATGAGAATCATGCAGGAGACTATTGAAGAAGATTGTGTGCTATGAAATTGGAGGGGTAGTAGTAAATTGAATTAAAAATTGGGTTGGAGGGAGGAAAGAAAGAGTAAGAGTTAAGGGCAGTTTATAAGGAATGGTTAGATGTGGGCTATAGTACCTCACAGGGTTCTGTTCTGGCACTTCTATTTATTGTGTACATTAATGATTTGGATACATGGCTAGAGGGAGGTATGTCCAAATTTGAAATTGATATTAAGAGCTACAGTAAATAATTCCAAGGATGCAAGGAAACATTAAAATAGTGAATGGGCAAAAAAATGGCAGGTGCATTCATTGTCAGCAACTGAGGTGGTAGATTTTCTTTAAAAATAAAAGTAATGTCTTCCTTGAAATGTGGGAAGCTAGTTGATGTAAAAGAAGAAAAGGTTCAAAAGACAATAAAAGCAGCACGACAGGTGAAAAGACCATGAAGAAATCCAATAAAAAACATGGTTTTATGGCAAGAGGAATTGAATATAAAAAGTCAAGTTATAAGGGTAAATCTATATAGAACTGTAGTAAGACTGCAATTGTGTGCAGATTTGATCTCCACAATATGTGAAGGATATTGAAGAATTTGGAATTCTCTACCCCAGAAATCTGTGGAGGCTGGGTCATTGAATATATTCAAGAATGAGTAAGACAGATTTTTGATCTGCAAGGGAGTTGAGGGTTAGGGGGATCAGGCAGGAAACTGGAGTTAAGGCCACAACCAGATCAGCCTTGATCTTCTTGAATGACAGAGCAGGTTTGATGGGCTGAATGAACTACTCCTCATTTCTTATGTTCTTGAGGCAATAGACAAACTGGTGCTCTCGTTTGCCTCTCACCTTCTTACATTTGCTATTGCACATTACCACTTTTACAATTACACTTTTACCATTAGCTCTTTTAATCTAGGACCTTCAGAGCTCAGGACCTGCAACCATACAGGCATCAAGGAATGGCTCTCATGAAGGTGTACTCTTCCTTTCTTAGCACAAGCTTAGCAACCAGGACCCTGGGTGCTACAGATGGGGGAGTTAGAAGCAAGCAAAGACTGTAAATGATCAGAAGCAGCTTCAAGTCAAAAGAACAGCCCAGGAAACAACTCACAAGAGGGCAAGCTTGGATCCTACCTCTTGTTGAGACTGCTACTCTGCAATCAACTATGGAGTATGTGGTGACCGCAGTGGATGCTGCACCTGGATCCTCTTTGCAGGTGTTTGTGGCACCAGTCGTCGCAACTTTCAGGGATCTCCTCTGCCTTTGACAGGCTGGAAGAATGAATGTCAAGAAGTTTGAATTAGATCATGGATACTCTACAGCCTGTTCTCCCATAGATCACTGCTGAGCTGCTGATTGGTAGCAGGGGCAGTTGTGCAATAGGAATGAAACTTGCTGTCATCCTGACAGAGGGAATCATCTCTACCGTCACTGCCTTCTCAACTAATGCTGACTCTGTGAGAAAGCAACCTGGGAGAATCTGGCCCCACAGCTGCTGAGTTGCAGTAGTTTGCAGCCACAGCTTTTCAGATTCCGATTCCTAGAGGTTGCTGGTCATGTTTAACTCAAGGAGTCGCACTTGTGTCACAAGAATCTTCCACTTCTTGTGCTGAAGCCACTGGGGGAGCACTCTAGCAGGTAAGAGTGCACTTCAGACAAGCATTGTGGTTCCGCATTTATATACTGTACACATTTTTATCAGTTATCAGCTCTGTAGGAGCGTGACCTGACAATGTTGGCTGGTATGGATATCGGTGTTGATATCTTTGAAAGATGTTGGGTCAAGGAATGTTCAGCTAAAATTCTCTTGAATGAGCTACTAACAAAGAGCTCCAGCTGCATTCCTGCTTCTCCTGAACCCAAAAAAATCATCCAGTCTTGAATAAACTTCAAGACTGATTCTGGAGCCACCTCCAACCATTGCTTTCAGGGCAGCTGGTTAGGTCACTCACCACCTAATACAATTGAATGGAGATGCACCTCACATTCTGCACCTGCTTGTACCTGAAAATTATAAACCGAGTTTTGGAACCACCAAAACACCAACACAAACTCGCATTTATGTAGTGCCTTTAACATAGTAAAACAACCAGAGTCATTGTCAAACTATATTTGACACCACGCCACCTAAAGAGATATTAGGCCTGGTAAAGAAGTAGATTTTAAAGATTATCTTGAAGGAGAAGAGAAAGCTAAGTGTTCAGGGAGGGAATTCCAGAGCTTAGGGCTTGGGCAGCTGAAGGCACAACCCAGAATGGTGAAGCAATTAAAATCTGGAATGCACAAGGGATCAGAATTGGAGCAGTGTAGAGATGTTGGAGGGTTGTAGAGCTGGAGAAGATTACAGAGATGAGGAGAGGCAAGACTATGAAGAAATTTTAACACTGAGAATTTTAACATCAAGGACACAAGCAGCTTGCACCTGCAATGGATGGGTGCTGTGGAAACCATTTACAGGCCTTCTTGAAAATTGGGTGGCCCAGTTACCCTCCAGCCTGCTTTTCTGCTGTGCGTGTATGCGCTTGTGCGTGTGTGTGTGTGTATACGCGCTTTGTGTGTGTGTATACGCGCTTGCGTGTGCGTGTGCGTGTTGGGAGGTTGCGGGAAGCAATTGAAATCGGCTCTACTATTTATTTTGAGAACTGGGCTAGAGTGCTGAAAGATTTAGGGAGCTGCCATTAGATTACTGGGTGCATTCTTTAGCCCACCAGCTAGTGGGAAAGACATAAAGGAGAACATTTGCAGGGAAATTAGAGGTACAAGAACTATAATGTAGTGATAATGCAGGATTTTAATTATCCTAGTGTAAACTTGGATAGTAATGGTGTACAGGGCAGAGAGGTAGAAGAGTTTTTGCAGTGTGTGCAGGAGAACTTTCTCGATCAGTATGTTTCTGGCCCAATGAGTAAGGATCCATTGCTGGATCTGGTTCTGGGAATGAGGTGGGTCAAGTGGATCAAGTGTCAGGGGAGGAACATTTGGGGAACAGTAATCATAGTATCGAGGCTTTTAGGTTAGGTATGGAAAAGGTGAGGAGCTATCTACAGTTTGAAAAAAAATAATAATTAATAGGAGAGGCTAATTTCAGTGGGTTGAGAATGGACCTGTCTTGGGTAAATTGGAATGAAAGAGTGTTCCATTATAGTTTTGCCTTTCAATGGGCTGCCTTTAAAGAGGCAATGTTTTGGGGACATAGTTCAGGTACATTACCATGAGGGCAAAAGGTAGGGCAATCAAAACCAGAGCACCCTTGATCCTGAAAGATAAGCGAGTAAGGTGAGCAGAAAAAGGATGCATATGACAGATGTCAGGTTGACAACACAAGGCTAACTAGAGAAAGCTTTTTCTGGCTCCTCTCTTCTCAAAGTCTCACTGCATTTTCTAGCTCCTCTTTCACCGAATCCTCGTGGCTTGATCTGGCTCCTCTCTCCCTGAAGTCTTGCGTTTTTTTTCTGACTGATTGTGTGTGGCCAGCTGCTCTGCCTCTGAGCAGAAGTGTTGCACGCTTACGGTCCCGCTGATGGAAGAAGTGGGCCATAAATGTTGGTGACGCAAGAAGATAATGCTCCCTGATAATTCACTAGGACTAGATGGGATGTGTCAGAGGATTCTGACATGAGTAACGCCAGAAACTGCGGAGGTGTTGTCTGTAATCTTCCAATGCTTCTTAGATACAGGGGGCAGTCAGAAAACTGGAGAATTGGAAACACAACACCCTTGTTCAAAAAGGGTGTAAGGATAAACCCAGCAACTACAGTTCAGTCAGTTGAACCTCAGTGGTGGGACAGCTTTTAGAAATAATAATCTGGAACAAAATTAACAGTCACGTGCCACACTCAACCATTAGTCGGCCAACACATCCATCCTTGTGATGCACTGCTTGTAAAAGCAAAACTACTCAGACTGTCAGCTAGACTTTTTTGCTACTTTGAACATTTCTCTTTACCAGATATAAAAATATTCAAAGTAAATTGAAGAAAACATTTTTTTTAATCTCCTTATGGCTTTTCTCTGGGGTTGCAAATAGCAGTGCCCTGCAGATTAATCTTCAATCCCTGGAGATTCTAGGCCAATATTGGAGGATTGGCAGCCCTAGACTGGCAGACAGCTAGCGCACAGCTGGAATATGCTCTGCAATGACATGAGCCTGACCATACTTCTGAATTCAAGTTATTACCTTACCCCGGACGCAGGCTTGGCCCCAGATGACCTTGTGCCCAAAAAGTGGGCCATAAATGTTGGTGCTGCTGAAGTTCCATGAGGCCTACAAGCCACAGGCTTTCTGCTGTCCAAAAACTTAGCCCATCTACACCCCAAGCTTCATGGGAAGGTTACATTTATCTTTTTAGCTTCCCTTGGCCCCTGCTTCCTCAAATTCTCCGATCCAAAGGAGGTCAACATCTGGTGGTATGACCATACCTGGAGGCCCTTCAGGCAAACCATGATGCAGGAGAGCTGGAAACGTCCTGTCCAGCATAATAACCATAGGTGGCCTATTGATCCACAGTCACACTTGACAGGAAACTAAGCCTTTTAATTTATAAGGCTTCTGGTATGATCATGCCAGTGTGCCTTGAAAAAGATTTCAGGAAGGAGTAGATCACTAGTTAAACTAGCCTGTCCAACCAAGTAACCTCTTTCTTTCCTGTGAAGTACGTTTGGTCAAATCAAGAACTCCATTCAGATGCCAAGAACTTACCTATACTAACATCGTAATTTATTTCAGGTAGGGGAAGACTGCTTGCAACAGATGAGGATATTTGGGCAGCTGATCTGATTACCACCCTAATGCTGGCATGCTACTTTGCTCTCTTTGTAAAGTAGGAGCACTGCTGCCAAAAATGAATTATTGAATTAAATGGTACATCTAATCAATTATCCAGGATAGGAATAAATACAGAGTTTAAAGGAGTCTGTTTTCCTCTTCACCACAGTGGCATTAGCTTGGATGGACAGAAGCCTATGTTGGAAAATTGGGCACAAGCTATTCATGATTTTATTACCCATTATAAATTCAATGATGAACTGAGTAGTTTTAGAACAATTTTACAAATAGTGATTCAGACCTGTCAAACTTTTTAATCCCCACAGTAGTGTTCTAATAGACATCATTGTAATTGACAATGCTAAATAGCATTTCTCTATTATTATAGCCAGATTATATACTTGGTTATATTTCTGGAATAATTTGCAAAACTTTATTAGTGGGCCAGATTTTGCATAGAATGTAAGGGACTGAACCAGATAACAACTTCTGGAGTACATACATACGCAGTTAAATGTAGGAATTCAGAAGTTACTGTAAGAGTTAACCCACTCCTCCACAGCGTGCACTCTAACAATCCTCGCCAGAAATTCAGCACTGAAATTAATGCAGTGTTATGAATCTGGGTTCTTGCCCACCAGTTCCCCACTAAACACACCAGGAAAGGTGCTGGTGCATTCAGGAATTTTTAGCAACATTCTCATAATGATTAAAGTACACATTTTGGGGGCGTAATTTATCATCTACAGAGGCATGAACCAGGTAATGGCCTGGCCTGTTATACCCACTGTCCGATCTTTCTTTCTATGAAGTTCGTGCTTAAATTTTGGATCATTATCACAATATCATAATGAAAGCACTGTATCTTTACAATGCAGAAGGACACCATTCGGCCTATCAAGTCTGCATTGGCTCCCTGAAAGAGCATTCCACCTCGTCCCACTCCCCTGCCTTATCCTCATAACCTTGCACATTTTCTCTTTTCAGGTAGCAATCCAATTCCCTTTTGAATACCTCAATTGAACCTGTCTCCACCACCCTTCCAGGAAGTTTGTTCCAGATTCCAACTACCCTCTGGGCGAAAACATTTTTCTTCACATCACATTTACTCCTTTTGCCAATTATTTTGAATCCATGCCCTCTAGTTCTTGATGTTCTCTTGAGTAGGGACAGTTTTTCACCATTTACCCCTCAGGATCTTGAATACCTCTATCAAGCCTCCTCTCAGCCTTCTTTTCTCCAAGGAAAACAGTCCCAACCTCTCCAGTCTATCCTCATAGCTGCAGTTCTTCATCCCAAGAATCATTCTTGTGAATCTCCTCTGTACTCTCTCCAATGCCTTCACATCCTGCCTCAAGCATAGCGCCCAGAACTGGACACAGTACTCCAGATGAGGCCTAACTAGTGTCATATACAAGTTCAACACAACCTGCTTCCTCTTGTACTTAATGCCCCTGTTAATAAAGCTTAGGATACTATATACTTTATTAACTGCTCTCTCAACATGCCCTGCCATCTTCAATGACCTATGAATGTATACACAGAGGTCCCTCTGTTCCTGCACCTCCTTTAGAGACGCTCCCTTTATTTTTTACTGTCTCACCATATCTTTCCTGCCAAAGGAATCACCTCACACTTCTCTGCATTGAGCTTCATCTGCCACTAGTCTGCCTAATCCACCAACATGCTACTGTCCTTTTGAAGTTCAAGACTATACCCATCACAGTTGACAACATTTCTAATCTTTGTCTCATCTGCAAATTTTGAAATCATGCCCTGCACACCACAGTCTAGGTCATTAATATATATCAGGAAGAGCAAGAGTTCCAACATTGACCCCTGAGGAACTCCACTGCAAGCCTTCCTCCAATCTGAAAAACAACCATTAATCACTACTCTGTTTCCTGTCACTCAGCCAATTTCTTATCCAAGTCCCTACTTTCCCTTTTATTCTATGACCTAGAATTTTGCTCACAAGTCTGTTGTGTAGCACTGTATCAAATGCAAAGTATTCATTCAATACCTCTGCTATTTCTCCGGCCTTTTTTAAAACTCATTCATGGGATGTGGGCATCGCTGGCTAGGCCAGCATTTATTGCCCATCCCTAATTGCTCTTGTTCAGAGGGCAGTTAAGAGTCAACCACATTGCTGTGGGTCTGGAGTCACATGTAGGCCAGACCAGGTAAGGGCGGCAGACTTCATTCCTTAAAGGACATTAGTGAGCCAGATGGGTTTTTACAACAATCAACAATGGTTTCATGGTCATCATTAGACTTTTAATTCCAGATTTTTTTTTTAATCATGCCTCCACATGCAAGTCCCTTTTTTTGTCCCTAATCAGCCCTACTCTTTCTTTTACCACCCTTTTATTGTTTAAATGCTTATAGAAGGCCTTGGGATTCCCTTTAATGTTAACCGCCAGCTTCTCTTCATGCTCTCTCCTTGCTTTTCTTATTAGTTTCTTCACTTCCCCTCTGGTGCTTCTATATATCTGATTCTTCATTGTATTTTCTACCTGATCTCTGTTGTATGAGCACTTCTTCCTTTTCATCTTCACTTCTATCTCTCTTGTCGTCCAGGGCACTCTGGATTTATTTATCCTACTTTTCCCCTTCAAGGGAATATACCTTGACATTGCCAGCAATACTTTTTCTTTGAAGGTGGCCCATTGTTCAACTACTGTCTTTTCTGCCAACATTTGATTCCAACTCACTCGACTCAGGTGCATTCTCATCCCACTGAAGTTGGCTTAGCCAATTAATTATCCCTGCTCTGGATTGTTCTCTGTCCTTTTCCATGATTAACCTGAACCTTATGATACAATGGTCACTGTCCCCTAGAGTCTCTCCCACTGATGTTCGATTCACTTGGGCCAACTCATTCCCCAGAATCAGGTCCAAAAGTGCCTGCCCTCTCATTGGACTGGAAGCATACTGCTGTAGAAAATTATATTGAATGCATTCCAGGAACACTCACCCCCTCTTGTCCCTTTGCACTATTCCTAACCCAGCCTATATTTGGATAACTGAAGTCCCCCATTATGATTACTCTGTAACTCGCACACCTGATTGTACTCGAAAAGAGTTGCAATCTGTGACTGTTGATAACTGGAAAGAGTTTCTGTAATTTCTGTGCAAATTCACGTTCCTTCCACTAGTTGGAGGAGGTCTATATACTACACCAATCAGTGTTATTGTACCTTTCCCATTCCTTACCTCTAGCCAGAGAGATTCTATCCTTGACCCCTCTGGAACATCCTCTTTCCAGTACTGTAATGCCATCTTTAACCAATATTGCCACCCCCCCTCCCCCCACCCTTTTTTCTTTCTTTCCTGCCTCTCTCTGCCTTGTACCTAGGAATATTTAACACCCAGTCCTGCCCTCCTTTGAGCCAGGTCTCTGTTATAGCAATAATAATATAATTCCATTTGCTAACCTATGCCTGCAGTTCACCAATCTTATTAATCACACTCTGTGCATTCACATACATGCACATTAGCCCTGATTTAGGTTTTCTTTTACTTTTCTGCTTATTCTGACCTCATCTAGTGACTTATTGTTGCCATGCTTTAATTATATCAAACTATCCAGGTATTCTATTTACCTTGATGCAATTCTCTGATATATCCTTGTTATCAGTGAACACTTCCCACTGCCAGTTTTTCTCCCCTGCACTCTGAATTTTCCCCCAGGTTCCCATCCCCCTGGCAATCTAGTTTAAACCCTCCCCAACAGCACTAACAAACCTTCCCGCAAGGACGCTAGTCCCAGTCCTGTTGAGCTGGACCCATCCTCCTTGTACAGGTCCCACCTGCCCCAGAATCGATCCCAATGCCTCAGAAATCTAAAGCCCTCCCTCCTACTCCATTTCTTCAGCCACGCATTGAACTGCTCAATCTTCCTATTCTTATGTTCACTAGTACATGGCACTGTGAGTAATCCTGAGATTAATGCTCTTGAGGTCCTGCTTTTTAATTCTTTTCCTAACTCCCTAAAATCTGCTTTCAAGACGTCTTCCCTTTTCCTACCTATGTCATTGGTCCCAATGTGCACCATGACCTCTGGCTATTCACCCTCCCCCAAAAGAATGTCCTGCAGCCGCTCTGACATCCTTGACCTTGGCACCATGGTGGCAACATACCATCCAGGAGTCATGTCTACGGCCGCAGAAACACCTGTCTGCTCCCCGAACTATGGAATCCCCTACTACTATAGCACTTTTACTCTTCCTCCTCCCCTCCTGTGTAGCTGAGCCACCTGTGGTGCCATGAACTTGGCTCTTGCTACAGTCCTCTGAGAAACCATCTCGCTCACCAGTATCCAAAATGGAAAAGTGGTTAGAGAGCAAGATAGCCTCAGGGGATTCCTGCACTACCTGCCTGTTTTTCTTAGGAACTCTGGCGGTCACCCATTCCCTCTCTGCCTGTGAACTTCTTAGCTGTGGTGTGACCTCCTTTCTAAATGTGCTATCCACATAATCCTCAGCCTTGCGGATGCACCACAGTGCCTCCAGCCGTCACTCAAGCTCCGTAACTCAGAGCTTACATTTCTGCAGCTGGTGACATTTCCTGCAGATGTAGTCATCAAGGGCACTTTGTACCTGCATGACTTCCCACATCCCGCAAGATGCACATTCCACATGGCCGAGCTGCACTGACATACCTTTATAAAGCATTTACTACAGTATTTATTAATTCATTTTAATTATCATAATTTAGAATAATTCCTATGTATACTACAATTTACTGTGTTTATCTCAGTCTCACCCCTTCTCGCATCCTTTTAACTCTCCAGCTCTGTTATCAGTCTCGCCCCTTCTCGCGCTCTTTTAACAGTACTGTTATGCAATAGACAGCTGTTGCAAACATTTTACAGACCTATTCAAACTACCAGTCCCATAAGACACTTAAAGCATTTCATCATTTACAGTTACATTCTACAAATACACAAGTAGATCAATGTGCTTCATAATATTTTTTCCTTAAGAGTCATCAACTAAATCTGAAGGCTTTATCCTCCATTGCTCAATATTCAACACCATAATCTATCATCTCAAATCAGGTCACAGGTAACGAGTAAAAAGTAACCATGCTTGGAAATCAGTTAATTGTCAAATACAGGTAGAACAACATTATTGACATTCCATGCTACTTGTGAATTCAGAGTAGAATGTTTTCCAGTCAACATCTTGTGGCACTTTCAGAAACCAATAACAATGTCAAGCAATTGCTTTCTTTCCAGTTCCTGAATCCCTATTATAGTAACTGGTCCGTAAGTACTGATGTATAATTCTGAGCAATCCCTCTGCAATCTGTTGTGTACATTATAATATGATTGACTAAGTTAGAAAAATGCCTACTGTCAACTTTAAGCTTGTTTGTTTCCTGCTCCTGCTGATTCCACAAAAATACATTTTGGGATATTTGATTGCTTTCAGAACTCTCAAGCTGTCCTATAATATAACAGATTTCATTTTCTGTAAAGCACTTTGAAGGGCCCAGTGGATGTGAAAAGTGCTATATCAATGCAAGTCTTTCTTATAAAGGGCTGCAATGTGAGACAGCTCAGGATCCTTAGGTATTTGTCGGCGCGTGTAAAGCACAAACTCTTAAACAAATTTAGGCATCTGGGTTGGAAATGGACACGGAAATGAGGACTGTGCTTGTTTCAAGCAGCTACCAATCACCTTCCAGTTCAATAAACACCATTCCAATGCAACAGTCACCATTACTATATTAGCATGAATAGTGGCGGCCAATTAAACAACTCATTGGAGGAGGAGGCTCCACAAATATCTCCACCCTCAATGACGGGGGAGCCAAGCAGGTCAGTGCAAAACTTGAGGCTGAAGTATTTGCTGCAATCGTCAGCCAGAAGTGCTGAGTGGTTGATCCATCTCTGCCTCCTCCAGAAGTCCCAAGCATCACAGGTGCCAGTCCTCAGCCAATTCGATTCACTCCACGTGATATCAAGAAATGGTTGAAGGCACTATTTACTGCAAAGGCAATGGGCATTGACAATATTCCAGCAATAGTACTAAAGACTGGTGCTCCAGAACTTGCCACACTCCCTAGCCAAGCTGTTCCAGTACAGCTACAATACCGGCATCTACCCAGCAACGTGGAAAATTGCCCAGGTATGTCCTGTGTACACAAAGCAAGACAGATCCAACTTGGCCAATTACCGTCCCATGAGACCACCCTTGATCATCAGTAAAGTGATGGAAGGGGTCATCAACAGTGCTAACAAGCGGCACTTGCTTAGCAATAACCTGCTTACTGACACTTGGTTTGGGTTCTGCCAGGGCCACTCAGCTCCTGACCTCATTACAGCCTTGGTTCAAACATGGACAAAGGAACTGAACTCAAGAGGTGAGGTGAGAGTGACTGCCCTAACATCAAGGCCACATTTAGCTGAGTATGGCATCAAGGAGCCCTAGAAAAACTGGAGTCAATGGGAATCAGGGGGAAAGCTCTGCGCTGGTTGGAGTCATACCTGGTACAAAGGAAGATGGTTGTGGTTGTTGGAGGTCAATCATCTCAGCTACAGGACATCACTGCAAGTGTTCCTCAGGTTAGTGTCCTCAGCCCAACCATCTTCAGCTGCTCCATCAATGATCTTCCTTTCATCATAAGGTCAGAAGTGAGGATGATCGCTGATGATTGCATCATGTTCAGCACCATTCGCAGCTCTTCAGATACTGAAGCAGTCCATGTCAAGTCTTGCTGCATTTGGACAATATCCTGGCTTGGACAGACAAGTGGCAAGTAACATTCGCACCACACAAGTGCCAGGCAATGACCGTCTCCAACAAGAGAGAATCTAACCATCTCCCCATGACATTCAATGGCATTACCATCGCTGAACCCACCACTATCAACATCCTGGGGGTTACCTTTGACCAGAGACTGAACCTACATGAAACCTCATCCCACCCATGGATGAGGTTTCACGCTTTTTCCTCAACCTTAAGGTTGGACGGGCAGGTCCTTTAACTAGTCCAATTAGTTTTTAAATGGCCTCAATTCGCCGTTGACAGGTCAGCGGGTGCACAGCTGATTCGGCTGCATCCCTGCCGACCTGAAAATTGAAATGACGCGGGGTAACATAGGGAGTTCTGCCCGATGTCATCCCGCGTCATATTACGCGTCAGTGAGCAGGCCCCCCCCACCCCACTTGCCGACCTCAGTATCCTGCCCTAGGGGTTTTAGGAGTTATATGGTAGTAATTTGTAGACCTATATTTGTGCTTGAAATCTTTTCTTTTGTTAATAGATGTTTAATTTAGTTTTCTAAAACCTCTGAAGCCATGGTAGTCTTATTACTTCTGAATTCAGGGCATGCATCTCGAAATAAAATACAAGTTGCAAAACTGTTGTGACTGTCTGATCAAGTTTCTCTCATGGATTTGATCCGCCTGGTACATATCATCTACTACATCATAACAACAAGGCACAAGTCAGGATTGTGATGAAATACTCTCCCTCTTGCCTGGGTGAGTGCAGCTCCAACAACACTCAAGAAGCTTGACATCATCTAGGGCAAAGCAGCCCGCTTGATTGGCACCCAATCTGCAAACATTCACTCCCTCCACCACCGACGCACAGTTGCAGCAGTGTGTACCATCTACTCGATGCACAGCAGAAACACACCAAGGCTCCTTGGACAACACCTTCCAAAGTTACGACCACTGCCACTTAGAAGGACGAGGGCAGCAGATACATGGGAATACCACCACGTGGAAGTTCCCCTCCAAGCCACTTACCACCCTGACTTGGAAATATATCGCTGTTTCTTTACTGTCACTGGGTCAAAATCCTGGAACTCCCTCCTTAACAGCGCTATGGGTGTACCTACACCACATGGACTGCAGTGGCAGCTCACCACCACCTTCTCAAGGGCAATTAGGGATGGGCAATAATGCTGGCCTAGCCAGTGAAGCCCACATCCCTTGAATGATTAAAACAAAAACACCATTCCATTGCAAGTCACCATTACTGTAAAATAAACACCATTCAGCTGCAATAAATGCCATTCCATTCACTCCCATGTTCTGGGATTCCTGATTCAAAATGTTTATTTTATTTGAAGATGTGTAAACAACATGTAATAGAAGTAAAAACAAAAAGCTAAATGCTACTGCGGATGCTGGAAATCCAAAACAAAAACAGAATTACAACTTTAGATCTTAAACTCCCCCTCCCCCCATCCCCACCCCGTTTCTTCCCCCTCCCTTTTTTTTTCAATAATTTATATAGATTCTTCTTTCCCCACCTATTTCCATTAATTTTAAATCTACAACTAATACCTTGTTAGTCTTTCCACCCCACCCCCACTAGAGCTGTACCTTGAGTGTCCTGCCATCCATTCTTAATTAGCACTTTTCTTAGATAATATCACCACCTTCAACACCTCTTTGATCCTTTTGTCTGTGACATCTTTTGATTATCTGCTCCTATCACTGCTTGCTTGTCCCCACAACCACCCCACCCTCAACTTCTCTCTCCCCCCGCCCCCCACCTTAGACCAGCTTATATTTCACCTCTCTCCTAACTATACTTCAGTTCTGCCGAAGGGTCATGAGGACTCAAAACATCAACTCTTTTCTTCTCCACCGATGCTGCCAGACCTGCTGAGTTTTTCCAGGTAATTCTGTTTTTGTATGTAATAGAAGCACTGGTCAGCATCATCTCATAGAACTTTTTTGAAGTACAATTTTGCTGAATAAATTATTTAATGTGCTCTAGTAGTGGTAGAAATTTTGTCAATGGTTTATCGAAATTATCATTTCTGTCTCACCCTGATTCAAGCACAGCCCTTTTTACTAAGCAAATAACGTGTTTATCAATGGGTTAACCAGGATTTTGACACCTACAGGTTTTTCTAACACGAGAATAAGCAATTACTTCAAACTGTTTTCTGTCATCCTACGCTCTGGAAGGATTTGCTAATTCCATTTTACATAATGTGTGAGCAGTGGGTGTTCTTAATGTTGTGGTTGTCTAAGGAAGAGATTCTGAGGCATAGTCTCTGAACAGTAACTATTTACTGTAGAACATAACTAAGTAGCTAAGATAACTAATAATAGCTAACAACTAAGAGCGTACAAGACAGTAGGCTGCTTCATTCCCAGCCATTCAGGCTACTATCAGACTAGACTTGTGACAGCCTTTACAACATCATGTGAATGATACTGTTTCCCCAGTCCCACATTAACCCTTTCAGTGCTTAAACATCCTGTGAGTTTTAATAGTTTTCCTGACAGTATGAAACAATTAAATATCTTGTGGCACTACTGTCAGAAGAGGCAATGACAAATAAGCCTTTGCTGTGAATTTGCAGAGGCTTTTTTTTCTCCGAGGCAGCATCTATAGTATAGCTGATCAGAAGTATTGTGAAAAGTAGTACTGTTAATCATGAACTGTAGTATGTATTCAAAAGTAACTTGCATTCATATAGAAAAATATTCAAGAGTACTTTACAGGGACAGAATCAAAATAAATACAAATTGAGCCAAAGAAGGAACAAATAGGAGGGGTGACCACAGAGATAGGCAAAAAGATTGGTTTTAACAAGGGTTTTCGTCATTCCTCCATCACTTTTGGGTCAAAGTCCTGGAACTCCCCACCTAATAGACCATGGGTGTATCTTCACCACATGGACTGCAGTGGTTCAAGAAGGCGGCTCATCATCACCTTATCAAGGGTAATTAGGATTGGGCAAAAATCACTGGCCTTGCCAGCAATGTCCACATCTTATGAAAGAATGAAAAAAAAGAGGGAGGTAACGCTCCACAGGGATTCCAGATGTTTTTCTATAATGCTGACAAACTCCTATAAATTAAATGAAGATACTGAAACCAAAACAGGCAGGATTTGGATTGTATGTACATGTTCAACAAGAACTACTTATAATATAATTTAGTAGGGATAAGCTTTGACTGTCTGATGAGAACCAACTCACCCACATGCAGTCAGGTTGGTACAAACTATTCTTTCCAATATATTAGTCTCTTGCTTCATGTACCTGAGTTGTAATATGACATCACAGGCCTGTGTAGCACAGTTATTCTTCTTGCTGAGGAGTAACCCTCCTGGCACTGGAAGCTGTCTAAAGACACACTTTTTCTCCCTCTTGTAACAGCTGCCAAAATCAATTTTGTGTGCCTTCCATTGATCACTATTTTGTATTTAAATTCTCAAATTACAAAAGCAGAGCACATTTTGTCTCAAGTTGTGGTGCATGCTAAAAAAAAATTGCCTTTTGGTTGGGTTTGATTTTGGTCCGTAAGTATTATTGCTTTTATCACAGAGTTTAGAGAAAGGGTGACCAAGCGACTGATCTTGTACGTCATCAAATCCTTGGAGCTACCCGAGTCTGTAAACTTTCACAAACCTACTGTGTACTGCAGCATCTGTTAACTATTTGTAAGCTATTTATTTTAGAAATTATCTTCTCTGCAATTTGATACAAACAAGCTTTACTGTCACATAACCTAAAGACATTAAGAGTAATTGGCAGTTGAACTGGATAACCCCCAAAATGGGAACTGGAATGACAATGTGTGATTAACTCACGTCTGTTCATTGCACAATTGATGCCAACTTTGTGGTGCCTTCTTATTTCCTTGATTTTTGTGTGTGGATTGTGCTCCCAGGGCTCTTCATAAGCTTGACACATCAGCAAGGGTCCCAATATCGTGAGTGCAGTACATAAAATTAGTTTACACCTCTGAAAGGAGAGGTGCATTGTGGTTGCTGCTGAGATCATTCTGAATATTGTTCTTTGGAAGAATCAATGATCATGACCATGGCTGACCATGGGAGGGAGCGAGCACCAAGGTTTTCAGATGCTGCATTATGGTGTCACTTGATGAGGTGAAAAAAAGGAGCGATGTCCTGTAACCTCAGGAGCCAGACCAGACACATGCTTAGCAGTGGCAAGAGAAAACGGTAGAGGCTACTGGCAGGAGTGTAGTCCCAAGGACTGGGATACTGTGCAGGAAGAAGTTTAATGATCTCGCACAAGTTAAGGCCGATGAGTGCATTTTGAAATGCCATATCTTACCATGTGAACAATTAGACTCAGCTACTCTTCCCATCACTCACTTGCCAGTAATGTCTTTCAATCAGGTCTTACACCTAACGTTTATATGCTTCACTGCACCCTGACACAACTAAGCCTTGTATGCTTCACTGCACCCTGACACTCATCACTGCTGCAAATCCCTCACCTACATCTCACAGCTTGCCCACACAACCGGCTATTCAACCATGACAGCCACGTCACCCAAACCGATTTCACAAAACTCACTGATACATTTCCAGCATGTTGCAGGAGAAGATGGTGGACAACGAGAGGCAGCAGGAATTTAATGGAAGGGAGAGACATTTCCCTGCTTGGACCCAATTTTAATTCGGTGCAGGTGGGTGGGTTTTGAATTTTTAAAAATCTGGTCTCATGTTTTGTTATAGTGCTGGTCATGATTCAAAGGGGCTATTGCTGAACCCCTAGCCACCACAAGGACCCTAGCCATTGTTGATGAGGGTTTCCACATACCTACTCTTCACTCATTCCACTTCTCCCTCATCCCTCAAGCTATTCTGACTTACAAGTTGCAGATAACAGAAGCATGCAGTTCTGACTTTCCCCCCTCCCCTCACTTCAACTTAACTCTTGTCCCTTTTTCATTTCAGATGCTCGAGAATTGGAACCCAGCAGGCAATGGAGGAAGAGCAAAAAGAAAATGGCCAAGAGGTGGTGTTTACCATGGCATAATTTAATTTAATTTAATTTGGACTGGAATGTGTACTTTGTGTTGGCTTTTACTTTTGCATTGTGGCCAAGAGGACGATATGATGGTCAGTAACAGAGGGAAGATAAGGAATGTTGAGGATTGAGGTTGAGGTTGCTAGTATCGTTCATGAATTTTTGAGTCGTGTAGAGCCTGGGCAGAATGGAGCTGTATAGGTTTTAGCCTCTCTTCATCTTCCACTTCCTCCTTCTCCTTCTTCTCCCCAAGGCCCATGCTGAAGAAATACCCAAAATAGCTGTTGAATATCTGTTGTGGCCCATACCAAAAGTGTGCTCATGTATCCTGAATGCCACTTTGGACCCAAAACAGCACACAAAGCACCAAACATTCTACTGAATTTTGCAGCTATGTTATGTAAACATAATGGATTGATCATGTCCCTTGTTGGCTCTTAGCTCTCATGTTGATTTTCCAGCAATGATAATAATGTAGTGTTTGGTCAATGTAATAAATATTTTAAGTCTCCAACTCAGATCTCTTATGCTGCAAATATCTATAGCTTGGTTCCACAGTTTGGCATTAAACATGCAAGTCCTCAATAATAGCTACAGAAGATACATTGAATGTTGAAAGAAAATCAAAAGTCATAAGGCCAGATGCAATAACGCATTCATAGGGCATGCATCCGATTGGGCCCCCGATCAGGGACATGGCGCCATTTTACGTAGGTGGGCCAATTAAGGCCCGCCCAGCGTGACGTCCGCACAGAAGCGCATGTGCAGGAAAGAGCACACTCATCTCCCTGAGGCTAAGTGCAGCCTCAGGGAGATCAGCTGTAAATGTAAAAAAACCTAAAAATAGAAAAACAAATTTCCCTAACATGTCCCCTCATGTGACAATCTCACACAAGTTGGGACATGTCCATAATTTTCATAAAAACTTTATTAAATTTTTAAAAAACAAACATGAAACCTCATCCCGCCCATGGATGAGGCTTCATGCTTTTTCTAATTCGCGCTGGGGCTCCTGGCCTGCCCGTCCAATCTTAAGGTTGAACGGGCAGGTCCTTTAATTACTTAATTGCCTCTGTCAATGGTCTCAGTTGGCCATTGACAGGTCGGCAGGTGCGCAGCTGATTTCGCTGCATTCCCGCCTTCTTGAAAATTTAAATGGGGCACGGTGACGTTGGGAGTTCCCCCTCAACGTCACCATGCGTCATTTTGCGCGTCGGCGAGCGGGCCCCGCCCCCACTTGCTGACACATAAAATCCTGCCCATAGTGTTCTTCCATAAGAATGTCTCAAGATGCTTTATACAATGATTTACTTTTAGTGGAGGTTGTGATAAAGCCATTCTCCAATGCAAAATCTCAAAAACAGGAATTCACATGCATGATCAGTTAAAGTTTAATTCTTGGTGCTGATTGGAGAAGGAATGTTGACCACTGGAAGAATTTATTTTCTTTTGAATAGGCCTCTGGGATCTGTAATATCCACTGAATAAGGCAGACAGGATTTTAGCTTAAATGAAAACAAAAACAGAAACAGAAATACCTGGAAAAACTCAGCAGGTCTGGCAGCATCGGCGGAGGAGAGCACAGTTGACATTTCGAGTCCTCATGACCCTCGACCCTCCATGGGGACTCGAAACGTCAACTGAGCTCTCCTCCGCCGATGCTGCCAGACCTGCTGAGTTTTTCCAGGTATTTCTGTTTCTGTTTTTGTTTTGGATTTCCAGCATCCGCAGTTTTTTTGCTTTTAGCTTAAATGGTTCATTAGCGCTTGCCATATGTCATGGCCTGACATATTCCCACTCTACCGTTACCATCAAGACAAGGGATCAACCTTGGTTCAATGAAGAATGCAGGAGGACATGCCAGGAGCCACATCAAGCACACCTAAAAGTGAGGTGTCAGCCTGGTTTAGCTACACTACAGGACTACTTGCATGTCAAACACCAGAAGCAGCATGCGATAGACAGGGCTAAGTAATCCTATAAACAACAGATTAGATCAAAGCTCTTTAGCCCTGCCACATCCAGCAGTAAATGGTAGTGGACAATTTAACAACTAACAGGAGGCTCCGCAATTATCTTCATCTTCAATGACGGGGGAGTCCAGCACATCAATGCAAAATATAAGGCTAAAGCATTTGCACCCATCTTCAGCCAGAGGTGCTGTGTGGATGATCTCAGCCCCCTCCTGAAGTCTCCAGCTTTGATAATGCCAACCTTCAGCTAATTGGATTCACTCTGTGAAATCAAGGAACAGCTGAAAACACTGGATACTGCAAAGGCTATGGCCCTACCAACATTCCGGCAATAGTACTGAAGACTTGTGCTCCAGAACTAGCTGCACCCCTTGCCAAGCTGTTCCAGTACAGCTACAACACTGGCAACTACCCAACATTATGGGAAATTGCCTTGATATGTCCTGTCCACAAAAAGCAGGACAAATTCAACCCAGCCAATTACTGCCCCATCAGTCTACTCTCGATCATCAACAAAGTGAAGGAAGGTGTCAGTCAATAGTGCTATCAAGCGTCGCTGACTCAACAATAACCTGCTCACCTATGCACAGTTTGGGTTCCGCCAGGGCCACTCAGCTCCTGATCTCACTGCAGCCTTGGTCCAAACATGGACAAAAGAGCTGATCTTTGATCTAATGGAACATTGTCAACTTGGATTTATGAATGGTAATGGGAAATCATGCCTGTTGAACCTGTTGGAGTTTATTGAGGATGTTACTAACAGAATTGATAAAGGGGAGACCATGGATATAGTAAACTTGGATTTTCAGAAGGCTTTTGATAAAATCTCCCACAAAAGGTTGGTTAGCAAAATTAAAGCACATGAGATAGGAGGTAATATGCTGGCAAGGACTAAGGATTAGTTAACAAACAGAAAACTGAGTAGAACCAGGGGTCACAATGTCAAAATAACGGGGAAACGACTTAGGACCGAGATGAGGAGAAAATTTTTTAGTCAGAGGGTTGTGAACCTTAGGAATTCTCTACCCCAGAGGACTGTGGAAGCTCAGTCGTTGAGTATGTTAAAAGTAGAGATTGACAGATTTATAAATACCAATGAGATAAAGGGATGTGGGAAAAAGACATTTAAGTAGATGATCAGCCATGATGGTATTGAATGGTGGAGCAGGCTCAATGGACTGAATGGCCTACTCCTGCTCCTATGTTCCTCTGTTTCTAACTCTTGAGGTGAGGTGAGAGTGACTGTCCTTGACATCAAGGCAGCATTTGATCAAGTATGGTTTTAGGAGCCTTTGCAAAAGTGAAGTCAATGGGAATGGGGAGGGGGACCTCTTAACTGGTTGGAGTCATACCAAGTACAAAGGAAGATGGTTGTGATTGTTGGAGGCCAATCATTTAGTCCCAGGACATTGCTGAAGGAGTACCTCAGGATAATATCCTAGGCCCAATCATCTTCAGATACTTCATCAATTACTTTCCATCCATCATAAGGTCAGGAGTGGTGATGTTCACTGATGATTGCATAATGATCAGTGCCACTCGCAACCCTTCAAATACTGAAATAGTCCATGTAACTTTGCAGCCAAACCTGGACAACATTCAGGCTTGGGGTGATAAGTGGCAAATAACATTCATGCCACACAAATGCCAGGCAATGACCATCTCCAAGAAGAGAATCTAATCATCTCCCCTTGTCGTTCAATGACATTACCATTGCCCCACCATCAATAACCCAATATCAACATTCTGGGAATTACCATTGACCAGAAGCTGAACTGAACCTACCATATAGATATTGTGTCTACAAGAGCAGGTCAGAGGCAGGGAATTCTGTGACAAGCATCTCACCTCCTGACTCCCTAAAGAATCTCCACCATCCACAATGCATAAGTCAGGAATGTAATGGAATTGTCTCCGCTTGCCTGGATGAGTGTGGCTCCAACAATATTCAGGAGGTTCAACACTATCCAGGATAAAGCCTCCCACTTGATTGGCACTCCATCCACCACTTAAACACCCACTCTTTCCACCAGTGATTCACAGTGGCAGCAGTTTGTACCATCTACAATTTGCACTGTAACAACTCATCAAGGATCTTTTGACAGCACCTTCCAAACCATAACCTCTGCCACCAGAAGGACAGGTAGAAGATGCATGGCATCACCACCATCTGCAAGTTTCCCTCCAAGTCACACACCCTGACTTGGAAGAAAATCACTGTTCCTTCACTGTTGCCGGATCAAATCCTGGACCTCCCTTCCCAGCAGCACTGTGGGTGTTCCTGCACCAGATGGACTGCAAGAGTTCAAGAAGGTGGCTCATCACCACATTCTCAAGGGAAATTAGAGATAGACAATGAATGTTGGCCTTTCTAGTGATGACCACAGCTGGCAATATGGAAAATCGCTCAGGTATGTCCTGTCCACAAAAAGCAAGACAAATCCAACCATGTCAATTACCTCCCAATCAGTCTACTCTTGAACATCAGCAAAGTGATGGAAAATGTCACCGACAGTGCTATCAAGCGGCACTTACTCAGCAACAACCTGCTCTTGACGCTCATTTCAGATTACGCAAGGGCCACTCAGCTCCTGACTTCAATCCAAACTTGGTCCAAACATGAACAAAACAACTGAACTCCAGAGGTGAGGTGAGAGTGACTGCCCTTGACATCAAGGCAGCATTTGACCAAGTGTGGCATCAAGGAGCCCTGGCAAAACCGGAGTCAATGGGAATCAGGGAGCAAACTTTCTGCTGGTTAGAGTCATAGGTAGCACAAAGGAAGATGGTTGCGGTTGTTGGAGGTCAATCACCTCAGTGCAGGAGTTCCTCAGGGTAGTGTCCTAGGCCCAACCATTTTCACCTGTTTCATCAATGACCTTTCCACCATCATAAGATTAGAAGTGGGGATGTTCATGGATGATTGCACAATGTTCAGTACCATTCGCAACTCCTCAGATACTGAAGTAGTCCATGTCCATATTGTTACAATATGTCAGATGGTAACTGCCAGGCTGACCAAAATCCCAAAGAGAAACTTGGTCAAGCTATCACAACAGTTTTGCAATTTGTATTTATTACGAGAAGGTATGTACACTGAAGTCAGAAATAAAGAGTCCCCTACCACCTTTGGAGATTTTAAAGATTAAATTAAAACATTTACTAACAAACTAAAGGAAAAAATTAAGTACACAAAATTACAGTTACACAGCTAGATTTAGTCTTATCATAATTACCAAAAGATTCCTACTTAATGAGATTCCAATGACATACTCCTTTCAGGCAACAGTCCAAATCAATTCTTAATCTATAAAACTCCAGCAATATTACCACAAGCACCCACTGTTGCTATAAGGGAGGTATTTCACAGCTTCTCTCTCCCTCTCACTCAATAATGGAACTCCAAGGCTTTTAACAAAACCTTACATTCTGGACCAAACCAGCACTTGTCTAGGGTGGCTGAAGTCTGCCTTTTCACAGGTCGATTTCACCCAGTCCACCTCTCAAGATCTCACAGGGCCACTCACCATACAGCTTTCCATCTTTCTTTAAAAATATTTTCTCCCTTTTGATCTGTAAATCCCATTGTTTCACCCTTGCTTTGGAAGTTACTTTTTCCTGAATATAAAAATCTTTCATGTTGTCCTTATGGGAAAAATAAACTTAATAACTTTGCCTTATTTATCTTGCCAGTTGTAAAACATCTTATCATGTCCCTTTGAAAATCAAATAACCTCTCAATTTATCTACAAATGCAAATTCCATTCATATTGTATCTGCTGAGACTTCATCTTAGCTCATCCATCTCCATTTCAAAATGTCTGTTTTACACTTAACCCCTTTTAAGATTCAAACCTTGCAGTCTGACTGTCTTTAGTTTAATTAAATTAGTCACACACGCACAAACATACACACACAAGCCTGCTTCAGCATCCCACAGTAATATTAGGATATTTCCTTTACAATATGCACCGTGCCCATGTGCAGCAAGACCTGGACAATATTCAGGCTTAGGCTGATAAGTGGCAAGTAACATTTGTGCCGCACAAGCGCCAAGCAATGACCATCTCCAACAAGAGAGAATCTAACCATTGCCTCTTGACATTCAATGGTATTACCATCGTTGAAACCCCCACTATCAAAATCCAGGGGGTTACCATTGACCAGAAAGTGAACTGGACCAACTATATAAATACTTTGGCTACAAGAGCATGTCAGAGACTGGGAATTCTGTGGAGAGTAACGCACTTCCTGACTTCCCAAAGCCTGTCCACCATCTACAAGGCACAAGTCAGGAATGTAATGGAATTGTCTCCGCTTATCTGGATGCCTGCAGCTCTAATAACACTAAGAAGCACCATCCAGGACAAAGCAGCCCACTTGATTGGCATCCCATCCAACACCTTTAATGTTCACTCCTTCCACCACTAACGCAGCAGTGTGTGCTATCTACAAGATGCACTGCAGCAACTCATCGAGGCTCCTTCGACAACACCTTCCAAACCCACAACCTCTACCACATAGAAGGATAAGAGTAGCAGATGCATAGGAAGAGCACCACCTTCAAGTTCCCCTCCAAGTCACATACCATCCTGAGTTGGAACTGTATCACCGTTCCTTTACTGCCACTGGATAAAAATCCTGGAACTCCCTTCCTAACATCACTGTAGGTGTTCTTAAAATACATGGACTGCAGCAGTTCAAGAAGGCAGCTCACCACCACCTTCTCAAGGGCAATTAGGGGTGGGAAATAAATGCTGACCTAGCCAGCGATGCCCACATCCTATGAATGAATAGTAAGAAAATGATTATTTGGATGTACTTCAAAAAAATTTTGGAAAATGTTCTATGATGTTTGCTGTCAATTATATAAGGAAGATAAATGTTCAATTGAATTAGTTATAAGTGCTGTAAGGTTAAAACAAAGTTAATTCATGAACCTTACTGTGGAAAGGCAAAATTATAATAATCAGAATATTTAATTTTAAAAAAACTTCACCTACTTATTTTTATTTAACTATCATACAATAACCTTTCTGTTTTTGAGGGCCAGGAAGGATTGGTCTCATTTATGCGTTTTTTTTTACATTATATGAATTGTACATAATCAAATTAGGTAAAGCTAAAAAGATCCTATGCCGACTAATTTGGTATGCTGAAACTTAAAAAATATTCAAATCAAATCAATCTGAGTTACAGAACAACATTTTTTGCCAGTTCTAATCAGTTTGTGATGTGAATTTTTCTTTAACAATACAAGGAATGTCGAGATTGTATTTAGGCATTTCTAAATGCGTGGAGGAAACTGCTGTATGGCCCAACCATGCTGAATATTTTTGATCTCTGATTTTCACAGCTGCTGTGTGCATCAAGGCACGTCGTCTCATGTAACAACAATCAGGTCAAGCTTTTTACATTTTTATTTGCCGCTGATGTGCACTTTTCATGCTCAAAGAGGAAAACTGAATTTGGACACTGTTTAAATGTGTCAAATCTTTGACCTGGTTTAATCAGATTTTTTGTTCACTCACTGGATGTAAGCATCACTGGCAAGGTCAGCATTGATTCCCCATCCCTAGTTACTTTCAAGAAGCTGGGAGTGAGCTGACTTTTTGACAACTGAGCAGCTTGCTAGGCCACAGAGGACCACTGAGAGTCATTGCTGTGGGCCTGGAATCACAAATAGCAGCTTTCCTTCCCTAAGAAGCATTAGTTTTATAAAAAAAAACCCAGTTGTTGCATGGTCGCTTTTACTGATGTTAACTTTTTATTCCAGAGCTATTTAATTAACTGAATTTAAATTTCTCAGCTGCCATGATGGGATTTGAACTCATGTCCCTGAATCATTCTAGGCCTCTGGATTACTAGCCCCATAACACAACCACTAGCCCAATTGTTTTGATCATGAATATGACTGCAGTTATGCAATTACATTGCGCCTTAGTTCCGTTAAATTAAGTAAGTCAAACCTGAAATTGTAGTTCTGAACTTCAGATCATAACCACTGCTCCCATTTTCTTGGACAGCAGCTGCTTTTCATAGATGTTTCCCAGAAACACAGAAATCATATTGCTCCAATGCACATTTTACCTTTTCTATCTATTTGTACTCTTCTATGCACAATTCCACATTAATTGTATATTTATCCAGTTGATCGATGTAGCATTACGTGTATTTGCTTGGAGTTTGGTTCGCTACTGTTATCCACTACTGTTAACGTGTGATGTTCCTGTATATGTAGTAATGGACTGACTTTGATTTGATTTATTTAATATCTGCCTTTCTTGGGTGCCAAGTGATTAATATGCACTAATTTGGAAAGTAACCAACATTACAATCAAAGCGCACAGTGATGGTATGTTCCTAATTTTGGCTTCCTTCCTTTTAAGTCTATAAACTTAGACCAAATGGTTATTTATAAAGTCATCCTACTCTGCTCGAGTCTCTGGCTTGGTTGGTGGTGAATCAATCAGTCTCTGGTTCCTTTATCTATTTTCATTTTCATCTGCCATTCTGTATTGTAATCTTTTGAAGAAGCTAATTAGAGTTCCCTGACAGACTAGACTGTGATTGTGTTTTGCATCATAGAGAGTCCAAGGAGACTAAAGCAGCTTGAGAGAAAGGCAGAAGAGCACTCTGATGTAACATGTATTACAACAGCAGCAACAACTTGCAGTTATATTGTACCTAAAGCATAGGGAAAATGTTCCAATGTGGAGGTGTAATTTGGAGAAAGCTCAATGATGTAGCACGGTACTGAATTTTTTTCTCTAAGCTATTTGTCACATTCAGGTTTTTAAACCATATCATTTGTTACCTAAAAGATGTAACAGGGGCTTGACGTGCACGCAAAGTTGACGGGCCCGGAAGTGGATGTGGAATCCACTCCCGGGCGAGATCATGTTCTCAACATGATTTCATGCTGGGTGGCCAATTAAGCCCTGCCCAGTGTGAAATGTGTCTTCCGGTTGGCCTGACAGTGCAGATGGGGTGGGAACGAGTTGGGCGCCGGGTCCAATGGTATCCCCCACGACTTTGGTAACTTCAATTAAACTTCCAGTGGAAAAACAAATAGGTCCTACAACATGGAAACAAATTTGGTGTTAATACTGCGGCTTTTTGGCTATGTATTGGCCTTGGCTAAAACCTTCACTGACTCAATGTGTTTGTATACAATAGCTCTGAAACATGCCTTGAAAGTCTACAGATTACGCCCAGCCTCTGCCACTGATCTGACTAAACTTTGTGGCAGCAATGAGGAAGCTGTGGGTGGGGCGAGGGGGGGTGGGGGGGGGGGGGGGGGGTGGCAATGAGTTCGGAAGGGGGTTTCCTTCATTTGCTTACATGAGTGAAGGAAGAAGAAATAATGAATAAGCATTTCTCCAGCACCTTTCATGACATCCCAGAATGCCTCACTGCTTTTTCGAGTGTGGTCACTGCTATAATGTGGAGAATGTGCCAGCCAGCCGACTTGCACACAGCAAGCTCCCATAGACAGCAATGTTGGATCTTTTACATCCATCTGAGAGGGTCAACATGGTCTCAGATTAACATCTCACCTGAACACTGGCACCACAGACAATGCAGCACTCCCTCAGGATTGCTCTGGCGCTGTAAGTCCACATGCTCAACTATCTGGAATGGGGCTTGAACCCATAACCTACTGAACTCCAGCTCCAACTGGCCTACCTGCTATTGCAGCAGTCCTGGACTGCCTGGCTGAGGTGGTGCAGCTCGGGCTAGTGGTGGTGGGGGGTGGCGGGGGGCCAAAGTGAGGGAGGGGGTGCTGGGGGCTGCAAATGAAGTGTGGTTGTTCCCTTTTGTAGAGGGATCTTTGAATCCTTTTAAAAAAAACTCTTCTTAATGATGCAGGGATCTGGTCATATTTCGCAGTATAATTACTATGACCTGATTTTAAAGGCCAATATTGTAAATGACAATGTTCCCCATGGTTTGTATAGACAGATCTATTTTGGCACAGATTTTTGGGTGAACCAGCTTAGAAAGCTAGGGCAATCAGAAGGAAATCTGGAAAAAAGCTGAAACATGAAAGCAGCAAAGTCACAAATAAAATGAAAATGCTTGTGCTTTGGGGGCCTTCTATCTCACTTTTGGAATACAATCTGTGAAGGCGTGCTGCCCGCCTGCCTGCTTTGCCTGTGCAATGAATGCAAAACTGCATGGGCAATGTAAAATCTCGGTTAGTAGGCTTTTTAATGGTCTTAATTGGCCCTTTAATTGTCAGCGGGCGCAGCTCTGACTCCCATGTGCGCCTGCCGACTTCAATATTGCACGTGGTGGAATGACATCGGGACGCATGCCCGATGTCCTTTTGTGCAATTTTACATGTATTCGGGTCGGACACACGCCTGACCTCGGAACATAAAGTTCAGGCCAGAGTTTCAACTTTTATTTCTCCATCCCACTCACCCATGCATTCAGTCATTCTGTCACCTAAAAGACAAATGGAAACAAATACACAAAGGAGTACACACAATTAATGTACCAATCGCCAACCAGACATTTTCTATATTTATTAATGGGTAAGATGGACTTTTGGACTCAAAATGGATTTTAAAGGGTAGATTTTTTGGTGGTGGGGCTTGATAGGTGCGAACACAGTTCACAATTCTGTTGTACTGAGCGAAAACTTATGATATTTGATCATATTATTTAATTTTCAAGACTCTTTGTATAGATTGGATCCTGGGCCTGGAGATTGCTGGCATTGGGTGCAATATAACCATCACTGCAGCAGTTCTTAAAAAGGCGCTGCAATTGCTTTTTAAAGTGAGACAGTATTGATTTTGGCACACTGCTGTATATTTTGCTGCCAATTCACTTATGAATTCTTGAAATGGGTAAGACAAGGTCCATAAAAAGAAATAGAATGCCTTCATCCACCCCTCTCCCGTTCAGATTATGTTTTCAGAAGCAGAGAAGGGATGTACTCTTTCAGACAGATGTGGCCTGGACAGGAGCAGAGATAGCTAACTGTGTTAATGCCATTGCACACATCCAGTGGTCTATTGCCCAGATAAAGAAAAACATTTCTCACCTTGAGGAAGTTTCCCAGGTTAAGAGTGACTCGTAGTTCCCCGGATCATGTGCATGGCATGCTTGGAATGAAGACTGATATTTAAACCATCTGCTCTTTGAATGTAGATGCATTCCTGCCATTGTGAACGTGTAAGCCCATTTCACACAATTGCATGTCAGCTCATATTGTTGTAAGCCTATGGCTGCCAAGAAAAATCACAACTGATGTAACCCAATCAGAAATTTTAGTCTCCTACCAGCTACAGCTCAATATTCCATGGCAAAGTCAGTGTTCTTCAGAGTTTATCAATTTACAGGAAAGGCAGCTCATAACAGAAGGATTAGTACAAAACCAATGAAAGACAAATGCTAAAAACTGAAGCGAGTTCGAAACTGGAGATATTTGGACCCTGAGTGCTTAGAGGAACTCTGGTGGCTCCTTCAAGAGAGCTTTGCCAAACTCCAGATTCAGTGCCGATTATACATCCCGTTTAACTGATACATTCAGTCACTCATAGAATAACATTTCATGCACTACAGTAGCACAATACACAATATATGGCTAAACAAGCTCCTTGCGGAATCTACAGAAAGTCATGTCAAGGTAATCCTGTGGGTAATTTCCAGATATCACCCTCCCTTCAGGGGGCCTCACCTACTGGGAACGTGGCTCTCCTCTGTTACTATAGAACTTTTCAATTGCTAAAGTAATGTACTGATATGCAAAATTGAGTCAGAGTTTTGCCACCTGGTGGCCAGAAAGAAATAACAGTTTGAAAGGAAGTAGAAGTTTGATCTGGAAGTGTCAATGTGTGCAGTAAATAAAAGTTTGTGCAATAGTAAAAGCCTTGGCGTTCAGAGCTGATTACATGTGTGTCTGATTTGAAGTACCCCATTCAATTATCTCTGATAATATAATTTTGGCAAGCATAAAACCTCTGGGAACTTGGTATTTAATACTTTTGGACCATAGGCCACACGAAAGTGTTGCACATCTGTGCTGAGGACACTTCCCTTCCCTTCCTTGACCTCTCTGTCTCAATTTCTGGTGATAGACTGTCCACCAATATCCATTACAAGCCACCCGACTCCCACAGCTACCTCGACTACAGCTCCTCACACCCTGCTTCCTGTAAGGACTCCATCCCATTCTCTCAGTTCCTTCGCCTCAGTCGCATCTGTTCTGGTGATGCCACTTTCAAAAACAGTTCCTCTGACATGTCTTCCTTCTTCTTTAACCAAGGTTTTCCACCCACGGTGGTTGACAGGGCCCTCAACCGTGTCCGGCCCATCTCCTGCGCATCCGCCCTCACACCTTCTTCTCCCTCCCAGAAACATGATAGGGTCCCCCTTGTCCTCACTTATCACCCCACCAGCCTCCTCATTCAAAGGATCATCCTCTGCCATTTCCGCCAACTCCAGCATGATGCCACCACCAAACACATCTTCCCTTCACCCCCCCGGCGGCATTCCGCAGGGATCGTTCCCCCCGTGACACCCTGGTCCACTCCTCCATCACCCCCTACACCTCAACCCCCTCCCACGGCACCTTCCCATGCAACCACAGAAGATGCAACACCTGCCCCTTCACTTCCCCTCTCCTCACCGTCCAAGGGCCCAAACACTCATTTCAAGTAAAGCAGCATTTCACTTGCACTTCCCTCAATTTAGTCTACTGCATTCGTTGCTCCCAATGCGGTTTCCTCTACATTGGAGAGACCAAACGCAGACTGGGTGACCGCTTTGCAGAACACCTTCGGTCTGTCCGCAAGCATTACCCAGACCTCCCTGTCGCTTGCCATTTCAACATTCCACCCTGCTCTCATGCCCACATGTCCGTCCTCGGCTTGTTGCATTGTTCCAGTGAAGCTCAACGCAAACTGGAGGAACAGCACCTCATCTTCCGACTAGGCACGTTACACCTTCCGGACTGAATATTGAGTTCAACAATTTTAGATCATAAACTCTCTCCTCCATCCCCACCCCCTTTCCGATTTTCCCCCTCCTTTTTGTTTTTTCCAATAATTTATATAGATTTTTCTTTTACCACCTATTTCCATTATTTTTAAATGTATTTCCATCCATTGTTTTATCTCTACCTTTTAGCCTTTTTCGATTCCTCCACCCCACCCCACCCCCACTAGGGCTATCTGTACCTTGCTCATCCTGCTTTCTACCCTTAATTAGCACATTCCTTTAGATAATATCACCACCGTCAACACCTCTTTGTCCTTTTGTCTGTGACATCTTTTGGTTATCTCCACCTATCACTGGCCCTCTATCTAGCTCTTCTAGTCCCACCCACCCCACCCCCCTGCTTAAACCAGTTTATATTTCACCCCTTTTCAATTTTTCCTTAGTTCTGTTGGAGAGTCATGCAGACTCAAAACGTTAACTGTGTTCCTCTCAGCAGATGCTGCCAGACCTGCTGAGTTTTTCCAGGTATTTTTGTTTTTGTGCTGAGGGCAATGCAGGTGAAGAGGATTTGTTGTATTTGGAATGGCTAGGTAATTGGATGGTTGCAAATAATGTCAATGAGAGAAAGAGAATGTGAATTTTTTCCTATTGGTTATTGCGATCCTCCAGGACTTTGGCCAGTTTTTTTTTAAAAACAAAGGTGACGTTTACCAGTAAAAAGAAACCTGTGGACAATTGCCTCAGGCATGATACAATGGAATGGTTCAGATTTTACAAATGTAGACAAATGTAGTAGATAACTGCTACTTATTGCAAGTTTTACACTTGTTGAGATGATTTTTGCTGGATTGTTTTTGTTTGTCAGCTGAAAAGTGCATTTATTCTAAAAAAGCTCCTGTCAGAAAAAAAATCTGACATTTTTGTGAAATTGCCCAAGCAAAGGAAGTAGCAAAAGACAATACACAGGATCAGGCAGGAAACGCATGTTCACCAACCGTTAGTAAAATAAGCTGCTACTCCAGGAAAGAAATAGTTCAGTAATATCCTCGGATACAAATTCCATTAATGGTCATTTGGACTGGGCTAGTAGTTTCAAAGTTTCTCAGAGTGTTGGAAGTGGGTATTGGTGTCCCACAAGGTTCAGTACTAGGACTGATTCTGTTCACTATGCACTCAATGCTTTGGATACAGGGCTGGGGCCGTGGTGTCTGAATTTACAGATGATACTAAAGTAAGAGGCAAAGTAAATAACTCAGAGGACCAAAGGAAGCTGTAAGGGGCTATTGATAAAATGGGGAGAATTGACAAAAATAAATTGCAGATGGAATTTAATGTTAGTAATTGAGAGGTGGCATTTTTTTTTATAAAGATAAAAGGAATAATTATTCTTTGAAAAGTGGAAAGCTGGCCTCTCTGCATGAGGAAAGGAGTTTGGAGGTTTAGCTTCATAAGCAGCAGCTGAAGTGAAAAAGGCCATAACGCAGCTATTAGAATACTGGCATTTATGGCAAGAGGCATAGAACAGGGGAAAAAAAAGATGTAATGGTGAATCTATATAAAACTTTAGTAAGATCACAGTTGAAATATTGTGTGTGCCCCTAGTCTCCATGCTATAGGAAGGATGTTGAGGCAATAGAGTATACTGGGTTCACTAGGATGCTAGTATGATGAAATACAAACAAAAAGACAGATGTGCAGACAGTGTAACTTTATGCCTGAGACTAAAGAAAGACTTGCAGTTATATAACCCCTTTCACGACCTCAGGACGTCCCAGCACACTTTTCAATTAAGTACTTTGAAGTAGAAGTTTACAGGAGATTATGGAGTGATTTGATTGAGGTAAAAAAATTATGAAGTGACGGGATAAACAGAAGGTGACAATTTCTGGTGATTGAAGGGCCTAGATTAAGGGAACATAGATGTAAGGTTAAATATAAGAGACTTAGGATGGATGGCAGGAGAAATCTTTTTGAAGCAGAAGTTGCAAGTTGCTGGTATGCACTATTAGAGTCAATGATTTAAGCAGGGACCATGTCAGCATTTAAGAGTAGGTTAGATAGGTAGCTGAATGAAAAGGGAATAAGTAAAGGATATAGGAACAGAGCAGTCACATGAGATTCAGAGGATAAACACCAACATAAGTGCTCAACCAAGTATCATGTTTCTCTATGTGTAATCGCTACGTAATTCATGTAAAGAAAAATCCATGTATACATACAGAAGGGAAAGGTTAATTGTCATTAAATTTTGTTTAAATATTGATGGGGCACATAACATTTTTTTTGATGGAAATCCAGTTAATTCCCAGTGCCCCACTTGTTTGCCATACTACTCGACATTGGATAAGGTGCCACATCAAAGGTTATTGTGGAAAATAAAAGCTCATGGCGTAAAAGGTAACAAATCAGCATGGATAGAAGATTGGCTGGCTGGCAGAAAACAGAGAGTATGTGTAAATGGGTCTTTTTCTGATTGCCAGGAAGTGACGAGTGGAGTCCTGCAGGGATTTGTGTTGGGGCCTCAACTTTTTACAATTTATATCAATGACTTAGATGAGGGAAGTGAAGGCATGATAGCTAAATTTGCAGACAACACAAAGATAGGTAGGAAAGTAGGTTGTGAAGAGGACATCAGGAGGTTGCAGACAGATATAGATAGGTTGAGTGAGTGGGCAAAAACCTGGCAGATGGAGTTTAATGTGGGAAAATGTGAAGTTGTTCACTTTGGCAGGAAGAGTAAAAAATCAGTGTATTATTTAAACAGAGAACGGCTGCAGGATTCTGAGTTGTCTTTTGAGGAAAGACTGAACAGGCTGGGCTTGTTTCCAAAGGAGTTTAGAAGAGTGAGGGGTGACTTGATTGAAGTATATAAGATCCAGAACAGTATTGGCAAAGTGGACATGGATAAGATGCTTCCTCTCATGGTTTTAAAATTAGGGGTTGCCCTTTTAGGACAGAGACGAGGAGAATTTTTTTTTCTCAGAGGGTTGTGCGACTTTGGAATTCTCTGCCTCAGAAGGTGGTGGATGTGAGGTTATTGAATATTTTTAAGGCAGAGGTAGATATGTTCTTGTTAGGCAAGGGAATCAAAAGTTATTGGGGGTAAATGGGGATGTGGAATTCAAAACACAAACAGATCAGCCATGATCTTAACAAATGGTGGAACAGGCTCGAGGGGCCGAATGGCCTACTTCTGCTCCTATTTTGTATGTTCGCATGACCTGCTGTTAGAGAAGATGTGAATTAAGATCTTGGAACTACTCAGCAGGTCAGACAGCACCTGTGAAGAGAGAAACGGAGTTAGTGGGTGGAATATCATGCCCTCCCCCAGGGCGAGTTTGGAGGTGGGGGGCATTTAATCCTGCCGCCTTCTCGTTCCCACCCAATTTATTCTAGGGTGGGAGGGCTTGTGGGCAGCCTTCCCACCAATTGAGGCCCTGAAGTGAAAAACTGATGCCCACTTAGGGGCTTCAATCTGCTGCTGCTGGTATTCAACTGGCGGCTGGGGCAGTAAAAAGCAAACCCCCCTCATGTTTTTTTTGGGAGTTCTCAGGGAGCATCCCTCATTGTCAGGCGGTCAGTCCCTGATCGAGAGAGCTGGTATCAGGAATGAGAACTCCACTGAGAGCTAACGCCCCTGTCCCTGCTGCCGACTCCCCCTCCTGCGAACACCCACCCAGTGATATCCATTCTGCCCTCACTCACCTGTGGCCTGGGGTCCCTTGTTGATCCTGGGCCTCTGGTGGGATGCATCTGCAACAGCTGCCACCACTCCCACTAGCACTGCCTACAATGGACAGCTGCCACATTGAAAACCACAAATGAATCTGCCTCCACCACACTGTCAGGCAATGTATTCTAGATCCTAACCACTCACTGCATAAAAATGTTTTTCCTTATGGCAGCTTATCAACTTTAGGTACAGCCAACCAACCCCTCCCGTTAATAAATTTTTAGCCTATCCAGTGTCTCAACTACCTCCTCTTTCAGCCATATGCCTGAGGCCTCCTTGAGTTAAATGCCTCCCTTTTTAAGTCGCTAGTCAGTCCTACTGCTCCTTTTGCCACCATTTTATTATTTATGTACCTTTGGATTCCTTTGGAAGACTTTTGGATTCCTTATTCTGTTTTTATGTGCTAGTATATCTTCTTACACCCATTTTACATGGATTTTACACTTATGACTGCAACAATGGGAATGCAAAGAATCAGAAGCCTGCATGTAACTCCCTCTGCAAGTCACTGGTGCATGCAACTTTGTAAAAGGAGGTGCCAACAGTGTAATTTATTGTAAATAAATTCTAAGCCACAATTTTATAATTTTTTAATGGTGGGAGGTCAACTAACTTGTCTATCCGTTTAAAAGTTGTACATTGCATTTTCTGTGTCATACCTTTGCAGAACCCCATGTAACTCATGAACATTTCTACATAACTTAATTGAGTAAAATTTGACCTTGGTAAAAATCAGACCAGGTTGGAAATGCAACAATCATAAAAGTAGAATTCAGCCACTTGGAATAAATCATATTTTCTGGAACAATTTTCTATTTGCACAAACATATTTGTCTATGTTCATAATGATCAACATTTGTGCAGTTATAAAGATCAAATTGGAGAACTTTTCCAAACCATTTCAAGGAATTTAACAGCTTTTGAACATACCAATGAGATTAGAGACAATTAAAACCAATTAGAATTAGTATTTAATGATAGGATCAACTGAATTACGTATAGAGATTTTCCCCTCAGCAAGCTGTGTGCAGCATTCCTTTGACTTAAAATGTCTGGCAGAACACAGCTTCCTTTGTGGAGTTTTACAGTTCCAAATTAGTGACAACAGGAAAAGTGGGCAGAATTTAATGCTCTTCTCGAGGCATGTTTGGTGGCATTCAATTTGGCGGTAAGGTGCCAAGTGGGCACCCTGTTGCCTTGCCACCTCTAGCCCGATGAAGTATTGGTAGCAGTCCTTGTGGAGATGAAGTCCCGTCTTCACAGTGAGGATACCCTCCATTATGTTGTATGGCATGTGTTGTGTGGCATTGTGTTAAATGGGATAGATTTCAAACAGATCTAACAACGCATGAGGAGCTGTGGGTCAGCAGCAGAATTGTATACGACCACAATTTGTAACCTCATGGCCTGGCATATCACCCACTCTACCATTACATCAAGCCTGGAGATCAACCCTGGTTCAATGAAGAGTGAGGGCATGCCAGGAGCAGCACCGGGCATCTCTAAAAATGAGGTGTCAACCTGGTGAAGCTACAACACAGGGCTACTTGCATGACAAGCAGCATAAGCAGCAAGCGACAGACAGAGCTAAGTGATCCCACAGCCAACAGGTCAGATCTAAGCTCTGCAGCCCTGCCACATCCAGCCATGAGTGGTGGTGAACAATTAAACAACTAATCGGAAGAGGAGGCTCCACAAATATCCCAATCCTCAATGACGGGGGAGCGTGGCACATCAGTGCAGAAGACAAGACTGAAGCATTTGCAACAATCTTTAGCCAGAAGTGCTGAGTGGATGATTCATCTTGGTCTCCTCCTGAGTTTCCCAGCATCACAGATGCCAGTCTTCAGCCAATTCGATTCGCTTCACGTGACATCAAGAAATGGCTGAAGGCACAGGATACTACAGTGTATGGACCCTGACAACATTCTGACAATAATACTGAAGACTTGCACCCCAGAACTTTCCATGCCCCTAGCCAAGCTGTTCCTGTTCAGCTACAACACTGGCATTTATCTGATTGCTCAGGTATGCCCTGCCCACAAAAGACAGGACAAATCCAACCTGGCCAACCTGCTCACTGGTGCTCAGTTTGTGTAATGCCAGGGCCACTCAGCTCCTGACCTCACTACAGCCTTGCTGCAAACATGGGCAAAATAGCTTAACTCATCAGGTGACGTCCCTTGACATACAGGCAGCATTTGACCGAGTGTGGCATCAAGGAGCCCTAACAAAACTGGAGTCAATGGGAATCAGTGGGGGGGGGGGGGGGGGCGGAAACTCTCCACTGGTACCTAGCACAAAGGAAGATGGTTGTGGTTGTTAGGGGTCAATCATCTCAGTCCCAGGACATCTGTACAGGAATTTCTCAGGGTAGTGTCCTAGACCCAACCATCTTCAGCTGCTCCATTTTTCAATGTAAGGTCAGAGTGGGGATGTTCGCTGATGATTGCACTATCTGTTAGTGGATTCTTTTTGTTGATAATGCACACAACATGGCATTTTTTGGTACTGAATGCCATCTCCCCTTGGTCTTGCCATTTTTGCAATTCCAGAAGATCATCTTGCAGTGAATTGATATGATGTTGCATTTTTCCTGTTGCGTAGACCATGTAGTCATCTGCAAATAGGCATACCATGTTTTTTAACTTGTTGGGAAGTATGTCAAGAAGAGTAAAGGTCCCAACACAGTTCCATGGGCACTCCAAAGAGGACATCTCTAGGAGAGGATGATTCCCCATCAGACACCAGTACCAGAACCAGTACTTATCCTCCTGCCTGCACTTCCTCCACCAAAATCCTCAGGAATTCATCAGGAGAGAAGGATGCAGCCCTTTTGGCTCTTTTCTGCATCATCAAATCTTCCAGACTCACCATGAGAGCCAAGGAATGTACTGGAAATAGCACAGTTCATGTGGGTAGGGTGCCCTAACTTGCAGGTGATTTGGAGGGCAGCCCTTATTGCAAATGTTAATGATATCTGGGAGTTAAAGTGCCTGGGTCTCAATGTCATGTGGGCTTGATGTCCACCCCATTGCTGCACACATGATACCCACCCCGAGTTAAAGCCAGCCCTCAATTAGCTGTTGTTTTAAAATAAAATAACACCTGAACATTGGAAATTATTTGCAAAGAGATTGATAACTTGTCCAAAAAAGGATTCTTATCTACAATCATTTTGAAAAAGGAACACCTGTGAAAATATTTGTTTCTCCATCTGTTTCTGTTCAAATAACAGCAAATGCTGATCTGTTGGGAAAAGCTGAATGTGATGGGGGTTGTGCAATGTGAGTGAGCTGAATTAGCATGCACAAAGCGACGTGAGCCTTTCACCACATTTAATTGTGCCGATTGATATTACAGTAGAGTTTCTTTTATCCAGAATGTTCCTGGAACGTGAGATGTTGGTTAAGCAGAAATGCCAGTTAACTAAGATGTAAGATGAGTTCCGCGTTTTTATCCAATCAGAAGGCTCCTGATATTATCCAATCAGTGAGTGACTGGATTATCTTGGGGTTTTGCAGGTGTTGAGGTCTTGCAAGAGGCGGGAAGAGTGTGAATCGAGTGAGTGGCCCTGAGGAAACATGGGGCAGAATCTCCTGACTGACGTGCGGGTGGTGGAGCCCACATGCCAGCGCTTAAAATGTTGCGCGCTGACGTTGCGTGAGCGTCTTGACGTCAGCGCGCGGCATCACGATATTTCAGTTGGCGGGCGCGCTATGCAGAGGGATGCGTGCCCGCCATTAATTAAAGGCCTTGTTAACTCTCCAATCGACCAGGATTTTGAACTTCGGGTTGGCGCGTGGGCCCAACGGGCAGGCGGGTAAGTGATTTTTTTACAAACCTCAACCAGTGGTGGGATGAGGTTTAATATCGGAATTAAAAAATTGTTATAAAGTTTTTGTGTGTTGCATTAACATGTCCCATCTTGTGTGACATTTTCACATGAGGGGGACATGTTAATGATTTTTTAATTTTTCTATTTTTAAAGTTTCACTGCCTTTCAGTGATCTCCCTGAGGCAGCACTTAGTCTCAGGGAGATGTGTGCTCTTTCGTGCGCATGCGCGAAAGAGTGTACTCTGATAGTTGGGGAATCCCCCCCGCCCGCACAGGAAATGCATAGTGCTTCCTGTCGGGCAGCCCGCTGGGCAGGCCTTAATTGGCCTGCCCACTTAAAATGGCGGCGGTGCCTATTTCAGCGACGGCGATCGGCTGCCCGCCCGCTGCCGAGTTGGTCGGGCCTGCCCGCCCATCAAGGGCAAAATTCTGCCCATGGTGTAGCGTAACAGTGGGAGGCTGAGACCAGTGTGAGGGCACGCCACCCATAACAACCACACATAAGTTTCACAATTATTAGGTTATGTGAGAGTGAGGCTGGTGGGGAGCGGTGAACATAACTGCTCAGCAACAAGTGTTAGTGCCAGCTTCTGAGGGATGAGAGACATCTCCAATCAAAAAACAGACCCGACGCAGCAATTCCGGTCACTAGAGCATGCTGGTTGGTACAATGCCGGAAATGTTACTGTAATTCAAATACTTTTTATTGGCTCAGTAACTTCACCTATCCTGTTCCCTTATGATATTATCAGGATCACTGGTCCAGATCATTCCCATCTTTTTTTCTCCAAGGATGTATCACAAATGTGAATGTAAGACTCATTGAAAGAAGATACATCTAGGTGCTGTCTGCACAGTTCTGTTTTCCTGGTAAAAGTTTAGTAATTAACTTTCTCCATTGTCCTGGGCTTTCTCTGCAAAGACTGCTGCCTCATTACCCTTCCATTCTTTGCTGTTTCATTATTTATTATCATGTCTAATACTAACATTTTTACAACTCATTCAGCATTCTCCATTTTCTTTGTCTACATTATTATAGTCCTAATCTTTGCATTATTCCTTCAGTTCATTCCTCCCAGCACTCCTATATTATAAATATGATTTATCAACGCTACTGACTCTTCATTACAAGTGTTTGGACTAATCCATTATAAATATTGCAATATTTGCATTATTTGAACATCCATGTTAGTCTCTGTACTGGCACCTTCTTTCTGCAGCTAGACTCCAATGATTCTTATTACCCACATGACCTCTTGCACATTGCAACTATATCTAGGTCACAACACACATACTCATTAGTTTACTTATTAATGAAGACATCTTGGCCAACTCCTGAATATTAATGCTGAGTATTAGCTTTCACGGTATCCTGTCAACCAAAACTGTCCAGCCAAAGGCATTTTCTTTTAACTCTGACAGCATAAGTAAGTTTAAATAGCAGGAGATTTAACAAACTTCAGATCATGATACTTATACAGACTGTATCACTCTTCAAGAGCGTTTACGTTTACCCCATCAACTTGTGATTGCCACATGCGGGCTAAGGCCCTTGGAACAGCCAAAACTGGATCTGCTTGAACTCAGCACTCAGTTCAAATGGCCCTGCTGAGCTTGGGTTTCCTGCCTGTGTGAATCATGCCACTCCCCTTCCCCCAGTGGCAAAAATTGGATGTTCGATGACTTCCCAATTCCACGAAAATTGGCCTCATCTATCACCGTTTTCAGTAATGAAAACCGTAAACCTGCAGCTGTGATGCTAACAGCAACACTGCAATCTTCATAACGCAAGAAAAATGGGAAACTACCAACCCACATTCATGGAGCCATTTACGAAAAGGAACTGCAATGTTGAAGTCAAAATTCAGGCTAGTTCAAACTCCAGACTTTATAGGAACAACTCTTGGTCCAGATTTTAGCTCTGTATTTGAATATATTTCAGCAGGCACAAGGTTATATAATAATAACTGTTTCAGCAAGTTACTGATATTACAGATAGGGAAGGTTAGTATTAAGCTATGAGTTTACGATGCACTGGGCAGGCCATGTTAAAAACGTTTTAGTCACCAATCCATAAAAATGCTAAGTTTTATTCAGAGAAGTGCAATTGTACCCAAGTGTAAAGGGGATTATCTTCAAAGGAAAAGAGGTATAAACTTTTCAGATTGGAAGGAAACTAGCTAATTGAAAGTGTAAAATAGCAAAATTTTGATAAGGTAAACCCACATTGTTACTTCAAAGAATGCCAAGGATGTAGGATGAGAAAACAGAGGGGAAAGTAATGATAAGTAAATTTAGAGCAGGAATATATGTTTTCTCAAGGACCAATAAACAGAAAGAAGCAACTTGCATCTATACAGCACCTTTCACAAGTTCAGGATGTGCTAACATGCCCCACATCCTTTGAAGCAAATTTGAAGTGTAGTCACTCTTGTAACAGGAAACACAGCAGCCAATTTACACACAGCAACACTCTTCTAACAACAATGGGATAAATGACTAGATAATCTGCTTGATAGTATTAGTTGAGGGATCATTGAAGCTGAGGGTGCCAGGAGAACAACAGCATGCTTTTTGAGTAGTACCATTAGACCTCCTATGTCTGCCTGAAAGGGACTTCAATTTTACATACTATTTGAAAGATGCCATCTCTGACAGCACAGCTTTGAAGAAGAGTCATCGGACTCAAAACATTAGCTCTGTTTCTCTCTCCACAGGTGCTGTCAGACCGGCTGAGTTTTTCTGACATTTTCCAGTTGTTATTTCAGATTTCCAGCATTCACAGTATTTTGCTTTTATCTGACAGCACAGTCCTGATTATTACCATCTCAACCTGTATTTTGTGCTCAAGTCCTGGGGGAGAATTTTCCCCCCCTCGGGGGCGGGTGCGGAGCCGATCGGTACCCCCGATCGGCTGGGTGCCACCATTTTATGTAGTCGGGCCAATTAAGGCCTACCCAATGTGATGTGCGCCCGGAAGCGCTGTGCACTCCCTGTGCAGGCGGTGGGGGGGAGTGGGGAGTCACTCGTGCACACGAAAGAGCGCAGAAATCTCCCTGGGGCACAGAGGTACCTCAGGGAGATTAGATTGAAGTTTAAACAGTTCAATAAAGTGGTGAAAAATTTTTTGACATGTTCCCTCATGTGAAACTGTCACATGAGCTGGAACATGTGCATTAATTTTAATAAAAATTTTTCTGAAAATTTTAAATCATTCATGAGACTTCATCCCGCCCGTGGATGAGGCTCCATGAAAAATGCGGAGGCCGCTGGGGCTCTTCGCCTGCCTGCCAACCTTAAGGTTAGACGGGCAGCTCAGCTGATTGCCTTAATTGATTTTTAACAGGCCTTAATAGGCCTTTGACAGTTCGGCGGTGTGCCCGCCGAGCTGAAAATTTAAATGACGCGTGGTGACGTCGGGATGCCTGCCCAACATCAGCCCACGTCATCTTACGCCTCGGTGAGAGGGCCCTGCCCCCACTCGCTGAGTCGAAGATTCTGCGACTGAAGTGGATTTTGAACCCAGATCTTCTTACTTGGAGGCGAGAAGGCCTATCACTGGGGTAGAAATATGCTATCAATTTTTTTTATTCATTCATGGGATGTGGGCTTTGCTGGCTGGGCCAGCATTTATTGCCCATCCCTAGTTGCCCTTGAGAAGGTGGTGGTAAGCTGCCTTCTTGAACCGCTGCAGTCCATGTGGTATAGGTACACCCTCAGTGCTGTTAGGAAGGGAGTTCCAGGATTTTGACCCAGCGACAGTGAAGGAACGGCGATATATTTCAAAGTCAGGATGGTGAGTGACTTGGAGGGGAACTTCCAGGTGATGGTGTTCCCATCTATCTGCTGTCCTTGTCCATACAGATGGTACTGGTTGTGGGTTTGGAAGGTGCTGTTGAAGGAGCCTTGGTGCATCTTGTAGATGGTACACACTGCTGCTGCTGTGCGTCGGTGTCAGAGGGAGTGAATGTTTGTGGATGTGGTGCCAATCAAGTGAGCGGCTTTGTCCTGGACAGTGTCAAGCTTCTTGAGTGTTGTGGGAGCTACACTTATAAAGGCAAATGCGGAGTATTCCATCACACTCCTGATTTGAACCTTGTAGATGATGGACAGGCTTTGGGGAGTCAGGAGGTGAGTTACTCATCACACTATTCCTAGCCACTGACCTGTTCTTGTAGCCACAGAATTTATATGGCTACTCCAGTTCAGTTTCTGGTCAATAGTAACCCCCAAGATGTTCATATTGGGGGATTTAGTGATGGTGATGCCATTGAACATCAAGGGGCGATGGTTGGCTTCTCTATTGTTGGAGATGGTCATTGCCTGACACTTGTGTGGCGCGAATGTTACTTGCCACTTGTCAGCCCAAGCCTGGATATTGTCCAGGTCTTGCTGCATTTGGACATGGACTGCTTCAGTATCTGAGGAGTCATGAATGGTGCTGAACATTGTGCAAACATCTGTGAACATCCCCACTTCTGACTTTATGATGGAAGGAAGGTCGTTGATGGAGCAGCTGAAGATGGTTGGGCCGAGGACACTACCCTGAGGAACTCCTGCAGTGATGTCCTGGAGCTGAGATGACTGACCTCCAACAACCACAACCATCTTCCTTTGTGCTAGATATGACTCCAACCAGCGGAATAGAAGCATAAATTTGAGTTTACTCTAAATATTATTAGATTGGAAAGTGAGAAAAGCCTTTTTGCATTCCTGACTTCTCTTATGTTTATAAAGCCATAGGGACAACAAAAGAAAATCCAAAGAGATAATGCTGGAAATACACAGCAGGTCAGTCAGAAGTGAAAAGAGAAAAGGTAGGTTTAGCATCGCCGGTAGACACAGGTCTCTGTTAACCTAACACTTCATATATTAACAATGATGATGTGCATTTCCAGAATTTTCTGGTTTCATTCCAGATTTCCAGCTTTTGTATATTTTTCACCTTTTTTAATGAAACCATGCATGCCTTACTACATATAAATATATTAAGTTGAGATGTTTTGAGACTAGGGTGCAGCTACATTTAATACCATTGCACAATATACAGTCTGATTTAGTGTTTGGGTTAGTAAATTATGAACTTGGCTGCTCCACAAGTTGAGCATAGGTTCAATACCAAAAAGCTCTCAAAAAATGAACTAATTATTCAACTTATTTGTGGTAGCAGCCATGTGCAAATTGATTGTTGTCTTCCTTCCTTCCTTCCTTCCTCCCTTCTTTCCTTCCCCTCTCTCTTTCCTTCCTTCACACCCTTACAACTTGTGCATGCTATTTCTGCTGAGGGCCTTGATAATTTGCCTGGAAGTTACAGCATGTAACTGGGAGAAAGTCTGTGGAAATTCAGACTTCTTATTCCCAATTAGATATTTCCCTCATTTTTTCCCATGTCTCTTTCTGAAGAACACACAGAAAAGGAGGTATTTCATAGTAATTTAAGGTAAGTATCATCCCTACTGTTTAAATGTAATTTATGTTGGAATCGTGATCCAGTCACAGAAACTGCCTGCCGATCATGACACTGAGCTGGTAAACTGAAATAACACTAGACCTGTAGTCAGTATTCCCTGCATTTGGCATCACCAGTCACTCCTGTACATGTAGACCTCACGTTGATTTGCAGTGCACCTTTACTGCCAACATCTAGTAACTTGATAGCGTGACCTGATGATTATGACATAGTTCCCTACCTTACATGTATTGGATACTATACTCTTGCCATCATAATTTCTTGTTTTTATGGGAGCCAGACTGAGAAGCACAGTAGTGAGGTGAGGAACAAGTATAAATCAGTAAAATGATTTACGTTACATGCATGAACAGATTACAGTTTTCCAGTGAGATGCATCCATTTCCTACCACTCTTGATTCCCTAAAATCAAGAAAAGTACATAACTCGGTTACCATTCTGCTCACCATTGTTATTTTACTGGCCTTGTAGCACATTTTGGTCTGTGTGTTCTTTTATTACCCTGGAATTCTCTGCAGGCTGTGTGCTTTCCTATATTCAACATAAAAAAGTAATAGTCACAACAAATGACAACCAGAACACCGTATGTAAAAAAGAATGTCTGAAGAATTACAATTGGCTGGAGAATGAATTAGATGAATAACATTTGCTGCTTCAATTGGCTTTACTGTTGAAAAGTAGGGCACCATCTTACAGGTTTCCAGATCTACAGTAATTAAAATCTTGTTGTCAAGTAACTCCCACCAAGCTATGTGCTAGCTTATATTTCTTTCTATTGATTTTAGACTGCTCTGAGCACATTAAACAAAATGATTAATACTACTTAGCATCCATCTCTTAGTGCATTATGGTTTGGATGTCTTATTTTAATTCCCCTTGTGTTGTGTACTCATTTTACACAACTCAGTTTAAATTCTCTGGAGGAGCTACTTCTAACACCTCTCCACTGCACATTCTTCTGGGTTGAAGGCTATTAAATCTTTTTGAATTTACTGAACTGATAGAGGGTGCATTCCATTATGCATACTGATGTGCTTGAACAGAATAATTTTTTTAACCCGATGAATATTAAAGAGGATTTTTAATAGCTGATTATGTATTGTAGCAAGATCTCATTTTTGTTTTAGAGAATGCTGTGCCTTTAACAATATCATTGGTTTGCTAAAAAACAATTCTGTCTGTGTTATTTTAACAGTGCAGGAAAAGCTCAATTATGTCCCACAATAGAGGATCCCATAGAAATTGGTACGTAGATGAGAGTACCCAACTGGCATTCGGTTCCTCATTGTTTTGCTATTCCTTACCCACTGCCTAAGTACCCTCAAGCAGCAGCTACTTCCAATGCAGCTGCTGTAAAATTGGATGTTGCACATCTGATAAATCATCCGTGTGAACCAGAGGCCTAGCTACTATTTGAAAGAATGCACTCATCTCCAGCATACCTTGATCTCAGCAGAATTACCAACTGCAGACTCAATAGAGCCTCCCTGTTTCACTTTGTTTCTCACCAGTTGTGATCAGCGCTGTGGAGAATGTCACTGGAATCACTGGATTTGAAATGTAGCTGACTGTCCTTAGGGAAGTGTCTAACTCATGCCAGATTTGGTGAATGGATCGCAAGTAACTGTGAGTGAGAGCTGAGGGATCAGCTGATTGATCGGCTTTGCTTGCTAGCAGGAGCACTGAGTAACAGAACGGTGGACTGCTGGCGCTCATTGACCTCTCATTTTAAAAAAAAGTAAGAAAAAGTTCTTTAATTTGTAAATGTCTTCTGATAGGAAATGTGAATGTGAATTGAAAACTATTAGTGAAATTCCCTGACCATTCAAGTATAGATTTAAAGACTCTTTACCCCTCCTCTACTGAAGGCAATGCTGTTGTGCTAAGGTGAAATTGCATGGTTATTGGATGCTTTTGAGTACTTCACCCAATGACCATTATTCATATATGAACATTGGCATTGAATGTCAGCAGAGTATTGGAGTACAAAAAGCATCAGGGCTGAGCTCAATGCTACCCTCATCCAATGTCCTAGGCTCTTTCAGCAGAATTGCTGGAGACCAATCAGAACTGGATGATATCATCTATGATAAATTCTATCATGTCCTTTCGAGGAACCATCAGTCTAAGGTTGGGAGTGCAGTTCATAAGGAGAACTGCTGGAGATCCAGATCCTCCTGCAGATATCCAGTCACTAAAATGTATAAACCCAGAAAACCTTTCCTTAATACATCCAGGGAGTTATGTGTCAGAGGCCTCTGTATTCTGTTGGCTGCAAGCAGAGGTCCCTTACAAGATGTTCTGCATTGTTAAGAGTCATTCTGATATTGACACACAGAATGGCATTGGCCTCTGTTGCCCATTCCTGCAGTGCCAAATGTTTTCCAAGAGGCTTTGCAGCACCTGCATGAGAATTTTTGCTTTGCTGATATTTGTGTTTTCATGGTCGGACCGCTGCAGTTTGTTTGAATGATGTTCATCAGGAGCTGGCATTTCCTTAACCTTCACTCAAGAACACTATTACCTACTTACACTGACTTCCCTTGTACATTACACAGCTCCAAAGTTAACACCTCATCCAAACTATTTATCATCTCAATTCAGATCTATGTGGGCTGGTGAGTGCAAATGAGAGTGTGAATTACTGCGTGGGTGAATATCTGCTGGCTGTCGCTGTTATTGAAGCTCCTGCTATTGGGCCACTTTCTCTCTGCATCTTATTTCTTGCTTTCAGCTGCTGTAGGGACAAAAAGAAAGATAAATTAATGTCCTTGCTTTTCATTTTTCCTTACATTTCTGCTCGTGTAAGGGTCTCTCACAGAATGAACCTCACAAAATCAATATATTTTTCCTATCATTGAAGGTTAGCACTTGTTCTACACAAACCAACTGCATTTGTATACTCTTGCACATCACCTTCCTCTATTAATTCTGCTGAGTGGGTTCCCAATATCTTCTTTTCCTTCTGGTTTGATAGATGGACATTTGTTGTTCTTCCTTCCGTGACTTGTCACTCATAAGAGTTATGTACAAATTTTTCTTATATGAGAACAGGAAGTTTGTTACTTTCAGACACAGACTGGTTTATACGACTGCTACTGGAGAGTTTCTATTTTCTCTTTTAGAGTTCTTAATACAAATTGATATTTTAAAGGTTATGATTGCATCTTAAGATTCTACAGCCATATAATTTACTTCTTCCATTTGAAATGTCTCAATAGTGCCTTCAGTTAGCTGGGTGATGCTCTTACTTGTGATACTTCATTTTTAAGCTCAATATCAGACTATATTCTGTAAAGGGTCAATAAATAGATGAATGGCAACTTGCTGTCATTATGCCTACCTTTGCTGGCTTTGTGAAGCCATTAAACCTCTTCCTGCATTAGAAAAGGCCCTGGGGTTAGGGAATTGTTAATCACAGCCAGTGCCACTATTTCCAAAACAAAAACAGAATTACCTGGAAAAACTCAGCAGGTCTGGCAGCATGGTGGAGAAGAAATCAGTTGACGTTTCGAGTCCTCACGACCCTTCGGCAGAACTGAGTATAGTTAGGAGAGAGGTGAAATATAAGCTGGTCTAAGGTGGGGGGCGGGGGGAGAGAGAAGTTGAGGGTGGGGTGATTGTGGGGATAAGCAAGCAGTGATAGGAGCAGATAATCAAAAGATGTCACAGACAAAAGAATCAAAGAGGTGTTGAAGGTGGTGATATTATCTAAGAAAAGTGCTAATTAAGAATGGAAGGCAGGATACTCAAGGTACAGCTCCAGTGGGGGTGGGGTGGAAAGACTAACAAAGTTTTAGTTTTAGATTTAAAAATAATGGAAATAGGTGGGAAAAGAAGAATCTATATAAATTATTGAAAAAAAAGGGGGAGGGGGGAGAACGGGGTGGGGATGGGGGGAGGGGGGGTTTAAGATAACTCGCAGACACTTCCTCCTACCTCTCCCTGGACCATGACCCCACCACAGAACATCAAGCCATTGTTTCCAGGACTGTCACTGACCTCATCTCCTCTGGAGATCTTCCTCCCACAGCTTCCAACTTGATAGTCGCCCAACCTCGGATGGCCCGCTTCTACCTCATACCCAAAATCCACAAACAGAACTGTCCTGGCAGACCGATCGTGTCAGCCTGTTCCTGCCCCATGGAACTCATTTCTCGTTATCTTGACTCCCTTCTCTCTCCCCTTGTCCAGTCCCTTCCCACCTACATCCGTGATTCCTCTGACACCTTACGTCACATCAACAATTTCCAGTTCCCTGGCCCCAACTGCTTCCTCTTCACCATGGATGTCCAATCCCTCTACACCTCCATCCTCCACCAGGATGGTCTGAGGGCCCTTAGCTTCTTCCTTGAACAGAGGCCCGAACAATCCCCATCCACCACTACTCTCCTCCGTCTGGCTGAACTTGTTCTCACACTGAACAATTTCTCCTTTAATTCCTCTCACTTCCTCCAAATAAAAGGTGTGGCTATGGGTACCCGCATGGGCCCCAGCTATGCCTGTCTCTTTATGGGGTATGTGGAACATTCCTTGTTCCAGTCCTACTCCGGCCCCCTCCCACAACTCTTTCTCCGGTACATCGATGATTACTTCAGTGCTGCTTCATGCTCTCGTCGGGACCTGGAAAAATTTATTAATTTTGCTTCCAATCTCCACCCCTCCATCATTTTCACATGGTCCATCTCTGACACTTCTCTTCCCTTCCTTGACCTCTCTGTCTCAATTTCTGATGATAGACTGTCCACCAATATCCATTACAAGCCTACCGACTCCCACAGCTACCTCGTCTACAGCTCCTCACACCCCGCTTCCTGTAAGGACTCCATCCCATTCTCTCAGTTCCTTCGCCTCCGTCGCGTCTGTTCTGCTAACGCTACCTTCAAAAACAGCTCCTCTGACATGTCCTCCTTCTTCCTTAACCGAGGATTTCCACCCACGGTCGTTGACAGGGCCCTCAACCGTGTCCGGCCCATATCACACGCATCCGCCCTCACGCCTTCTCCTCCTTCCCAGAAACATGATAGGGTCCCCCTTGTCCTCACTTATCACCCCACCAGCCTCCGCATTCAAAGGATCATCCTCCGCCATTTCCGCCAACTCCAGCATGATGCCACCACCAAACACATCTTCCCTTCACCCCCCCGGCGGCATTCCGTAGGGATCGTTCCCTCCGGGACACCCTGGTCCACTCCTCCATCACCCCCTACTCCTCAACCCCCACTTATGGCACCTCCCCATGCCCACGCAGAAGATGCAACCCCTGCCCCTTCACTTCCTCTCTCCTCACTGTCCAAGGGCCCAAACACTCCTTTCAAGTGAAGCAGCATTTCACTTGCATTTCCCCTAGCTTAGTCTACTGCATTCGTTGCTCCCAATGCGGTCTCCTCTACATTGGAGAGACCAAACGCAAACTGGGCGACCGCTTTGCAGAACACCTGCGGTCTGTCCGCAAGAAAGACCCAAACCTCCCTGTCCCTTGCCATTTTAACACTCCACCCTGTTCTCTTGCCCACATGTCTGTCCTTGGCTTGCTGCATTGTTCCAGTGAAGCCCAACGCAAACTGGAGGAACAGCACCTCATCTTCCGACTAGGCAATTTACAGCCTTCCGGGCTGAATATTGAATTCAACAACTTTAGATCTTAAACTCCCCCTCCCCCCATCCCCACCCCGTTTCTCCCCCCTCCCCCTTTTTTTTCCAATAATTTATATAGATTCTTCTTTTCCCACCTATTTCCATTATTGTTAAATCTAACACTAAAACTTTGTTAGTCTTTCCACCCCACCCCCACTAGAGCTGTACCTTGAGTGTCCTGCCTTCCATTCTTAATGAGCACTTTTCTTAGATAATATCACCACCTTCAACACCTCTTTGATTCTTTTGTCTGTGACATCTTTTGATTATCTGCTCCTATCACTGCTTGCTTATCCCCACAATCACCACACCCTCAACTTCTCTCTCCCCCGCCCCCCCCACCTTAGACCAGCTTATATTTCACCTCTCTCCTAACTATACTCAGTTCTGCCGAAGGGTCGTGAGGACTCGAAACGTCAACTGATTTCTTCTCCACCGATGCTGCCAGACCTGCTGAGTTTTTCCAGGTAATTCTGTTTTTGTTTTGGATTTCCAGCATCCGCAGTAGCTTTTACCTTTTTGTTTTTACCACTATTTCCATATGGTTCTGGCTGCTGTATTCCGACATCTCTTCCCATCCACACCCACAAATGCATCTGTGTCTTATTTCAGGAAGAAGTTAATTAATATTACTCTCTGAGAAGCTAGCAACTATCCTTTTAGCACTTCTCACCTTGTTGCTGTTGGTTCTAAATTAAATGCGCTACAGCTTTAAATCCTGCACATGGGCCCTTTCAAATTACTTCCAACGAGATTTCTGGGCCCCCAGGCTCGGAACATCAATTGTTGGCAGATATTATGCCTTTGTCCTGTTCAGCTACAACACCAGCTGCAAATTCCCCTCCAAGTCACATGTCATCCTGACTTGGAACTTTATCACCATTCCTCCACTGTCACTGGGCCAAAATCCTGGACTTTTCTCCATAACAGCAGCTTCAATGTTACCTACTCCACAAGGACTGCAGCAGTTCACGAAGGCAGCTCACCACCATCTCCTCAAGGGCATTGGGAATGGGCAATAAATGCTGGCCTTGCCAGCGGTGCCCACGTCCCATGGACAAATAATAAAAAAATAAAATTAGCCGATCCCATGATTTCTATCGAGTTCAGCATCAGGGGCATTTAGTGGGTGTCAGGTCAGTTGACTTGCAATTCCGGGGCCTTGGAGTGTTCATACTAGACAGAGAAAATGAGCTCTTCCGTACACGTATTAACAGCCTTATATTACCACATTCTCTTGCCTTACGAATCCTTCACTATGGCACTAAGCAGGTTGAGACATTATGCCATTAACCAATGTTCCCTTCATATCTTGCTATAGAAATGATCTGAGTTCACTTACTAAAGGCATGGAGAGAACATGGGCATATGGATATTGACATAGGGTGATAGTGATGGGGAGCTTCTGAATGTTTTTCATAAATCTCTAACCCCTTTGAAAGTTTCATGGAATGTGTTTTGATCTGAATTTTTCAATGTCAACATGTATGTGCAGGTGGCAGATAATACTGAGTTTCTTTGTATCGGAGCCTCCTGTGAAGACTATACATTTATATAATTATTGGGCAGTTGAGTGTGGGTAGAACAATGCTCGCTAAACACTATATAAAAACAAATCCTCAGAAGAATGTGGGTATTAGGATATAGATAATCTGATTAAATTTTTTATGCCATTTAGGAATGTATATTCTAAACTCAAGTCATTTTGTAAATTCTCCATACAAAGAAAGGGACTGCTAAGGTCAGTTGAGAGGTTCAAGCATACAAGTTCTTAACTGTTTGTTGGCTGTCTCTGTGGTATGTACTAACTGGAGTCAGAGACCGATTGCCAGTTATCCTGTGTGAAAGACCCAGAGCTTTAAGCTTGTCTTGCTGAAGGGCTGAGAAAATTGATGAATGAAACCAAGGCTCAGGCAAAGGGAGTAAGACGTTTTGAAAAACAATGGGTGGAATACACATAGGCACTTGTCATCAATTACCTGTACAATATTCCGAATCTCCTTAATGCCTGCAGAAAAAAGTGCTTCAGCACTGATTTAAATCAAGTTTGATGAAGGAATTGCAAACTGACAAGGAATGGCAAGAGGAGGGAATCTAGTTACAGCAACAAATCAGGTCTTGTGAGTGGGCTGAACTTGCCAAGAATGTCAGGTTTAATTTTTTAAAACAAAAATAGTGCAACAGGACACAGCATGGAACAGCAAGGCAATTAGGCGCACTCTTCCATGCCTGACATCTAGGAATTGTGCTCTGTTTTTTTCAATAATTCATAGAATTTTTGAAGACTCACTAAAGAAGTATCCTACCCACAAGTCCTGATAAACCACAGCACTTACAGTACAGGGAGATGAAATAAGGGTTGGGATCTTTAGTTCATGCTGCTTTTGGTATCCGGTCAAAATGTCCTTTAATGTAAACAGGCTTTAGCAGGAAAGAAAAGCCACAACTTTAACGATTTGCTGCCAATAACATACTCTAAGTTAATTCTTTCAGTCCTTGTTCAACGCAGAATAATTACATGGGGCTTGCTTTTTACAGATGGCAGCTCACATTATTATTCAATCTTCCGTGGCCCACTCATTGGGTGGAATTTTCTGCTCCGGAAACTAAGTGCGGTGGCGGGCGGGATTAGTGGTGAGTTTCCTGCTGATCGGCGGGTCGGGAAATTGTGCCTGATGTTACACTTGAAGCTCATTAGCTATACATCGGTGAGCAGCTCTCCCAATCACGTGGCGAGGTGGCCAATGATTCATCAGACCTGCCGTAACCTAATGGGGTTGAAGGTCCTGGCTCCATTTATAAATGCCAGCTGAGCACACACATTACTGTCTGCAGCCCAGCTGTTTGGGCGACAAAGGCTGGAACTGGAATGGCTCCAAGGAAAAAGAAGGGAGCGCCAAGGTACAGTAATGACTCCCTTAGGGCTCTTATTCGTCATGCACCAGCACTGGGATGACCTCTACCAGAGGGATGGTTCCAGGAGGTTCAACAACCTCACTGCGTCAGCCTGGGCACCTGCCTGAGAAATGCCATCCAGTGCAGGAGGAGGATGAAATAATTCAGATCACTCTAAACGTACACTCTTACAATGGCATTATGTACTCAGAACCTCACTCAGCTCAGCATACCATAAAATATTTGTGGTGGAGATTTTTAAAAAATTCATTTATGGTTTTGGGCATCATGGCTAGGCCTAATTGCCCTTGAGAAGGTGGTGGTGAGCTGCCTTCTTGAACCGCTGCAGCCCATGTGCTATAGGTACACCCACAGTGCTGTCAGGGAGGGAGTTCCAGGATTTTGACCCAGAGACAGTGAAGGAACGTCAATATATTTCCAAGTCAGGATGGTGAGTGGCTTGGAGAGGAACTCCCATGCATCTGCTGTCCTTGTCCTTCTAGATGGTAGTGGTCGTGGGTTTGGAAGGTGCTGTCTAAGGAGTCTTGGTGAGTTCCTGCAGTGCATCTTGTAGATGGTACACACTGCTGCCACTAGGCTTCGGTAGTGGAGGATGTGACTGTTTGTGGATGGGGTGTCAATCAAGCGGGCTGCTTTGTCCTGGATGGTGTTGAGCTTCTTGAGTGTTGTTGGAGTTGCACTCATCTAGGCAAGTGGAGAGTATTCCATTGCACTCCTGACTTGTGTCTTGTAGATTGTGGACAGGCTTTGGGAGTTAGGAGGTGAGTCACTCACTACCGGATTCCTAGACTCTGAGCTGCTCTTGTAGCCACAGTAATTATATGGCTATCCCAGTTCAGTTTCTGGCCAATGGTAACCCCTAGGATGTTGATAGTGGGGGATTCAGCGATGGTAATGCCATTGAATGTCATGGGGTGATGGTTAGATTCACTCTTGTTGGAGATGGCCATTGCCTGGCATTTGTGTGGCGCAAATGTTACTTGCCACTTGTCAGCCCAAGCCTGGATATTGTCCAAGAGTATGGTTTTTCGCTGAGTGGGCGGGCGTGCACCAGACCTGCTCGAGCATAAAATGATGTGCGATGACGTTGGATGAGCGTCGTGATGTCATCATGCACTCGCGTGATATTTCGCTCGGCAGGCACGCATGGGTCTCGAGCAGCACCCGCCATTAATTGAGCGGCCACTTAAGGCCCTTAAGAGTCCAATTGACAGCGGTTTTAACTTACCGTGCAATTTCTAGCTTGTCGCATGGGCAAAACGGGCAGGTGGCTAGCCGACATTTTCACAAAACTCATCCACGGGCGGGATAAAAAGGGTCAGCAGCATTGCCAGCGTGAGTAGTGAGGAGTTTAGGAGATAGTTTGCAGCTGGTTGCTTATTGGTACTTTACAGCCTCATCTCTGTTCGGGGCTTCATTCTTAGCATTTCCAGGCTTCATTTCAGGACTGACCACTGTCTCCAAAGCCCTTGGGAGATTCAGACTGTGTGGACCCTACTAGACATCAGACAGCCTTCCCTTACCCTGGTAATGGGGATTGTGGACTCCTTGAAGGCACCTCCTCTGAGGAAGAAGAGAGGGGCAGAAGGGAGAGGAGGCCACGTATACCTGTGCAGCTTCCAGGGGATGGACCTGTGGGAGGAGAGGTGCAGGCACAAGGGGAGCAGGCCCAGCAGGTAGTGCAAGGCAGAAGGTGCTGCAGAAGACGCCACTATCCTGCTGTCAGTGTTTACAGGTGGTGATGCAGCTACCTCAGTATGTCCGAAGTGCAATGTCGAAGGAGACTCTGCCTCTCAAGGGAAACCGTGACCTCCATTTGTCAGATGATTGGGCCTGAGATCAGCTCCAACTGTGTGGGTGGACACCCCATGCCAGTGGCTCTGAAGGTCACAGTGGCCCTTAATTTCTATGGGGTCTTTCCAGGGGTCAGTGGGGGATCTGTGTGGAGTGTCCCAATCAGCTGTCCACAGTTGCATCAAGCTGGTGACAGAAGCTCTATTCAGGCCTTTATTCTTTACCGTGCGGATGAGGCCAGCCAGGCTGAGCGAGCCAGAGGCTTTGCTGCGGTTGTTGGCCTCCCCCGCGTCCAGGGTGCCATTGACTGCACACATGTGGCCATCAAGGTGCCAGCAGGTGAGCCCGGTGCCTTGGTCAACAGGAAGGGCTTCCACCCCATGAACGTGCAGATAGTGTGTGATCACAGGATGCTGATGCTGCAAGTCTGTGCAAGGTATCCTGGCAGCTCCCATGGCGCCTACATCCTCAGATACTCCCAGATGCCGAGGCTCTTCAGTACTCCAACCCGACTGGATGGATGGCTGCTGGGTGACAAGGGCTCTCCGCTGAAGAGGTGGCTCATGACGCCTCTCCGCCACCCAAGAACAGAGATAGAGAAGCGTCACAATACAAGTCATGCCTCCATTAGGGCAGTGATAGAGAGGACCATAGGTCTTCTCAATATGTGCTTCCGATGCCTGGACCCTTCAGGGGGAGCAGTACAATGCCCCCCAGAGCGCGTGGCACTGATAGTGATTGCATGCTGCGCTCTCCACAATCTGGCACTGGCAAGGGGGGACCCACTGGAGGAAGAGGAGCTTGACGCAGCTCCACAGGCAACAGATGATAAGTCCAGTAATGGGTCAAGAGGAGCACAGTGAGGAGAGCGCTGAAGGCGTGGAGCCAGACCTCGGTAACCTCCAGGGATGCAGGGACACCAGGGATGCCTTGATCCAACGCTTCTTCAGTTAGGCTGCCAAAGATCTGCTTCCACCTCATGCCAGGGCTGCCGCTTCAATCCCGGATGTCTGAAATGACCCTTTCATTTGAAGCCAAAGATCACTCAGTGCCTGTGCAATAAAGTTCAGAGCCACTTGCAGCCAGCATTACATACTGGCGTACCCTGCACCAATAAAATAAAAAGGTGAAGCATACTCAGGCCATGACAACAAAAGCAAAATCTCACCTTGACAATTCCATACTACTTACATAAACTTCTCTGGTCTCCGTTCGCAGACCAGTATAGATAAAGTAAACATAAATGAACATAAACTCACCCGTGACCTGTCCCTCTTGTGCTCATGGTGCCTTTAACTTATACTTGCGAGTGCTACGTCTGGGTGCTTCCCCCTCACTGGCAGCAGCATTGGAGGCAGCCTGCTGACTCTGCTGTCTTGTTGGCCTTGATGACCTTGGTGGTCACCCTCTGGCCCGTGGAGCCTGAGCTGGCCCAGCCTGGGAGGGAGCGGCCAGTGCCACAGCTGGCATCCCTCAGTCGCAGCAGCCTCATCAGACGCCATGGTAATTGGCAGAGGGGCGGAGGAGTTGCTGCCGCCACCCAGAGTGCCCTGAGAGAAGCCCGCAGAGATGACAGGCAGCTCGTGCGCCAATGTGAGGTCATTCTGGACCTCCCTACACACCATTGACGGACGCGCACCTAGCTGGGATACTGGGTGCCTCATCCATCTCCCATACTGACACTGGTCACCTGAGGTCAGTGCCTGTGTGAGGAGACCATCGGCATCCTGAAGATGCGCTTCTGATGCTTGGACCGCTCAGGTGGGGCTCTGCAGTACTGTCCTCAGAGAGTGTCCCACATAATCATGGTGTGTTGCGCCCTGCACAACCTGGCACTTCAAGTGGAGCTCTCAAAGCAATGTGTGTAATCAATTGCACCCTGTACTCTAGGGAAGCCTGAGATAGCTGTGAAGCCTCAGGAATCCAGCAGCCTGGCTAGCTTCGTCCAGTGTGAAGCTTACATAATGATCAGCCTTAGTGTAGAGGGCATCTGTCACCTACGTGATACATTTATAGGTTGAGTACTGAGAGATGCCACATTAGGTCCCCTGTGGATCCCTGGAATGAGCTGCTGGCAAAAAAATTGAATGCGGTGGTGACCTTCAGGAGCAGGGGATGTCCCCCCAGTCCATATGGCGTTAGCTGCTCCCACAGAATGTGGCAGATATGAACCACCACATCTCTTGACAAGTGTAGGTGTGCCTGGCATTGTCTCTTGCTCACCTCCAGATAGGAACGGCACCTTCAGTCATGCGAGTTGCCTTTGTGGGATGGGTTTGACCACCTCATCCTCCGGGTCTTGCTGGGGCTCCCTTGGAACATGGACCTCAGGCTGGACCTCTTCTCAAAGCTGTGTTAGAAAGCACTGGGCAAGGTGCTCCTCCTCAATTGGATCACTGCCATCGATAAGGCAGCATTGAACACAGGCTCCATTATTCAATCCTCCTCCTCCCTCTGGACAGATAGATCCAACAGATTAAAGAGTAATGGGCAACTATTATAGAGCTCCCAATCACTACCAGAAAGCCACTGTCATGCCCTAGAGCTGCATCTGAGCTGCTCGCCTCTCCTTGATCTAACATTCCAGCTGAGGCGCCACCTCACAGATCCAGGTGACCAAGATGCCACCCCAGCTACTTGAAATCCTAATCCCGGAGAGGTTGGAAGAGGCTTGAGTGCATCCAGGATATGTTCAGCATTACCTAATGCACTCCATCTATGTCTAATCTGGTAAACTGATTATGCCTAACATGCACTTTTGGAATGACTGGATGCCCTTTGGCCCGTTAGCCATGCCAATTGGAGAAAGCATTTTAGAAGCTTTCATTGATCACCTTGCAGATATCCAGCAGCTGTGCTCCCTCTGGGTTGGCTGCATCTTCCATTCTCACATTCCTCTCTGTTAATGCTCAAATTAGTCTGCTTCATTGTGAACCCTATGACTCCTGCAGTCTCACGTTAAGCACTTCAAATGTCAGTGGCTCCAATTGCTCCTTCTCAATAACTTTTTCCTGAGTTCTTTCAGCTCAGGCTCCATTTTCATGTTGTCACTAAAAGCAGTGTGAGGGTGCCCCCTGTTAGGGCCCCTGAGTTCAGTCATGGTCTCCTCCCGCACCACCTCAGCCCCCCTCCCGTGCAGTTTCTTTTCCAGTTTCAATTTTAAACCGTGGCATAAATTCGGGGGTCTCAAGATGGCGGTGCCGCTTTTCTACTTTGAGATCAGCTTCAACCCTCCCCTTGTCAGAGTTTGGGTCCCCCCTGATCTTCCTGGAATCTCACGATTTGCAGGTAGAACTTTCTCTGGTGATTCTCCAGCCTCGCCCAGTAACCCTGGATCCCATTGTAGTGGACATTCCTGCCCTCCCCCCGAACCCATCACTCCCCGCCCATGCCTCATGTGGACCTCGCCCCCTCCCCACCTTGAGGCTGTGCATGCGCACAGTCTCATACAGAGGTGAACCCCCCAGCCCACCCCAGGAGAGCTTTGAGTATCTACCACCCCCACCCCCGCTTTATTACGTTTTCTCCATTTACAGGCAGCAGATGCCTCCCCTGACCATGACCATCCCATCTGCAGCCCAGTACCGAGCCAGACACCCCCATCACCACCGAGCATGAGACTATGACCACGTCCTGCACATCAAGCTGTGCCTGATCCCCATTGAGCACACAGGCCTTGCCCCTCCCTGGAGCGGGAACACAATTTGTGTGCCATGTACAGCCCTGTATCATGGCCCACAGGACGCCAGGACTGCCTTTAATTTTTCATCCCAACTACAAGGTCCATGGAGCCCCAGGACTGCCCTTAATCTCTCACCCCGAGCTCTTGGACCCAGTCCCTGTCTTTCACTCAGCTCTCCTGCTCCTTGATGAATGACCACAAGGCTGCTTCTTTTCCCCCCACTGTGAGTCTCTTTGCAACCTATCCCTCTTGTGCTACACTAACACCTCCTGCCTTTCATACTCTGGAGTCTACATCCCCTCCCATTCATACAAATCGAATCCCATCCACCCCTTTCTATGTGTGCATTCTACTGTTCCATGTCAGTTTCCAGCTTCTCCCCCCACAATCTCTCCTCTGCCTGCCATTGATTTCCCCCCGCCCTCCAGCCCTACCAAACCCCCTTCACCCTCATGTCTCTGCTGTCTCCTCCTCTGGCCGCCATGCTGGTCTCTGTTTTAACGTGCAACCCTGCCTGAGACTCAATCGCAGCTGAAGGAGCACGGCAGTCACCATGAGCAGCCCAGATCAACCGCTAAGGCAGCCATGGTGAGCAGCCCCACCATAAACCCCCAGCGGTGTGGGCTAACACTGGCATCGCTGAGGAACAGCAGCAGCGCTGTTGCAGGCCAGCTTTGAATGTTGCCCTCACTTCGAAGTCACAAGTGAAGTGAGGGTGGACAGCTGTACGCCACTTATATCCGGCCGTGATTTAGACCCGTCCAATTTCCTGCTGACGTAGTGCATAATTGGGAGGGGGAAACGTGATTCCGGTGTGTTGTGGTTTTAATGAGTATTCTTGACATGCTAACGCTTGCAAATAGGGTCCTGGACATGGATCAGCGGGAAAGACTGATCATCCCGCCATGAAGTGGCAAGAGGAAAATTCCAACTTGTTTTCCCGATGGAGGGAATCTGACTTTGGCCTCTCTCCAAATTTTCCGTTCCTGCCAGCTATGAATCACACCGCTGGAGGGACTGGAAAATTCCGCCCATGGTTTTTGATTGTCCGAGATCTTTACAGCACACAAGGAAACCATTCAACACACCTGTCTGTGCTGCAGCAATCCGGAGCAAATCTGATTGTCCCACCATCTCTCTCTCTCTGTTATTTTCTCAGTTTCAAATGTCGATTCAGTTTTCCCTTAAAACATACAATGGTCTCTGCCTTAAGTGCTCCATGTGACAAAACATTCCATGCTTTAGCAACCTGCCGCATGAAGAGATTTCTCCTAACCTCTTTCCTCATTCTCAGGGGGACAGTTTATCTTGATAAACCTCACCATTGACAACAAAACCAGAGAAAATAGCCTTTCCATATTCACTCAATTAAAACTTATCATAATTTTAAAATCCTCAATAAATATCCGTAATCCTGTATATCCTTGCTTCCCAAGTCTCACCTTGTTAACTATAGGTTCCCTTCCCTGGTATAATCCTGATGTATTTTTGCTGTACATGCTCCATGGTTTCAGTGAGTGGGACTTTGCAGTTAGCAGTGAAGCCGTGGTGCAAGCTGTTGACCTTGAAGAAAGCTGCTTACAAAATTCTAGCGACCACTGTGGCTCAGATTTCCCTCCCATGACGCTAGTTTATTTCTAGCACCAAGTCAAGGGGATCTCTCAATGTCCACAGCAGCAGTGTTATCAACAAGCAGGGTAAACATACAATCAGTTAGAAGTATTTTGACAGACAGGAACTAAAAACCACTGAATCCCTTCATTTTAAATGTCTACAAATAGTGAAATAAGTGATTGGGTTATATGCATGGGATTAAGGTAAAAGATAAAATATTAAAATAATATCTTATTAAAAATTGTTTAAAATATGTGGAATTTCTTACCTTAATGAAGAAATTTGACACTCAACATGTATAAAATTACACTTTTAGGGCCAGTAATGGTGTTTAGCAGTAATTATAAGCTTAGTACACCATTTAAAACCCTCATTCACAAGGTGTGACATTTTCAGGAGTTTTTACAGCCACACTAACAGCATTAAAGTGGAAGTTCTTGTTAATTTAAAGATTTCCAATTGACTGCTGTCTGGGGAGACCTTAACAGCACATCCTTGGAGTGTAGAATCACTGACAGCAACTTTTAGATTTTCATTTAATAGCACATGTGTGGACTCTAGAACTTTATAATATCTTGAGACGTACTGTACCTTTAAGACAAGCATTGTAATGTAAGGTCACATTATCTTATTGTCCAATAGCAGAGTAGTGTGGTCTGCCTCTATGTGGAGAGTATTGGGCTAGTCACTGAGGAGTGAAGACAGAGTTTTTATGTTGTGAACACATAAATATAGTTGTAGAGTTAGATTGTAAGTAAACAGCATGTGTTTATTCTAACAACGACCTCCTGATGTTCTCTGTATCTATACCAACGCGGTCACCCAGAACAAAGCGTGCAGCCCAGATTCTTTAGCTCCAGCAAACCGAGGGCTGGATCCACCAAACTAGCAACAAGGGAAAAAGCATGAAAAATCATGCAAGAAACGAGGTCAAAAGTGGGAGAGAAAAACGAGAAAACCAGAAGAACCAAAGTTGGGCCATACCTTGCACAGTAGCCGTAAGTTAAAGAAAATTTCCTTCTGAGCGTCAAATCAATTCCCTAAGAGATGTTGCAATTTGGAACAGTAGAGCAATTCGATCCGACCTCAGATGACTGGTTTCACTATGTTGAACACCTTGGGCTGAATTTTCTGGTTGGTGGAGGGAGGGGAGGGGGGGCGGGGAGCGGGAGTGGGCGCGGACCCGATCGCTGCTCGTGATCAGGTCCGTGCCGCCATTTTACGCGGGCAGGCCAATTAAGGCCCGCCCAGTGTACTTCACCACCGCCGTGCATAGTGGGAGTGGGCGGGCGGCGGCGGGTGCACTCAGGCCACCAGGTCCAATGGCGACCTAGCGGCCTGTATAAAGGAAGGCCCTGGCAGTCTCGGAAAGGCTGCTCGCAATGGCTGGGCGAAGGGCTGTGCAGAGGGGCAAAGAAGTCCATACAAGTCCGGAGGGTAGGCCATCGGGGCAGGCCAGGCCGGAGGGTAGGCCATCGGGGCAGGCCAGGCCGGAGGGTAGGCCATCGGGGCAGGCCAGGCTGGAGGGTAGACCTTCGGGGCAGGCCAGGCTGGAGGGTAGACCTTCAGGGCAGGCCAGGCTGGAGGGTAGGCCATTGGGGCAGGCCAGGCTGGAGGGTAGACCTTCAGGGCAGGCCAGGCTGGAGGGTAGACCATCTGGGCAGGCCAGGCTGGAGGGTAGACCTTCAGGGCAGGCCAGGCTGGAGGGTAGACCTTCGGGGCAGGCCAGGCTGGAGGGTAGACCTTCAGGGCAGGCCACGCTGAAGGGTAGGGCTGGGGGTCTGTGTGACCCTCGTTTTTCAGATAACTGCCTTGTTGCCCCCCTTGAGGAGGTAGCAGCACGGCAGGAGGTTCCCCAGGATGGGAGGATGTCACCCCCCGACAAGACAAAACGTGCCTGGGAGGAGATGGCGGAGGTGGTGGAGGTGGTGAGCTCCCGCAACGTGGTGCGGTGCACGGGATCCAGTGTCACAAGCGCTTCGATGACTTGTTGCGCTCTGGCAGGGTGAGTACTATGTTGGCATTGGGCATTTAACCCAGCAGGTCGGCTTACCCCATTGATGCCCCCCAATCCCAAGTGTAGTGATTGTATTAAATCATTGACAGCATGTGTCCTTTGCTGGGTGGGCCAGCAGATATTGCCCATGCTGAGGTCAGCCTGAGGGGGTGATGAAGAGATGTGTTTTGCCCCCGCAGCATGTGTTACACTGAGTCCTACATGACTGGTGTGGGGGCAGCCTGGAGGAGCTGCACCTAGGCGCTGTGTTAGAACTCCAGGACACGTCCGAGTCAGGGTGATGAGATGGTGGGAGGGGAGCTTCAAGGTGGCGTGGCAATGAACCATCTGCTGCCCTCTGTGCTCCACGTGCTTGCGCCTCCTTGCTATGGAAGGATATACCATGTGGTGCCTAATGTGATGTAGGCAGCATGTGTCCAAGGGGGCCGTGGGGAACAGGCCTAACATCTTTGTGTGAGTGTTCGGGGTGAGGAGGCACTGGAGTCCTGATATGACCCACTCTGGTTGGGGTGGGCCATGCGCAAAGCGAGCCCATGTGCAATTTGCACCAATCAATGCTCATCTCATTTTCAGGAAAAGAATGCTCATAACCCGGCAGAGCGGGTGAGGACTGGCAGAGGCCAGGCACAGATCGCCATTCTTAGCCACTTCGAGCAGGAGGCCCTGGATCTGGAGAGGTGCCATGCACCCAGGTCCACTGGTGTCGGTGAGGATGGGGTGTCACAGCCAGGTATGTTTGCCCAGCAGTGAGGTCAGCATTGTTCTCCCAACAGCCTTGGCAGTGCTGAATGTTCAGTGATTGAAGTTTGCAACATGGCTTGACCATTGCTTATGGAAGGATGAGCACATAATGATCCGGGGGACAGGGATGCACATTGACATTGTCTCCACGTTAACTGATCCAATGTCCTTGTTCTTCCTTTCAGCATCATTGGAGCAGGGCCGGGAGGAGGAACAGCAAGGGCCCCCTCTCACAGCTGAGGGGTCTGAAGTCTAACCGGTGTCACCCCATTTCTGCCAGGCAGGCACCAGCGCAGATACTAGCACCTCGGTGGGAATTATAACATCGGCTAGTGTCCCGGGGCACAGCGGTGAGGGCATTTCACAGTCGCTGGAGGAGCTGGCAGAGACAGAGAGTGCCCAGGACACCAGCAGTCGGAGGACTGCAGTGGACCAGGCACATGCCTGATGATGTGCCTCTGGAGTCGTCCGTGATGCAGCAGGTGCAGGAAATGTGGCCGGGTGTGTGGGAGCATCTGGGGGAGATACATGAGGCTATGCTTGGCTTGGTCTCCATGATGGAGGAGTCTACACGGACAATCGCCGAAGCAATGAGCCACATGTCTGAGTGCCATGCGTCCTCCATGGAGAGAGTGGCGACTCTCGTGGAGAGGCTCCTCCAGGAGACCCGTCAGGGCTTCCTGGGGATGCGCTTTGACCAGCAAACCCTCACATCGGCATTAACCTCAGATGGTCATTGCCAGTGTGGGAGATGGTCTGTGCATCAAGTTTCCCAGCTCGGTGCCCATCCATCCACAGTGAGCAGGGAGGTTCGAAGCGACAGGCAACGCAGCAGCTGCCTGTCATCTCTGTGGACATCTCTCAGGGAATTCCGGTTGAGGGCGGCAGCTTCTCCGCCCCTCTCCCAGTGACCATAGCATCTGGTGAGGCTGCGATGACTGGGGAGATGGCAGCTTTGGAACTGGCAGCTCCCTCCCAGGCGGGGGCAGCACAGGCTCCACGGGCCAGAGGACGACCACCAAGGTCATCGAGGCCAATAGGACAGCAGAGTCAGCAGGCTGTCTCAGATACCACTCACAGCAAGGGGGCAGCACCAAGACGTAGCACCTGGAAACGAAAGCATAAGGGACCTTAGGAACACCACAGGTTTTTCACTGGTGCTTTTGTGTTGGCCCGAGATGAGGTCCTTATGATTTGATTTGATTTGTAACACTATTGTCTTTCTTCTGTAATAAGTTGCTTTGCTTGACAAATTAAATTCAGGTATGTCACCATGGCTGAGGGTGCCTCTTTTCTTCTGCATATGGATGGTTTCCAAAAATGTAATGAGTGCTTTGTTGGACATTCAGCTTCATTAACAAGGCCCTTGGTTACAGTTGCTAACCTGGCAGATTTTGCACTTAGGTGTTGAGTATGGAACTGACAGCCCAGGCTTGTCCTGGAGGTCCATCTGTGGTTTGCTAGCTGAAGGTTCATTGGATTGAAGCCTCCCGGGTGTCTCTGCCTCCCTGGAGTATGCCCGGGTCAGCATCTACCTCCTCAGCATTTCCCTGTGTGTGCTCATCCTTGGACTCACTGCTGGACTCATCATGTGCAGCCACAGCCACTGCGTCGACATCTTCATCGCTCACTGCTTCCCCCCTTTCAAGCGCAAGATTGTGGAGAGCGCAGCATGCAACCACTATCACCGACATACGCTCTTGAGTGTGCCCCCTGAGTGACCCAGGCATCGGAAGTGCATCTTGACAAGACCGATGCCTCTCTCCACCAAGCTCTTGTGGAGGTGTGGCTCCTAATGTACCGCTGCTTAGCTTCTGTTCTTGGATGGCGGAAAGGCGTCATGGGCCACTTTCTGAGGGATTAGCCCTTGTCACCCAGCAGCCATCCATCCAGCCGGGCTGGAGCACTGAACAGCCCCGGCACCTGGGAGTGTCTAAGGATGTAAGCGTCGTGGGAGCTGCCTGGGTACCTTGCACAGACTTGTAGAATCTGCATCCTGTGATCACACACTATCTGCACGTTCATGGAGTGGAAGCCCTTCCTGTTGACGAAGGCACCGGGCTCACCTGCTGGCGCCTTGATGGCCACATGTGTACAGTCTATTGCACCCTGGACATGGGGGAAGCCAGCAATGGCCGCGAAGCCTATGGCTCGCTGTGTCTGGCTTGCCTGGTCCCAACGGAAGTGGATGAAGGTCAAAGCACGGCTGAACAGAGCGTCTGTAACCCACTTGACACGAGTGTGTACAGCTGATTGGGAGACACCGCAAAGATCACCCACCGACCTCTGGAAGGAGCCAGAGGCATAGAAGTTGAGGGCAGCTGTAACCTTGAGAGCCACTGGCATGGGGTGTCCACCCACACAGTTCATGGAGATCTCAGGCTCAATCATCTGACAGATATAGTTGACTGTCTCCCTTGAGAGACAGAGCCTCCTTCATCACTGCACCTCAGACATATTGAGGTAGCTGCTTCGCCGCCTGCATACCCTGGCAGCAGGGTTGTGGCGTCTTCCACGGCCCCTTCTGCCTTGGTCCGCCTCTTGGCCCTGCACCCCTTGTGCCTGCGCCTGCCCTCCCAAAGGTGGCTCCCCTGGAGGCTGAATGTGCACTCCTGGCCTCTTCCCCCTTCTAGCCCTCCCTTCCCCCTCAGAGGAGCTGCCTCCAGTGGACAGTCCAGCTCCCATTCCCAGGCTAAGGGAAGGCTTCCTGACAACTGCAGGCCAGGAAAGATTCCTCACTGCAGAGTGCTGACCTGAAGGTTAAGAGTCCAGACAGAGCAGCTGGTATGTGTTTTGAAGTACTGCAGATCACACAGGCAAGTTTCAATAACTTTGAAAAATAAATACTTGACAGAGCACACTTGCAGCCCCAGTGAGCCCTCTTATCCCGCCCGTGGATGAGGTTTATACAAATGTGTCCTACCCGCCTGCCCGTTGCGCCGAACCAAAGATTGCACAGGCGCCGAAAAATCAGCATCGATTGGTGAGTCAAGGGCCTTAAGTGGTCCATTAATTAATGGCAGGCATGCATCGGACATAATCGCACGCCCGCCCAATGACATATTGCGATGGCGCGCAGTGACGTCGGGACGCTCGCCCGACGTCACCATGTGTCACTTTACATGCGGACATGCGGGGCTTGCCCCCGCACGCCACCGGGAAAATTTCGCCCCTTGTGTTCTTCCAGGCCAACGACATTGCGGGGGAGAAGAAGAGGCGCGCGATCTTTCTGTCCACGTGTGGGAGTAAGACTTATGGATCAATTCGAAGTCTGTTGCCACCCAGTGCCTCAGACTCCAAATATTTTGATGATTTAGTGAACCTCGTAAGAAATCATTATCAGCCCAAGCCGTCAGTGACCATACAAAGATTTAAATTCAACTCAAGAATTAGAGCTACGGGGGAGACAGCTGCTTCTTATGTAGCAAGTCTGAAGCAATTAACCGAATACTGCGAATTCGGGACTTCAACCAATGGCGTATGCTTAGAGATCGGTTGGTGTGCAGTATAAACGAAAATGCGATTCAGAGGAGATAGTTGGCAGAAACAAATCTCAGTTTCCTGAAGGCATTGGAAATTGCCCTTACAATGGAAGGTGCAGTGCGAGACTCAGAAGCCATTCGAGGAGCAGAAAATGGTGCTGTCCTCCAAGTTGGGCGTGGACTTCAACTAAAAAGAGTGCAAAAGTGCAGAGCTTTGTTCTGAAGTGGGAAGCAGCCACCAATATCGGACAAATTAAAAAGGAGGCCTCAGCAGCAAAAGCATGGCATCATACTAACCGAGGTGGAAGTAGTAATGAAACACAATTTAAAAAGATTGAATGTTTCTTCTGCCATCAATATGCGCATTCATGAGAAATTGTAAAGATTGAATCAGGCAGACTGTCAGACAAAGTCAAAAACCCAATGGGATAAACAGTGTTAAAAGGCCTGAAGTAATAGATGCTGATATCCATTCTCTATATAATTTAAAGGAAGGAAGAACGGAACCTATCTATGTAACCATGAGAGTGAATGAGAAGCCTATCATACTGGAGGTGGATACTGGTGCAGCTACTATGGTGATCGGAGAGCACATTTTTCAATACTTGAATCAGGGAGAACGCAAGCTGAATTTAGAAGAAACTGTTGAAAAATTAAAGACTTATACAGGAGAAAGCATAGAATTCAAGGGCATATGTAAAGTTTCAGTAAACTATAAAGGTCAAACAGAGAGATTACCCTTGATGGTAGTAGCAGGCAAGGGACCTAGCCTCCTTGGGTGAAACTGACCGAAAGAAATTAAATTGGAATGGAATGAAATCTTCCACCTAAGAACTAATGGACTTTCACAGTTATTACTGAAATATGCCTCAGTTTTCAAGGAAGAATTTTGAAAAATTGAAGGGCTACAAGCAAAAATTCATGTAGACCCTGAGGCAACACCAAGATTCATGAAGGCAAGACCAGTACCTTATGCAATGCGGGATAAGGTAGAAGCAGAACTGAACAGATTAGAAAAGCTGGGAGTGATACAACCAGTACAATTTTCAAAGTGGGCAGTTCCAATTGTACCGGTCCTCAAACCTTACCCAAGCATTAGAATATGTGGGGACTATAAATTAACAGTCAATCAAGTTGCAAAATTGGATGGACATCCCATACCTAACATTGAAGATTTATACACTAAATTGGCAGGTGGAAAGGCCTGCACGAAGTTAGATTTGAGTCATGCCTATCAGCAACTGGAATTAGAGCAGGCATCCCGAAAGTTCGTCACTATAAATACAGATAGGGGATTGTATCAATACACACATTTGCCATTTGGCATATCTTCTGTTTGTGCCATATTCCAAAGAACCATGGAAAGCTTGTTACAGGGATTTCCCCCTTTGTAGTTTATCTTGATGCCGTTCTCATGACTGGACTCAGAAAAAGAGCGTTTGATGAACCTGGAGGACGTTCTGAAATGTTTTTCGCAGGTTGGGGTGATATTGAGAAAGGAAAAGTGCACATTCCAGGCAAAAGAGAAAAATTACCTAGGTCACAAGGTCGATTCACAAGGCCTACATCCACTTGAAGAAGAAGTGAAAGCTATTAAAGAAGCCCCCAGAACCAAAGAATACATCTGAATTGAAATCATTTTTGGAGATGATTAACTACGATGGATGCTTCTTGCCTAATCTAGTGACAGAACTGGCACCATTATATTGTTTGCTTAAGAAAAATCAGAGATAGTCATGGCAAACACCACAAGAAGAAGCTTTCGCAAAAGTTAAAAAGTTGTTACAATTACCTACACTTCCAGTACATTTTGATCCAAAGAAAGAGTTGATATTAACGTGTGATGCATCAGCTTATGGAGTAGGAGTAGTGCTTTCTCATCGAATGCATGATGGATCAGAACGACCTATAGGTTATGTGTTGAGAACACTTAGTACTGCAGAGAAAAAGTACTCACAAATTGAAAAAGAAAGCCTAGCAATCATTTTCGGTGTTAAACAGTTTCATCAATATGTGCAAGGTTGTCACTTTACTATCATAACAGACCACAAGCCATTATTAGGACTATTCGGTGAAGACAAGGCTATATCCCTATAGCCTCAGCAAGAGTACAAAGGTGGGCATTGATCCTGACAGCGTACGAGTGTCCTTTCATTCATAGACCCGGAAGCCAAATTGCAAATGCAGATGCACTCAGTCGTTTACCCTTGCAGGTGAAAGATGAGGACTTGCAATTCCTCAGGAAATTGTTTTGTTATTAAACTTCCTGGACTCATTACCGATATTTGCTAAACAAATTAAAGATTGGATGAACTGAGCCCCAGTCTTTCCAAAGTGAGAAATCAAGTTAGTTTTGGTTGGTCTAAAACACAAGAATCCGATGAAATGAAACAGTATTTCCAGGGAAAATACAAGATAACCAGCCAGGAAGGTATTTTATTGTTGGGAGCTGATGTAATTGTTCCTCCAAAAGGACAAAAACCACTATTATCAAAGCTTTACAGTTTACATCCCGGAATTTCTAAAATGAAGGCAATAGCATGTAGCTACATGTGGTGGCTGGGAATGTTTGGAGAAATAGAAAGCCCAGTAAAAAGTTGTATGCAGTGTCAACAAGTACAAAAGTTACCTGCAACAGCCCCATTACACCCCTGGGAAGGGCCAAAAAGACCATGGATATGTGTATACACCGATTATGTGGGACCTTTTATGGGACAATGTTTCTCCATGTAATGTTCCCCGGGACCTGTTCTCTGCAGGCAAAAGGAATCTGTCTAGACATTGCACCTTTTTTAATAAACAAAACCATGGAGGACAATGGCTTCCTTATGCATTCACCATGGTAACATCTTGACCAATCAGAGCCAACTTGCTAATCCATCAGCACCCTTTTTGTCATGCAGTATAAATTGTTTCCTTTGAAATTTGGCATTCTTGCATCTGTCACGATGAGTGCAAGATGAAAAGTTTCAACAGCATGTCTTTTTTTCAGGAAAACTAATCACTAGTGAAATTCTATGAATGAATAAATATTATTAGGGAATAATAGAGGCTTAGGGAAGAGGCATTAAGTACATAGATAGTAGATAAGTGCATGAAGAGATTAGGAGAGAAGTCAAAAAATGGGAAAGCAAAGAGGAACTATGAAATTAAATTATCAAGGAACATAAGATAGAATAGTAAAATATGTTACAGGCACATAAGTAAAAAAGGAAGGCTGTGACGGGAATAAGACTGTTCAGGGATAGACAGGATAATACCACAGGTAATGATGGAGAAATGGCAGAAATATTAAATAATTATTTTAATTTGGTACTTACTAAGAAGTGGGACATAATATTGAATGATGAGCTGAACAATGAGCTAAGTGCATTTAAAATAAAAAAGGAATGTATTGAATAAACTAAACAAACTCAAAGAGGATAAAGCCCCTGGTCCGATGAATTGTATCCATGCATTTTAAAAGAATTTAGGAAAGAAATAGACGTTGCTGCACATATTTAATTTGTTAGAAAAAGGCTTAAGCCAGAGCTAATGTAATTCTCATGTTTAAGAAGGGGACGGAAAATGTCTAGGGGATTGTAGACCAGTCAGCTTAACATTGGTAGTAGGAAAAACAATGGAATCTCTACCAAAGGGGAGAGTAGAAGAACATCTAGAAATGCAAAATACAATAAAGAATAATGAATTTAAAAAGGGAAAATCTTGCTTGACCAATTTTATTGAAATTTTTAGGAGCTAGCAAAGAGAATAGACAGTGACAATGCAGTAGATGTCATTTATCTGGATTTTCAAAAGGCCTTTGATAAGGTGCCCCCTAATAGACAAATGAATAAGGCCAGAGAATGTGGAATCAAGGGACAAGTGACAGAATGGGTTGCCAGCTGGCTTCAAGACAGAAAGCTGAGAGTGGGAGGAAAGGGTAGTTACTTGGAGTGGCAGAAGGTGGGAAGTGGTGTTCCTTCCACAAGAATATGTGCTGGAACCACTATTGTTCACAATTTACATGAATGATTTGGACTTTGGAATCAAAAGCACAATTTCTAAATTTGTGAATGACACCAAATTGGGGTGGGGGTGAAATAGTCAATACTCAGGGGCACTGCAACAAATCACAGGAAGACATTAATAAACTTCCGGAATAGGCAGATAATTGGCAAATGAAGTTCAACACAGATAAATGAGAGGTTAACACACTTTTGTACGAAGAATAGGAAGGTCACTTATTACTTGGAAGGTGCAAATCTAAGTGTGGTGGAGGAACAAAGGGATCTCACAGTACAAATGACCCAACCACTAAAAGTTGCGCCATAGGCAAGCAAGACTATATAAAAAATTAAAGCCAAATGCTAGTCTTCATTTCCTGAGGGATAGAATTGAAAAGTAGGGAAGTTATCCAAAACCTGTATCGCACCTTGAGTAGACCACACAGAGTCTTGCGTGTAGTTCTGGTCACATATTATAGAAAGGATATAAAGGCAGCGGAGAGAATTCAGAGAAGATTTACGATGATGATATCAGAAACATGTGGATATACATATCAGGAAAGGATTAACAAGATGAATCTCTTTTCTCTTAAAATGGAGGATAAGAGGTGAAAAGTTTTGATAAGTGGTCAGAGGGAGAATTTCCTCTTGTGGGGAAGAGCATAACTACAGTCTAAGATAGTCACCAAGAAATCCAATAGGGAATTCAAATGAATCTTCTTCACACAAAGAATGATGAGAATGTGGAACTCACTATCATAGGGTGTGTTTGAAGTGAATAGTATAGATGCATTTAAGGGGAAGTTAGACAAGCATATGAGGGAGAAGGGGATAGAGGGTTACATGGTAGATTTTGATGAGAAAAGATGGATGCCATCTCGAGTGGAGCATAAACACCAGCATGGACTAGTTAGACTGAACGGCCTGTTTCTGTGCCTTATATCCTATGTAATCTATGTGATGATTATCATCGTGTCAAGAATTTCAGAACTCTGTCCTAAATTTTCTTAATCTCAGGTTGAATCTATGGTTCCTGTCCTAATATCAAGGATTGCCTTGTTCCAGATTCACTTACTTCATACATCTGAATTATTTGTATGCCTCTATCAAGTCCCTTCTCAGTTGTTTCTTCTATGGCTGAAAAGCCAGCATGTCTTTTCAAAACTCAGTTGTCTGTCACTTCAGTTCTTTTCTGAACTGCCTCTAGGGCTGGAACATTCCTTTGTGTCTTGATGATTAAAACTGGAATATTTAAGGTGTCCTCTGATTAGAGCACTGCACAGATGCAGCATGACATTCATTGATTTATCGTTTCAGTAATTTATTTTGGTATTCTCTCCACATTGAGTTCAGCCTTCAACTTGTGTATAGTGCAACATTCTACTTTCAATTCTGTTATTTTTACCTTCTACTCAACTGAAAGAAAGCCTTTCTCTTTTTTTCTACTCAACTGTAACAAGTTTACATTTTGAAAAATTCAAAATGATAAGTTTTCTAGAAATTTTGCAACAGGCTGCTCCCACTATAATAAGGAATAATCTAGGTGGAAATTGTTTAGAAGCACTGTGCTGTCACATTCAGTCAGACTACCTTTAGAATGGTTGTAGGTAATTTCCTGGCAATGTTTCCACATGGTGACATTCGTCTCGCATGTTTTCATTTGATTTGGAAATCAGTGCAGAATATTGCCTCTACCAGCTTTAATAGTTGACTTATATGGATATGATTTTTTGAACATTGTACATGTCAGAAATCTGTGTTTAATCACCAGTGGAAGCTAATATTTACAACACTAGAATGATTTCTTTAGCCAATTCAGAGCAAAGCACTAACATTGCTATAGCAAGACCTGATTTCTTGATTGCTGCTCTGAGTAACAGGATTTCCATTATTCACAATACAGAAAACATTGGGGAACTCATGTGGATGTTTTTACACAGTGCATGGTGTGAAGTGATACATCAAAGGCTTTGTGAGATCCATCATGAAATTACTTAAGATAGCTGACATATTTACTTCAATGAAAGAAATAAATTCATTTCTGAACATGTCCAATATTAGAAAATTCAAATAATCTGCATCTCTCTTAATCATGGGTTGTTGCTATTTATCTGATAATTCCTAACCTTGGCTGACCTTGTTTTGTGATAAATCACTTAACTAAGTGAATTGTGGGAGTAATCTCCACAAACTATTTAAAAGGGTTTCATAAACTGCCACATGGCTTAATTTAAGGTAATCTAAATCCACCTGTGATGTTTAAATAATAAGTTCCACCTATCTTGGGGGTAATGGAAGTTTGTAAAAGCCACCAGTGATATGCCCGTAGAAGAAATGGTCCCACTTGTATGAGTACGAATTGAGCCAAGCGCAGAACTTGGAACGTATTGAGTCAATGCTCGTGCTGTGGAGGGACCAGGAGTTATGGTGAAGCAGGAAATAGTGCTGTTTAATAAAATTTCCTGATCCCTAGTGATCAGACCTTCTATTGGATAGGGAGTACACTAATTAGAAGTTGCCCCTCTTCACAGAGATGCATTTCTGCTGTGATGTAAAGGGGCTAGCTGATGCGAATAGAGTCAGCCTGTTAGTGAGGCTCTGGATCAGACTGATAGAAAAATCTCAAAAAATTATGCCCCCTCCCATCCAACTCCCAAAATTAACTTTCGCAAAATAAATACAGTGCATTAGTATGAATAAAAATTTGCATTTGTAATTAGATTTATTTTACATGAAAAAGGAGAATATTATGATACTGATTGTACATTCTCATTGTCTACAGTTTTAACAGGATATGCACTAGAAGAAATGCACGGCATAATGTGGAACGTGGCTCATGTGATGTCATGCTATATGCTCCTGCAACAGTTACTAGATGACCTTTTGTGTAATTTACACGATCAATAATCAATACAATAGAGCGGATGAGATTAAATTAGATTATTTGATATTATTTACTGGTTTGCAGTTTTGGAATAGTCTTGTAGATGTACAAATTTGTAAAATGGAGGAATGAGGATTATAATATGAAAGTTTTCGAAAGATTGTAATGTAAGTACGTGGAAATCTATATGTATGTCAGTATATGTGGATGTATATCAGTAGATCTAGACCTGTCATTCCCACTGCTGAAGCCTGTTTAGTAATTTCATGAATAGCTCATTCAGTTTCTTGCCATCCCCCCAAATTTTTGCCACTCTAGGTGATCGCCTCATTTATCTAGTGGCTGTACCAGACCTGGTCCTGGAACCCCTGCTTCTGCTAGGTAACAAGAGTGCACTGTTAAAAAAAAAAAATCCTGCGGGCATGCACTCTGTGGAATCCGATGATTATTGGTACTAGCCTTCTGCTGACTGGACACATAGGTAAACTGGATCAAAGCTGAGCAATCTGGTTGTAGCTGCCCTTGAGAAGCACCTCAGTGTGGGCAGTATTATGAACTTCATCATTTGTGCCATCATTCAGCACCAGGACTTTGGAAGATTGAGTTAGAGGTGTGAGTTGAGAGGGATGGAAACTCAAATGTGCTCACATCCTATTAGAGAGTCTCCATGCTGGCAAGAAAGAAAAGGTTCAGTTGAATTTATGACTTACTTCTGTTTAAAGAGGAAAACATTCTAAGAAAAGTAATCCTCCAGACTTTCTATAACCTTTAAAGATTATTTTTGAGTGTTTTTCCTTCCTCGATGGTAAAGATATGTGAGAGAATGTTACAATCCCATCAGCATTACAAAAATTTGGAGTTCAGCTGAACTTGTTTGAAGTGATATCAAGTGACATGGCAGAAGGTTCTAAACTCTCTAAACTGAGGTCAGATGTCTAGACTGTTTGAAATCATATGGATAATGATTTTTTTTTATTGATAACTTAGAAGTAAAAATGTTACTTCTGTTGATTTAGTTTTGCTTCATTTTGATAGTTTTTAAAATAAATTCCATATTTCTTGATTGAAAATGGTACAGGTGTGCAAGACTTTCTACATGGGGTCTGTTAAAACCTTCAAAAATTGAACTTAGTTGATATGAATTGTAGCACTATCCCATACTGTTGTTGGGCCAGATATTTCTGTAGAAGTAACAGTGAGGTTAACCAATGTTATCAAAATGTAAATTGTTCAGCAACTTCCAGTGAACATATATGTGCAATTAAATAGGGAAATCTGGAAGTTACTTTCTGAGTTGCCCTGCTCCTCCAGAGGCTTTGCTATGCTGATATTTCACTTTTGACATTGAGCTACAGGAATATAGCATGAAGTTTCTGTACTTGCATGATAACGTACACTAGTGTTGCCAGAAAAAGTAAGGCCTGTCCATTCCAGTATAAGTAAATTTGTAACAATATAGTAAGGCTTGATTACTGACACTAAAAAAATAACTTTTACAAGTTTGAAGTCTCATTCCTTTAGATTTTAATCATAGTTGGAGATTTAAAATTGTTTTTACATTTTCTTTCTATCTGTTTTATCTCTCTCAATCCCACCTTTCTTTCCTCCCTTTATTTTGCTTCCTGTACCTAATTTGACATTCAATTCTAACATACACTTCTTGGTTCAGACTCCGTGCTCCTCAATAATGCTTAAGGAGGTAGACAGTTTTATTCACACTGGTCCCAGATTTCCCATAGAGGGTGCTGCATTGTTTTGGCTCTCCAATTACAGGAAAATACAGTGCAAAATCCCATATAGTCTATGGGCAAGTTTAAGTGTAATGAATGGCCTTCGGTATGGCCTGATAGCCATTACGGAGACATGGTTACAAGGAGATCAAAGCTGGGAACTAAATATTCAGGGGTATTTTTGAAAGGACAGGCAGGAAGGAAAGGGTGATGGGGTAGCCTTGTTAGTATGAGATGGAATAAGTACAATAGCAAGAAATGATCTTGGATCGGAAGATGTAGAATCTATATGGGTAAAGTAAGAAATAAAAAGGGGAAGAAGACACTGGTGGGATTAGTCTATAGGCCACCTAACAGTAGTTATTCTGTAGGACAGAGAATAAAAGGAGATAATGAAGGCATGTAAAAAAGGCAGTACATTAATCATGGGTGACTTTAATCTTATTGTAGATTGGGAAAATCAAATTGGCAGAGGCAGCCATGAGCAAGAGTTCATAGACTGTATTTGGGACAGTTTCCTAGAACAATGGCAGAATTTTTCCATTGGTGAGCTGGGGGCGGGACCCGTTCGCTGACGCGGGATGACATCAGGGGGAACCCCCAACGTCATCCCGCCCCATTTAAATATTCAGGAAGGTGGGTGGACATCGCAATCAGCTGTCCACCCGCCGACCTGTCAATGGCCAATTGAGGCCATTGACAGGATCATTAAGCCAATTAAAGGCCCTGCCTGTCCAACCTTGAGGCTGGCGGGTAGGCCAGGAGCCCCAGCGAGCTTCTGAAAAAACATGAAACCTCATACACTGGCGGGATAAGGTTTCATGTCTGTTTTAAAAAAGTTTAATAAAGTTTTTGTAATATTTATGAACATGCCCCATCCCGTGTGACATTGTCACATGAGGAGGACATGTTAATAATTTTTTTATGATTCTATTTTTGAAGTTTGAAACACTGTCAGTGATCTCCCTGAGGCAGTACTTAGCCTCAGGGAGCTGTGCACTCTTTTGTGCACATGCGCGAAAGAACGCACTCTGACAGTTGGGGAATCCCTCCCTCCCCCACCCCGCACAGGAAGCGCATAGCGCTTCCCGTTGGGCGGCCTGCTGGGCGGGCCAAACTTAAAATGGCGACGGGGCCCGTTTCGGCAGCGGCGATTGGCTGCCCGCCCGCCACCGAGCCGGCGGGGCCCGCCCACCCATCAAGGGCAAAATTCTGCCCAATATTTTGTGGATCCAACCAGGGATCAGGCTTTTTTGGATCTGGTAATATGTACTGAGGCAGCTTTAATAAATGATCTCAGAGTAAAAGATCCTCTAGAAAACAGTTACCATGACATGGTAAAATTTAGCATTCAGTTTGAGAGTGAGAAACTTGGGTCAGAAACAACTGTGCTAAACTTAAATAAGGGTAATTACAAAAGAATGAGGGCAGAGTTGGCTGGAGTGGACTGGGAAAGGAGTTTAGCAGAAAAGGCTGGTGATGAACAATGGCAGATGTTTAAGAAAATAGTTCATGACTCACAACATAGATATGTCCCAGTGAGGAAGAAGAATTCTAGGAAGGGGATAAACCTACCTTGGTTAACCAAGGAAGTTAAGGAGTGTGTCAAATTGAAAGAAAAACATACAATGTGGCAAGGAATAGTGGTAAGCCAAAGGATTGGGAAAGTTTTAAAACCCAACAGAAGATAACCAAAAAAAAAAAAACAGGGAGAAAGTAAACTTTGAGGGGAAATTGGCAAATAGTATAAAAACAGACAGTGAGAGCTTCTTTAAATATATAAAAAGGAAGAGAGAGGCCAAAATGAACATAGGTCCCTTAGAGAATGAGGCTGGGGAAATAATAATGGGGAACCAGGAAATGATGGAGGAGTTGAATAAATACTTTGCATCAGTCTTCACTGTGGAAGACACTAATAGCATTCCAAAAATACTAAATTATCAATGGGCAAAAGCGGGGCGGGGGGAAAAAATAAATACAATAACTATCACTAGAGATAAAGTACTAGGAAAGCTAATGGGGCTAAAGGCCGATAAATCCCCTGGATCTGATGGGTTGCATCCTAGGATATTAAAGGAAGTAGCTGCAGAGATAATGGATGCACTGGTAGTAATCTTCCAAGAATCCTTAGATTCTGGAAAAGCCCCAGAGGATTGGGAAACTGCCAATGTAACACCCTTATTCGAAAAGGGAGGGAGACAAAAAAACAAATAACTATAGGTCAATTAGCTTAACATCCATCATTGGGAAAATGTTAGAGTCTATTATAAAGGATGTAATAGCAGAGCATTTGGAAATGCATAATATAATCAAGCAGAGTCAGCATGGCTTCATGAAGGGGAAATCATGCTTGACAAACTTATTAGAATTCGTTGAGGAGGTAACAAGCAGGATAGATAAAGGGGAACCAGTAGATGTAATATAGTTGGATTTCCAAAAGGCGTTCGATAAGATACGACAAATAAGGCTACTTAATAAGATAAGAGCTCATGGTGTTAGGAGTAGTATGTTAGAATGGATAGAGGATTGGCTAGCTAATAGAAGACAGAGAGTTGGGATAAGGGGCATATTTTTAGGATGGCAACATGGAACTAGTGGAGTGCCACAGGGATCAGTGCTGGAGCCACAATTATTAACAATATATATTAATGACTTGGATGAGGGAAGTGAATGTACTATTGCCAAGTTTGCAGATGACACAAAAATAGGTGGGAAGGCAAGTGGTGAGGATGACATAAATAGTCTACAGAGGGATGTAGACAGGTTAAGTGAGTGGGCAAAAACTTGGCAGATGGAATATAATGTGGGAAAATGTGAGGTTATGCACTTTGGCAGTAAGAATAGAGGAACTGAATAATACTTAAAAGAAAAAGACTGCAGAAAGCTGCCACACAGAGGGATTTGGGGGTCCTCATGCATGAATTCCAAAATGCTAGCATACAAGTTCAACAGGTAATAGGGAAGGCAAATGGAATGTTGGCCTTTATTTCAAAGGGAATAGAGTATAAAAATAGGGAAGTCTTGCTAAAACTATACAAGGCACTAGTTAGACCACACCTAGAATACTGTGATAGGTTTTGGTCCCCTTATCTAAGCAAAGATGTACTGGCATTGGAAGCAATCGAGAGGAGGTTCACTAGGTTGATCCCGGGTATGGAGGGATCTTCCTATGAGGAGAGGTTGAGTAGGTTGGGCCTGTACTCATTGGAGTTTAGAAGATGAGAGGTGACCTTATTGAAACATGTAAGATTCTTAGGGGGCTTGACAGGGTAGATGCTGAGAGGTTGTTTCCCCTTATGGGAGAGTCCAGGACCAGAGGGCATAATCTCAGAGTAAGGGGTCACCCATTTAAGACAGAGGTGAGGAGGAATTTCTTCTCTCAGAGGGTAGTGAATCTGTGGAATTCTTTACCACAGAGGGCTGAAGAGGCTGGGTCATTAAGTATATTCAAGGCTGAGAGAGACAGATTTTTAATCAGTAAGGGAATCGAGGGTTATGGGGAATAGGCAGGAAAGTGGAGTTGAGAATTATCAGATCAGTCATTATATCATCTAATAATCCTCTACTCCACTTTCCTGCCATAATCTCATTAACTGGTGGAGCAAACTCGATGGGCCAAATGGCCTACTTCTGCTCCTACGTTTTATGATCTTATGGTCTTTTGCCCTTGATGGGGGTGCTCGGCAGGGGTGCGGGGTTGGTGGGGGGTGGTTGGAAAGCCGACCGCCGCCCATGATCGGCTCCACACCGTGATTTCACGCGGGCAGGCCAATTAAGACCCGCCCTGCATGGATTGCAAACCACAGCGCTCAGCGTTGCTTGTGAGGGCGGTGGGGAGGAGGGAGAGCTGGGCCTAGTGTGCAGTTCGCACATGAAGCTGCCTCAGGGAGATTGAAGTGCTGTGTAAAAAAATGAAGAGAATAAAAATTTAATAAAACATGTCCCCTCATGTGACTCTGTCACATGAGCTGGGATGTGTTTTTAATTCAGAAATAAAGTTTTTATTTAATGTTTATTTGCTTTAGGAAACCTCATCCCGCTTGTGGATGAGGTTTCCTAAAAAATGTAAAGGCTGCTTGGTCTTTTCGCCTGCCCGCCAACCGTTAGGTTGGATGGGCAGTGTAAATTTGAATTTAATTAGATTGTTAATGGCCTCAATAGGCCTTTTAATTATCGGTGGGCGCGCAGCCGACTCCAGCGCGTGCCTGCCGAATGAAATATCGCGAGACTGCGCGATGATGTCGGGACACACGGCCAACGTCATCGCGCGTCATTTTACGCTCGGGCGTGTCGAGCGCGCACCCATACGCCGAGCGTAATATTCTGCCCATAATGTTTGTTTGCCACTGAGAGCAAGTGCACATCAAAAGCTATCAGTGTCATTTAAAATGCCACAATCTCAATCTTGGTCTAAAAATTATACAAATTAAACTAAAGTACCCCAGAAAGTACATGGATATTACTTTGGAATCCACCCAGTAAAAGTGATAAATATTCTCAGTAATTTTTGATTCGTGGAATTAAATGAATTAATATTCTAGTCGATTACATTTTAATTTTCCAATAAATACCATGTAATATCACAATGTCCATGTATCAATTAATGGACACAAGCTCCCTGATTGTCATTAAAGATACCACACAGTGTCCTGTACTAAGTCATCAGGATCAGAATTCCTGACTTTGATTCGCAGTCTGAGGTCCTTGATATTTACCATTATTCTACCATGACATTAGTTATGGTGTTTTCTCTCAGGTGGGGTGGCTAGGTTTATTGCCCTAGACCTCTATTCAATCACTCCAATTCTTAAGTGTGTCCATGTGGATGATGACCATGGACATAAGCATATGGGCTGTACTGACCTTCATAATGAAATAGCCTGATAATGTTCATTGTCTGTACTCACATGAAGAATGGCCATTCAGATGAGATATAGAAATGACATTGACAATTTTATTTGAGACAGGGCAAAAAATTGTCCAAGGTTTAGCATATTATTGGTTTCTTTAATTCTGTGGTAAGAAGGTAAGTCCAACTTCAGCCAGAAATTGTCTCAGCTTAATTTGACAATTGTTACAGATTTTATTCAGTTTGTCTGTGCCTGGTGTCTGAGAAAGAAGGCTAGATCAGTCAATTCAAACACAACATTAACAAGAATTTGCCTATCTACAGCACCTTTAACATAAAAAAATCATCCCAAGGCACTTCAGAGTGTAATCAAATAAAAAAAAGTCAATACCAAGCCAAAGAAGAAGATATTAGTGTAAAATGTATATGAAATTAGGTCACAGGTCACCCATGATCCCTTTGAATAGTGGAACATTCTTGAGGGGCTAAGTGATGTACTCCTGTTCCTATGTTCCTACAGAAGGGGTGACCAAGAGATTAGTTTTAAGAAGACACTTAAAGGAAGAAAGAAAGGTGGAGAGTTTTAGGAAGGGAAATCCAGAACTTAGTGCATCATTTATGGGATAAAATGGGAAGAAAAATGCAACGGTCGGGAAGATTAATATATGCCCATGAAAGCAAGGGGATGACTGTACAATACATGAATGAAGCATAAACAGGACATTTGACACTGGCAAATCATGGTACTTTTTGAGGAACTTATTTGCTCACTTCAAGAGGAGAAAAAGATTAAAAACTTACTAAACATTCACCTGGTCAGGGGGCATTTAAGAGTCAACCACATTGCTGTGGGTCTGGAGTCACATATAGGCCAGGCCATGTAAGGACAGCACAATCAGCAATGGTTTCATAGTCATCATCAGACCTTTAAATACAGATTTTTTTTACTGAACTTGAATTTCACTAGTTGCCATGGGGGATTTGAGCCCAGGTCTTGATTACTAGGCTAGTGAAAATACCACTATGCCATCACCTCCCCCAAGTAGTAGGGCAGGAAACATTGATGCAGGAATCCCAGTGTTAAGTAGCTTGTTGTAGGAAAGCAGAACTCTCTCATTTGATTGTTGGTATGATTATGACATCCCTGGTCCCTGGAATAGCTTTTGAACAGAGGTCCTTGAGTTGAAAGACTGTTCTAATCTGATGCATCACCTAACTTCCTAGATTATATGGCAAATTAGAACAAACTGTAAGCCTTTGGTCGTTGAAGCATATATGACTTTGTTTCCCAGAATAATGTAGACTAAATCAAATAAACTCTACCAGATGCATCAAAAGAGAAAGATACTCTTTGTTTCACAAAGCAATTTGGCTTTTTAAAAAATAACAAGATGTGAACAGCTCACAGGTAAATCAACTTTCAACATAGCCTGTGCACAGATTTATTTTAATGCTGATTGCTGAATCTTTTAAATTTTGAGTATTTGGTATTCAGGGGCCTTCACATTATACTTTAACACCTTGTGCAAAATACAACTGCTCTTCCATCACTGTATGTATTGCATTGTCCTTTGCTATAATATTGATAACCTTTTGGCCTGAACACAATAATTTTTCATAGATTGTAATTTATTGCAAATGCATGATGATTTCTACATATTGAAAACATCAAGGGATATGGGCATCGTGCAGGAAAATAGTGTTGAAGCAAAAGATCAGCCATAATCTCATTGAATGGTGGAGTGGGCTCAAAGGGCTCCTGTTCCTTATGTTCTTATTTGTGTATTGCTCAGTAACTCAGTAATTAATTACGGTATAATTTCTGTTCTTGAACACAATGCATTTGCATGTTCAGTACGTTTGACTATTGGAAATAACAGATTAGTCAGTCACTCATTAGGAGATTGATGGTCTTTATTAGCTTTCCGCCGGCATCACTGAGAGATGTTGACATTCAGAAATCACAGTATGACTGAAGGATGATGGCATTCAGTAGGCTGAGTGCATGGCTAAAGGATAATAACATTCAGTTGGCACAATATGAGTGAGGGATGGTGACATAAGTAAACACAGTATGACATAAGGATGATAGTGTTCAGTATACACAGTAGCCCTGAATTTCTGTTGATGTTCCTACAATCTCCTTGTGTAATTTTGAAAGGAGGTTGTTGGAACCCACGGGGAGATGGTGTAAACATCTGTGTAATTTCTCTCAGGATTCTGTCAAGTCTCCTATCAATGGCACAGCTAGAGACTGGGAAACTCACCACAGTATTCATGTCCAGTATCTCAGAACGTTGATGCCATTCTGTAGGCATAGTATGAATGGAGAATTATAAAATCCAGTGGAAACACTAGAGGGTTAAAAGTGCTCAGAGCGTGGGCAAATCAGGAAGCCAGCAACCTACCAACTTCCTTATTTAACCTCAGTACAATCTGCAGCATGTGGGAAACCTCCATAGAACAGGTGGCTCGGTAATTGTAATATACAAAGTGCTCAATTAGAGCTGTTTTAACTCAGGATTTGAACTTTAACACAGGTTTCCTAGGCTTCGTGCAAATTGCCAGGAAAATAAAGGTGAGAGGATAGTAATATTTGAAGGGTTGACAAGTGGTAGGCAAGGAATCCTTTAAATATTGCGATCTCACAGCTGCTTTCTTACCTAAGTGAAAAGCTTTTACTCACAGGACTTGTTCTGAGACTGTGCTTTCACTGCTTTGGCAGTGGTTTCCAATACTTTGGAGGTTGTTATTCTACTACTTTGGAGTTTTTTGCCTTTGATCTATACTTCACAGCTGTCAACCTTCAGGTCAGCATGGGAACTGCTTATGCAGCTTTACTTTGGACCTCTCTGATGAGAAACAAGGTGGGTAGCAGCAAGAGCAACACAAACAGGGGCAACAACAACCTTCCTCTCTACCACTTGCCCCTCCACAGGGCAGAAAGGATGAGCACAGAATCTCGCTCACAGGAGGGGATACATGTTGGTGGTTAAGTTTCCTGAACGTGGCTGAGCACCATTGCCTTAGGAGGCGCCGGGTCTTGTGTGAGGTGGTCACGGGTATTAAGAGCTTCCCGGAAGAAGATCTCCTGCCAAGAGGACCAGGTGGCACACATGGCCAGTGGGGTGTTAAAGTTATCACAACTTTTCATTTCTTTGGCCCTAACAAAAGGAGCTGCAGATTATGGAGCTATATGTGCACTTCTCAACCAACGTGGTCAGCCAGATGAGTGGGCACTCAGCTTTGCCTCTCTGACTGGCGGCTTCACATAGGTCCAGAGAGTCATTGAGGGCACATGTAGCAATCAAGTCAGCTCCTGATCATGCTTCAGTCTTTGTCAATGGAAAGGGATTCCACTCCATTAATGTTCAGTTCATCTACAACCACAAAAAGATCATCCTGCATGTCTGCCCAAGATTCCTAGGGAGCTGCCACGATGTGTTGATCCTGTAGCAGTTAAGCCTCCTTGTTGGAGGAGAGGAAGTGGAAAGCTCCTTGGAGATGAGGGCTGACCTCTGAAAACATGGCTAATGGCACCAGCAAGGAGCCAGACAATGATGCCCAGGAGGGGTAGAACAGAAACCACCCAAGCACCAGAGCTGTGATAGGGCAAGCAATCAGGATGCTGAAGATACACTTAATGGGCCTTAATAAATCTTGGGGGAGGCCTTTCAGTATGCACTAGGTCAGGTATCCAGAGCGGTAGTGGTCTGCTGCACTTTGCACAACATAGTGCAGCAAAGAGGACTGGAACTCCATGAGAGGAAGGTGCTGAGCACTTGACATCTTCGGAATTGGAGGATGAGGAACAACATGAGACACAGCAGGCAGAGAAGGAACATGATGTGGCAAGGACACCAGCAGCCACACCTATAGCTGTCAGAAATGCCTGGGAAGGCCTAATTCAGGCACAGTTCACATGGACTGAGGCGGTGCACCATCTAGCAGCCAAATTCTGAACCCACTAAATCTCCTCAATCTCCAGCACAAAGCAGCCCCATAATCAACAATTCATCCCTCTCATAGACACCCGTTTCTCATATTTAACTTATAGCTTACCACTCTTCACAATACAGAAGACAGCTTTCTGGGTAACAGGCAAAAATGTGCAATATAGGAAAATGGAGTAAATAAGATTTGGTTGTATGGTAATAGAACAGAAAATTAACAATCTCGTTGGCATCCATCCATCTCAGGACACAATGGACTGTGCTTGGGTTGTATGTCACTTCTGGATCGGCCGTTGTGGCTGCAGAGCTTGATTCACGAGTGACAGTCCCCTCTGCAGCTGGCACAAATGAATAGCGTTGGTCCGAGGTTGACTGATTGTTAAAAATTCTGGCAGGCTCTCTTTTCTGCCATCTGGTTATTTCTTTTGTCCTCTACTTTTTCTAAGCCCTTCCTGTCTGCTTGTTTCTGGGCACTCCAGTCAGCAGCAAGGACTTCCCATGCATCGACTCCAATCCCAGTCAACTTGAAGTCTCACTTACAGATATCACTGTCTCGCAGGCATGAGTGACCTGTTGGTCTCATGATAGTAGGCTTGGCAAAGAGCATGCCTTTGGGAACGTGGCCATCATGCATTCAGCTTACATGACCCAACCAACCAAGCCACCGCTGACTCAAGAGAGCAAGCAAGCTGGGGATCCATGCACACTGGTGTACTTCCACTCTGCCTTGCCAGGAGATGTCAAATATTCATCTGAGGCAGTGGAGGTGGAAGCTGTTCAGCCGCTTTCCTTGGCTGTATAAGTACTCCATGTTTTGCTACTGTAAAGGAAGGTGCTGAGAAGACAAGCTTGGTACACACAGAGCTTGGTTAGTTTGCTTTCGGTCCACATTTGACTGCTCAATTTTGACACGACAGTTGTGGCCTTGGCAATCCTGGTGCTGATTTCGGCATCAAGAGGCAGGTTGCAGGTAATTGTTGATCCAAGGTATGTGAAACTGTGGCCAACCTCCAGAGTGAGGTTGTCGAAACTGATGGAAGGTGGAGTCACTACGTCCTGGTCCATAAGTTTGAACTTCCAGATGCTGATTGTCAGCCCAGACTCCTTGCAGGCCCAGGAGAACTGATCTGCAAGCTGCTGCCAGTGAACTTCAGTATGAGATGCCAGCATGGTGTCATCAGCAAACAGCAGCTCATGGACTTGGACATTACTCACTTTGGTCTTGGCGCACAGTCTTGCCAAGTTGAGCAGTGTCAGCTCCAGCATGCATGGAAACAACCTCATTTGAGTCACCAAAAGCATACAATAGCAGCAAGGATAAAAATATTCCAAAGTGATTGGCGCCAGGATGCAAGCATTACCCCGCTGCTGATTTTGAAAGCGTCTGATGTTGTTCCGTTTTAGCTGACAGAACTGTGCATGTTCACGTGGAATGAAAAAATGATGCCCAGGGCAGCCTATTTTCTGCAGCAGTTTCAAGAGTCCGCTTCTGCTAATGGGATGGAAGGTCTTGGTGAGGTCTATGAAGGCAATATAGAGTAGGCTGCGCTGTTTGCAGCTCTTCCCCTGTAACTGCCGAAGTGAGAAAATCATGTCAACTGTCAATCTGCCAGCACTGAAGCTACACTGAGACTCAAGGTAGATGCATGATGTTAGGGTCTGTAACCTGATCTGAGCAACGCGAGAAATGACCTTCCCCACAATACTTAACAAGGAGAGGCCTCGGTAATTGTTGCAGTCACTGTGATCCCCAAGGTGATTATTTTTGCATCACACATGTCCTGAGACACAGATCTTTCCTTCCACCAGAGACACAAAAGTTCACGGAGATGCTGCTGGTTTTCCACTTCTGATAATTTCAGGTGGAATGCCATTGTTCTCTGGGGCTTTACCACTGATAAGGCAGTCATCGAACAGAAAATGAACAATTTCACATTGTGCAACTTGTTATGACCAGTCCCTGGGTGAGGTCCCCCAATTTGTTAACTTCCCGAACGGGACCCCAATTTTGTTATGCTCCTGGGTGAGGAGGAATGAGCTGGCTCTCTCTCTTTATCCAAACCCTTCGGTTGGTCACAACAAGGTTAATTTAAAAGGGATCCCTTCCCCCGTGGATACCTTTTCCAAGTCCAAATGTATTATTTTTTAGAAGGAATTAATTTAACCGCGTTTTCTTGAGTCAAACTCCGACCTAAATCGCAAACTTCGGATGGTTCCGACTGTCTTTCAGTAATAGTTACCCAGAAAAAGTTATAAGAATTAATAACACTTCTAACTTCTAGGTAACTGTGGCACTGACACACCCCAAACCCCCATGGGACTCCCTCCACCCCAAGCCTCCATGGGGCCTCCCCCCTACCCAGCCACTCCCTTCACCCCTGACTACCCTGCAACCTCCCATGGGACCCCCCAACTCTCTCCACCTTTCGACTACCTCACCACCTCGCCAGCTACAACAGCAAACCCTGACTGCCCTCCCCATCCCTCAACTCCTCCCATCTCTGACTACAATCCCCACTCCCCCATTACCCCCTCCCCAACTGCCCTTCCCATCCCCCGACCCCACCCCCACCACCCCGACTACCCCTGCATCCCCCGAATGCCTGCCCCCCCGACTAACCCCTCCCCCCAACTGCCCTCCCCAACCCTGACTACCCTTCCATCCCCTGCACATGCCACCTGACTGATCGCAGCACCCCCCCCACGTCCCCAAACACAAATCCTCCAACCAACTGACCCCCCCCACTGACCACACTGCACTGACCATCTGACCAACCCCCGCATCACTGACCACACACCCACTGACCAGCTGGTGCTGTAAAAAAGGGGGCTTTGCTGTCCTTACTTCTGACTCAGCTGCCCTCAGCACAAGACCTCAGGAACCCGCTGCACTACACTGTTCTCACCCGACTTGAGTTGGAAGGTCGGGTAAGAAAGGTGCGGCTTCATTTCAGGGTAATTAGGAGCACAGTGATCGTCAGCTGTGATTGCCACCCCACAGAAGTTATGGCCCATTAACTCTGTTTCTCCCTCCACAGACCTGGTGAGTATTTCCAGCAAGGCAAATTGGTATGAGGAGCGTTATGCAGGCTCGGCTTGGGAAGGCAGAGTGAGGGCCTGGGGATAAAATTGAATGGACCAAGCCACTCCTTTCCTGTCCTGATAGGGCCATTAAGTCATTTGCAGCATTATATCCAGGAGTGTGATAATACACCCTTGACACTGACCTCTTCAGCGACAACCAAACATGCCTTCTTGTTCATTGCAGCAGGCTTCTTCCCCCTGCTGCATGTTCTGCTGAAGGGTCATGAGGACTCGAAACGTCAACTCTTTTCTTCTCCGCCGATGCTGCCAGACCTGCTGAGTTTTTCCAGGTAATTCAGTTTTTGTTTTGGATTTACAGCATCTGCAGTAGTTTTTTGTTTTTATTTCTTCCCCCTATTGATGGGAACATAATTTCCCTACAGCTTGCAACGTAGGGAATCATCTCTAGGGAGACACCCATGAAATGTACCTGCTGTCTTGCAATGTTACAAGTTCATTGCTCCAGGTTCAGGCTCTGTTTCACCAATGCCACTATGCTTCAAGTCTCATCGTAGCAGGGTTCTTTAAGTAGTTGAGCTGAAGTGGATGGATGTGGGTTGTCACCACACTCACTCCTGCTAATTAGTCAGGAACCCAAGAAGTCAGATGCAAATCCAGTGGCTGGGTTACAAAACCAATTACAAGCGCGCTTCTGAAACTTGTGGGTTCCTCACACTATCGGGTTTGTCAGCTGGTTGAAAAGCTGAAATCCAGCCCACTGTGATTAAAGGATGAAGGCATTCAGTAGCCACAGTAATTTGTTAAGAAACGTCTGGTGAACACCTATCAGTTAAAACACAGCAAAAACTGACATGCATGCCCAGCATTGTCCAAGTCTTGGATTCATTCTTTCCTGCAATATGCATCCAAGGAGTACATTTACCTCCAATATAGAGGTGATTTAATATCAGAATGTCAACTTTATGAAGGATAACTTGGCTTGCAATCCAAGCAACTATTCTGGGACAAGCTGCCAAGGTGCCATTCAGACATGCTTTATTGAAAAGAAAGGTCTTGCATAAGCATTCCAATTATTTTAGCATTCACAATATCACAGAGAAAACAAAGAATCATTTATATTCAAACATCAGACCATTACTATGAAATAAAAAATGAGAAAATATTAAAGTTAGTGTTGTGAAGGTAAAAAAATAAAGAAGCACAAGATAATTGTTTTGAATGACTACCATAGGTTATGTCTTTGCATAGATCTAATAAGTGTAAAATCTGTTAAAGTGTATTGCTCCTGTACGACAATTTTTAAATGAAAGAGTTATTTAAGAACACAATAGCTATACAATAAATAAAACTACTTTAAATAAAAATCAATGGATGAGAGATAGAAGCAGATAAGCTAATACAGAAACTATCTGAAGAGACTTGTTTCATTGGCAAAAATTTCCAACTTCAATTAATGCAGTTAAAGTACATTAGTACTTTTCATAGAATTACTTGGAATCAATGCCACAGAAACAGACCGTTCAGCACAACTGGTCAATTTTGCCATTTATGCTCTATGCAAATGTCATCGCACCCTCTCACCTAATTCTGTCAGCGTATTCTTCAAAGCACGAATTTCCTTTTGAAGTAACCTTCATCGCCAACAATGGTCTGAGGAAACAGCCTCAACCAAATGTTTTTAATTGATACCACCATCATGTGTGAATGTACACATTGTACTTGATTAAATTTAGGATGAGCTTCGTTCGTGTAAACCCATTTAATAAAATGGTACAAAACCCAAGTTCAGGGAAGATGAATGCTTGGACCAAGGAGATATTCAAGATGATAAGAATGTAAGAAAATATGGAGTGGAAAATAGATATTTAATGCATTCAAGTTAACTCCTTACAATAGATCATGTGCAATGTGTACTGTCAATTGAGGGAGGGGAATAAAACTAAAATAAAACTTAGATGATAAATTTCTCAATGAACCCTCAAAATAATCAAGTGAAAATTCCAGGATACCAATGTAACATTGTAATCTACATTATTCAACCAATACCAGTTACATTGCACAGATGACATTTCCAGAATGTTCCATAAGGTATTTCATCATCTATGTCTGTACTTATCCTTATAAGGCTAAAACCATCAGTTGTGATTTGAACCAAATATTTCCTCCCACTTTCTAATGCATCAATCAAAGCATTGTTAGTTATACTCTAACAGTACACATTTCCACAGATCTACTTCTTTACAGGCAGAACGTTCTCAACTGCTTGATAAGTGCCTTGGTTGAAATTCCATTGACAGCTTATCATCCTGTTAATGAACAAATATTCCAATCACATTTACCCATGCTGTCTCCATATTCCTTCAGCTCCTTTGCCTTCTTCCATCAAGCAATCTAATCTTGAACATTCGCAATGTTTTTGCCTCAACCACTAATCCTGAAAGAAATTGAATAGCCTCACAATTCTCTGTATATATGTAGATCTCTTGTTCTTGGTTTGAAATCTCACATTTAGTCTTGAATCTACAGACTTGTATACTAAATACTTCAACTATTGGAAACATCCTGTTTCTATATAACCCAGGGTATCAAACTCATTATGCATTGGGCAGGATCCAATATACTTGCACTTGGCATGGGCCGAATTCAGCAAGTTATTGAAATATAAATGGTTGAAGACAAGTGATCTGGTACTTGTTTATATCCAGATTATATTTACTGCTAATGCTGCTCCCAACACTTCATGCACGTTGAAAGAAAATGGTGTGCTTAAAATTGCAAATTTTCTTTCATGGTTCCTGAAGTGAGAGATTTGTCCTTGAAATTTCTTTCTCAATTCAGCAATTTTGGTAATTTGTGTCACCATTACAATGAGTCCGAATAGTGTCATGTAGTGATTTCCAGGCAAGGCTATGTGCCAAGTTACTGTGGGAAAATTACATAGCTGAAGCTTAATCTCATTGGTGTATATGCTGTAGTAGTCTGTCACCATGCGTTTTCATCTGATATTTTTCAGTTGAGTGAGTTCAGATTCTTTGCAACTATGACAAAAGTATAATAATTTTCATAATTTTTTTGGTTTATAGTGAAGTAGGTTTATGGGAGTTAGTATAGTTGGGTGTGTGTGTGACTTAATTACAATTGAAGTCAAGTAGACTGCAAGTTTGAAATCATCAAAAGAAGCTAGGTGCTTGACACGATAAGGAATAAAAATGGATGCTGGTTTCGCATGACAGGTGTGAAGGGAATTTACATTTTTAGATAAATGAAGGGATTATTTGGATTTCAAGGGGATCTTAGTCCGTTTACAACTAGCTGGGAAATTCTTGCCTAATAGCCAGTGTTGATTCAGAAACGGCAGAGGTACTATTGATATGGTTTTTACTGACAGAGAACTTCAGGAACAGTGTAGTGAATTTTACGAGGGGTGTATTGCTTGTCCACTGTTAGAAAAGTGGGTTACAAACTGACCAACTTTAAAAAAGGCTGTCCCGCAGCAATAATACACTGCAGGTGGCCTTAACAAGCTCAGCAGGGGCTCTCGCTCCTCAGTGGAAGGAAGGCCCGCCCTCAAGCTTTTTAATGTGTATTTAATGAAGCAATCAAATTCAGTAAGAATGGCAAACAGTTTTAAAACACAGAATTGCTGCAGCGCAGAAGGAAGCCATTTGACACTCCCCCTTCCCCCCTCACCCCCCTGCCCCCCTCCCCCTTCCCCCCTACCCCTTCCCCTCTACCCCCCCCACCCCCACTGGGTATTTAGCATCCGTCAACAGGTAGGTGTATACAGTGGTTAAGAAGGCATATGGGATACTTGCCTTTAGTAACCGAGGCATAGAATACAAGAGCAAGGAGGTTATGCTGGAACTGTATAAAATGCTGGTTAGGCCACAACTGGAGTACTGCGTGTAGTTCTGGTCACCACATTATAGGAAGGATGTGATTGCACTGGAGAGGGTGCAGAGGAGATTTACCAGAATGCTGCCTGGGCTGAAGGGTCTGAGCTATGAGGAAAGATTGGATAGGCTGGGGTTGTTTTCCTTGGCGGAGCGAAGGTTGAGAGGGGACCTGATAGAGCTGTATAAGTTTATGAGGGGCATAGATAGGGTGGATAGGAAGGAACTTTTTCCATTAGTAGAGGGGTCAATAACCAGGAGGCATAGATTTAAGGTAAGAGGTAGAAGGTTAAGAGGGGAGTTGAGGAGAAATTTCTTCACCCAGAGGGTGGTGGGAGTCTGGAACTCACTGCCTGAAAGGGTGGTTGAGTCAGAAACTCTCGCAACATTTAAGAAGTATTTAGATATTCACTTGCAAAGCCATAGCCTCCAGGGCTATGGGCCAAGCGCTGGAAAATGGGAATAGCGTAGTCAGATCCTTGTTGACTGGCATGGACACGATAGGCCAAGTGGCCTCCTTCTGTGCTGTAAATGTCTATACTCTATGGGCAGAATCTTCAGCTCGGCTAGCAGGGGCGGGGCCCGCTCACCGAGGCGTAAAATGACGTCTGGTGACGTCGGGCGTGTGTCCCAATGTCACCGCACGTTATTCAGGTTTTCAGCTTGGCGGGCACGCAGCCGACTCAGCTGTGTGCCCACCGAACTGTCAAAGGCCTATTGAAGCCAGTTAACTATCAATTAAAACAATAAATTGAACTGCCCTTCTGACCTTAAGGTTGGCGGTCAGGCGAAGAGCCCAGGCAGCCTTCAGAAAAAACATGAAACCTCATCCACGGGCGGGATGAGGTTTCATGAGGGTTATAAAGGTTTGAAAACATTTTTAATAAAATTCATAGACATGTCCCAGCTCATGTGACAGTTTCACATGAGGGGATGTGTCGTAAAATTTTTTTTTCCATGTATTAAAATTTTTAAAACTTAAACTAACCTCCCTGAGGCAGCTCTGTGCCTCAGGGAGATTTCTGCACTCTTTTGCGTGTATGCGTGAAAGTGCACAGGCCTCGACTCAAGCAACACCCCCACCCCCCCCGCCGCCCGCACAGGAAGCGCTTAGCGCTTCTGGGTGCACGTCACGCTGGACGGGCCTTAATTGGCCTGCCCATGTAAAATGGTGGTGCCCAGCCGATTGTGGGCGGCGATCGGCTGCACGCATGCCCGCTCCCGCACAACCCCTCCCAATGGGGAGAAAACTCTTCCCTATGAATCTAACCTTTTCAATACAAACATTCCATAGGCAACAGTTTAACATTACTGTTTTTCACAATTTACATTCATGACTTGGGGAGATGTCCTTAATTTAAAGGAAGAATGTGACAAAATCTGGAATAATTTTAGAAAGCTTGCAGAATGGGCATGTAATGAGCAGATGAACTTTAATATTAATAAGTGTGAGGTGGTGCATTTTGGTGGAAAGAATAAGGAGCCAAATACTATTCGGATAAATAAGGGCTAGATATTACGCTACCCTGCTCGTGGATTTGAAGGTGCGGAGATGGGACCTCATAAAACCCAGCGGGTGGCCTTCCCACCACCTAACTGCCTGCCCGCTCCTGACCTGTCTGCAATTTTACGGGGGATATGGGGAGGCATTGGGCGGCTCACCCGCCTTTGGCCACTTAAAGGTCTCATCCTGGCCTGGCTGATATTTTGCCTGCGGCGGGAGGAGGTCTACACCATATGGGAAGGTCAGCAGCTTTAGCTGTGCAGGCTGGTATCGGACAAGGGGAGGGGGTAGAACCTCCTTGGCTGATCCCCTGGGTGATTCGGAGGCTCCCCCTTCAAGCCCACTCACCACTTTAACCCACCATTTGGCCTCTTGAACACGGTCCCTGCCCCACCTCCTCGAGACCCCAAACCCGGACTTACCTGGGATCTTCAGCATGGTGGAACTGCCTGTAGTCCCAGCAGTGGCCACCATTCCCAGCTGGCGCTGCTGGGACCACAGAGCTGCCGACCATCCGATTGGTTGGCAACTCACTAAGGCAGGACTTCTTCCCGAGATAGAGGTGTATGTCTCACCTTACAGCAATTAACACTGCTCCCAGCATTAAATTGCTGTGGGGAAACCTTTAGGATCCTAGGTGGGCACCCCCTGACTTTTTAGCTGGGAGGGTGGGCATCACAGCATGCCATAAAATCTAGCCTTAAGAGTCTGAATGAGGTAGGGGAGCAAACGGATCTCGCGGCAGAGATATACAAATCACTAAAAGCAGCAACACAGATTAATAAGGCCATACAAAAGTAAACCAACCACTGGGTTTCATTTCTAGGGGGATAGAATTGAAAAACAGAGAGTTACTTTAAACTTGTACCAGATCTTGGGTTAAGCCAGATTTGCAGTTCCCATCTCCATATTACAAACACATTGGAGACGGCGCAAAAAAGATTCACAAAGATAATACCAGAACTGAAAGGATCTATTTATCAAGGAAGGCTGAACAGGCTGAGGCTCTTTTCTCTAGAAAAGGGAAGGCTCAGGGGTGACCCTTTTAGCCATCTTTAAGTTAATGAAAATGTTTGATATGATGTATTGAATTTTTTTCCATTTGTGGGGGTTGTCCAAAAACTATAGGCCATTGATATAAGATAGTCAAGGATGTAAATGTGTTGGAAGGAGTTCAGAGAAGGTTTACCAGACTAATACCTGGAATGGGTGGGTTGCCTTATGAGGAAAGGTTGGACAGACTAGGCATGTATTCGCTGGAGTTTACAAGAGTAAGAGGCGACTTGATTGAAACATATAAGATCCTGACGGATCTTGACAGGGTGGATGTGGAGAGGATGTTTCCTCTTGTGGGGGAATCTAGAACTAGGGAATCACTGTTTAAAAATAAGGGGTCGCCCATTTAAAGCAGAGGTGAAGCAAAATTTTTTCACTCAGAGGGTCGTGAGTCTTTGGAATTCTATTCCTGAAAAGACGGTGGAAGCAGAGTCTGAATATTTTTAAGGCAGAGGTGGATAGATTCTTGGTAAGCAAGGGGGTGAAAGGTTATCGAGGGTAGGAAGGATGCAGATTTCAGGTTACTATCAGATCAGCCATGATCTTATTAAATGGCGGAGCCAGCTTGAGGGGCTGAATGGCCTACTCCTGCCCCTTGTCCGTATGTATGTTCACGAATAAATCTGATTGGAAATTCAGGAGAAACTTCCTTAACCAAAGAGTGATGAGAATGTCAAACATGCTACCACAATGAGTAGCTGAGGCAAATAAATTAGATATATTTAAGGGGAAGCTAGACAAACAGATGGGAAAGAGGGATGGAAGAATATGCTATTAGGGTTAGAGGAAGATGGGTAGGGGAAAGCTCTTATGGAGCAAAAAATTGGAATAGACCTGTTGGGCTGAATGGCCTGTTTCTGTGCTGTAGAGTCGACGCACCAGCTCCCTGAAAGCCAGTCATGTGAGATGGTGAACTGTCCAAACCCTTCACTGTTTCCAATCCAGTCAAATAGGGTTATGTTCTAGATCCCACTTAGTTTAATACCTTGTTTGCTTGTATATTCACTTATACCTTCAGGAACTTGGATAAAGTAGTGTGATCGTAAAAAGTGGCAAAACATGAGTCATGGTGGCATTACAAAGTTTGAAGCAAATCATATCCAGCGAGCTGAGGAAAAGAGGTCCAAAAGGAAACAAAGGAAAGATCAGCCTTTAAATCAATCTGACATTCAATGCATTGTGTGTGAAAAGACATTCCTCATAAAAATAAGTCTTTCCAGTCATTTGAGAACCCACATCCTCTAATAATTGGAAATGAATCACAGGCTTTCATCAGCAACAATGATAGACAAACCATCATGATCATGCATCATGGAACACCAATGGATTTTTTTATGGAGTGGATCCCTTTACAGTTGTGACTGAAAGAAGATTTACAGACCTAATTTAAGAGTGCGGTGCTGCAGAATGCTTGCGTATCAAGAGCATTAAATTGACTGTAAAATAAAGTGAGGGGAGGATGCACTTTGTGCTTTACACAATTTGCATATCTATTTTAAATCAAGATAATGATGGGTTGTCTTCCTTGGACTAATCTGGTAAGGTCTCAACATCTTCCTCACTTTCAGGCAACCTTCTGTATATTTCTGTCTGCATCGATGTGCCTGATCTTTCTTTCCACTACATTCCAAGTAATCTGTTGTTTTCCTATGTGGATTCTGGCAGTGAGGCCAAAGAGGACCATCATCCACGGTCACACAGCGTCTCTCTCTTCCACTTGTGTGACTGGAGGTGGGGGCAGGGGAATCATTTTAAATAATTAAAGCATTTAGGCACTGATAATGCAGCTCTCCTTGAAGATATTGCTGCAGGATATTCCCGTAGTAAATACAAAATCCCATTTCACAACCAGCAAATGCCCAGTAGCAGACATTGCATGGAATAATCCCAGATTTGCGCTAAGTGCAGTAGCGGGTGGGTAAAACGATGTTTTACCCGTCGGCCGCAATGGCCACTTCTCACGCCGTATTGTCTCAAAGCCGCCACACTAATTATGCATTCCCAGGAAACACGCTGTTTCCATGGCCCAAGGGAAGCTCAGAAGAGGAATCCGCTGAAACCCTCCCTGAAGTCCCGTCACAGCCACTCACCCACACCCTCCACCAACGCAGAGACACACACCTCGGTTGGACCTAGTTCAAGGGTAGCCTCAGGATCACAATCTGGTGAGCACATCGCACTTTCTGATCCACAACAGGCGGCAGCAGGGACTTCCCAGGTGTCCGGCATTGGAGGGCTCCCGGAGGCCAGAAATTTGCTGAGTCTGAGTCAGATGATGAACCTCTGGACTCGGTCACATCTCAGTTGCTGGAGCTGCAAAGGGAAGCTCGGGAACATCAGGAAGGGATGTCTGCTGCACTCCTCAGATTGCAAGACATGATGGAGGAGTCCGTCTGCGTTCAGTCTGAGGTGATTTCACCGGCATGCCAATGCACCGAGGTCAACACTGGTAGAATGGCAGCCACCACGGAGACCTTGGTCCAGGATGTCACTTCTGCACTGCTGCGTGGGCTGAACTTCATCGCTAATGCCATAGTTGGCCTCGAACAGTGTGTACGCGAGAGAGGTGCGGGCAGCCTGATCCCACTCCAGCTACCCCTTCTCCTCTAGGAGCCAGCCAGGGGTCCTTGGCCACCCATATAGAAGAGGATCAGCAGTTGTACACCTTGGGGCCATCCATCCATGTGACTCTGGGAGTGTCTGGCCCATCCGAATCCCCTCTTCCTGTGACCTCAGCAGCTCCAGCTCCACAGGCCAAGGTAAGTGCCATTGCCACACAGCAGGACCCTGAAAGCAGGTCGGGGCCCTCTGGGTCTTGGCCTTCCAGAGAACGCCCACCAAGCTCATCACAGACAGGGTGTAGCAGTCAGCAGGGTGTAGCAGTCAGCAGGCTGCCTCCACCTCCTCAGTGGATGTCCAGGGAGCACCAAAACATAGCGAACAGGGTTAGGAAGGTTAAGAAGATGTAGCTCTTTCGAGTCCAAAACAAATAAACTAAAGTAACAAATAAGGGGAGGTTAAGAGTATGTAGTTACACAGCCTAGTCATGGTTGTTAATCAGTTGTACATAATGTTCACTATTGTAAATAAACTCCCAAGAATGTCTCCCTGCCTTTGGCCCCTTCTTCTGATATACAATGTTCTTGTCGCACAGATGTGAAACCTTTCTGCACAAGGTAAGGGCAGGTGTCTCAGTCCAGGGCCTCTTCTCTGTTCTTTGTGCAGTCTTCAGACCAAAGTGATGGTCCAGCCTCATGCTCCCTGGACTTATTAGCGATACCTGCACCCCAATGGTGCTTGTCGTTGCTGTCAAAATGTTGTGGGCAGGTGTCACAGAGTTCTCTCATTCTCTGTGTGTGCTCTCAGCACCTTTAAGGTGAGGCTGGCCCTCATCTCTTCCGCATCTGTGACCAGTGACGCTGTGTTCTTGAAGGGTTCAGGTTCTGAAGGCGGACAAAGGATCAGGTGCTTTTAAAGTTTCATGGTTACATCTCTTTGATATGACCCTGATCACAGAGCACCAGTGAGCTGCCCTCGGCCAGACAGGAGTCAGACATTCTCAGAGACTATGTGATGATCAATGGAGTGTCTTCACTGCATGTCATCATCATCCTCCTGCAATAGGGCAACTATTAGAGCCTCCGCTGTGCCTCCATGACAGAAGTCTTAACACAGAGGGTATGTGCACTGCCATAATCGTTCATAGATGCAATGTGAAAATCTATGGTGTCTCCTCACTGCATGTCATCACCACCCTCCACAAATCTAGCAGCTATGAGGGCTTCCTGAGCACCTGCCTTGTCTGGCCAGTGTGAGGGCTTCATCCCCTTCGTCGTCGCCTTTGAGGACCTCCTCACCCTCATCACCGTCGACGTCCTCCTCATTGGAGGAGACCTCCAGCTCCTGCATCAGCAGGCAACGACAATGCATGACACCCTTTGTGGACTATATCGCAGGGCTCCACCAGACTGGTCCAGGCACAGGAATATAATTTTCAGCATCCCGATGGTTTGCTCCCCCAAGCTGCGAGTTGCAGCATGAGCCTCGTTGTACCTTCACTCTGCTGGAGCCTGAGGCCACCGCATGGGTGTCATCAGTCACGTCCTCTGCAGGTAGCCCTTGTGCCTGAGGAGCCAACCCTATAGCCTCTGTGGACCCTGGAAAGCATAAGGGATCTGTGACCGACTGAGAATGCAGGAACCATGGATGGTCCCTGGAATCTGTGCACAGACCTGCAGGATGCGTTCGTACTGGTCACACACCAGCTGCACATTCAGCAAATGGAAGTCCTTGCGGTTGGCATAGTTGACCCCTTGTTGCGACCATGATCTGAGCGCCACGTGAGTGCAGTTGATTGCACCCTGCACTTGTGGGAAACCCGAGGTCTGGGCAAATCCAATCACTCTTGCATTCTGGCTCTCTTGGTCCCGGGTGAAATGCACAAAGTTGCGTGCCCTCGCGAAGATGACATCCATGACCTCATGGGTGCATTTGTGTGTGGAGGCTTGTGATATCCCACACAGGTCATCTGTGGAGGCCTGAATGGAGCCACTGGTGTAAAAATTGAGCACTGCAGTCACTTTCACAACCACGGGCAGTGGATACCCTCGATGTCCCTGTAGCGCCAAATCCTGCAGTAGCTGGCAGATGTGACTGACCAGTTACCTAGACATGTACAGTCTTCAGCAACACTGGTTCTCGGTCATCTGCAGGAACGCAAGATGGCATCTATAGACTCTGGGTCCAGCTAGGTGCTGACCAACGATGGTTCACTGTGGCTATTCAGCAGCTTGTGCGGGAGCCCCAGCTGCTCCTTCTTCTGCGCAGCCAGATGCCTCTGTCGCTCTCTTCTCCATCATCTCTGCTCTCTGTACACCATGAAGCATACAGCTAGTTCACCAGGTTCCATGCTTCTGATGTACTCCTCCTGCAGGATGAAAGAGAGAGATACATGGGTTAGCATGGGTGTACTAAGAACCTCTCTTGGTTAAGTCTGAAGGCCCCTTAACACATCCAGAGAGTGCTGGCTGCACTTGGATGGCCAGAGTTTAGTGCATTGCATGGCTGTCCAAAACCCCAACTACCTCCACCCCACTCCACCTGACTGATTGGTGGCATCTTTGCCCATTGGGCTGCATGCTGTGTCCTCAGCTCTGGTGCAGTCATTCTCCTAACCTGCATTGCAAGGTTGCACTGTTAGTTTAAACCATGGGGGAGACTGGTCCAAACATGAATGATGACATTGTAAGGGGCTGTGAGCACCTCCACCAGTGACTGCTCCATGGCCAGCTTTAGCAAGGAGATTGTACAATGTGCCCAGTTGTCCAACTGTTCTGCAGTCCACTAAAACGCTCATTGGTTTGCAGTGTGTGCCCAAGGGGTGAAAATCTCTGGAGCACTTGGTGGCACTTTCATGCCTCTGCGTTGCTTAAGCTAGAGGCCCAACTCCACGCATGTCAATGTGGTTGTATCTGAACTATCTCAGCTGCAGAGGAATGGTCACTTTATACAAGGTTTCTATAATTCCTGGCCGCTTCCCTCCCTCCAATCCTGCGCGTGCTTGTGTACAAGCTTCAACCACAGGGCAGCCACCCCACCCCACCCCAACAATGCACCTCACTCTTGAAGTCCAACAGGCTTCCTTTGTGAGCACTGCGTAATGTTACTGTGCACTCACCTACGAGTTCCCCTCAAAGTGCAACTCGCCAAGTGCACGCCTTATATATGCTGTTGTGAAACACATCAGTGTGGCGGATGATCCAGCAAGTGGCAGGGAGGGCAGGGTGTGATTCTGGTGGATTGGCCTTATAATGATATGCAGATGTATTACAATGAGGTTCCCGACGTCCGATGGCGGGAAACACGACCCACCACCGACAGGCTGAGCGGGCGATCGCAAACTGGTTTCATGACATCGTGAAACCGATTTTTGGCCTTCTCGCCATATTGGTAACTCACGCTGCCGAGCACGCCCGATGCCAGCGGGCACGGACCATTCTGCCCATTGTTTACATCAAGAGCTTACTGGTAAAATTAGAATGTGGCAGATTCGAGAAGTTCCAGTGGTGCCAGCAGTCTGTCAATGCTACAGGGGCAATTACTTTTGATGCCTATTGTTCAGATTACCCTGTGTTCAGACCAGAAAATCATTGTTTTTGTTAGCAGTTTTGGGCTTCTAGTGGGTGTATATGTTTTTCATAATCCATTATTAATACTGTTCAGTAATTCTAGGGTTAGAAATACATTACCTTGGATCAAATAATTCATTCAGAACTGTACTAGTTGTAATGAGAAGAAAAATTTGTGTCCTCACAGGACACCAGTAGTTATTGCAAGAAACATCTCTCTTTCTGTAATTGCATTTATGGAATTACTTTGTGTAAATTCTGTAGTGCAGAAAGATAATACATCTGTACCAAATGTGGAAACCTGCCTCGTAAGTACATTCCTGTGCTCTGTCAGCAAACCAGCAGAGCTCAGAGAAACATAATTGTAAGTTCTGCTCTTTCAAATGACAAACGGCAGAAGTTCCATTCAGCATATTTTGTTTAAAGTTTCAGCGTCTGAGTGTCACGTATGTGTAATTATGATAGTACAGATTTTAACGACAACCGTTTTAAAGGTACATTTCTGTTTTCAAACCTTTACATTGAGTTTAAAGCCGTTTTCAAAATGGAAGTATGGACAGACAACATGGCACCTTTCTGCATTAGCTCAAATCTTGTCAGACCCATACCTCTAGAACAAAAACAGAATTACCTGGAAAAACTCAGCAGGTCTGGCAGCATCGGCGGAGAAGGAGTTGACGTTTTGAGTCCAACTCTTTTCTTCTCTGCCGACGCTGCCAGACCTGCTGAGTTTTTCCAGGTAATTCTGTTTTTGTTTTGGATTTCCAGCATCCGCAGTAGTTTTTTGTTGTTGTCCATATCTCTAGAGCTGGCTACGGAGAGTCAATAAAATGCGAAAGACTCCTCCAGGGATGCCTATTAAATCTCCTAAAAGGTTTGAAAAAAATCCCTTATACTTTTGAAGGAACAGGAGACAGGAAGGGATTTCAAAGGACCACAATGTAATTAACTTCTTTGTCTGGTGAAACAATTACTCTGTGAAAATTAACATAGCTGCCATTTTGTGTTTTTTGAACTGTATAAAGGAGGCAGTAAGAAGCCATCTTGAGAGGGAGGGTGCAGAACCCCACGAAGAGCTCTGAGAGACAACTGGAGAGAGGCTTCTTGGTCAAGAGAGAATAAAGGGGAAGCTATTAAGAAAGCAACTGCAGCTTTCGCCAAAAGAGTCCAGGCAATCTGTAAGTGCCATAACCGCAGAATAAGGAATTGAAAGCTTCTCTCTCTTGCACAAAGCATGCCAACCTGCTGAGTCCATCTGAAAAGGCAAACCTTCAAATAGTCCACTACAGAAGCCATTGCATCTGCTAAACTGAACCTCAAGTTTCAACCCTTTCACTTTGGAAAGAAGGAATTCAAGCAACAAGCCCACAGTGATATCTCTCAGAGACTGGATTGAAATCTCTCTTTAAGTATCTTTTTCTTCTTTATTTACGTTATGATCCTAGACCAGACCCCGCAAGTTTTTGGTAAGATGTGATTAGGGACCAGTAGACGAAGTTTGAGATTCAAGACACTTACCAATAGAATAAAGCCTCAAGATTCCATAGATTTTGAACAAACAAAAATAAACTTTACTGTACATGATCAGAAAGATAAAATAACCTTCAGGGTTAATATAAGTTACATGCGAATTAACAAGCAAACTGTGATTGAACACAAAACACTGTACACTAAATAGCAAATGTGACCAAGACAGAGTCCCTGGATTTTACAATAACCCACCCAGATATCCGTAAACAATGTGAGTCAACCAATCTCACTGAAACCCTGTCTCTCAGTGAGGGATTCCTGTCTTCACCTTCAAAGATCTAACCTGGGAATTCTCCCCAAAAGTCAGTCCAACTCGGAAGGCATCAATGTTGGCCCACCTTGCAAGGTTTCAATGCCGTCTCTTGACATCCCGTTCCCCTGGATTCCAGATATGCGCTCAAGCACTAACTCACAAGCACAACTTCAGCTCTTTGGCCATGCCAAGCAGAACATTACTGCTCCAAAGGGGTACCTTCACCCTAAGGGCACTTAGCACAGGGTCACCACCCTTCTGTTGCCTCTTCAGTTGCTAGGGCTTCCCCTAAGCCCTCTTGAGTTAAAGTCTGCCAACTTCAGCCTTTTCTCTGATTGGAGTCTCTTTCCCTCCTCTTCCCTTTTAAACTTAACTAGGTCCTGTTCCTGTCCCTGGCCCCAGTCTGGGATTCTTCTTTTGGGACTTCTCCCTGCCCCCTCTCCCTGTTCCCTGCCTGGGACACTTGCCTAGAATGGTGCTCTGCTCCCAGTCACATATCCCATGTTTTCGTACTGTTTTCCCTTTTTGCGCAGGTGTGCTGGGTCTGTCCTTGGCCCAAAGAACTTAAAAATGTAGAACTGTGCATGTGCAGCCTACTCCTGGCCTGTGCATGCGTGGAAACTCCAAGGTCTGCCCGGACTTGGAGGTCCCGACCTCTGCTCTTAACGAGAAGGTAAATTGGCTTTCACACACACACACACACACACACACACATCCTTAGCTCATGGACTACTTTAAGAAATGCCTTTTATGTGGTCATGATACTGAGATTTGTTTAAGTTTTTGTATTCCTACTGACCAGCAGGTAGGAGCTAAATAAGATGACAAATATAAATGTTTTATCCTAGGGACATATTAAAAAGTTATTGAGATTTCTGAAGCTGGACCTTTCAGGATTTTAAATTTCCAATTAACCCGACATCTGTTGTCGGGAAATTGCTGGAGTCTACAATTAAGGATAGGGTAACTAAACACCTTGAAAAATTCCAGCTGATTAGAGAGAGCTTATATGGATTTGCAAAGGGTAGGTCATGCCTGACAAACCTTATCTAGTTTTTTGAAGAGATAACTAAAGGGTACTTTCTAAGTGGTGAAAAGCTAGAAACAGTCGAGGTCCCAAGAGACTTGGGGTCCAGGGTCCAGATACGTAGATCATTAAAATGTCATGATACAGAAAATAATCAAGAAGGCTAATGGAATGCCGGCCTTTATGTCTAGAGGACTATACAAGGAGGGTAGAAGTTATGTTTTAGCTATACAAAGCCCTAGTTAGACCAAACCTGGAGTACTGTGAGCAGATCTGATCACCACACCTCAGGAGGGAAATATTGGCCTTGGAGTCTTTTCATTAAGAACTGCTGGTGTGACATTGGCCACCTCAATTTCTGTGCGTTCCTCACTCACTCCAGCCTATCTTCTTCTGAACTTGTAGTACTGTGCTCTCTCAGGTCCAACCCTAACATTGTCACCAAACCTCCTTACAAGGGTGGCACTGTTGTTGTCTGGTGTACTGACCTCTACCTGGCAGAGGCAAACGTCAACTCTCTGACACTTCCTCCTACTTCCCCTGGACCACAGTTCCACCACCGAACATCAAGCCACCCAGGATTGACACCATATCCTCTGGAGATCATTCCTCCACAGACTCTAACATCATAGCCCCAATCCTGAAAAGCTCTCTTCTACCTTCTTCCCAAAGTTCACTGCAATGGACAACCCATCGTTTCAGCCCATTCCTCCCCCACTGACCTTATTTCTTCCTTCCTCAACTCTTACTTTTTCTCCCCTTGTCCAGTCTCTTCTTGCCTACATCCGTGACTCTTCAGATGCCCTATATCACTTCAATAGTTTCTAGTTTCCTGGCCCCAACTGTTTCCTCTTTACCATGGACACCCAATTCCTCTAAACCTCTATTTCCCACTAGGACAGTGTCAGACTTCTCCACTTCTTCCTTGAATGGAGGCCCAACCAATCCCTATCCACCATGACCCTCCTCTGCCTGGCTGAACATGTTCTCACATTAAACAACTTCTCCTTCAGCTCCACTCACTTCCTCCAGATAAAAGGTGTTGCTAGGGGTACCTGCATAGGTCCTAGCTATGCCTTCCTTTTTTGTGGGGCATGTGGAACATTTCTTATTCCAGTTCTACTCAGGGGGCCCCACCCTCACCTCTTTTCGCAGCAAATTGATGGCTGCAATGGTGCTGCTTTCTGCTCTCGTCATGAATGGGAAATTTCATTGGCTTTGTTTCCAATTTATACCCTTCTCAACTTCACATGGCCCATCTTCAACTCTTCCTCGAATACTTTGCCCTCGTTTCTGGGTATAGGGCATCACCTAATATTCAGTGCAAACCCACGGACTTCCACAGCTACCTTGACCACACTTCCTCACACCTTGTTTCCTATAAAGACTCTATTCCATTCTCCTAGTTTCTCCATCTCCATCACATCTGTTCAGACCTTCTACACTAGCACTTTGAATATGTCATCCTTTTTCCTCAACCAAGGATAACATCCCCAGTGTGGTTGACAGGGTCTACTGTGTCCAATCTATTTCATGCATTTCTGCTCTCATCCCTTCCCATCTCTTCCAGAACCACAATAGGTTTCCCATTGTCCTCACCTTCCACCCCACCAGTCTCCTGGTTGGGATTATGTTCTGCCATTTCCGCCACCTCCAGCATGATGCCACCACAAAACACATCTCCCCTGCCCTCCCCTTTCAGCAGAGGGACCATTCCCTCCATGACACACGGCTCACTCCTCAAGCACTCATAACCCCTCCCTTTCCTGCTGCACCTTTCATTCAACCACAGGAGGTGCAGTACCTGTCCTTTACCTCCTCTCTTCTCATCATCCAAGGTCCCAAACACTCCTTCCAAATGAAACAGCAATTATTGTACTCCTTTCAATGTAGTATACAGTATTTGCTGTTCACAATGTGGTCTCCTCTATACTGGGCAGACCAAACATAGACTGCGTGATTGTTTTGTGGAATACCTCTAGTCGGCCTGCTAGCATGACCATGAGCTTCCTGTTGCTTATCATTTTAATTCTCCACCTTTCTGCTATTCTGACTTTTCTGTCCATGAGCCAGGCACGATGGACTGAATGGCCCCTTCTGCACTGTAACAATTCTGTGATTGTGTGATGACCTGTTACAGTGTTCCAGTGAAGCTCAGCACAAGCTTGAGGAACATCACCTCATCTTTCAACTTGGCACTCCACAGCCTTCTGGACTCAACACTGAGTTTAACAATTACAGGCCATACTCTCTGCCTCCATCTTGTTCTGTGTGCTGTATTTTGCTGGGTCGGTTTTGTTTCATTTCTTTTTATATCCCTTCATGTTGCATTTATACGGCTGCTATGCAGCTATTCAGTCCCCACATGGACACATCTTTTGTTTCTTTACTATACTCATTACCACTTCCTTTGGCTTTTGTACTATAAAATCTTTTTGCCATTAAATCTCCCCTTCCCCCCATCCTATCACAGATTTTCCCTTTTATTCTTCCTGTCCCCTCCCCCCTCCACTGGCTTAAAACCTATTACATTTCTGTCTTTCTTCAGTTCCGATGAAAGGTCATTGACCTGAAACATTAACTCTGTTTCTCTCTGCAGATGCTGCCTGATCTGCTGAGTATTTCCAGCATTTTCTGTTTTTATATCAGATTTCCGTCATCTGCAGTATTTTGCTTTTGTTTTACCAGAGTGATATTTGGGTTCCAATAGTTAAATTATGAGAAGTGATTACACAAAGCAGGCTTGTATACCTGGCATTTAGAAAATTAAAGGGTAATTTGATCAAAATGTTCAAGGTATTAAGGGAAACAGTTGGCATTAGATAGAAATTATTTCCACTGGTTGGGGAGGCTAGGACTAGGAGGCATTGTCTAAAATTTAGAACCAGACTTTTCAGGAGTGAAGTTAGGAAATACTTCCACACACAATGAGTAGTAGAATTTTGGAACTCTCTTCCACAAGTTGTTAGATCAATTGTACATTTTAAACCTGAGGTTGATAGATTTTTGTTATCCAAAGGCATTAGGGATTATGGGGCAAAAGTGGATGTGTGGAGTTAGGTCACAGATCAGTCATGATCTCATTGGGCGTAATTTTGTGCAGCCAAAGTGGGACTGGGGTAGTCTCGCAGAAGCGTTAAATCCAGCGTGATGATGTCGGTTGCGAACCTGATGTCATAATGTATGTCCACAATAATATGGTAGGCGGGTGGGCTCTGAAATCAGCAGTCCACCTGCCATTTTGAATTTAATTCTTAAACCCCAGTTAAGGTACTATGGCCCAATTGACTGCCATGTAACATTGCCCAAGGAACAATAAGGTGGGTGCAGGGGAAACACGGCCAGTGCGAATCACGTTTTCATTTACAGGGACTGATGGAAGGGTGGGAATAAAAGCTGGTCTATGCCTGACTTTAGCAGGAGAGGCTGCTGAGAGTTAGTTATTTGGAAAAGCTTTGTTGTACATACATCTCTGATGAGATTCAGGGATGTTCCTCAGGGGAGGGTTCAAAAAGTTGGTGCTGCGGTCAACTTTGAGCACTGCACCATTTGCTGTGTGAAACGGCGTCCGCTATGGGCATTGTATATCCTGTGGGAAGCACCTCATCCAGTGAGAAGGAGGAGATAGAGAAAGAGGAAGCCAGCTGGCTAGAGGCAGAAGCAACATGAGTTGCAGGAAGGCGGACAAGCTGCAGAGGAGTGAGGGTCTGCAGAGGGGAGGCAGCAGCAGGCGTGCAGATTTAGGCGAAAGCTGTACCCTGCCAACCGAGTTTAGAGAGTGCGAATGTCCTATCTGTGGATGATGGAGTGACAGTGTTTCCAGGGACTTTGCCTTTCATGGAGATTGTCACATGCCCATGAGATCATCCACAATTGTGTGGGTAGCCACCTGATGCCTATGGCCTTAAAAGTGACAGTCGCCTTGGATGTCTTCACCTCCAGTTCATTCCAGGTTGTCTGTGAAGACCTCAGTGGGATCACCTAGCCTGCAGCACATGACTGTACAAAGGCATTCACTGATGACTGTTAAGGCATGCGCATCAATATATTTCATTTATAGCAGACAACTACAGTAAAGTGGAAAGATCCAAAGGCTTTGCAGCCATGGCTGGTTTCCCATGGGTACAAGGGATTATTGATTGTACCCATGTAGCTATCAAAGCACCAGCAGGGCAGCCAAAGGCTTTCATTAACCTCAAGGGATACCACTTTATAAGTGTGTGGATTGTGTGTGACCACAATCAAAGAATCATGCAGGTGTGTGCATGGTACCCAGGAAGCAGCCATGATGTATACATCCTCAGACAATCCCAGGTGCCAGGGATGTTTACCAGCCAGGACATTTTGGATGGGATGGTTGCTTGGAGGCAAAGGATACCCCCTGAAGGAATGGGTGATGACTTCAGCACAAAATCCAAGGATAGAGCCTGAAATGAAAGCCATGCAACAACTAGGTCCATCATTAAGCAGACCATTGGTCAAGGTGAGATCCTGATGCTTGGGTAGATCAGGGGGTTGCTCCAATATGCATCAGCCACATATTGCTCATGGTAGTAGTCTGCTGTGCAAAACCTGGCCCCCCAGAGAAGGGGAATCCTGTCAGAGGAGGAACTGGGGGAGACAGGCCAGTCCTCTGATGAGGAGTCAGAGGAAGATGAAGGTAAGCCACAGAAGGCAACTGGCCAAGCCCGTCCAGGTCTGGATGCCCGTGAGACACAGGAAACCCTGATCATCAGAAGATTCAATTAGCTCAATTTCTCCAGCTCAATATGACCTTCATGGCCATTGGCATCTTCACACAGCACAATGACATGAACACCAGTGCCACATATGGCCAATGTTACTCAGCTCATTCCATTCAGAAGGACGCACATAATCACAGAATCAAATAAAAGCACCAAATAAACCCATATCCATACATTCACAGACAGATAATGAATGAATGCAGCCAGATAATAATTGGAAAATAACAGACATTTATGTACATAATAACTTACATCAAAGCTCAAATCTCACAAATAAGAAAGGCACCCAGGTGCATCCAAGTTTGAAACTTTTTTTTTGAAACGGCAGCAGCTTCTTCACCGCCATGAGGTCCATTTGGTCCTCCCTGCTTTCCTGAGAGGGACTAGGGGCTGGATGTGACTCCAGGCTCCTTGTTTCCCCCCTTGCCCTGGATCTAGGGCCCAGAGCTCAGAGACAAGGTGATGGAGGTCAGAACACATACCCAGTATCGCATACGTGTTCTGCTAGGTTTAGCCCTCCATGACAGTCGCTATGGCTCTGTCATTGTAAATAATCAGGTGCTGTAGTGAAAGGCCATAATTTGAATACACAACCAATCTTTCTTGCAATTCACTTCCTCCTTGAAAACATATATATCATCCTAATCAAGGACACAAGAAAGGGCACTAGAAAACTACACTTCCTTCACTGAGGTACAGAATCAGTGCTTTGCATTTGCCTTCTCTAAAAAACAGGATACTGACAAAACAAAAACAGAATTACCTGGAAAAACTCAGCAAGTCTGGCAGCATCGGCGGAGAAGAAATCAGTTAATGTTTCGAGCCTTCATGGCCCTTCGGCAGAACTGGAGCATAGTTAGAAGGGAGAAATATAAATTGGTTTAAGGTGGGTGGGGGGGGGGGAAGAGACACATTGAGGGTGTGCTGTGATGATTGTGGAGATGAGCAGATAATCAAAAGATGTCACAGACAAAAGGGTCAAAGAGGTGTTGAAGGTGGTGGTCTTTGTCTGAGAAAAGTGCTAATTAAGAATGGAAGACAGGATATTCAAAGTACAGCTCTAGTGGGGGTGGGGTGGAAAGACTAAAGGTTTTAGTTTTAGATTTAAAAATAATGGAAATAGGTGGGGAAAGAAGAATCTATATAAATTATTGAAAAAAAAAGTGGGGTGGGGGGGGAAAGAAACGGGGTGGGGATGGGGGGAGGGGGAGTTTAAGATCTAAAGTCGTTGAATTCAATATTCAGCCCGGAGGGCTGTAAAGTGCCTAGTCGGAAGATGAGATGCTGTTCCTCCAGTTTGCGTTGGGCTTCACTGGAACAATGCAGCAAGCCAAGGACAGACATGTTGGCAAGAGAACAGGGTGGAGTGTTAAAATGGCAAGCGACAGGGAGGTTTGGGTTTTTCTTGCGGACAGACCGCAGGTGTTCCGCAAAACGGTCGCCCAGTTTGCGTTTGGTCTCTCCAATGTAGAGGAGACCGCATTGGGAGCAACGAATGCAGTAGACTAAGTTAGGGGAAATGCAAGTGAAATGCTGCTTCACTTGAAAGGGGTGTTTGGGCCCTTGGACGGTGAGGAGAGAGGAAGTGAAGGGACAGGTGTTGCATCTTCTGCGTGGGCATGGGGAGGTGCCATAAGTGGGGGTTGAAGAGTAGGGGGTGATGGAGGAGTGGACCAGGGTGTCCCGGAGGGAACGATCCCTACGGAATGCCGTCAAGGGGGGTGAAGGGAAGATGTGTTTGGTGGTGGCATCATGCTGGAGTTGGCGGAAATGGCGGAGGATGATCCTTTGAATGCGGAGGCTGGTGGGGTGATAAGTGAGGACAAGGGGGACCCTATCATGTTTCTGGGAAGGAGGAGAAGGCGTGAGGGCGGATGCGTGGGATATGGGCCGGACACGGTTGAGGGTCCTGTCAACGACCGTGGATGGAAAACCTCGGTTAAGGAAGAAGGAGGACATGTCAGAGGAGCTGTTTTTGAAGGTAGCGTCATCAGAACAGATGCGACGGAGGCGAAGGAACTGAGAGAATGGGATGGAGTCTTTACAGGAAGCGGGGTGTGAGGAGCTGTAGTCGAGGTAGCTGTGGGAGTCGGTAGGCTTGTAATGGATATTGGTGGACAGTCTATCATCAGAAATTGAGACAGAGAGGTCAAGGAAGGGAAGAGAAGTGTCAGAGATGGACCATGTGAAGATGATGGAGGGGTGGAGATTGGAAGCAAAATTAATAAATTTTTCCAGGTCCAGACGAGAGCATGAAGCCGCACCGAAGTAATCATCGATGTACCGGAGAAAGAGTTGTGGGAGGGGGCCGGAGTAGGACTGGAACAAGGAATGTTCCACATACCCCATAAAGAGACAGGCATAGCTGGGGCCCATGCGGGTACCCATAGCCACACCTTTTATTTGGAGGAAGTGAGAGGAGTTAAAGGAGAAATTGTTCAGTGTGAGAACAAGTTCAGCCAGACGGAGGAGAGTAGCGGTGGATGGGAATTGTTGGGGCCTCTGTTCAAGGAAGAAGCTAAGGGCCCTCAGACCATCCTGGTGGGGGATGGAGGTGTAGAGGGATTGGACATCCATGGTGAAGAGGAAGCGGTTGGGGCCAGGGAACTGGAAATTGTTGATGTGACGTAAGGTGTCAGAGGAATCACGGATGTAGGTGGGAAGGGACTGGACAAGGGGAGAGAGAAGGGAGTCAAGATAACGAGAAATGAGTTCCGTGGGGCAGGAACAGGCTGACACGATCGGTCTGCCAGGACAGTTCTGTTTGTGGATTTTGGGTATGAGGTAGAAGCGGGCCGTCCGAGGTTGGGCGACTATCAAGTTGGAAGCTGTGGGAGGAAGATCTCCAGAGGAGATGAGGTCAGTGACAGTCCTGGAAACAATGGCTTGATGTTCTGTGGTGGGGTCATGGTCCAGGGAGAGGTAGGAGGAAACATCTGCGAGTTGACGCTCAGCCTCCGCGAGGTAGAGGTCAATGCGCCAGACAACAACAGTACCAGGATACTGATACTGACAGGATACTGACAATGTCACAGTAAAGGAGGAGGTGGTAGAGAAATTGAATAGAATACAAATAGATAAAAAGGAGGTGCTTAACAGGTGGCAGTGTTCAATGTACAAAAGTCACCTAATCCTGATGGGATGCATTTTATGATGCTAAGGGAAGTAAGGGTTGGAAATTGCAGAGTTCTGGCCACAATACTTCAATCATCATTAGATATTGTAAGGAAAGGGTTAACAGGCTGGCTACAAGTTCAGAGCAGTGTTTGTTATGTGGAAACTGGATGGATGCTATACTTGCTGATTACTTTGATATTTGTTAATTGCAGTGATATTGTTGAATTGAACAATTCGAATTGAAAAGAACTGTTAATATGAAAAACTGGTTGAAATCAGCAGAGGCTGATTGAAACCAGCCAGGAAATCACAGCAGGATGGGAAAGAATCCTTTATATGGCTAAGCCAATGGAAGACAACTTGGGAATTTGCTAACCAACCAACTATGTTGATCATGCACCCAACTAACCAATTTGCATCCAGAAGAGGATTGTGCATGAACTCTTTCAAAAACTGTATTCTTAATGTAAACCCCTAAAGCACAGAAATCCAAGGGGTCTATCAGGGTGGCAGGACAAGTTGAGAAGGCTGTGAAAAAGGTATACGTGATCCTCAGCTTTATAAATAGTAGTACAAAAGCAAGGAAGTTATGCTAAACCTTTATAAAACACCAGTGAGGCCCCAGCTGGAGAATTGTGTCCAATTTTGGGCACTGCAATTTAGGAAGGATGGCAATGCCTTAGAGAGCAAAGGGGATTTCCTAGAATGCTAATGGAAGAAGGATTTCAGTAATGAGGAGTGACTAGAGAAGAGGAGTTTATTCACCTTAGAGCAGAGAAGGCTAATGGGAAATGTAACAGAAGTGTTCAAAATCTTGAAGGGCTTGATGGAGTAAATAAGGAGAAACTGTTTCCAGTTGCAGTAGGGCCAATAACCAGAGGACACAGTTGTAAGGTAATTGGCAAAAGAATCAGAGACGTCATTCCAAAATATTCTTTACACAGTAAGTTGTTGTGATCTGGAATGCGCTGCCTGAAAGGGTAATGGAAACAGATTCATTAGTAACATTAGAAAGGAAATTGGATGAATAATAAAAGGGGGAAAAAGGGCAATGGGGGAAGAGCAGGAGGGGTATTATTAATTGGATAGCTCTTTCAAAGAACCGCCATTGGCATGATGGGCCGAATGGCCTTTGTCTGTGTTGTATGATTCCATATGCATTTGCTTGTCTCCATTACAGTGTTAAATTATGTTTTGGTTGCATTACCATTTTTTGTTACTTGAAGCACTAGTGAAGAAAAATGTACAAGACTAAAGGAGTGTCCTACAAATATAATCAGGAATTCACAATGTACTGGAATTGGAGAGACCGCTACAGTTCAACCTTGGTTTAAAACAAAAATAAACTGCTCTCTTACGTGCCTCAAGCACAGTTTCTTGAATGGAAAAGCCTCTTCCAATTGCTCACATTTACAGCCTCCATCATCTGTGTTCCATATATTCACTGTGCAAAGTATGGTAACCATACTCAATCTGAAATAGCTTTATTTAAATATTAAAAAATACTTTTGTCAATTTATTCATCTTGGTTTTTGAAAATGTTCAAAGACTTTTGAAATAAGAATTGCAGTCAAACCTAGTTTGACCTCGTATGATCCTGGATGTGACTCTTCAATGCCTCTTTATATTAAAAATAAAAGCTCTTTGCACAGTAAGATGACACACTTCCATTTTAATGTTATAAGTAGGTTTAAGCAAAAATAACCTTGGTTTGCAAATAGTCATGCTGATCCTTTTAATTAATAAATGTAATTTTCCTCCGCCCAAATCTTGTTAAATTATTTGCATGTATTCCAAGCATGTGACTAATATTTTCAATTAAAATGAGCATATTTTAGTTATACAAATATTGATAAAATACCAAAGATATTAATATCTGAAAACTAAAGTCAAAGAAGACCACTGTTGAACAGACAGGTTAAGGGGAACATTAAAGATACAGTCCCCATCACTTATAGTAGGAATACTGGTGTTAACATGATTTGCTTGTTCTGGTGGGCAGTATGACCAGTAGTAAAGAGGCAGAGGGCAATGTGTGACTATGTACTCCAACTATAAAGGCTGGGCTAATCACATTAATGATGTTCAGATTAATGTCATAACCGTTCCTAATTGTACAGAAAAAAGGAACAGGAATTTCAATAAGATTGCTGATGACTTCAGTGTCATTTGCAAGGTGTTTGTTAGTTTGTACTTTTTAAAAATGTCACTCTAAATTAGAGGAGCTATAAATGCACTAATCACATATTTTGCTTTTAAGCACTTTTGCTGACTTACTACCATAAATATGCCCGCTCCTGACTTTTAATTGTGTAACTGTAAGAGCTGTAAGATTAAAGGTCATGTTAAAGATCATCTTTAAAAGTCCATGCTACTTTCACTGAATGGAAGCTTATGGAAGTGACATTTTGTGCAACCGAATGGGAGAGGACCAAAGAGGCAGAACAAGAAAGGAAAGCAGTGTAACAAAATAAGTCTGAAATAGGTGCGCATGTAATGAGGTGGAGTTTCAGCTCAGTTATGTGGTCTTATTGGTGCAATTGACTAAAAACGGTGTAAATTGTACAAAAGATCACAGAATTTTAAGTGCAAATCAAGTTTCCATGATTTTTTGTGCTAGTTTAAAGAGCTAACGCTAGAAGTCAGTCCTGCCTGCAAAACTGGCTGCACCCACAAGTGTATTAGTCATCATAGGGAGTTTCCACTAACTGTTGTTTTCAGGCCTTCAAATTAGCCCTCGTAAACTAAGTAAGCTCGTTCTTTTAGGCATAAAGGCAATAATAAGTGCTGTTTAAAAACTTTGTGAATGTATTTATTTCTAATTTACTAAGAAACTGCCTACTGTACACCAATATAATTAGAAAATAGTTTCATGTACTTTTGGGCTGGATTTAGTCAACTCAATGGGGCTCTCACCCACTGGTCGAAGAACCGGTGCAGAAGTCCAGTTAGTCCACTGGGCACTTAAGTGACCACAGTTAGGCCTTCCCCGCAATTGAGGTGCCTCATGGCAGACATCCCACATGGCGAGAGCTGCCAAACAATCAGAGGTCAGAAGTTCTCCATTGTTCATCAGTGCCACCGGGAGCAGGGGTTGTTGCTGGCGATGCATCCACTAAAAGCCCAATTAATGGCCACTTAAGCATCCACCTCTGCCAGAGTCAAGTATCCACTGGCAACCTTCTTGCTAGGCTTGGGGTGGGGGCAGATGCCTCCTGTTCAGGCACCCTGTGCCTAACCGAGCCCCTCCGAGCCTCACCCCACCCAAAATTGTTCCCTCAACCTGGGATTACCACACTTGCCCTGGTGAACTCAGACCCCACCTCCCTCGCTGGGACCTGCCAACCAGGCCTTAGCAAAAACCCAGACTTACTTTTATGCCCAGGTCCATGACATCTCTTCAAGGACTGCCTGGAGTCATAGAAGGGGTCATCGCTCCTGGTAGCGCTGCTGGGACCAGAGAGCTGCAGCCATTTGATTGGCTGGCAACTCTTGGAGGCGGCGTGGTATTGTCACTGGTAATCCAGAGACTCTGGGGACCCTGGTTTGAATCCTGCCACGGCAGATGGTGGAATTTTAATTCAGTAAAAATCTGCATTAAAAATGATGACCATGAAACCATTGTCAATTGTGGTAAAAACCCATCTGGTTCACTAATGTCCTTTAGGGAAGGAAATCTGCCATCCTTATCTGCTCTGGCCTACATGTGACTCCAGACCTACAACAATGTGGTTGACTCTTAAATGCCCTCTAAACAAGGGCAGTTAGGGATGGGCAATAAATGCTGGCCTAGCCAGCGATGCCCACATCCCATGAATGAATAAAAGAAAAAAAATCACTGCAGGGTGACCTGACCAAGCAGAGACAGGCTTGCCTGCAACTTTTCAGCCTGTGTGGGTGGTGGGAGGTGTAGGGGGTGAAACAGGGGTGGGTGCAAGGCCATGGCCTCCAAATAAAATTCTGGTGCACAATTATTCAGTGCAGTTTTTTTACTCGTTAGCAATTTTCAACCCGATTATACATGCTCCAAAGTTCAAGGACCATCCATAATAAAACAAACAGATTTTCACCAGAGACCAGGCATTCCAATTGAAGGAATGCTTTAACCTACTATCACCTTGGAGATTCCCATGTGTATTGTTTTAAGGAAGGATTTCTACAATCCATAATATAGGGGAGGATTTTCCCCTCGTCGAGCGGGCTCGGTGGGCAGTCCCAGGAACGGCCGCAAGACCGACTGCCGCCCACGATCGGGCTCCGACCACGAATTCACGCTGGCCGGCCGATTAACTGCCAGCCAGCATGAAAGGGGCGCTGAAACGCTCAGCGCTGCCGGGGTTGGGGGGGGTGGGGGGTGGGAGTAGCACGAGCGCTGAATTGTGTGCGTGCGTGGGGGAGCGCGCACTGACAGCTCCCTGAAGACACAGAGCTGCCTTAGGGAGCTGAAGGACTTTGAAAACAAAAATAAACTTTTTATATATGAGATAAACATGTCCCCATGTGTGACTCAATCACATGAAGAGGGACATGAAAAAAAAGGGTGTTAAAATTTTTCCTTTTTTCTTTAGTAAGCATTGGAACCCTCACCGCCCGCGGATGAGGTTTTGTTAAAAATGCAAATCGCCCGCCTGCCTACCGAACGGCTGCACAGGCAGCAAAAAAATGCAGCTTAATTAATTACTTAAGGGCCTTAATAGGCCTCTTGGTTGTCGGCAGGTGTGCTGCCGCTGACCAAAAGATGGTGAGAGTGCACGACGACGTCGGGAAGCTTGCCTGACGTCAACGCACACTATCTCACTCCCGTTCGGTTCGGGGGGCGTGCGCTCGCGGGACAAAAATTCTGCCCATAGAATATTAATAAAATTTAAGAAATGTGTAGAATTTTTTTACAAATTAAGTTCTTCCCCCAATCTTCTCCCTCCTTGCCTAGCCGTATTGATTTTTTGCTGTAGGAATATCACGTTGGCACCAATAGGCCAAGTGGCAACTCTTTGTGTTAGCCAGATAGTGAAAGGTGGATTTTTCACTCATTTTTGCTAGATCTTTTGCTGAGTGAGTGGTTGACAGAGGGAAATGATAGGGAGATTAAATATGCTAGATCCCCACATACATTAGCTTCTACTTCATTTTCCATGGTCATTCCAGCAACTGGCTGAAGTACCAGCCTCAGAGAGAGTCAATGAAATGTAGGAATACATTGAGGGTGGGTACTGAATTGTTTTGTAAAAGAAAACAAGAGCAGTGAAAGTTGTTAAAAAGGCAGGTGAGTAAAAATCTAAAAGAAAAACATTACTAGTGGAATTGTGGAATAAACAAGCAACATTCCCTTTGTGCCGCTGAATTCGTTTGCTACCCATCTCCACTGTAGAAGTACTCAGCAGGTCCAGCAGCACCTGTGGAGAGAGGAACAGAGTTAATGTTTCGAGTCCGTATGACTCGAAACGTTGAGTAGAATCTTCTGTTCGGCATGCGGGGACAGGCCCCACACGTCGACGTGTAAAATGACCTGCAGTGATGTCGGGCGTGCTTCCCGATGTCACCACGGGTCATTCCGATCTTCAGATCGGTGGGCACGCACCAGAGTCAGCTGCATGCCCACTGAACTGTCAAAGGCCTATTAAAGCCATCAATAAACTAATTAAAGTGATTATCAGGATTGTCGACCTTAATGTTGGCGGGCAGGCGAAGAGCCCAGGCGGCCTCCGCATTTTTCATGAAACTTCATCCACGGGCGGGATAAGGTTTCATGAAGTGTTTATTAATTAAATAAAATTTTTCATGAAAATTCATAAACATGTCCCAGCTCATGTGACAATGTCACATGACGGGACATGTCTGAATAAATTTTTTTTTGCAATCTTTATAACTGAACTTAATCTCCCTGAGGCAGCTCCGCGCCTTAGGGAGATTTCTGCGCACTTTTGCGTGCATACGCAAAAGAGCGCAGACCCCGACTCTCCCTCCTCCCCCCGCCTGCACAGGTAGCACTTCGGGGCACGCGTCACACTGGGCAGGCCCATGCAAAATGGCGGCGCATAGCCAATCGCGGGTGGCGATCGGCTCTGCGCCCGCCTGCACCCGCTCCCGACTGGCCCACCCGACGGGGAGAAAATCCTCCCTGTTAACTCTGTTTCTCTCTCCACAGATGCTGCCAGACCTGCTGATATTTTTCAGTATTTCCTGATGTTGTTTCAGATATCCAGCATCCGCAGTATTTTGCTTTTATCCACTTTGGAAGTTTCGTGTAACTTTTCATGCTTGCCTCTCCCCTACATCCCCCCATTTGAAAAAGTGTCTGCCCCCACCAAGGCAGTTTCTTGATGCCCATCCAACTTCTCCCCTTCCTCCTTCTCCATCCTCCTTTCCCCAATCTCTTCTTTTCAGCCTCCCTTTCTGTGCTGTGTGTCCTACTCCTGCCTGCTCCCTTCCTTCCCCTTCTCCCTTCCCCTTTCTCGCACTCTGAATTGATCCAATTATCCTCCATCCTTTAACTTGATAACTTCACTTAGTTGTGACTCTTAGAGTAGATCCAATAGGAATAAAATCCTATCAAGTTCTACTCACATGTGCAGGATATATTGACTTGCTATAGGAAATCACTTGCTTTGTTTCTATGGTTACTGTGTTCTGGACAGACCTAACAGCTCTTTCATTTTGATTTTAAAATATCAACAATTGTGTTATATCCCAGTCTTAAAAGTACTCACACTTCCTTATTTTGAAATGTATTTATAATCTGTTTCACTCTTTGATCATAAATCCCATGTTTGCCCAGTGTTGACAGCTCTGCTACTAGTCCTGCGCATGTGATTTAGGGAAGAGATAGAAGTGACTACGAACAGGAGATCTGTTGAATCACAGAATCACAGAATTGTTACAGTGCAGAAGGAGGCCATTTGGCCCATTGTGTCAGCACCGGCTCTCAAAATGAGCAACACACCGAGTACCATTTCCCCCACCTTCTCCCTGTAACCCTGCACATTCTTCCTTTTCAGATAATCTTTTGAATGCTTCCCTTGAACCTGCTTCCACCACACTCTCAGGAAGTGCATTCCAGGCCTTAACCACTTGCTGTATAAAGAAAAAAGCAAAAAACTGCGGATGCTGGAAATCCAAAACAAAAACAAAAATACCTGGAACAACTCAGCAGGTCTGGCAGCATTTGCGGAGAGGAACACAGTTAACGTTTCGAGTCCGAATGACCCTTTGACCCTTCAACAGAACTAAGTAAAAATAGAAGAGAGGTGAAATATAAGCTGGTTTAAGGGGGTGGGGGGTGGGACAAGTAGAGTTGGATAGAGGGCCAGTGATGGGTGGAGATAACCAAAAGATGTCACAGATAAAAGGACAAAGAGGTGTTGAAAGTGGTGATATTATCTAAGGAATGTGCTAATTAAGGGTAGAAAGCAGGACAAGCAAGGTACAGATAGCTCTAGTGGGGGTGGGGTGGGGTGAAGGAATCAAAAAAGGCTAAAAGGTAGAGATAAAACAATGGATGGAAATACATTTAAAAATAAAGGAAGTAGGTGGGAAAAGAAAAATCTATATAAATTATTGGAAAAAAAGGGGGGGGTAATCGGAAAGGGGGTGGGGATGGAGGAGAGAGTTCATGATCTAAAATTGTTGAACTCAATATTCAGTCCGGAAGGCTGTTAAGTGACTAGTCGGAAGATGAGGTGCTGTTCCTCCAGTTTGCGTTGAGCTTCATTGGAACAATGCAGCAAGCCAAGGTCGGACATGTGGGCATGAGAGCAGGGTGGAGTGTTGAAATGGCAAGCGACAGGGAGGTCTGGGTAATGCTTGCGGACAGACCGAAGGTGTTCTGCAAAGCGGTCACCCAGTCTGCGTCTGGTCTCTCCAATGTAGAGGAAACCGCATTGGGAACAACGAATGCAGTGAACTAAATTGAGGGAAGTGCAAGTGAAATGCTGCTTCACTTGAAAGGAGTGTTTGGGCCCTTGGACAGTGAGGAGAGGGGAAGTAAAGGGGCAGGTGTTGCACCTTCTGCTGTTGCATGGGAAGGTGCCATGGGAGGGGCTTGAGGCGTAGGGGGTGATGGAGGAGTGGACCAGGGTGCCCCGGAGGGAATGATCCCTGCGGAATGCTGCCGGGGAGGTGGTGAAGGGAAGATGTGTTTGGTGGTGGCATCATGCTGGAGTTTGCGGAAATGGCGGAGGATGATCCTATGAATGCGGAGGCTGGTGGGGTGATAAATGAGGACAAGGGGGACCCTATCATGTTTCTGGGGGGGGAGAAGAAGGTGTGAGGGCGGATGCGCGGGAGATGGGCCAGACACGGTTGAGAGCCCTGTCAACCACCGTGGGTGGAAAACCTCAGTTAAGGAAGAAGGAGGACATGTCAGAGGAACTGTTTTTGAAAGTGGCATCAACAGAACAGATGCGACGGAGGCGAAGAAACTGAGAGAATGGGATGGAGTCCTTGCAGGAAGCGGGGTGTGAGGAGCTGTAGTCGAGGTATCAGTGAGAGTCGGTAGGTTTGTAATGAATATTGGTGGACAGTCTATCACCAGAAATTGAGACAGAGAGGTCAAGGAAGGGAAGGGAAGTGTCAGAGATGGACCATGTGAAAATGATGGAGGGGTGGAAATTGGAAGCAAAATTAATAAATTTTTCCAGGTCCAGACGAGAGCATGAAGCAGCACCGAAGTAATCATCGATGTACCGGAGAAAGAGTTGTGAGAGGGGGCTGGAGTAGGACTGGAACAAGGAATGTTCCACATACCCCATAAAGAGACAGGCATAACTGGGGCCCATGCGGGTACCCATAGCCACACCTTTTATTTGGAGGAAGTGAGAGGAGTTTAAGGAGAAATTGTTCAGTGTGAGAACAAGTTCAGCCAGACGGAGGAGAGTAGTGGTGGATGGGGATTGTTCGGGCCTCTGTTTGAGGAAGAAGCGGAGAGCCATCAGACCATCCCGGTAGGGGATGAAGGTGTAGAGGGATTGGACGTCCATGGTGAAGAGGAGGCGGTTGGGGCCAGGGAACTGGAAATTGTTGATATGATGTAGGGCGTGAGAGGAATCACGGATGCTGTATAAAGAAGTTGCTCCTCATATCACTTTTGCTTCTTTTGCTATTAAAAGGAGTTGAGTTAAGCTGACAATAAGTAAGAAGAGAACTAGGATCTGCACGTTGAATTAAGACCTTTGGTGGATGATCTGTGAAGTTGGCCTCAGCATTTGCACGGAGTTTAGCTTTGGAAGAGGACTTGAGGAATAAGTAGCTTAAAATATAGGGCGGAATCGTCCCAGATTTGCACTAAGTGCGGTAGCGGGCGTGAAAAAAGACATTTCCCTTTTCGGCTGCAATGGCGGGTTTTCGTGCCACATTATCTGCTTCCCATCTCCTTAATTACGCAGCCACAGGAAACACGCTGTCTCACTGGCGGTTGGCTCCGATTTGCCCGCCATGCCGTTACCTTGCCGCTTCCGCACGCTGGGCACCATATTTAAACTGCATCTGCAAGCATACCTCTCAATGTTTGCAGCCCAAGAGTGCGCCAATGAAGACATGGCCCCAAAAGCCATGAAGAATGCAGACCCCAGATTCAGTGACGCATCCCTGGGGTGCCTTCTGGATGCTGTGGAGGCGACCTGTGATGTCCTCTATGCACGCTTTGGCCGCAGGAGGCCCATCAGTGTCACCACTCCGGCTTGGGAGGCAGTGACAGAGTGGTCAGTGCCAACATTGCACATAAGAGGTTGGCCATCCAGTGCAGAAAACTGATGAATGATCTCATCTGTGCTGTCAGGGTAAGGCAGCCATCTCACCACTCTAAACTCACACACTCACAAGGCCTTCACCTATTTGCTGGCATCTCAGTCACTGCCAGCTCAAGGGACATCACCACTCACTCTCTCACACACAGCCTCACATCTCCATCTGGCCTCATCTCCTCTGGAGACTGCCTCCTCAGCCCTCACCACCTTGAGGCCACTTGCACAGATCAACATGTGTCCCCACACACACACACCCTGGATACGCCCCTTCCCCAGTATAACCCTTGCCCTGCAGCCTCTTCCCTTGCCTGAGGCCACTTTTCCCCTTTCCCCAAGTGAGCCCTAGCCCTGCAGCCATTGAAAAAGCCGCCCTTGCCTTACGGCTGGTCTGGTAGGTAGAGACCTGCCAGTGAGTCCTCCCAAAAGTGATGAGATGCTGTCTGCGAAGCCTGGCATTGATGACCATGAGTGTTTGCCGAAGCAAGGTAGGCAAACAAACCTCGAAGTCCCGAATGAAGTGCAGGTCACCAGGTGCACGTTGCTTATGTACAGTTGTGAAACACATTGGAATACAACTATGCTGATGTGCCCGGATGATACGGAGTGGGGGATGATTCCAGCGAGCAGAGCTTATAATGAGATGCTAAAGTATTGAAATTAGGTTCCAGACATGCGGCCACGGGAAACGCAGCTCACCATTGACAGGTGGAGCAGATGTTCGGAAACTAGTTTTACGATGGTGCAAAACCGATTTTTGGCCTTCTCACCATATTGTCTGCTCACGCCCGCCATGACGCCCGCCGACAATGGGACCAGACGATTCCGCCCATGGATTTTGGATCTCGCTTAACCAAAACTTATACCATTTCTCCCAAGCTGCTTTAATCTTTAAAATTGTGTGGACTCATAATTCTTTACTTTGCTTAAAGACCCAGTTTACATAGCAATATTTTAAAACATCTATGGAAATTTTGTAGAAATTTAAGAATCAGTGGAAGCATAGAATTAATGAGGGCATGATGGAATGCCACAACCCTGTCATGATGGGAAAATACCAAGAGAAGGCCCCACCAAACATGAAAACATATGAATCAAATCATTTTGTTCTATGGAGACTTAGATAAAAAATGTTATCATGTTAACATTGCGTATGATAATCTGCTGGCTATGGTACCTAATAACCGAGAAGCCGTGAAATTAAATTTAGCCTGCCAATTTGTGAGCTGACACCAGGAAAAATGATGATGAGAACTGTTGGATTGACATCAGTTCACCAATACCCTTTAGGAAAACGTACATCTGCCCAGTCTGGCCTCCACACCGTGTCAGATATATATGGAGATCATCATCAAAAACTCCATTGCAGCAAATTCCTAATTAATATTTTCTCCTCCTTCCATCGTGTTGACCTCTTTAAGTAGCTGCCAATTAAGTGTTAGAGTATGGCTAGTTTTATGCTGTGCACATGCAGTCACTGCTGTTGGGATTATAAATATCCATAATTGTTTCATTTACGATCCTTACACCTGTCAGAAATAGAATTTTGTTTCACAATTCTAATCGATCTGAATGCACCCCTTTTAGTGTTATCTTAATGTAAATGACGTTAGTAGGACGCTAAGTTTTACTTAGGGCAGGATCTTCCGGCCGGCAAGCAGGACGTGTAAAATGACGTGGAACTCCTGATGTCACCCCGCGTCATTTCCATTTTCAGGTCGGCGGGGGTGCAGCCGAGTCAGCTGTGCGCCCGCCAACCTGTCAGCGGCCTATTGAGGCCATTGAAAAACTAATTAACATCATTGATGGACCTGCCCGTCCAGCCTTAAGGTTGACGGGCAGGCCGGGAGTCCTGGGGGGCTTCAGAAAAAGCATGAAACCTCATCCACGGGCAGGACGAGGTTTCATGAGGATATTTAAATTTTTAATAAAGGTTTCAATAAAAGTTATGGACATGTCCCAACTCATGTGACAGTGTCACATGAGGGGACATGTCAGGGAAATTTTTCTATCATTTGTATAACAATTTTTAATTTGGAGCCAATCTCCCTGAGGCAGCAGTTAGCCTCAGGGAGATCAATGCGCTCTTTTGTGCGCATGTGCGAAAGAGCACACTCCCGGCTGAGGGAATTCCCCCCACCCCCCACCCCGCCTGCACAGGGAGCGCACAGCGCTTCCTGGCAGACGTCACGCTGGGCAGGTCTTAATTGGCCCGCCAACGTAAAATGGTGGCACGCCCCAGATTGGAGGCGCCGATCGGAGGCACGCCCGCTCCCGCCCCTCCCCCCCTCAACGGGGTGGGGGGGGGGAATTTTTCACTTAGTGTAAAATGTGTTTAATCCTAAATTTTCATTGTACTTGTGTGGATGATGACATATTGGAACATGGGTCTGGGTTTTACACTCTCCCCTGGGGGCAGGTTGGCAGGCATAAAATTGGGCGCAATGCCATGGGCATCATTCCTGTGCCTACCACCTACAGCCCTGCCCTCACTGCAATTTTATATGTGGCAGGGGAGGTGTTGGGCAGCCTGCCTGGAATTTGTGGCCATTTAAGTACTCTTCCTGTCTCCATGCAATTTTTCCCATGTCGAGTGGATGCCGGTGCCAAATGGAAAACCTGACAGTTTTCACTGCTCAGGGGGTGGTGAATAAGGGTGGGGTACCTCCTTTATAGGCCCCCAGGACACATTGGAGGCCCCCTCAATGTCTAACCCCTCCAACATATCCCTTCCTCCCTGGCCTGACCAGTTCAGCCCCCACCAACCTCAACCCCCTCACTGAGGTCTGCCAGCCTGGTCCTGATGATACCCTTCCCAACTTACCTTGGAGTCTGGCTCCGACACTGATCTCTGTTGGGGACTGGATGCTGCCTCAGTAGTGGCCACACCTCTTGGAGGTGGGATCCCTTCCCAGATTGGGGGGGCGCAAGTCTCACCCTGAGCCAGTTAACGGTCTGCCGGACCTTAAGTTGTTGGGGGGCAATCCCCCAGAGCAGGGGCAAGCTTGCCCCTCACTTCATTTATGCTGGTGATGGGTGGATGGCAGGGACCCCAGGCAAATGTAAAAATCCAGCCCATGGAGTTCTTAAATCTTGCGTGCTTTTTAAAAAATTCTTTCACGGGATGTGGGCTTTGCTGGCTGGGCGAGCATTTATTGTCCACCCCTAGTTGCCCTGGAGAAGGTGGTGGTAAGCTGCCTTCTTGAACCACTGCAGTCCATGTGGTGTAGGTACACCCACAGTGCTGTTAGGAAAGGAGTTCCAGGATTTTGACCCAGCGACAGTGGAGGGACAGCGATATATTTCCAAATCAGGATGGTGAGTGACTTGGAGGGGAACTTCCAGGTGGTGATGTTCCCATCTATCTGCTGCCCTTGTCCTTCTAGATGGTAGTGGTCGTGGGTTTGGAAGGTGCTGTCTAAGGAGCCTTGGTGAATTCCTGCAGTGCATCTCTGCTCAGTTATCTTTGTCCATATTCTCAAACCAAGAAAGGGTAAAATTAAGAGACTGTACTCTGTCTTCACAACAGTGGAATACGTATTGACACACATGAATGCTTAAGAACACATCCTATTTCATTAGTGATATCTTTCCATTACGGGCACTTCCTTTCATTATCTCATTGAGTGTTAATGGTGTTTGTGTGCTTGTACTTGAAACTAAGGACAATTGACTTCCTTTCCTTTGGATCTTTTTGCGAAGGAGAGAGAGAGAGAGCAGGGCTTTTATCCAAAATGTACCCATAAGGGTGGATTCAACCCCAGAGCTTTAAGATAGAAGAAAGGAGTTTTTAAATGCACTTGTTCATATAAAAACATGACTTTTTTTGTTTCATCCATTTAAGCTACGCACTGGCTGAAGAGGCATTTACTGTTCTGATTACTTCTATTGTTGCACCCAATATCAGATGCAGCAGCTTTTCATTATCAGAATTTTGTGAGCATGACTGTACATCACTGTCAATGATATAATCATCAGCTTTCATTGATTTGAAGTTGCAATAAACAAAAATTATGCCTTGGCCATTAAATTTTTAGTAAAACGCTAAGGAAGAAAGTAATGTTTAAAAAAGGAATGTGATATGGTTCAATAGAATCATGAATTCCAAATAGAGCTCAGGTTAGGAGATAACTGTGCCAATCTCTTTGAAGTTATTGGTGCCGAATATGACCTTTCAGGTCACTGCCTCAATTACCTATTCTGTTGAATGTTGAAATAGAAATTTCAGATTCAAAGCATGAATGTTGATCACCATAGTGGGGGTCCTTAGACTCAGCTGTCTCTTCACTGATGCTTTACTCTGTGGTGTCAAACATTCTATAGAACTATGAAATAAAGAGAAGTTTGTAAAAGCATTCAAAATGTGATCTAAACCTCCTCTGATGGCTTACTGGGTAGAGGTACAGATGCTGTGGTATTGATCTACACAGAGTTGTAGGTCTTACTTTTGATCTGAGTTGAGTTATTAGTCCCAAAGGGAACACTATTAGGTCCTGCAAGTAGCCTCAAAGACCATGAACCAAGAACAGGAAACCATGGTTTCTGCTCTAGACTGCTATCCAGAGTCCGTTTACTTGCCATTAATATTTTGCAGGAACACTTTTGAATTGAAAATGTTTTTGCATATGTTTTGATTTCTCTGAAGACTGAAAATCCCAAATGCTTAATTAACTGTGCGATTAATACTTATTTATGTGTGGATTTTTTTGGAAAGTTGAAGTACAAAAATGTGTGTTTTGTCATTTTCTTTTTGTTTGTAAAACATTGGCCTGGATTTTATGGTAATAATTGTAATAACAACATTCACCGTTAGTATGGAATACATAACACAACAACTTTTGGCATCCATACATGTGTGTTTAGGTGCAACCTAAAGGCATGACCTTGGAGTTCTGGCCTTATAAAAATGTCATAAAAAGTTAGCGCTGGTGCATTCAGCAGTATGTGAATTTCTAACTCATGATACTGCCACTCCCCCAGCCCCATTATCACTCCCTTTGGCCTTGGACCACCAATCTTTTTGTCACTTAAATTCTCCTGTCTCTCAGCAGATCACGGACCTTTCCTTTTGTACTTTTTACAACCCTTTCCCCTTTCAATTGCTTAACGCGTATTGCATTTCTAACTTATCCTAGTTCTGATGTGGGACATTGACTTGAAACATTAACTCTATTTTTCTCTCCACAGATGCTGCCAGACCTGCTGAGTATTTCCAGAATTTCCTGTTTTTATTTCAGATTTCCAGCACCTGCAGTATTTTGCTTTTGCCACAGAAGACCTCAGTTTTATTTGTATACAGAAATATTTTGAAATAATTGTAATGAAAATACAGTAAATGCAAGATTATTAGATCAAATATGAATGGATCCCTAATTCAGGAAATATGGCCATGTGAGAGCAAGATTGCAGCTATGGAATGTGTACAGTGACGTTTCCTATATTTTTCCTTTTATTTGCCCTATGTTTCTGGTTTTGTTTTGAATATACGATAAATTACAAGCCACATTATTGTGCTGTACAGCAATGAGTGGTAGCAAAATTTAAATAGATGATTGTACTAATGAACATGAATCCTTTATCTGTTTTTCTTTTTATTACCCTGTTTATAATTTTTTTTGTTATTGGCTGGCAATTAAAAGCCGAAGTATGAGTTTCCAAACTGGTAATATTTAATTTTCAGCACCAGAGAAGTTGTTTGGCCTTAGTTAAGATTTACCATGTGTTTAAGAAGGTGACAAGACTGAAGTGAACAATCACTAACTTTTGGCGGCAAATTTAGTTCATATATACTATGTAAATACGGGAACTACACTATATTTTGATGGTGAATTGGAAGCGAGATGCCACCTTTATGAAGCTAATGGCAGAACAGTGCATCTCTGACAACAACTTCCAAAGTTTTACATTTAAACATGCATCTACCCTTGCCTGAAATTGTTGTATGATTAGCATATAAATAAATAGAGCACTATTAGCCTCATCACTCTTTTAGCAATACATTCTGGCTCAATATTTCTGTGAGAAAGATGAGGAAGAGGATTAAAGAAGATTTTGTATAAGCTATCTTCCCTTAGCACAGGGACAAAATTGTAACAGAGTCACAAGAATCACAGCTCAAAGGTTTTTGGTTTACGTTAGTGGTTAATCTTTTCAAAAGTAAAAGGCAGGAGATAAAGCAAGTGGAATAATTTACTATAATTACCATACAAAAACCTTTTGACTAATCTGCAGCCACCTCCTCCATGATTGCCTTTCCCTCTTTTAATATTGCTATTCTGTCTCAGCTCCTCGGAGACGCCACTGGATTCCCTGCCAGCTCTCTATCCTGACAATGACACTGTGAGCACTGGTGGATATTTGTGGATTTACTATTGGCATGTATTTGTACATTAAAAAAAAGAAAGACATGTATTTAAATAACATCTTTCACAACCACCGGACACCCCAGGGCACTTTACAGATAACAACGTACTTCTGCAGTGTAGTCACTGTTGTAATGTAGCAAATGCAGCAGCTTATTAGCAGACAGCAAGCTCCCAAAATGTGATAATGCCCAGGTGATCTGATTTTGCGATGTTGATTGAGAGATAAATATTGGTCAAGGCATGGGGGAATAACTCTCTTGCTCTATGCCATAAGATCTTTTATGTTCACCTGAGAGGGCAGTTGAGGCCTAGTTGTTTATTTACTATGAGGTAAAGAGAAATGAGTCACTGTCATTATTAAGAGATGGTTGACAGTTTATGTTTTGTAAGATTAATTTTGTCATCTTAAATTTTGATTAAAAGCATAAAGTTGCTTCTGTTTTCTTTTCAATTCATCCAAAAGAAGGCACCTCTGACCTTCAGTAATGCAATGGAGTTTCAGCCTAGATTGTTATGCTCAAAGTCTTTGAATGGGACTTAAACCCACAATGTTCTGACGTAGAAGCGAAAGCGCTACAAGCTGAACCACGACTGACAAACTGAATGAGAGGTTGAATGAGAGGTCTTCAGTTCCATGATAGCAAGAGTTGTCTTGTTTCAAACAAGAGATACCCCACCCTTCCACAGGATGCATTGTAGTAGTCCCCGGTGAAAGACTCAGCATTGAAATACATGCAATAGCATGAACTCAGGGTTCTAGTCTTATAGTTCCTCACCAAAGATACCATAAAAAGTTAATGCTGATGCATACAGCAATAAGTGAATTTTTATTGCATAATACTGCCACTCCCCTAGACATATATTCTGTTTCTTTACTTGTCCCACTACCACTCTCTTTCATCTTAGACTGCCAATCCTATTATCATTTAATTTCTCCTGTCTCTCACCCTTTACAAGACAGGTATGTTTTTAAATGTTTCCTTTAATTTAAGGTGAAATAGAAGTTCTGAGTAGGGGAATGCTCATCACATTAACTCTGCTTGGAGACAGGCACATGTGATCTGGTTGTCATGGGAAAAGAAATGCAAACAAAACCTATTGGAAATCAAGTGACCATTTTCATATCTCGACACAGCTGCTTTTTGGACACAGAGACACACAGAGAGACAAAGAATATACTGTTGTATCAGGAAGCAGCAGTTACTGCTGTAAAGAGCAGGGTGAACTGATTTTGTGTTAACAACTAAGCAGAATGCTTGTAAAAGCTGTTTTCTGTTCAGAAGAAAGGGAACAATGAAGTGGTGGCATATGGGGAGGTGGTAACATAATGGTTATGTCATTGGACTATTAATCCAGAGACCCAGGCTGATGCTCTGGGGACATGGATTCAAATCCCACCACAGCAGTTGGTGGAATTTAAATTCAGCTATTAAATCTTGAAATAAAAAACAGTCACAGTAATGCTGACTATAAAATTGTTGATTGTTGTAAAAACTCATCTTGCCCACTAATGTCCTTTAGGGAAGGAAGTCTTCTGCCTACATGTGACTCAAGATCCACAGTAATGCAGTTGACTCTTAAATGGCCTAGCAAGTCACTCAGCTGTATAAAACCTGTTACAAAGTCTAAAAGGAATGAAGCTGGATGAACCACCCAGCATTAACCTAGGCACCAGAAATGACAATAGCACACCCAGCACTGTCAGCCCTGCAAAGTTTTTGTTACTAACATCTGGGAACTTGTGCCAAAATTGGGTGAGTTGTCCCACAGACAAGTCAAGCTCACAGAATCATAGCTTATACACAATGTCATAGACACCACCATCACCATGCCTGAGTATGTTCTGTCCCACTGGCAGGACAGACCCACTAGAGGGGTGGTACTGTGGTACACAATCAGGAGGGAGTAGCCCTGGGAGTCCTCAACATTGATTCTGGGCCCAATGAAGTTTCATGGCATCAGGTCAAACATGGGCATGGAAATCTCCTGCTGATTACCAACCACTGTTCCCCTTCAGCTGATGAATCAGTACTCCTCCAGTGGTTAAATTCACCACTTGGAAGAAGCACTGAGGATGGCAAGGGCAGAGAATGTACTCTGGGTGGGGGACTTCACTGTCCATCACCAAGGGCAGGATTTTTCGCTGAGTGGGTGGGTGCACACCCGACTCGCTCAGGCGTAAGATGACAAGCAATGACGTCAGGCGAGCACCCCGACATCATCACATACTCATGTGATATTTCGGTTGGCAGGTGCATGTGGGATTTGGCAGTGTGCCTGCTGATAGTTAACAGGCCTATTAAGACCATTAAAGTCATAATTAAATGCAATTTTTCACTGCCCATCCAACCTTATGGTTGGCAGGCAAATCGGCCAGGCAGCCTTTGGATTTTTTATGAAACCTCATCCATGGTGACCCAAAAATGACCCAGTAGCACCACTGCTGTCTGAGCTGGCCAGGTTCTGCACAATGTATCTGTGAGACTGGGCCTGAAGCAGGTTTTTAGGGAACCAACAAGGGGGAAGAACTTACCTGACCTTATACTCACCAATCTACCTGTTGCAGATGCATCTGTCCATGTCAGTATTGGTAAGAGTGACCACCCTTCTGGAGATGAAGTCCCGTCTTCACAATGAGGATGCCATTATGCTGTCTGGCACTACCACCGTGGTAAACGGGGTATATTTAGAACAGATCTAGCAACTCAAAACTGGGCATCCGTAAGGTGTTATGGGCCATCAGCAGCTGTAGAATGGCATTCAACCACATGGCCTGCATATCCCTCATGTTACCATTATCATCCAACCAGTGATCAACCCTGGTTCAATGAATGCAGGAGGGCATGCCAGGAACAGTACAAGGCATACCGAGAAATGAGGTGTCAACCTGGTTAATCAGGACTACTTACATGCCAAACAGCGGAAACAGCATGTGATAGACAGAGCTAAGTGATCCCACAATCAATGGATCAGGTCCAAGCTCTGAAGTCCTGCCACATCCAGTTGTGCATGGTAGTGGACAATTAAACAACTAACAGGAGGAGGAATATCCTCATCCTTAATGAAGGGGGAACCCAGCACATCGGTGCAAAAGACAAGGCTGAAGCATTTGCAACCACCTTCAGTCACAAGTGCCGAGTAGATGATCCAACTTGGCCTCCTCCTGAGGTCCCCAGAATCACAGATGGCCAATCTTCAGCCAATTCAATTCACTCCACATGATATCAAGAAATGACTGAAGGCACTGGATACTGCTATGGACCCTAGCAGCTCTCCAGTAACAGTGCTGAAGACTAGTGCTCCAGAACTAGCTGGGACCTGAGCGAAGCTGTTCTGACAATGTGGAAAATTGCTCAGGTATGTCCTGTCCACAAAAACCAGGACAAATCCAACTTGGCCAGTTACTGCCCCGTGAGTCTACCCTCGATCATCCGTGAAGAGATGGAAGGTGTTGTCATCAGTGCTATCAAGTGACTCTTACTCTGCAATAACCTGCTCACTGACACTCAGTTTGGGTTCCACCTGGGCCACTCAGCTTCTGACCTCATTACAGCCTTGGTCCAAACATAGGCAAAAGAGCTGAATTCCTGAGGTGAGGTGAGAATGTCTGCCCTTGATATCAAAGCAGCATTTGACCAAGTGCGGCACCAAGGAGTCCTAGCAAAACTGAAGTCAATGGGAATCAAGGGGAAAACTCTCCCTGGCTGGATTCATACCTAGCACAAAGGAAGATGGATGTGGTTATTGGACGTCAGTCACCTCAGTCCAGGGTCATTGCTGCGGAAGCCTCTCAGGGTAATGTCGTATGCTCAACCACCTTCAAGTGTTTCATCAATGACCTTCCCGCCATCATAAGGTCAGAAGTGGGAATGTTCACTGATGATTGCACAATGTTCAGCACCATTGGCAACTCCTTAAGTACTGAAGCAGTTTGTGTCCATATGTAGTAAGGCCTGGACAACATTCAGGCTTGGGCTGATAAATGGCAAGTAACATTTAAACCAAACAGGTACCAGGCAATGACCTTCTCCAACAAGAGAGAATCTAACTATCGTCCCTTGACATTCAATGGCATTACCATCACTGAATCCCTGACTATCAATATCCTGGGGGTTACCATTGACCAGAAACCTAACTGGACCAGTCATATAAATGCCGCAGCTACAAGAACAGGCCAGAAGCTGGGAATTCTGTGGTGATAACTCACTTCATGACTCCCCAAAACCTATCCACAAGGCACAAGTCAGGAGTGTGAGGGAATGCTCCCCACTTGCCTGGATGACTGCAGCTCCAACAACACTCAAGAAGCTTGACACGATCCAGGACAAAGTAACCCACTTGATTGACACCCCATCCACCACCTTAAGCATTCAATCCCTGCACCACTGATGCACAGTAGCCGCAGTGTGTACCATGTACAAGATGCATTGCAGCAACCCATCAAAGTTCCTTCGACAGCAGCTCCCAAACCTGCGACCTCTACCATTAGAAGGACAAGGACAGCAAATACATGGGAATACCACCACCTGGAAATTCCTCTCTGAGCCACACACCATCCTGGCTTAGAAATGTGTCGTCATTCCTTCACTGTCGCTGGGTCAAGATCCTGGGACTCTCTTCGTAACAGTACTGTGGGTGCACCTACACCACATGAAATACAGCAGTTCAAGAAAGCAACTCATCATCACCGTCTCAAGGGCAATTAGGGATGGGCAACAAATGCTGAACTATACGGCACTGTCCACATCCGTAAAAGAATAAATTAATAAATTTAAAATCAGGACAGATGGGCCTTTGAGATTTAAGGAACATGGAGCTGCCAAAGTGGGCTTTGCTGGTGAAAGTCAGGTTGGGATATTCCAGCTGAGTGGAATGATTTTCGAAGGACCTTGGAAGCTTTGACATGCTATGGCAGGGAGAAGTGAGCCTGTGGAAGCTGGGAGTACCTTGGGACTGAATTTTGTATTGCTATCCATATGCCAGAAGGGTGGTGCACAGCAAAAGGTGTTGAAAGAAGGATCTCGATTGCGTTAATTAGTTAATGCAAAAGTCCATTTTCCTTAATTTAGTCTATCAGTTGCCTTTAACTATGTTGTTTAGTCTATGTTGCTTTTAGTTTGTTTGTTACAGTAGAAGTCTTATAATGTGAAATCCTGTCCTTCAGTTAATTCCATTGGCCACTGGGAAATTCATCATTTAAAAAAAGTTATCAGTTTCTATGCGGATCGTAACAGTCTTCACAAATCAGTTTAAGGGTCTGCAGTTGTGGTATGTCCCTTGGGTTACATTTCCTACTATTACGTTACGTCTGGTTTTGAAAATAAATAGTCAGAAATGTTAAAAGTTTGACAAACAAATACTGACACCTGAGAGCTCATCCAAATGGTGTGACAGCAATGAACATATACCATGCACTTAGATGCTTTTGGAAGGGTCTTCTGTGAACATAAAATTGCAGATTTAAGTGTGAGAGCAATTTCAAATTTCAATAGCTGCTTTGTCCCTCTGCATTATGGGCATGTACGTGAATGTATATAAGAGTTGAGAAATTGTCAGACTGCTTTGCATGTGAACTCTATTCTGCTGTAGCAGGCTGGGATGTATCCATTTGCAGCATGCTTCCTTGCTTATGTACTTCTATATCAAAAAATGTTTTATAGATTTGCCTTGGTGACTTGCAGAAAATGACAACCATTTTCTTCAAATACTTCCAGTTCCTGGACACTTTAGAGATCATGCTATCTTCTGCGGAGCTCTTCAGTGTCCCACAAGGTTACCATGGGGCTCCCTTGTTCTGCGATTCTTTCTCCTCTTCCTGACTGGAATTCCCTTCCTGGAGCACGAACCTAATATTGGGACCAGACCATGGGTCTGTGGCATCTGCCCAATTTTAATGCCTGGTAGCTGCTTCCTGCCAACTTCCCAGCCTTTTTGACTTGGAAACCAATAAGCAACTGCAAATGAGGCATAGGTGTTAAAGTTGGCTGATCCTCACTGCTTCCGAACATGGACAGGAAAACCAGTCACTTCGATGCATTCTTGCCGAGGAGTTAAAATCGAGCCCACGGAGTTTTGAGCTCTTCGGTAAGATGTGTATTCAGACAAAAGTTTTGTTTATTATCTCGGTACATCATTGCCCAATAACTTTATATTCAATTTATAATCAGATATTTATCCAATTCTTTATAGAGGGTGTTAATCTACACTTCATTCATTCCTTTTGCTAGGAATCTGTTTCACATGTCCATTACACTTTGGGAAACAAGTTTCTTCTCATCTTGAGTTTTACTCCATCTTATATTCATGTCCTGTTCATGTCATGTGCTCAAATTATCAATGTCTTTCATCCTTTTGAAAACCTGGATCATGTCCCTTCAATCTTCTCTCAGTTTTGTATATTTCATTTCATTACATCCTGCAATATCCCCCTTGGCTTTCTCTGTGAATCCATTGTTTCATTTTAAAAGTGCCCAAAATTACACTCAATCTAATGTGGCCTTGCCAACTTGCCAATGACCTGAGCAAGTTTCATTTTAATCAAACATCCTCAGGGTACCTCCTGGCACTCAATTAATCTTGTTGCTATCTGCTTCACATTGACCAAAATCTTTAAGATTGCTGATATAATGTTCTTATTGGAGGTTACGTTTGGTATTGAAAGTTGACGACATTGCAATAAAAAAAACTAATAAAGAATAAGAACAGAGTATAATTACTGTACTATAACTATAAAAGACCGGAGGATTCCAATGAAGAATCAAGTAGAATAAAAACATAAGAAAGTAGGAACAGAAATATGTCTTTCAGCCCTTCAAGTTTGTTGCACCATTTGATTAGATCATTGCTGGACGATATATTAACTCTGTTTAGCTGCCTTTGCTCCATATCAGTTGATGCCCTTATCTATCAAAAATCTATTAATCTCAGCCTTGAAAATTTCAATTGACCTCTCATATCCAAACCCTTTTTGGGGAAAGAGTTTCAGATTTCCACTCCCCTCATGTGTAAAACAGCTTCCTGATTTCACTCCTAAATGTTATCGGTCTACTTTTAAAATTGTGCCCCCTTGTTCTAGATTACAGCATCAGGGGAAATAGTTTCTCTGTATCTGCCCCCTTGAAATGTTCTATCATTTTAAACATTCTGATTAAATCCCTTCTCAATCTTCTAAACTCAAAGAAATACAAGCCAAGTTTATGCAATCTCTCCTCATAATTTAATCCTTCAAGTCCTGCTATTATTGTGGTGAACCTACACTTTACTCCTTCTAAGGTCAATATATCTTTCCTGAGGTTTGGTGTTCAATACTGAAGGTAGTACTCCAGATGGGATCTGACCAACACCTGAAGCATCGCTTCCTCACTTTTGTACTCCAACTTCTTTGAGATAGACCATCATTTCATTTTTCTTTCCATTCAGATCCAAAGATCTACTGGGTCACCAAACAATAAATTTGGGATTTACATTTTCATACCTCCAAGTGCAAAGCCAACACTGGATTCTTGGCAACCCTTGAACTAGACAGTTCATGGACACCAAAGGCAGGAGTTGGAAACACTCTTTCTTGCCTCATGTACACATCTATGATAGGCCTGTGGGCATTGATTTACTTCGTAACACGATTCCATCACCACCCTGTTCCCTATTGGCCATTCTTCATTTTAAGCACAGCCAGCATTAACAAACTGTTCAACAGAGGAATGTATCACAGTCAAACCTGATCCTGAATTCACCTGATATATAAGCAAATGCACATCAAGTCTCTTGATAAATTTCTCTCCTTCCTTACTCCAGGGGCTGATTGCAGCACTCTTAACTTGTTCTGGCTGAGATCATCTAACTTGTTGCAAACTATCGATTGAACCTGACTTTATAGAATTAAGACTCCCTTAACTGTGTACATCTGCACTTAAAACCTTTATACTTGTTTTACAAACAACACATCTCAGCTATTTGGCAGTCTGATAGTTGTCTATAGGTATCTTGAAGGCCAATACCCTACAATTGGAATAATCTAACAGTGGATGAATGTTTTAACTGATAACCGGTTTTACAGAGGGTACCAGTCTCTGAGATGGTCTACTGAGACCAGCCAAAACCTGATTGGCAAAGACGGTCCAAGGAATTAGAGCTTATTTATTATCCCAGAACATAAGGATTATTAAGCATCAACAAATACTAATTCTTAAGCATGAACTTTGATTTAAACTTTGTGAATGGAAAGCATTCACAGCAGTTTATCTTGGGTTAACTGAGGAAAAATTTGTTTTCAGCTCAGTCTGACTGACTCAACCATCCGACTTAATTTGAATTCCTAAGCTGTTTTTAAACCTATTTCTGATATATAGATTTACTTTTAAACCTAACTTAATCCTATCTTTGTGATTGTGTTTGCTCATTACCAGTATATTATGATCGTCCAGGGTTGATACTATGGGACAAAATGATCACTCCTTATTGAAATCATACTGGCAAATGCTCAATGGGGCATGGTGAGGGCTTCAGGATTACGCAATTCATTCAACAAATAATTAGATTTATGGAAAGGTGTGCAAAATTAGAACAGTGAAGAATTTATGTTGCATTCAGATGACAAAATGGTAATAAATAATCAGAAGAAAGAAAGCCATTGGTTGCTAAATGGCTGCTGATTAAAAATTGAGTTCTGGCTCAAAACAGAATAACAGATTATAATTAGTTTTTCCAAGAATTTCACTGAAGGAGCTGTAGTAGCAGCTTCAGCAAAGCATCACTGAAGGATGCATATTGGAGGAGATAACATCAAATGGTTGAATGCTGATTAAAATGTAAAGTTCAGTATATAATATATTTCATATTCCGCAGCATTCCTCAGGATCAAAAATCTTCCTGCAGCTGTGGGCTTGGTTTTAACTCCTAGGCTGGACTGTGGTGAGGCGAATGGCATGCCAGTCCAGCAGGGGTGGCAACAGGCAGGTTCAGGTGATTTTAACAGCCAGGTCACATGATATGCCATGTTAACCAAGACAACCAAAAGGTTGTTGAAGAAGCAACTGCCTGGTTATTAAAATCGTGTGTTACGTTGAGGCCACCACCATACCACAGGGGTATGATCCCCGGCATAAGGCAAGTGCTCCATTAATTTAAATGGTTTGCAACTTGTGTCGCTTGGGTAGGTTTTCAATCTGCTGCCTGTGCATAAAAATGACATTGTGGATTGGCAGTTTGCTAGTGATTTCAATGGAAACAAAGTTGAGCAGTTTTTTTAATGGGCATCTGATCCACAACACCAGTTCTGCCCAAGTGGTCAGTTGAATATCTAGCCCACTGCTGATAATTTAAGATCTTAATTTTTCCCTAATTCTAACAACCATGCTCTGCAGACTGTGCAGCTTATTTTCTGGAGATGAATAGATGATTAACAAACCTGTGGAATAGGAGATGTTGACAAAGTTCCATGGTTTCGCTCTAGCTTTTTTTTGTGCAGTTGTAATGCAGATGACAATGCAAGATTATAGCAATATGAATTTACTGTTACACTGTCTGCTGCAGTGGAGAATGTTGTTATTGTACACCTCAGTTCATTATTTCTGACAAATGAAGGGACTGCAACTGCAACTGCAACATTCTGCTTTTCCTCTTGTGGGCTCTATTTACATAAAGGCATCAATAAAGGCTGTCAATGCCATTTTTGTTGCTAACTTGCCTCCACTCTGTCCCAATTCAGGATGGGAAAAGCTGACCCCACCAGTTTCAGTGAGCATGAAAATGAAAGAACAGATTTTCCAATTGAATTTCCCTGAATTTCAGGCTTAAATAAAACAAATTTAATCAGGAAATTCCCACATTTGGTTATGTCCAATATTTGCACTGTAATTTTTCAGGCAGACGGAAGGCACTTGGTCAGGTTATGGGGAGGTGCATGCAAATGAGGTCAAAATAACATCTATACATTTTCCACATAATTTTCCATCACTTCCACCTGATTATTTATGCAAATTGAATGTCCAGGATTGCAGTGTGCTGAACAGTAGACATAAGTGAGATTATAGGACCCAGTACGAATAGGCAGTTAATAAGTTCAAACTCATTGATAACCCCGGCAGATGGAAGTGTATGTACTTGTATTTGTCAGTAAAAGCAGTAATCTGTGAAAGCTGTGATTTACAAGGGAAGCTGTAATATGCTCATCCCAGACCTGCTGTCAAATTCATTCCCTGTTGGATGTGGCATTAAGGTGACACTGTCATGAACTTTCATGCTCAGTGATAACTTCAGGCTTATACTGGGGACATCAGCAACTTCAGCTAATCAAATCAAAAGCCTACCTGCCTCTCTTCTGACACCCCACTTTAGATGTTAATAAGTATTTATTTTCACAGGCTGTGTTTACCTTCAAGTTGACACATAAACTGAATCACAGTATCAACAGGGATTGGGTGAAAACATTGAGCTTTAATTTCAAGCTGTAGGCAAGACAAAATGGCTGTGCCCACATGGGAACCAGGCTCCCACCCACCAGAGGGTGATAACATAGAATGGTGTGATCTCACTCTCTTTCTCTTTCTCTGTACATCAAATTTCCTTCTTGTATTAACTAACAACGCCAAAAACAGCCAAGCTGAAAACAGCTTCTTCACGTCAAAATGAAATCTCAAGTGAGCATAGGTGTCCAAAGAATGCAATATCATAAATGTTAAAAACAAAAATTTCTTTGCAAAAAGCAATCCAAAAACAAACACAGGAATCACAACAAATGGGATGCATACCGGGCATGCAAACATATTTCACAGGGGTGGACTATCGTCCAGCCACTGGGGTTTAATCTGCCATGAGTCACATACAAAGTGGATGCGATGCCATGTTCTTAACAGCACCGTCTGTGACAACCCAGACTTGATTGTTTGCACGGGAAAGGGTAATGGGTTTAGCACAGATTATGCCAGTGGAGGCTTGTGCAGCAGTCATTTGTCCACTTGATCCTTTCATTGGACTGGTGCCTGGCAGTAACAGCATCCAAGGGGGTTGTGTACGTAGCACACTGAGGAAGGACTTTCAAAAGCAACTTGTAAGCTGTGATGAAACATCTTATGCCAGAAACCTTCACTAGTGAAGAACAGGTAGAGAGGCTGGCCACGCAGTGTGGGCTAGCTTGGGACCAAATCCATCCCAGAATAGGGCAGTCTTAGGGCAGATGTCAGTTTTAGGGAGAGATAGGTGCAGATAACAAGAAATGATGGGTTTAGGTACTCCACAGTGACAGCACATGTAGTACATGTTGCCAGTTGTGAAGAACTGTCCTCAGGACTGTCACCACTACAGTAGCGGTCGGGGCATGTCAATTCCTCAAGTGCAGTTTCAGATCAAAGCATGTCCATGGCGGAGAAAGTGCACACATGAACACATTTGTAGGGTGTGACCACTCCACAGTACTTCATGGAAGATCATGCTAATGGAATAAGGTGAAAGGCGTTGGTCAGATCTGTTGCAGTGATATGTTTCCACTGGGCAATCTTGTCTAAGGTTGAGTCAACATCTGACATGAGTGAAGGTTGCAGCTTATGTTAGCATCCAATATCGGCGAAAGCTGTAACAATTAAATTTAAAACCCCATTCGGCTTCTTCACAAAAAATGATGGATTAAGGTACTCCACAGTGATCCCCATATCTCCAGGTCGAAAAAAGACTCTGAGGCCTACGAGGTCATCAAGTTTTTGTTGTAACTCAACAAGTTTATCTCTGGCGTACTGGGGAAGGTGACCTTTCTGTTGTGGCTGTCATACAGGTCACAAGTTGACGTTAGCCACGAAGGGCCTGGCCTTGCCATTGTAACCTGGGAATACTCGATCGAAGATGTCATCATATGCCTAAAGGAGTATTTGGAACTGAGTGCATGTGCGTTGAGGCAGGGTGTGATCCAGATCCACAAGAACAGGCTCTGAAAGCAGCTGATGATGCTTATGCTTGTGTTGCTTGGTAAGTGGCTGTGTCACGTCATCCTGAGAAGGCTGAGATTCTTGGTTGCTGGGGGCGAAGATAGGCTGTATCCAAGTGGTTGTATCCGAGTGGCTGTATCTGAGCGAAATGTTCATTACAAGACAGAGCTTGTAGTTCACAGGAGAGGTTCGTGGTAAGAATCTCGTCAGCAACATTAGTCAAAATATGTGGTGGAGACCAGGTGTTAGGTGGCTTAGTACACTTAGATTCTGAGGGAAGAAAGGATGGTGCAACTGCAAATGTCATGAGGTCTGCAAGACATCCAGTAGTGCCATCGTGATTAAATCCCTTGGTCAGATTGTTGTTGACTTTGAGGGAACATGAAGCACATGAGCTCATCTCATTCTGCATGGGCTGGAAGAAGCATGAGATCGAGAATCATAGGTAGTGGCATCACCAACTGGCACTAGCACTGGCTGAATTGACACACACAACATTGGTTTCCATGAGTGGAGTGCCTTCATGCACCTGACATTAAAGTTCCCCTTGGCCAGGCCTCCAAAGGCAAGGTTGTGATGGTCTCTCGACAGTTCACCAACCACATGTAAAGACGATGAAGAATCAGTCTGATGAGCAGATTGGAGATGAACCTTTGATTGGAACACCGAGTTTCATAGCTGTGGAAACAAAGAGTATGTTGCCAGTGGCTCCATTGTCAATGGTCAATCAAATAGCATGATGTTCGAAGAGTGTGCCTAATTATGATGCCTGAATAATCTGTACATGGAGCGCAGTTGATTCCAATGAGATGTCAGCAGGTTCCTCATCCTCTTCAGTGAAACAAGCATCTGCATTGATATAATCATCATCCAGGATAGCAGCTATAATATGAGATTTAGACATAGATTTGCAGTTTTTATCTGGCAGAAAATTGCCCTTGCTGAGTAAATGTTTATCTGGTTGGCCCGCTTGCTTACATAATGGGCATGACACATGTCATGTGCATGAAGGAAGGGCGGTATGGAGTCTGATCTTGTTAGATGAGGACAAAACTGTCTCGCGCCCCTGGAAGGAGAAAGGGGCAGCACAGAGAGGCATTTGGCATCAGCAGATGCCTGAATCTCACCTAACAGCGAATCCAAAGCTTGGGAGATCTCTGGCTTGACAAATGTCAGGGTGTGCGACCTGAACTTGGTGTCATACCTCTGCTTCACTAGACATGGTAGGCTAGAGTGAATGAGGTGTAGCCAACGTAGGACTACTATGTCCTCCAGTGAGGGTGACTTCTCTTCATCCTCATCAAGAAGTAGACATAATGACTTAGCCCACCCTTCAGCAAGAGATTTTCCTCAAAGAAGGCCATTAGCCATTGATACAGGTCCTCATGCCTTACAGCTGCGTGAAATCAGTCAGGTCTAAGAGGTGGGAACCCATGGCCTGGAGACCATAATGCAAGCATCGTCGATGCCTTAACTTTACAGTTGCATGATAAAACGGGCAGTAATTCACTATCTGCCCCAGCACCAGGTCCAATTAGTTCATAATCTATTGAGCAGTGAGTCCCATTACTTTTTGTATCTCTGAATCCACAAAGAGAGTTAGTCTTGATTCTCTTCTTCCAGGTGAAACTGTCAGTGAGGAAGGGTGCAAAATTAGGATCAAGTTTCAAAGTGCAGATTAGGTTATGATGCCAATGATCAGATAAATTGATTGTTTCAATCTTCCCTAAGCACTAGCACTTTGATGTGTGGTGCCATATAGTTTCTGCTGTATGCAGGTACGGCAGGTAATAAGGAAGGCAAATGGAATTTTGGTATTTATTGCTAAAGGAATAGAGTATAAAAATAGGGAAGTGTTGTTGCAACTGTACAAGGCATTGGTGAGACCGCACCTGGAGTACTGTGCACAGTTTTGGTCCCCTTACGAGGAAGGATGTAGTTGCATTGGAGGCAGTTCAGAGGAGGTTCACTAGATTGATTCCAGAGATGCAGGGCTTGTCTTATGAGGAGAGATTGAGCAGTTTAGGCCTATACTCGCTAGAGTTTAGAAGGATGAGAGGAGATCTAATTGAGGTATATAAGATGCTAAATGGGATAAACAAAGTAGACACGGAGCGGATGTTTCCCTTTGTGGGGCATTCTAGAACGAGAGGCCATAGTTTTAGGCTAAGGGGTGGTAGATTTAAATCAGAGATGAGGAGGAATTACTTTTCTCAAAGGGTCGTGAATCTATGGAATTCATTACCTCAAGTGCAGTGGATGCCCGGACGCTGAATAAATTTAAGGAGGAGATAGACAGATTTTTAATCAGTAACGGGTTGAAAGGTTATGGGGAGAGGGCGGGAAATTGGAGTTGAGGCCGAAATGAGATCAGCCATGATCGTATTGAATGGTGGGGCAGGCTCGAGGGGCTGAATTGCTTACTCCTGCTCCTATTTCTTATGTTCCTTATGCTGTCATACTGTGGACAATATCTGTGAGTATGTGCCAAATAAACTTGCCAATTTCCTTTGTTGAGAGGCATGAAAATGTTGCAATGCTGCTGCCACACCAGTGTTTACCTTCAAGTTGTCACATAAACTGAATCATAGTATCAACAGCGAATGGGTCAAAATGTCGAGCTTTAATATAACCACAAAATCAAATAGTACAATCAGCAATAATGGCCACGCCCAGATGAACCGGGCTCCCAGCCACCAGAGGGCAATAACGTATAATGGCGGAGAGTCAATAATTTCTGGAATAGATCATCAAAATATATGGTCAGTATAGTTTCATTGCAATCCTTCAAACGGAAGCTGGAACATGTTTCTGAGAATTGATGACATCAGAAGATAGGTGTGAGTTCTCTGTAATCATTGATCTGAATTACTGCAGTTTCTGGGACCTTGCTTGCCTTTGGTGATTGGAGGGGAATTGCCCAGAATGCCCTAACTTTTCCCAAGCCCCTTTGCTTCTCCCAGGGGCTTCATCTGCCCACTGTCTGTTTTGCACCAGATGTTAAATTCAGCCCCGATGATATTTGAAGAACAGAAAATTAAACTTGACATTTGCAACTCTCAAGTTCACATGAAGAAGCATTCCCTGAGGGGTGGATAAGTGTCATTTCATTTTTGTAAATCTTCTGCTCACTATTTATCAGAGGCACTGAAGCCACATTTTAGCTCTAACTTAGGTACCACTTTAATACACAGTAACTGGATTTTGTTATTCTCTGGAGCTGATAGCATTCACAAGGTGAAGAGATCACTTCAACATAGTATTATCTAAGCATATGTGTAACATCAAAACAATTATAGTACTGAAAGCAAGATGCTTCCAGCATGGAACCTGATTGATTTTGTTCACCTCCTTAGTTACATGTTAATGAGACATTTGGGTAAAATGTTTTTCTCCGTTTTTGTGTATAGCCATGTTACCGATTGTGAAGCACATACAATAAAAAATAATGAAATTCTCTATGCAACTTCCGCCTCCATTAATATGCAGGACTTCTTGTAGGGTGAAATTTTACTGAGATACTGCACCACAGAGGGGGGCTTCACATGCTCCAGCTTATTATAGGCCGTCCTTAAACAACATTCTGAAAACTTGCTCAAAACACTCCACACACTTGTTAGAGTCTCAGAAAATTTCACCTTTGGTAGAGTGAGGAAGTATAGGCTGGAACGCAGACCTGGGGCTGTTTCACTGGGGAGGGGGAGTGTGGAGGGGGCACCCCACTACCTTTCCACCCACCATCGATTTTATTTAGATGAACAATTAAAGGTCAATTAGGCTTGTTATCAAATCAATTGACCATGATAATATGTGGCCCATGCCAGAATACATGTCATGGGCAGCAGGGCGGGAGCGGGAAGCCAGATTTTTTACATGAAATGTTTAAAGGGCGGGAAGGAAGAGGAGGGTCGCTCTTCGAGGACTGCCCTTTGCTGCTCATGGGGGCGGCCCCCCTTAGTCTGAACCTCCCCTTCCTTCCTACACACTCCCTCCCTCCCTTAAAGCCACCCCCGGCACCCCGCTGCCCCTCTCCCTAACACACCCACACCATCCCGGCCCAAGACTTGGACTTACCTGCTCTGGGGACCCTCAGCCTTGGGCTCCCCTCTTCAGGAGCAGTCCTGGCAGCTGCCGCTGACACCTTCCTGGTGCTGCTGGGACTGATGGAGTTGTTGGCCAATAGAAGGTTTCCATGCCGACATGGTTATCCCCCGTTACTGTCTTGTTCATTGCTGGACTTAAAGACACAAGTGCCGTGGATGAATAAAGCCCACTGTTTAAGCTGTAGTCAATGTGTCTAATTGAATTGGTCATGCTTCAGCTTGTTATAATAAACAGTAAAGCCACCCTAGCTCCCAGAGGTTCCTTAATATACAGGAACAACATGGGGAATAAAATTACAGGGTCATGGGGAAAGAGCAGGGGAGTAGGATTAATTAGATAGTTCTATCAGAGGAGTGGCTCAAGCATGATGGGCCAACTGACTTCCTTCTTTGCTGTATCATTCTAAGACTCTATATTAGGGTGAAAATTTCAAGGCACCAGGAGCAACAATGTGTGACTATTTAAATGTCAACTTTAAAGTTCTAATTTTCGGGTTGCCGATCATCCTAAGGGATAGTCTTCATAAGACGACAACCACAATGCTGGACTGTATTGGGTTGAAGCATTGTTCCTGGGGCCAGCAGTGATGTGCTTATAGCATTTGAAATGCAGATTTAATGCTGTTGTTGTTTCATGCAAATTACAATACTTAGAATCTTCCACACCCTATGACATTGCTATACTGAAAATGCAGCAACAAAGACAGTTCAATCGAATCCCTTCAATCAGAATATTTTGATTCCTTTTTTACCCAGAAGTTGCAAAGGGCCTTTTTCCTACAACAGCTACTGCTGTCAAATATTCCTGCGATACTATAGAAACAGTCTAAGGGTGGAATTTTCTGGTTCCGCCAGTGGCAGAAATTGTGGCGGGTGGGAGCGGAAAATTTGGAGTGAGACCAAAAGTCGAAAACACGCTGGTGGGAAAACAAGTTGCAATCTTCTCCTCAGCGTTTTCATGATGGGTTCATGGTGGGTTCATGGCGGGTTCATGCCTTTGTCTCTGGTGAGCATCGAGATCGTAATTTACATGTCACGAATGCTCTTTAACGGGGCTACAGACCAGGATCTTCCACCCCCTGTGAAATCGTCTGCCCCACCAACGGAAAATCAGACCGTTCCGCTTTCCGATCTGCAAATGTGGCGTGCGCCCGGTGGGAGAGCTCTCTTTCAATTGTCTGCCACTAGATGCTGCCTTCATCATTCGCGCTTTTCTTCTCCTGGGCACTGGCAGTATATCGCGCCGCAGATGGCATGCACATGAAGGAAAGGGGGGGGTTCAGGAGGTGAGACCCAAGGGTGGGGTGGGGGGTGGTGGTCGGGCGCAGGGCAACTCTGCAAGGGCTGGGTGTCCGGGTAAGGGCAATTCTGCAGAAGAGGTGACTGGTAAGGGCAACCCTGCAAAGGTCGGGGGGAGTTCCGGATGCCTTTTAAATATGGCGCCTGGACATGATGGCGGGGCGACCCACTTCCTGCCCGACCCGCCACGAGATTTGCCATCAACCTCACGGCTACATAATTAATTAGGTGAACATCATGCAATTTAGTGGGTTTACCGGCTACACTCTGCGGCAGGAATCCCTCCGACTTCCGGCCCCCGCCACAGGAATTAGCCCTGGAGTGGAAAACTCCACCCTTAGTTTCTGCAAAAGTACTAGTAGCTGAAAAATTATGGTGCAATGTGAAGTAAATTGTAAATAGTGTTTTCCATAGAAAACAAAATTAACTTTTAACTATTGTGTGTCATGGAGTTGTCATTCATAAAAACCTTTCTTGGAAATTTTGACTCCCAGTGAGACAAGCAGCTGACAACTTTGGAGCAGCAGTAGGGGACCTAGGCTTTTTTACTGGCCAAGCTTTATTTCCATTCCACAAGCAAACTGCACACCCTCTTTTTTTATTAATTAATTCTCAGACTATTGGCATTGACAACAAAGCAGACATTTATAGCCCATCCCTAGTTGCTCTTGAGAAGGCGGCTGTGGACCTTCCTTCATCGTTGCAGTCTGTAAAGGTATATTCCTTCAATTCTGTTAGGTAGGGGATTACAAAATTTTGAACCAGAGATAATGAAGGGATGTCAATATATGTTCAAGTCAGATGTTGTATGAGTTGAAGGCGAAACTTGGAGGTGTCACTGTCTGCATGCATCATCTGCCCTTGTCCTTCTAGGTGGTGTAAGTTGTGGATTTGCAAGGTCTCCTGAAGAAGCCTGTAGTTGCTGCAGTGCACTCTGTATGCTGGTGGTAGATTGACTGGATACTTGAGCCAATGGATGGTCTGCTGATCAAGTGAGTTGCTTTGTTCTGGATAATGCTGAGATTCTTGAATGTCGCTGGAGCTACACCTATCCTGGCAAGTGATGAGTATTCCATCACACTCCTGATTTGTGCCTTGTAGGCAACAGAGAGGAACAAAAACAGAAAATGCTGGAAAAACTCAGCAGGTCTGACAGCATCTGTGGAGAGAGAAATAGAGTTAACGTTTCAAGTCCATATGACCCTTCTTCAGAGTTGAAGAGAAGCAGAAATGTGATGAAATTTATACTGTTTAAGGGGAGGTGGATCAGGTGAATCTGGATAGAAGGCCAGAGATAGGTAGGGGTAACAAGAGATTGACAAAGATGTCATGAACAAAAGGACAAAGGGAGTGTTAACAGTAGTGGCGAGGGCTAAAAAAGCTGCTGATCGTGGCATTAAGGTAAGAAAGCAAAATGTGATAATAGCAGGACAAGGGTAAGCACTCTGGAAAGAACAACATGAACAAGTAACAGGTGGCCCTTGTTGGGGTGGGGTGGGGGAGGGGCAGTGGTGGGGAAGAAAGGGATCAAAAATGGGATAAGAAGGGGTGATAAAAAAGGGGGATAAAACAATTAATAAATGAATGAAAATAGAAATGAATAAAAATAAAAATAAGTGGATAAAAAATAAAAATTAATTTTGAAAAAAGGGATAAAGAAGGGGTGTAGAAAGAGGAGAGAGTTCATGGTCTGAAGTTGTTGAACTCAGTGTTAAGTCTGGAAGGCTATAAAGTGCCTAATCGGAAGATGAGGTGCTCTTCCTCTAGTTTACGTTGGGCTTCACTGAAACATTGCAGCAAGCCAAGGATGGACATGTGGGCATGAGCGCAGGACGGGGTGTTGAAATGGCAAGCGACAGGGAGGTCTGGGTAATGTTTGCAGACAGACCGAAGGTGTTCCACAAAGCAGTCACCCAGTCTGCTTTTGGTCTCCCCAATGTAGAGGAGACCGCATTGGGAGCAGCGAATGCAGTAGACCAAATTGAAGGAGGTGCAAGTGAAGTGCTGCTTCACCTGAAAGGAATGTTTGGGCCCTTGGACGGTGAGGAGGGAGGGCGTAAAGGGGCAGGTATTGCACCTTCAGCGATTGCATGGGAAGGTGCCGTGGGAAGGGGATGAGGCATTGGGGGTGATGGAGGAGTGGACTAGGGTGTCCTGAAGGACAAAGGCTTTGATAGAGAGGCTTTGAGGAACTAGGAGCTAAGCCACTCATCATAAAAAAATCAGACTCTGGCCTGCTCTAGTCATCATGATGTTTAGGCCACTGGTTCAATTAAGTCTCTAGGCAATTGTGAACCGCACCCCCCCTCCCCACCCCCCCCACCCCCCACACCCTTCTGCCAGGATGTTGATAGACCCAGAAGCTGGCAGTGGTAATGCCAATGGATGTCAAAAGGAAGTGGTTGGTCTCTTTGTTGGATCTGAAATGGATAGAAAGTCACCATTTTATTGTTGCTAATCATTAATATGGAAGTAGAATGCAGGAATAAGAATTTGATACTGTGATATTTAAAACCAGAGGTTGCACAGACAACCCAGGAAGACAGATAACATTCCAACAGATGGACAGTGCCATTGAGGCTGATTAGTAGTTGAAATCAATTATGCTATGTTTAACTACACAGAGACAAAAAAATAAGCAGCAAATGATTTAGCAATAATTTATTCAAAATGTTCAATTCCTTTTCAGAATTTTCAAATAGTGCTTTTGAAGATTGTATTGTAGCCATGCTTCTGTCCATGACATAGTGGAATTAAATATCCAAAAGAGAGCTGTAGAATAGGGAAAGCTAGCCCCTGTTTACTATCTCAGCAGGCTATCATACCCTGAATCAAAACAATCCATTTGTGCATTTGAAGAAGATCCAGCTTCTTTCTCAACAGGCAAGTAATTAGAATAACATTCAAGGGAATGGAATGTAAGCAGCAGCCTAGTCATTATCTGGAAAATTGTTTCTTAAACCAGGCCTGAAAACCAAGCCTATTGGAATGTGTACCTGTTATGACACACCTTTAATGGTTGTTACAATGACGAACAATTCATTAGGCCTACTTCCACAGTAATAAACTTTCATGCATTGTAATTTTAACAAACTGAGGTACTAGCCAAGCAACATGAACTGATTAGATCATGACTACATGACTGTGTCTTAGCAACACAGGCAGCTTGCCTCCTCTTTAAACTAGGTTAACTCCAGGCATGGTTGTATATCTGTTACACTTCGCCCACACAAAGCCAAAAAGAATTATTTTCAGAATACAGAGAGCAGAGCTTCACCTTAATTTCACAAAAAACTGACCTCCTTAAAATTTTATGTGAAAGTGGATATATAAACTGGAGTTGTCATTGTTTGAACACAACCATGTTGTATGGCATTAAGGCCATTTAACAGCTCATGTGTACAAAATTGTGCTACCTATTTGTCTCTGTTAAAATGAATGGATGATAAATTACAGGGTGGACATATGGGAACACAGAATCAGCCCTATATTGTTAGTGCAACTTGCTTTCATCTCTCACCACCATAAGGAGCCAAAAGAAACAAATTGCCACAAATATGGCATGGAAAGCGGTGTAAGCATTGAATTAAGATTTTGTCCAGTGGCCTATAAGTTTATGAGTCCTTTGTTCCACCAGCAAGGAAAAAATGCACAGAACCCTACCCCTACCAATCCTTAGTATTGTCATGGTGCCTTTATTTCAATTTCTGCTCTCAGCAGCATTTGTGACCCTCCATTTTCACAATTCTAAAAGTATAATAATGTGTGGCTAATGCAAGCACAATTTAAAGGGGTTGAAACTAAATTTGACTAATTATAGCCTGGGATTGCTAAAATCCATTTCACACCACTGAATTTTGTACTTTTATACAAGAACAAACCACGCTCTCAGTAGTATTTTCCTTTTAATGCAGGTAAATTATTTAATATAAGATGTACATAAGGACTACATAAAATCACAGTGCACACAGAGTGACCCTGCGGTGATAATATAAAGAACAGCAACAGTTTCCTTTCTAAAAATTTGGAAAAAAACTACATGCATCATACAGTTATTGTCAGATTCACAAAATTAGCTAATAGTATTTGGTAGATAACAGTTAACCAGAGGCACAAGTAAAATAATATACTTCACAACCATGAGAAAAGAGAACCCCTGGCCCCACAAAAAAAGTTCAATAAAAATTCTTGATCCTCATCATGCTGGCTATCACCTGGTTAGGAAGGTACTATGACTTCACAACTCCAGTTGAAGTTAATACCATTGTTGGAACCCCTGACACCATTTTTATGAGGTAATCTCCCCTCTAGCCAGAAGCAAACCTCACTCTGTCTTGAAGGTGCAGAGTCCAACGTTCACCAAACAAGATTGAAACCTTTTGCACAAGTTCAGTATTCAGACGACAGTGCCCAACACCCTACCTAGTTCTGCCTTGGTCCACCCAAGGGATCATGCTTAATATAGGATAGCATCCTTAATATGCTGCTGAGCCAAAGAGGGAGATATTAGGTGGAGTGATCAAAAGCTTGATCAAGCGGTGGTTTTTAAGTTGGGTTTTAAAAAAAGACAGGAAAATGGGCAAGTTTAAGAGGAGAACTCCATGGGGTTGAGGCAAACGCAGGCATGTCCAATGACAATGGAGTAAATGAGGAGGGATGCAAAAGAGATCAGAGTATCAGAGAGTTCAGAGTGGGGGAGGGGATGTTGGAGAGCTGGAGGAGACTAGAGAGACAGAGAAGGGTGAGGCAATGAAGGAATTAATACACAAAGGTGAGAATTTTAAATGTGAGGCATCGAGTAGCTATATACATTATAGAACCCTGACTCACATAGTGAAATAATCTACATGTTGAATTAGACTGGCATTCCAGCCAACCAGTGGTAAGCAACTGGACTGGAAGCAGCTATATCAGAACTCCATTTATAAATTTGGTTTTGGCCAGGATTTTCTTACTGGTGTGTGGGGACGAGCCCCACACGCCAATGGGTAAAATGACGCATGGTGATGTCAGGCGAACGTCCCAATGTCACTGCGCGCCATTGCGATATGTAAGTGGGTAGGCACGCAATGTTCTCAGATGCGCGCCCGCCATTAATTAATCAGGTACTTAAGGCCCTTGAGGCAGCAATTGTCTGTAATTTTTCAGGGCATGTGCGATCTTCAGGACGTCGCACGGGCGCAACGGGCAGGCAGGTAGGAGACATTTGTATTAACCTCATCCACGGGCAGGATAAGAGGGGTGAGTGGGGTTGCGAGTGGTATCTGTTAGATATTTAATTGTGAAAGTCACTGCTACTTGCCTGTGTGAGCAGGAATACTTCAAAACTCTTCACAGCTGCTTGGACAGGAGTAACAGCCTTCAGGTCAGGACTCTACAGTAAAGATCATTTTTGGGGCTTGCAGGTTTCAGGAAGTCTTCCCTTAGCCTGGGAATGGGAGTTGTGCTCTCCACTGGAGGCACCTCCTCTGAGGAGGAAGGGAGGGCCAGAAGGGGGAGGAGGCCAGGAGTCCACATTCAGCCTCCAGGGTAGCCGCCTTTGGGAGGAGAGGCTCAGGCACAAGGGCCACAGGGCCAACATGAAGTCCAAGACGGAAGGGGCCGCAGAAGATGCCAATATCCTGCTGCTAGGGTATACAGGCAGCAAAGCAGCTACCATAATAAGTCTGAGGTACAGTATTGAAGGAGGCTCCGTCTCTCAAGGGAGACAGTCGCCTCCATCTGTCAGATGATAGGCCCTGACATTTGCGCCAATTGTGTGGGCGGACACCCTATGCCAGTAGCTCTGAAGGTCATGGCTGCCCTCAACTTCTGTGCCTCCGGCCCTTTCCAGGGGTTGGTGGGTGATCTTTGCAGAGTCTCCCAATCAGCTGTCCACACTTGTGTCAAGCAGGTGACAGATGCTCTGTTCAGGTGTGCATTGACTTTCATCCACTACCACTGGGACCAGGCCAGTCAGACACAGCGAGCCAGAGGCTTTGCAGCCATTGCTGGCTTCCCCTGCGTCTGGTGCCATTGACTGCACACATGTGGCCATCAAGGCGCCAGCAGGTGAGCCCGGTACCTTCGTCAACAGGAAGGGCTTCCACTCCATGAACGTGCAGATAGTGTGTGATCACAGGATGCAGATTCTGCAAGTCTGTGCAAGGTACCCAGGCAGTTCCCATGACACTTACACACTCAGACACTCCCAGGTGCCAAGGCTCTTTAGTGCTCCAGCCCGGCTGGATGGATGGCTGCTGGGTGACAAGGGCTATCCCCTCAAAAGCTGGCTCAAGATGCTCCTCCGCCATCCAAGAACAGAGGCTGAGCAGTGGTACAATAGGAGCCACACCACAAGGGCTGTGGTGGAGAGAACCATCGGTCTTCTCAAGATGCACTTCCGATGCCTGGACCGTTCAGGGGGCGCACTCCAGTACTCCCTAGATCGTGTGTCGTTGATAGTGGTTGCATGCTGCGCTCTCCACAATCTGGCACTGGAAAGGGGTGATGCAGTGGACGAAGAAGATTTAGACACAGTTGCTCCGGCTGAGCACGATGAGTCCAGCAGTGAGTCCGAGGATGAACACACACAGAACGCTGAGGGGGTAGATGCTGACCCGGACACACACCAGGGAGGCAGGGACACCCTGCCAAATCCAAAGAACCTTCAGCTAGCCCACCACAGATAGACTTCCAACACATGCTAGGGCTGCAGTCTCCATACTTGACACCTGAGTGCAAAATCTGCCTGGATAGGAACATTAACTAAGGCCCTTGTCAATAAAGCTCAATTTCAAAAAACTCACTCATAACATCATGGGTTCCCGTCCACCTGCAGAAGTAAGGACTCATCCTGAGACATGGCAACACGTCAACATTTAATGATATAACAAAATGAACTTCAGAAACCCAAACAAAAAGGTGTTGCTCATCACACCAAGTCTTAATGAGCTAATAGTGGGGCAACATAAAAGTTGAGAAACCCGTGGTGTGCTTAATGTGCCTTAAATTTACGTTTACAGGTGCTACGTCTGGGTGCTGTCCCCTTGCTGGCACTGGCATCTGAGACAGCCTGCTCACTGTGCCGTCCTGTTGGTCTCAATGACCTTGGCGGCTGTCCTCTGGCGCGTGGAGCCTTTGATGGCCTAATCCTGGGAGGGAGCGGCCAGTTCCACAGCTGGCATCTCCCCAGTCGCCGCAGCCTCATCGGATGTCACGGTCACTAGCAGAGGGGTGTAGGAGTTGCTGCCCTCATCTGGAGTGCCTTGAGAGGAGCCTGCAGAGACGACAGGCAGCTGCTGCGGCGACGTGAAGTCGCTTCGGACCTCCCTGCTCACCGTAGATGGACTGACCCGGGCTAGGATACTTGGTGCCCAAACCATCTCCCACACTGGCACTGACCAGCTGAGGTCAATGCTGCTGTGAGGGCTTGCAGGTCTGAGATCATCCCCAGGAGGCCCTGATTGATCTTCTGGAGGAGCCTCTCCACGAGAGTCGCCACTCTCTCCATGGAGGAAGCATGGCGCTCGGCCATGAGGCTCATTGCATCAGTGATGCTCCGCGTGGGCTCCTCTAGCATGGGCACCATGACACGCATAGCCTCATGTATCTCCGCCAGATCCTCTCGCATACCCTGCTGCACTTCCAGCATTTGCTGCCTCACAGGCAACTCCAGAGGCACATCATCAGCCATCGACCGAGCATGTACCTGGTCCCCTGCAGTCCTCCGACTGCCAGCGCCCTGGGCACTCCCTGTCTCTGCTTGCACCTCAAATGAGTATGAAATGCACTCACCACTGTGCCCCGGGACACTAGCTGAAGATCTAATTCCCACCCAGGTGCTAGTATCTGCGCTGGTGCCTGCCTGGCAGAGATGGTGTGACGCTAGTGAGTCAATATGTTCAGGGCCCTCAGGTGTGAGAGGTGCCCCTCTGCCTCCTCCTCCCAGCCCTGCTCCAGTGATGCTGAAAGGAAGAACGAGGTGATTTGATTAGTTACAGTGGAGACAGTGTCAATGTGCATGCCGCTCCCCCGGATCATTATGCGCTCATCCTTCCACAATCAATGGTCAGCCCATGTTTCAAACTTCAATCACTGAGCATTCAGCAGTGCCATGGCTGCTGGGACACACATGGTGATCTCAGTGTTCGGCAAACATTCCTCCCCGTGGCACCCCAGTCTCATCACCGCCGGTGGACCCGGGCGCATGGCGCATCTCCAGATCTGTGGCCTGCTGTTCAAATGGAGTCAAGATGGCCAACTGGGCCTGGCCTCCGCTAGTCCGCATCCGCTTGGCAGAATTGTGCGTAGTCTTCTCCTGAAAAGGAGAGAGGAGCTTTGATTAGTCCAGCCTGCACCTGGATTCCCATCACATCCCTGCCATCCCAGCCAGAGTGAGACATTGCAGGACTCCAGTTCTTAGTCACCCCGCAGCTGCCGCACACTCACACCAAGAAGCCAGGGCTGACTGCACCCCCCCATTGCCCAAATGCTGCCTCCTTCACATGTGGCACCACAAGGTGTAACCTTGCTAAGTAAGGAGGCACAAGCATGTGGAACACAAAGACCAGCAGATGGATTGGTGCCCCGCCACCAGGAAGCTCCCCTCCCAGCATGTTAGCACCCTGACTTCGACATGCTTCCCAGTTCCATCACTCTGCCTAGGTGCAGATCCAGGAGGTTGCCCCGATTCTATACTCTGGGTGTCAGTGTCACACATGCTGCAGGTGCAGAACCCATCTCAGCTCAACCCTCTCAGGGTCAACTAGGCATGGGCAATATCTGTTGGCCCACCTAGAGAGAGGGAAATATGCCGTGAAGAATTCAATGCTGTAACTGCTTCAGAGTTGTTTTGTTGGGGGTTGGGGGGTGGTGGGGGGTGGGGGCGCACTGGGGGGAAAGGCTGACAGCTGCGATAAGTGATCTCAGCCAACACGGTACTCACCCTTCCTGAGTGCAGGAGGTGGTTGAGTCTGTTGCGGCACTGGAGCCATGTGCATCGCACCACATCATGGGATCTCACACTCTTGGCCACCTCCTCACACGCATGTTTGGTCAGGAGGGGAGGCCTCCACCCCCCACCACCCCCCTACCACACCCACCCTACCCCATCTCTCAGAAGCAGGACCTCCTGCTGTGCTGCCACCTCCTCCAGGAAGGCAGCTAGACACTCATCCGAAAAACGAGAGGCACACTACCCTGTTGCCCTACCCTCTGGCCTGGCCTGCTCCTCTGGACTACCCTCCAGATTTGCCTGCTTACAGGAAGCCCTCTGGTGAGCCCTTCTACCTGCTATTATGAGCAGCCTTGCAAAGGCTGCCAGCGCTTCATTTAAACAGGCCACCGGGTCGCCATTCAACCCGGCGGTCAGTGCACTCCCGCCGCCGCCCGCCCACTCCCGCTATCCTCGGGAGTTGAGAAATATGCTGCGTGGGCTTTAATTGGCCCGTCCACATAAAATGGCAGCGCAGACCCGATCACAGGTGGCAATCGGGTCCGTGCCCGCGCCCGCTCCTTTTTGGCCTGCCTGACATGGGGAGAATTCCCCCTTTGTGTTCGTTTTTATTTTTGCATTGTGGCCAAGAGGCTGTCGTTGATAGAAGGAAGATAAGATTGTGGGACTGTTGGTGATTGGAGAATTGGGGCTGCAGTTACTGGTGTCATACTAGGGTGAGTCCTTCATGGGTAGCCTGACTGGAAAAGAGCTGTCTTGGTTGCCTCCTCTTTCCCTCTTCACCTTCTTCCCTCTCCTCCTCATGCTCCTGTTCCTCACCTGTTCACCATATAGTTAGTGGCAAGAGTTGTCCCCTTATGATGGCAAAGTTGTGCAGCATGTAGTAGACCATTATGAGTTTGACACCCATTTTGCCGAGTGTTGCAGGGTTCCTCCATAGCGGTCCATTCAGTGGGAGTGTTGTTTTATACAATGCTCTGCCCACTAGGTTTCTCGTGGCAACATGGCTTTCATTGTATGCATGGCTCACACAAGTGTGTGGCTTCCACATAGCACATAGCTCCAGTTGCCCAGTAGCCACCCTTTGGTTTACTGTGGTGGGTCACATGCCGCAGGCACAGTGGACTGTTGCAGATCAAGATATCATGACTGCTGCCGCGATGCCAGGTATTGACCTGCATGACTCTCTGCCTTATGATCACACACCAGCTGGACATTGAGGGAGTGGAATCCCTTTCAGCTCTGGTATAGGACAGAGTCATCCAGCACTCACAAAGTGATGTGTGTACTGTTAGTGGTACCCTGCACCAGGAGAAAATCCTGCAATCCTAATGAAGCCATATGCTTGATCGACTGCTGGTCTCTAGGAAGAGAGAATGAAATGTATTCAGTTCTCAATGAATAGAGTTCTCATATACAACAGTGGAGACCAAACTGCAAGATGTTACAAACACCTCCAACTTCAGCCAGGAAGGAGCCAGACACATAAAAGTTCTTGGCAATGGCCACTTACACAGCCACTGGCAAGTCCACCTCTCACCATAATGTGTTCAAAGATGAAGCAATCTTGGAAAAAAATTATACAGGATATGTCTTGATTTGTATTGTTTTTGAATTCACTAGCAGTACTGAACACTGCATGATCCCAGTTGCTGCAAAACACCTCAGGAGGTCAATAAGTATTTAAGAATAGTCTCTTTATACCATGTGTGGCATTGCCAGTACAGTATTTTCAATTTCTTCATTGAAGGTTATTCTGAAACTAAGAGACAGTATGTAATTAGAAATTGTCAACATAATGTCTGGATGCATTGTGAGGCAGAGTAAAAATTTCAGTTCTGATGAGTCATAGAATTATAGAGTCACTGTGGTACAGAAGGAGGCCAGTTGGCACATTGAGTCCATGCTAGCTCTGTACAGCAATTCAGACAGTCCTATTACCTCACTCAATCATCATTTATCTCCTCAAGTGCCCATCTAATTTCCTTTTGATTGTTTCTACTTCCACCACCCTCATAGACAGCAAGTTCCAGGCCATTTCCACTTGTAAAAATCTTTTCTTCACATGCCCTCTGTATCCCTTGCCCAAAACCTGAATCTGTGTCCCCTAGTGCTTGTCCATCAGCTAATGAGATTTTCTTTGTCTATCTTATCCAGATCTGTCATAGTCTTCTACTCCTCTATCAAATCTTGCCTCAATCGCCTTTCCTCCAAGGAGAACAACCCCAGCTTCTCCAACCTAACCTCGTATCCACAATCCCTCATCCCTGGAACCATTCTGGTAAATCTCCTCTGCATCCTCTCAGGGAACCTTACATCCTTTCTAAATTCTGGTGACCAGAATTGGATGAAACACTCTAAATGTTGCTTAACCAAAGTTTTATAGAAGTTCAGCATAACTTCCCTTCTTTTATCCTCAATATCTCTACTTATGAAGTCCATATGGTTTGCTAAACCGAAGTCAAGATTTCACATTTTAAGACAGATCAAACATTAATTAACAGGCAACTAATAGCCAGCACCTAACAAGACCAACAAGAAGGGGCACAATTCTAGATTTAGCCTTAGGAACCGAAGCTGGGCAAGTGGATAATGTAGGAGTGGAGGACCACTTTGGAGATAGTGACCATAATACAATCAGATTTAGCATAATTATAGAAAAGGACAAAGATAGAACAGGAGTAAAAGTTCTAAATTAGAGGAAGACATATTTTCCAAAACTGAGAGGTGAACTGACGAAAGTTGACTGGATACAGCTACTAAATGGAAAACTGTCTCAAATCAGTGGGAGGTGTTCAAAAGTGAGATTCTATGGGCACAGTGTAGACATGCCCCCACAAAGAAAAAGGGTGGTACTGCCAAGTCTAGAGCCTCCTGGTTATCCAGAAGCATTCAGGGTAAGATAAAGCAGAAAAAGAAATCTTATGACAGTCACGAAAAGCTTAATACTGTAGAAAGCCTAGAGGAGTATAGAAAGTACAGGGGTGAAGTTCAAAATGAAATTAGGAAAGCAAAGAGAGGATATGAAAAAGAAATGACAGGTAAAATAAAAAAAAACCCAAGGATGTTTTACCAGTACACTAAGACATTAAGAGCAAGAGAATAACTAAGGAAGGAGTAGGGCCTATCAAAGATGTACATGGTAATTTATGCATTGATGCTGAAGGTGTGGCAGGGTTCTCAATGAGTAGTAAAAATAGGAAGTGCTGGAAAAACTCAGCAGGTCTGGCAGCATTTGCGGAGAAACAAACAGAGTTAACATTTCGAGTCCATATGACTTCTTCAGAGCTAAAGAAAAGTAGAAATGTGATGGATTTAAAACTGTATAAGAGAGGGTGGAGCAGGTGGAGCAGGATAGAAGGTCAGGGATAGATGGGAGCTAAGGAAAGATTGACAAAGACGTCATGGACACAAGACAAAGGGAGTTAACGGCTGTGGTAAAGAGTAAACAATGCACTGAGAGTGGCATAAAGGTAAGAGCAGAATGTGTTAACAGCAGAACAAGAGTCAGTGCTCTGTGAAATCACAACACAGGGCAGAATTTTGCCATTGATGGGCGGGCTCGGCAGGGGCGGTCAGGAAAAGGATCGCCGCCCGCGATCAGCACAGAGCGTGATTTCATACTGGCGGGCCAATTAAGGCCAGCCCAGTGTGAAATGCGAGTGGCAGCGGCGCTGCCTGTGCGGCGGGGGTGGGGAGTGGGGGGAGGAAGGTGAGCGGGCCGAGTGCGAACTTGGTGCATGCACATGAGTGAGCGCTTCATAATCTTCCTGAGGCACAGAACTACCTCAGGGAGATGAAGTGTTGTTAAAAAAAGAAAATGAAGAAAATATGAATGTAATGAAACATGTCCCCTCATGTGACTCTGTTATTAATTCAATTGTAAAACTTTTATATTATTTTTATTCACTTTAGGGAACCTCATCCCACCTGTGGATGAGGTTCCAAAAATATGCAAAGGCCGCTTGGCCTTTTCGCCTGCCAGCCAACCATTAAGTTGGACAGGCAGCGAAAAATTTAAGTTAATTGATTATTTAATGGCCTTAACAGGCCTTTTAATTGTTGGCGGGTGTGCTGCTGGCTCTGGTGCGCGCGGCCAACTGAACTATCGTGCAATTGCGCATTGATGTTGGCACGCTCGGCCGATGTCAACGCGCGAGTTATTTCATGCTCGAGTGGCTCGGGCACGTGCCCACCCGCTTAGTGAAAATTTCTGCCCATAGAAACCAGTGACAAATGGCCCTGTAGGGGTTGGGGGGTGGTTGGGGGGCAGGGGATGGTGTTGGGGAAAAAGGGTAATAAATAAATAAATAAATAATAACAACAATAAAAAGTGAAATAAAGAAAAACATTAAAAAAAAAGATTGGATTAAAAAAAGGATAAAGATGGAGGACAGTGTTCATGGTCTGAAGTTATTGAACTCATTGGTCTGAATTTTCCAGTTGGCAGGTGGGGTGGGTGCGGAGCAGGAGCATGCCCACCCACGATTGGGTCCACGCCGCCATTTTACGCAAGCAGGCCAATTAAGAATTAAGGCCCACCCAGCGTATTTCTCGACTCCCGAGGATAGTGGGAGTGGCGGGCAGCGGCAGGCATGCACAGACCTCTGGGTCCAATGGTGACCTGGCAGCCTGTTTAAATGAAAGCCTGGCAGCCTTTTCTAGGCTGCTCACAAGGCCACAGCAGAGGGCTTCTGGTGAGCAGGCCAGTCCAGAAGGTAGGCCAGTGGGACACGCCAAGCCAGAGGGTAGGGCGGGGGGGGCCAGTGTGCCCTCGTTTTCCCGATGATTGCCTTGATGCCCTCCTCAAGGAGGTGGCAGCCTGGTGGGAGATGCTGGTTCCCCAGGATGGGAGGAGGAAGCTCCCCTACATGATGAAACGTGCCTGGGAGGAGGTGGCGGAGATGGTGAGCTCCCGCGACGTGGTGCAGTGCACCTGGGTTCAGTGTCGCAAGCGCTTCAACGGCTTGTTGCGCCCTGGCAGGGTGAGTACCATGTTGGCATTGAGCATTTAACCCAGCAGGTCGGCTTACCCACTGTTGACCCCGCCCCCCACCCCTCCAAGTCCCATTGTCGTGACTGCATTGAGTCATTGACGGCATTTGTCCTTGGCTGGGTGGACAAGTAGATATTGCCCATGCTGGGGTCAGCCTGAGAGGGTGGTGAAGAGATGTGTTTTGCCCCCGCAGCATGTGGTACACTAAGAGCCACATGACTGGTTTGGGGGCAACCTGGAGGAGCTGCACCTAGGCGCTGTGTTAGAGCTCCGGGACATGTCCTAGTCAGGGTGATGAGATGGTGGGAGGGGAGCTTCAAGGTGGCGTGGCAACAAACCATCTGCTGCCCTCTGCGCTCCATGTGCTTGCGCCTCCTTGCTATAGAAGGATATATGATGCCTAATGTGATGTTGGCAGCATCTGTCCAAGGTGGGGGTGGGGGGGTGGGGAGCTGGCCCAGCATCTCTGTGTGAGTGTTCGGCAGCAGCGGGGGGTGAGGAGACTCTGGAGCCCTGATATGACCCACTCTGGTTGGGGTGGGCCGTGCGCGAAGAGAGTCCAAGTGCAATTTGCACCAATCAATGCTCGTCTCTCACTTTCAGGAGAAGAATGTTCATAACCCGGCAGAGCGTGAGGACTGGCGGCGGCCAGGTGCAGATCGCCATTCTCATCCGCCTCGAGCAGGAGGCCCTGGATCTGGAGAGGCGCCATGCACCTGGGTCTACTGGTGTCGGTGAGGCTGGGGTGCCACGCCAGGTATTTATGCCCAACAATGAGGTCAGCATTGTTCTCCCAACAGCCATAGCACTGCTGAATGTTACTTGATTTAATTTTGCAACACGGCTTGACCATTGGTTATGGGAGGTTGAGTGCAAAATGATCCGGGGGACAGGGATTGACTTTGTCATTGTCTCCACGTTAACTGATCCAATGTCCTTGTTCTTCCTTTCAGCATCAGCGGAGCAGGGCTGGGAGGAGGAGCAGCAGAGGCCCCCCTCAGACCTGAGGACCCTGAAGTCTCATCAGTGTCACCCCATCTCTGTGAGGCAGGCACCAGCGCAGATAATAGCACCTCGGTGGGAATTAGAACAATGACTAGTGTCCCAGGGCACAGCGGTGAGGGCACTTCACAATCACTGGAGGAGCTGGCAGAGACAGAGTGCCCACGGCGTCAGCAGTTCAGAAGACTGCAGGGGACCAGGCACATGCTCAGTCGGTGCCTGATGATGCGCCTCTGGAGTCGTCCGCGACGCAGCAAGTGCAGGAAATGCGGCCGGGTGTGCGGGAGCATCTGGGGGAGGTACATGAGGATATGCTTGGCTTGGTCTCCATGGTGGAGGAGTCTATGCGGACACTCGCCGAAGCAATGAGCCTCATGTCTGAACGTCTTGCCTCCTCCATGGAGAGGGTGGCGACTCTCATGGAGAGCCTACCCCAGGAGTCCCGTCAGGGCTTCCTGGGGATGCGCTCTGACCAGCAAACCCTCACATTGGCATTGACCTCAGGTGGTTAGTGTCAGTGTGGGAGATGGTGTGGGCATCCACGGTGAGCAGGGGGGTCCGAAGCAACTTCACATCAGCGCAGCAGCTGTCTGTCGTCTCTGCGGGCACCTCTCAGGGAATTCTGGATGAGGGCGGCAGCTCCTCCACCCCTCTCCCAGTGACCATAGCATCTGGTGAGGCTGCGACGACTGGGGAGATGGCAGATGTGGAACTGGCAGATCCCTCCCAAGCGGGGCCAGCACAGGGTCCACGGGCCAGAGGATGACCACCAAGGTTATCGAGGCCAACAGAACAGCAGAGTCAGCAGGCTGTCTCAGATGCTACTCCGAGCGATGGGGCAGCAGCAAGATGTAGCACCCGGAAATGAAAGCTTAAGGCACCTTAGGCACATCACGGGTTTTTCACTGGTGCTTTTGTGTTGGCTCGAGATTAGGCTCTTATGATTTGATTTGTAACACTATTGTCTTTCTTCTGTAATAAGTTGCTTTACTTGACATATTAAATTCAGATATATCACCATGGCTGAGGGTGCCTCTTTTCTTCTGCATGTGGATGGTTTCCAAAACTGTAATGAGTGCTTTGTTGGACATTCAGCTTTATTAACAAGGCCCTTAGTTACTGTTGCCAATCTGGCAGATTTTGCACTTAGGTGTCGAGAATCGAGCCGACAGCCAAGGCTTGTCCTGGAGGTCCATCTGTGGTGGGCTAGCTGAAGGTTCATTGGATTAAAGCCTCCCGGGTGTCCCTGCCTCCCTGGAGTATGCCCGGGCCAGCATTTACCCCCTCAGCATTTCCCTGTGTGTGCTCATCCTCGGACTCACTGCTGGACTCATCGTGTGCAGCTGCAGCCACTGCGTCAATATCTGCATCATCCACTGCATCCCCCCTTTCCAGCGCAAGATTGTGTAGAGCACATCATGCAACCACTATCACCGACACATGATCTGGGGGCTACTGGAATGCGCCCCCTGACCGGTCCAGGCATTGGAAGTGCATCTTGAGGAGGCCGATGGTTCTCCCCATCACAGCTCTTGTGGAGGCGTGGCTCCTATTGTACTGTTGCTCAGCTTCTGTTCTAGGATGGCGGAGAGGCTTCATGAGACACCTTCTGAGGGGATAGCCCTTGTCACCCAGCAGTCATCAATCCAGTCGGGCTGGAGCACTGAAGAGCCCCGGCTCCCGGGAATGTCTGAGGATGTAGGCGTCGTGGGAGCTGCCTGGGTACCTTGCACAGACTTTCAGAAACTGTGGTCACACACTATCTGCACGTTCATGGAGTGGAAGCCCTTCCTGTTGACGAAGGCACTGGGCTCACCTGCTGGCACCTTGATGGCCACATGTGTACAGTCTATTGCACCCTGGACACGGGGGAAGCCAGCAATGGCCGCGAAGCCTCTGGCTCGCTGTGCCTGACTTGCCTGGTCACAGTGGAAGTGGATGAAGGTCAATGCATGCCTGAACAGAGCACTTGTAACTTGCTTGACACAAGTGTGTACAGCTGATTGGGAGACACTGCAAAGATCACCCACTGAGCCCTGGAAGGAGCCAGAGGCATAGAAGTTGAGGGCAGCTGTGACCTTTAGAGCCACTGGCATGGGATGTCCACCCACATATTTAGGGGAGGTCTCAGACCCAATCATCTGACAGATATAGTTGACTGTCTCCCTTGAGAGACGGAGCTTCCTTTGGCACTGCACCGCAGACATATTGAGGTAGCTGCTTCACCGCCTGTATACCCTGGCAGCAGGATAGGGGTGTCTTCTGCGGCCCATTCCACCTTGGACTTCCTGTTGGCCCTGCGCCCCTTGTGCCTGCGCCTGTCCTCCCAAAGTTGGCTCCCTGGAGGCTGAATGTGCACTCCTGGCTTCCTCCCCCTTCTAGCCCTCCCTTCCTCCTCAGAGGTGCTGCCTTCAGTGGACAGTCCAGCTCCCATTCCCAGGCTAAGGGAAGGCTTCCTGAAACCTACAGGCCCAGAAAAGATTCCTCACTGCAGAGTGCTGACCTGAAGGTTAAGAGTCCAGAAAAAGCAGCTGGTGTGCGTTTTGAAGTACTGCAGATCACACAGGCAAGTTTGAAAAACTTTGAAAAATAAATACTTGACTGTGAACATGCACGACCCCAGTGAGCCCTCTTATCCCGCTCGCCCGATGTCACGACGCGTCATTTTACGTGCGGATGTGTGGGGCCCACCCCCGCACGACAACAGGAAAATTCTGCCCATTGTTAAGTCCAGAAAGCTGTAAAATGCTGAATCAGAAGATGAGGTGCTGTTCCTCCAGTTTGCGTTGGGCTTCACTGGAACATTGCAGCAGGCTGACCTTCAATGATGCAGACTTCCTAGTTAAAGAGGAGTGTGAAATATTAGAGACAATAAGCATAATGAGAGAGGAAGTACTGGAGGGACTGATATCCTTAACGGTGGATAAATCACCAGGGCCGGATGGATTGTATCCCAGGCTATTAAAGGAAGCCAGGGAGGAAATAGCAGGTGCTCTGAGGATCATTTTTTAATCTCCACTAGACACAGGCGAGGTACCAAGGATTGGAGGTCTGCAAACGTTGTACCATTATTTAAAAAGGGTGCGTGGGATAGGCCAGGAAATTATAGGTCAGTCAGTCTGACTTTGGCAGTGGGTAAACTATTGGAATCAATTTTGAGAGACAGGATAAATTGTAACTTAGGCATGGATTGATCAGGGATAATCAGCATGATTTTGTTAGGGGAAGATCATGCCTTACTAACTTAATCAAATTTTTTGAGGAAGGAACAAGGAGGATTGCTGAGGGTAGTGCAGTGGATGTTGTCTACATGAATTTTAATAAGGCATTTGACAAGGTCACACATGGCAGACTGGTTAGAAAAGTGAGATCCCGTGGGATACAGGGGAAGGTGGCGAGTTAGATCCAAAATTGGCTCAGTGACAGGAAACAAAGGATAATGGTCAATGGATTTTTTGCAAGTGGAAAGTGGTTCCACAGGGCTCAGTGTTGAGGCCCTTGCTGTTTGTTGTATATATTAATGATTTGAACTTAAATGTGGGAGGCATGATCGTGAAATTTGCAGATGACACAAAAATTGGCCGTGTAGTTGATAGTGAAGAGGATAGCTGTTGTCTCCAGAATGATATCAATGGCTTGGTGAGTGGGCAGAAAAATAACAAATGGAATTCAATCTTGAAAATTGTGAAGGCAAACAAAGCAAGGGAATACTCAGTAAATGGGCGGATACTGAGAGGGGTTGAAGAAGTGAGAGACCTTGGAGTGCATGTTCACGAGTCCCTGAAGGTGACAGGACAGGTCGATAAGGTGGTAAAGAAAGCATATGGAATGCTTTCCTTTATTGGATGAGGTACTGAATACATAAGCAGGAATGTAATGCTGGAACTGCATAAAACGCTGGTTATTTTATGTACAGTCTGGTCACCACATTACAGGAAGGACATAATTGCTCTGGAGAGAGTATAGAAGAGATTTACAAGAATGTTGCCAGGGCTTGAAAATTGCAGCTATGAGGAAAGATTGGATAGGCTGGGGTTGTTTTCCTTAGAACAGAGGAGGCTGAGGGGTGACCTAATTGAGGTGTGCAAGACTATGAAGGGCCTAGATAAGATAGACAGGAAAGACCTGTTTCCCCTAGCTGAGGGGTCAATTACCAGGGGGCATAGGTTTAAGGTGATTGGTAGAAGAATTAGAGGGGACATGAGGGAAAACCTTTTCACCCAGAGGCCGGTGGGCATCTGGAATTCACGGCCTAAGTTGGTGGTTGAGGCTGAAACACTCAACTTATTTAAGAGTTACCTGGATCTGCATCTGAAGTGCTGTAACCTGCAAGGCTACAGACCAGGTGCTGGAAAGTGGGACTAAAATGAGTGGCTAGTTTCTCTTTTTTGGCCGGCGCAGACATGAATGACCAGTCATGTCAAGTCCAGCGTTCATAACAAACCTTGCTCGCCACTGACATCAAACTGATCAATCTGTTAGTTACTCGGAATGTCGAAGTGCTGCTAGGATCAGTGCTGGGACCTCAGCTATATACACGCTATATTAATTACCTTTTGTCTCTTCGACTAAGTCAGGTATCTATTTGCTGATGATACAAAGCTAGGTGGAAATGTAAGCTGTGAGGAAGTCACAGAGAGGCTGCAAAGAGATATAGACAGGTTAAGTGAGTGGGCAACAAGATGGCAGATGGAGTATAATGTGGGAAAGAGTGAGATTATTCACTTTGGTTGTAAGAATAGAAAGCAGAATATTTTTTAAAAGATGTGAAACTTAAATGTTGATCTTCAGAGAGACTTCTGTGTGCTCATTGAAGAAAAACAGGAAGTTAGCATGCAGGTGCAGCAAGCAATTAAGAAGGCAAATAACATGTTAGCCTTTATTGAAAGGGGATTGGAGTGCAAGAATAAAGAAATCTTGCTACAGTTGTACTCGGCTTTGGTGAGACTACGCCTGGAATACTATATGCAGTTTTGGTCTCCACATTTAAGGAAGGATATTATTGCATTGGAAGCAGTACAATGAATGTCCACTAGATGGGCCCTGGGATGAGAGGGGTTGTCCTATGATGAAAGGCTGAGTAAATTGAGCCTATATTCTCCAAAGTTTAGAAGAATGAGAGGTGATCTTGTTGAAACATACATGATTCTGAAAGAGCTTGACAAGGTAGACATTGAGAGATTGTTTCTGCTGGCTGGGGAATCTAAAACACAGGGGCACAGCCTTAGGATAAGGGGATGATCATTTAGGACTGAGATGAGGAGAAATTATTTCATTCAAAGGTTGTGAATCTTCAGAATTCTCTACCCCAGAGGGTTGTGGATATTGTTGAACATATCTAAGGCTGGGATAGACAAGTTTCTGGTCTCTCAGGGAATCAAGGGATATGGGGAGTGAGTGGGAAAGTGGGAGTTGAAGCCCAAGGTCAACCATGATTGAATTGAATGGCAGAGCAGGTTTGACGGGTCATATGGTGTACTCCTGCTCCTATCTTGTGTGCTCTTGTGTGTTATCTCCCTCATCATGCAAGGAGCCCTGGTTTTAATGCCCTTACCTTTCACTCTTGTTGCAAGATACCTAGCCTGTAACCTGAAACATCTTCTGCTTAAAGATCACCCATTGTTCCATTACAATTTTTCCGGTCAGGCTTTGGCTCCATTTTACCCTGACTAGGTTCCCTTTCATTCCATTGAAATTAGGCGTCTTCCAATTTAGAAGTTCTACTTTAGATTGGTCCTAGTTCTTCTCCAATATGAACCTAAACCTTATGATATGATGATCACTCTTAACCAAGGGTTTCCCCACAGACACTTGGGGCTGGATTTTCAATCTGGAGTCAGGAACCTGATGCCCTCATTTCCAGGTCCCAACCCTGCATCTTGTGGCATTATGATGCAATGTGATTCTCAGATGCAGAGGGCCTAATTCGTTAGGGGGACATTTGGCACCCAATTAGCAGTGCCGGAACTGCCTGGAGGTGGCACCCAAGAACCAACGGCCCTTTGTAAAGGCGAATGGCAGCCATGACTGGGATGCCAGAAATAGATGATAACCTAGGGGCTAAAAAGAATGAGGAAATTAGGGAAATTAATATCAGCAGAGATAAAGTATTGGAGAAACTTAAGGGACTAAAATCCAACAAATCCCCAGGATTCGATGGCCTACTCCCTAGGGTTCTAAAAGAGATAGCTGCAGAGATAATGGATGTGCTGGCCATGATTTTCCAAAATTCCTTGGATTCAGGAACAATCCCACTAGATTGGAAGTTGGCAAATGTTACTCCACTTTTCAAGGAAGGAGGGAGAAGGAAAACAGTGAGCTACAGGCCAGTTAGCCTAACATTAGTTGTTGGGAAAATGCTGGAATCTATTATTAAGGAAGTCTTAACAATGCACAGTATGATTAGAACAAGTCAACATGGTTTTACTAAAGGGAAATCCTGTTTGACAAATTTATTAGAATTTTTTGAGCATGTAACTAGTAAGGTATATGGGAAAAAGTAGATGTAGTATACCAAGATTTCCAAAAGGCATTTGATAAGGTTCCGCACAAAAGTTAAATAGGCAAAATAAGGGCTCACATAGTTAGGGGTAATATAGTAACATGGATAGAGGATTGGTAACAGATAGGAAACAAAGGGCAGGGTTTTTACCTCTTCAGACGGGCGCGGCAGGCCTGGGAGCAGTCGCAAAGCTGACTGCCGCCCAAGCTCGGGCCCCAACACCGATTTCACGCTAGCTGGCCAATTAATGGCCAGCCAGTGTGAAACGTGCGCTACCACACTGAGGGCTGCCGGTGTGGGGGAGGGAGGAGGATGAGCACGGAGGTTTGTGCACGTGCTCAGGTGCACGCAATGAAATCTCCCTGAGGCACAGAGAGCTCAGGGAGCTGAAGATTTTTAAAGTCAAAAATAAAAAACTTACAAATGTTAAAAACATGTCCCCTCGTGTGACTGTGTCACATGAGCAGGGACATGTTATAAATTACATTCCAGCATTTTAAAAAAGTTTAAATTCCTGTTGGAAACCTCATCCCGCCCTTAGATGAAGTTTCATAAGAAGTCCAAAGGCCGCCTGGCCAATTCGCCCACCCGCCAACCGGAAGGTTGGACAGGCAGCAAAAAATTGAATTCAATTAATACTTTAATGGCCTTAATAGGCCAGTTAATTGTTGGCGGGCACGCTGTTGACCCCTGCGTGCGCCCACCGAACGCAATATTGCGCAGGTACGCGATGACATCGGGACGCTTGCCGGACGTCATCGCGCGGCATTTTACGTTCGAGCGGGTCAGGCGTGCAGCTGCCCACTCAGCAAAAAATTCAGCCCAGGGAGTGGGCATAAACGTGGCTGTTTGGCAGGCAGCGAATACTGGGGTGCCGCAAGGATCAATGCCAGGTCCTCAGTTATTTACAATCTATATTAATGACTTAGATGAAGAGATAGAAAATTATGTATCCAAGTTTGTTGATGATACCAAATAGGTGTGAAGGTAAGCTGTGGGGAGAATACAGAGAGGCTGCAATAGGCAGGCTAGATGAATGGGCAACAATATGGCAGATGGAGTATAATATAGGCAAGTGTGAAGTTATTCACTTTGGTCATAAGAATAAAAAAGCAGAATATTTTTAAAAGGTAAGGAACCGGTACGTGTTGATGTTCAAAGAGACTTGGATGTGCTTGTGCAAAGAACACAGAAAGTTAGCATGCAGATGCAGCAAGCAAATAGGAAGGAAAACAACATATTGACCTTCATTACAAGAGGATTGGAGTATAAGAATAAAGAAGTCTTGCTACAGTTGTACAGGGTTTTTGTGAGACTGCATCTGGAGTACTGTGTGCAGTTTTGATCTCCACATTTAAGAAAGGATATACTTGCATTGGAAGCGTTACAGCGAAGGTTCATTAAATTGGTCCCTGGTTTGAATGGGGTTGTCCTATGATGAGAGGCTGAGTAAATTGTGCATATTTTAGAGTTTAGAAAAATGAGAGGCGGTCTCACTGAAACATACAAAATTTTGAAGGGGCTTGATAGGGTGGATGCTGGGAGATTGTTTCCATTGGTTGGGGAATCTAAAACACGGGGACACAGGATAAGAAGCTGATCATTTAGGACTGAGATGAGAAGAAATTTCTTCACTTAAAAGGTTGTGCTCTATAATTGAATATATGTAAGGCAGGGATAGACATATTTTGGTGTCTCATTAAAGGATATGGGGAACAGGCAGGAAAATGGAGTTGAAGCCCAAAAACAGCCATGATCGTATCGAATGGGGGAGCAGGCTCTACGGGCCACGTGGTCTACTTCTGCTCCTATTTCATATGTTCTTACATTGCCGCAAATGCGCTTTTGCACCTGTACTTTCCTCCAATGGAAATTGGAAATCCAGTCATTAGTCCACTTGGCCCACCTCATTCCCTAGCACCAGATCCAGCAGTGCCTCCTTCCTCGTTTGACTGAGAACATACTGGTCAAGGACGTTCTCCTGAATACATGTCAGAATATCCACCCCCTGCTTTTCCTTTACTTTAACATTATTCTAATCGATATTTGGGTAATTTTAAAGTCCCCCCAATATCACAACCCTATAGTTCTTGCACATGGACTGCAGCAGTTCAAGAAGGCAGCTGACCACCACCTTCTCAAGGGCAATTAGGGATAGGCAACAAATATTGGTCTTGTTAGAGATGCCCGCATCCCATGAAAGAATAAAGAAAATCTGTGATTTCCCTGCAGATTTGCTTCTCCATCTCTCTCTCACTATTTGGAGGCATATAGAATATCCCCCGCAGTGTGAACATACCTTTCTTGCTTCTCACCTCTAACCAAATGGATTCTGTTATTGCCTCCTCAAGGACATCCTCTCTTTTCAACACTACAGTATCTTCTCTAGTCAGTACTGCTACCCCACCTCACTTTTTTCCTTCCCTATCTTCTCTGAACACCCAGTCCTCACCATTTTAAGCCATATTTCCATTATTGCTGCTACATCATATTCCCACGTGGTTATTTGTGTTTGTAGCTTACCAACCTTATTCACCACACTTTGTGATTATGTACTTATATTCCAAACCTGTCTTTGTATTTCTTGTAGTCCTTCTTAGTCCACTTCTACCTGATACGGTATTACTAACTTCCCTAGTACCATCTAACATTCTCACTTTATGCATCTTAATACCTCTTCTACTTCTATATGCTGGTGTCCATCCCCCTGCCAATTTAGTTTAATTCATCCTCAACTATACTAGTGAGCCTCCCTTTGAGGGCATTGGTCCCTGACCCTTTTGAATAGTTGCCTCTTGCCCCAAAACTGGTCCCAATACTTCAGGAATCTGAAGCCCTCTCTCGTGCACCATGCCTCAAGCCATGCACTGATCCCCATCCTCTTATACTCTCACTAGTGCATGGCACTGGGAGTAATCCAGAGATTACTGCCTTGAGGTCCTACTTTTTTAACTTTCTCTCTAGCTACTGAAAATCTGACTGTAGGACCTCAATACCCGCCCTGTGTATGTCATTGATATCGATGTGTACCAAAGCTTCTGGCTCACTCCCTTCCCCCTGCAGAATATTCCGCACTCTTTCTGTGATGTCCATTACCTTGGCACCAGGCAGGATGCACAATGAAGGTTACAGAAATAACTCTCTGTCCCCCTTAACTATGGAATCTGTTTCTTCCTGTCCATTGATGCCATGGTCTGGACTGCATTTCTCTCAGCAGTCTCCAAAGCTGAGTACTAGTTTGAGAGTGGCCCACAACCTGAAGACTCCTGCATTTCCTGCCCCTTCCTACTCTTCTGGATGGATATCCAGCTTCTATCCTGAACACTCACTGCCTGTGACCACCTCCTGAAGAGAATGATCCAGGAAACTCTCATCCTCCCTGATGCTCCACAGTGATTCCTGCATCAATCAAGCACAGAACTTTTGAGCTTGAGCTCAAGCTGCCTGAGACTCTTCACACACATGTGGTTCCCCTAAACACACAAAGTCTCCTGAGGTTCCCACATGGTGCAGGAATTGCAAGCAACAGGTCTCAGCTGCCCATCCATAATCTAAAAATCTCTATTCCCTCTTTTAGAATCTAGTTAGCACTTTGTTAAACCAATAATTTTAACGAATGCCTCTAGACCTGCTCTGTGCTAATACTCTTATTATTAATTCACTTACTGTTATATTTACTCTACTCGTACTGACAGTACTTTTAGTTTAATTTTTAACCTTGCTCCATGGCACTCACACTCAGCTCTGCTAATCTCAGATTCAAAACTAATGGTGGCAGCAGTTCTCTTATATCATTGTCATACTTTATTTAATTCAACTAATGGCACAGTTATACAGTGCCAAACAGCACAGTACAGGAACATGTTTAGGTGTGGTGCAAGTGGGCAGCTTACTACTAACTGGCACTGCACTTGAATGAGAAGAGCAAACTTGAAGCTTTGTTTATTCCAATCTGATAACAGCTGCCTAAGTACTTTTTCAACTTAAAGTATTGAATGGAGTAAGATATATGGCAATAGCATTGGATGATCACTTTTCAGAATGAACACTTGCATATCTTTTGTTACAATCCCCATAGAGACTGATACCTTTTAAAAATATGAGTTTCCCAATCAACAAACAGGGATAACTGGAGGACATTATGTAATATATATATAATATTTAGAAAATATATAATGGCTAGGCCTCTGAATGATGACACTACCTTTAGTAAAGGCAGAAAAATACTCCATCTCAGATATTTCCAACATATGAATTTATCATGTATACTTAATGCAACAGTGTCAAACTGAAGTACGAACGGCATGAAATGCTTAGAAGGTAGCACTTTGCAGAGAGGTCAACATGAACCAACAACACTTTTGTTGATTAAGTTCAAGTAAATAATATGAATATAAAGATAAAGCTTATGCACTGATTTTACTGACTATTTCTCTGACTAATTACGACATGGTTTAGTCCTGAGGGAAGCTGTTGTGGGGGGAGGGGACTTGGATGGTGAGAGGGGTAAGGTTATGCTCTCCCTGGCCTGAGAACACTGGATGTCTGAAATAGGAAGAGTTCTATTCCCCAGCACTGATGTTCCTCACTTTGATAGAGAGAAATATTCAGTAAAATTAATGCACAAGTCACATCTTTTAAACAGATTTTTATGATTCGTGACTCTCGGGGTGTGACTTAGCCAGAACTTTGCACCGTAAATACACAGGCGTAACCACTATACTTCAGATTTTATGGGGTCGATTTTAACCCAACTCGCTGGGTGGGAGACCATGGAATGCTGATTTTACACCCTCCTCAATATTACTCGTTGACTTCAATGGAGAGTAAAATCAGATGCGGTGGCAAACACATATTGCACCCAATTCTGTCTGACTGGCGGGATAAGTTAAAATTGTCCCCATCGGATGGGGTGTAAAATCAGCATCCCACCTGATCCCATGGCTTTCCCACGCAGCACATTAGGTTAAAATTGCCTCCATGAATCAGCCCATTTGATGCTCTTCAGTAAAATAGGGAGAAAATTGCTGATGTTGCTACTTTCGGTGAAAAAGTGCACGAGTAAAAAAATTATGAAACATGGCTTTGAATTGTCGAGTTTTTTTTACTAGATTACTTGTTGCTTTTGGATAAGTAGCAAAAATGGTAATTTAACCATGTGACTAAACACTTGGAAGACAACTGAGCCATATACTTGAGATTGAATTGTAATATGATTTGTTTTGTTACTGCTATCTTTTGAATGAGTGCATTAAAAATAGTAACGTAGTCAGTAACATTAATTTCTCCAAGTTTTCAAGGTTTTCCTTTTAAAGTAAAGTGCACATTAAACTATACGATATGTACTTGAACCTATCCCTTTCAAAAGAACAATTGGTATAAGGACAATGATTATTAACCATTTTCCCTCAACATGAGGCTTGTATTCCTCTCTTACTGAAAGGCATTAATTTCAATGATCTGAGGGCTTATGTGTGTTAGGCCGGGGGTGGTGGTGGGGTTGAGGTGAAAAAGGAAAAGCAATTTATTTTTGTAGTACAGCAGAATATAATTAATTTAAAAACCTCCTAAAATTATGCTAATTCAATAAACCTGCTACATTTTCTCAGCCTTGTCATAAAGCTTGTAGTATTTCCAATGAACTTTAACCTACATGTTGTAATCATCCAACATTGACTACATCTGTCTTGTACATACATGGCTCTCATTGTTGTCAATCATGTTTAAGTGACAGCACTCACCAGCTAAAGATAGAACTTCTAGTAGTATTACTTTAAATTCAGTTGATCTAATTACAAACTTGAACCGAATAACAAATATTATTGCCATAATGGAGACTGCAGACTGCTATTATTACAACCAAAGCTTAAATCATTTTGGCATTTCTCCAACATGTCCTGATTCAAAGGCTTCAGCAACTTTACCAGGATAACTAATTTCTAACAAATTCACAGCCGAGCTCATCCAACTCCCTGATCAATATGTTACTAGGGTAGAGTATATAGAAAAAGTAATTGTAACCCTGCTGTCTGAGACTATCATGATAAGTATTGGTATACATTTTTAAAATCACAAAAATGTACATTAACTCAGTTTGGTTAAAAGAAACGTTGAAGTCCCACGCACTTAACAGGAGTTTACCTCAGAAATTCCATGGGATTGCACAGAGTGAAAAATAGAATAAACGTTATGAGCAAATCTGTATTAAATTGAATCTACAAATAAATGATTGTAAGGTTTAGTGACAGAATTATGATAAATAATTTTCCTGGTCACTTGTGAAATATATAAGAAGGTTGCTTCATTTAAAATAACTAATTTTAATACTTTAGATGTAAAATTAATACTTAAGGCATATAGCTTATGATAAAAGATGCCACATACCCCCAGCGGTCATTAGTGTTCCTGTTCATTTTCAGCCCTGTATGCAGTCATCTTTTCTATGCAATGAATTAGTAATGTTTTAGGAATCTATCATTGTCAGTATCTTTTTATAAATGCATAAATCATGGGGTAGGATGATTTGCATAGCACAGTAATTAAAACATTGCCCTGTGATCCTGCTGGATTCTGGATTCAATAAAACGAAAGTCTCCTCATAATCTGTAAGAAACCTAAGCAAATTATTTTGGACAGCTTTGATAAAAATGGTATTGTGGTGAGTCCACAGCAGGGAAGTATCCTTAGTTTGGTATAAACGGGATTATGGGACTTGTCAAGTGCACTTCATGTTGCTGTGTTTGTCATTGTGCAAAGCAACCTTGTAGAAACAGTGCCTCAAGAATGTAAGAATTCACAGCGCTGAACTATTTGTGTTAGTGTTTGTAGGAAGCATGCCATAACAGTAAGTAGAGGTCACACTGCAACGAATAACACATGTTCTTCTCCCTCTGCCTCTCAAAATGCTATTTGAAAATACAGCTTGAACCCTGAATACGATTTAAATCAGCAATGTCAGTAGGACTAGCTGTTAGTTGGCCTTCCTGTTCCAGGAGGTCTAAAAATAGTTTATTAATGTGGTGAATCTGCCCTAATTATTTGATTCCACCCCTCAGGGCTAAGTCATAATAACCCAGCTGTGGTACTGAGGAAATTGTTTTATCTCGTGGTAGTCATTAATAGCTGGTAGATATTATACAATCAGCAGTAAGCATATCATTCAAAGGCAAATTATAATTAAGCTTAATTTTCTATTGATTTTCTGTATTCCTGATCTTTTCATAATGCTACTGCTCAAAGAATGAAGTGACTCAATTCTCATTTTTCCCTCCTTCCTAAGGTAAAGGACCTCAGGGCTTAGTGGCTCTCTCTATTATCCTGACTGTGATTGCAATGCACCTTTCACTTGCAGAAAAATTGGAAATAAGTTTACAGTGTTACAGCTTAGAAGGTGCGGAGGAGTAATTCTCATCTCATGGGTCTGAATTTTCAGCTGGTGGGCGGCATGATCGGTGGGCCCGGGATCGGTCGAGGAACGGACTGCTGACTGCGATCAGCCCCTGACCGCGATTTCATGCTGGCTGGCCAATCAACGGCCAACCAGCGCGAAACATGTGGTGAAAAGCTCAGCGCTGTTGGGGTGGGGGCAGGAAGAGGGTGGGCAATTACAATGCAGGAGTGGGCCCGCCCTGACAGAAAGCTCCCTGAAGACAGAGAGCTGCCTCAGGGAGCTGAACGCCTGAAAAAGCAAAAATAAAGGTTTCAAAATCTGAAAAAAAGTGTCCACGCATCAAAATCAATCACCCGAAAATTTAGCGAATGAAAATGCTGTCCACAGAGAATTTATTTATATTTTATTTCATCACGGAAATCTCACCCTGCCCGTGGATGAAGTTTGATGAAAAATGCAAAGGCCGCCTGGCTGCTTCGCCCATCCGCCAACATTAAGGTTGGACGGGTCACAAAAAATCGGAGTCAATTGCACCGTTAATGGGATAAATTGCACTCTTAATTGTCGGCTGGCGTGCTTCCGACTTCTGTGCACGCGCGCCGACCGAAATCTCGTGCGAGCACGGATGACGTCAGGATGCTTGTCCAAGGTCATCCCGCGCTATTTTACCCCTGATCGGGCCGGGAGGCGTAAAATTCATTTATCTTGAACAAAGAGCAGTAGTGCTGATAACTGATTAATTCCTGAGTTTATTGATCCTGCATTTTTATCCTCTTTATAGAAAGCACTTGGGTGAGACTCCTGGACTGTGTCATATCTTCAATGCGTGGTATATACACAGGACAGTAATTTATGGGTCCAGTTTCTACATAGTCGCTTGGTAGTACAGAACTTGAAAATTGCTGAAAAAAGACACATGTCTAAGCTTTTAGTCTTGACCAATCAGGGTAAAGCTGCCTGGTTTGAATTTCAAACAATGCTTGGCAGTTAACTGTCAGTCACCATCAGTAGTGCATTCTTCATGGCAACACCACTTGCCAACTAATCAGCACCCTCTTCACATACAGTATAAATTGTTGTTTTCCACCTTATATTGATAGTCTTGCAAGTGTCCTGATGAGTGCAAGATGAAAAGCTTAAACAGGTCTAGTTTCTCCTATAGAACAAACACAAAAGCACAATGTATTTTGCTGCTTGTTCAGGAAATTAATATTGTTTTATGCAAGTATTTGCACTCCACATTTCCTTATGTTCATGTCTTTGTGACTGGTCATTTCAGCACCTCACAAATGAATACGAAATTCAATGAAAATAAAAATTGTGAAAGATCTAAATAGGCTATAAATTAGCACTGCTTATTTTAGTCAAAATTACCCATTGTGTGAAACAAAACATGAATAGTCACAGTACAGTAACAATGAGTTACAAAGGAAAACAGCAGGCCTTCATTCAGTACTAGATCTTGCTATCTTGACGCATTGAGTAAACTCTTAATTGGTATCCACTCTCACACAATGGGCAGAATTTTCCACTTCTGCAAGCAGTGGGAATTGTGGTGGATGGGGGCACTTAAATTGGCAGGAAGCAAAATACCTGTTTCCCGACGGTGGGATAAACTGTTGGAATTTTGTTCTCCCGACATTCAAGGCAGGTTAAAGTCGGGCCAAGCTTCTGACGAAGAATGTTGGAAACCCCATTTGCATGCATTAGCATCTCATGCATTAAAAGGGCACCTCACTGGAATTAAGTTTGGCCTCCAAAGTAAGTTTCCCGCCATCAAGAATTTAAAACCTTCAGTTTTACGACCGTATATAAGTGGCATGCACCTGGAGAGCTTCACTTCTTCCACAACTTTGAGGTCCGTGGATGTTGCTTTCTCCTTCTTGGGGACCTTGCATAACTTCACTCATATTGAGTGCCGGTAGCCAATGCTGCACTAAGGCTGGACAAGGCAGGCAGGTGAAAGCTGGAGAGAGGACAGGGTAGGGTGGATGTCTGAGGAGATACTCTAGGGAAGGGGGGGAATGTCTGGGGAAGTGGGGGGGTGCGGCAGAGTGTCTTAGAGGGCGGGGTTGGTGGTTTTGACTGTGGGGTCCTGGGTGGAGAACTCAGGTTACTAGTGATAGGAGGGAGCAGTCACAGTCAGAGGGCGGAGTGGGATGCGGTAGGTTGGCCAGTCCAGGGTGAGTGTCTGGTAGGTGAAATTCTCATCTGGTGGGTCAAGGAGACAGGTGGCTCAGATAACGGGAGGAGGCAGGGTCAGGGTGGGCACTGGGGACAGTAACGGGTGTCGGCTCTGAGTGGAGGAAAGGCATGTGGAGTTGGATCATAATAGGGTCCAGGCTAACAGGGGGATGTTCAAACGTGACGGAGGAGAGAGGAATTGTGATATTGGGCGGGTCAATGGTGATGGGGGGAAGTTGGTGGGTGACGGGGGAGGGTAGTAGGTGGTGGATTGAGCCTGGAAGGTTCACTATTTTTCCAAACTGGCCTTGACCACATAGTCAGTCAGTGAGTCCCTTGAGGTGGGAGGAGGGTCTTTTCGGGTGGGTAGAGTTCAAGGTCAGCATATGTGGCCGACTAAAGGGAGACTCTAATAATGATGAGGCAACTGGATGTCAACCATGCTCAGTTGTGTTCTCCTCTCTATGGTGAAGCCAGCATTGCAACAGGTTTGTTCCCGACTCATGGGTCTCATAACATCAACGCCCCAGCAAGATGTGGAGCTGCTGTTCATTCTGTGCCATTTGCCATTAGCTGCAGTCAGAGGCAGAGGTGAAGGGAGGGAGGGAGATGGAACGCATCCAGGGGACACGGCTGGTGGAGGGCAACCAACTCACAACTCCAAACCTCCATCCTCCAAGTTGAATGGTCATGACTGACAAGAGATCGTGCGGTTAATATTTCTATGCTGCCAAGGCAATGGTCTCTCTATAGAGTTTCGGGGATAGTCAAGACAAGTGGATAAGTGTCTGTGTGAGGCTTCTTGTCGATGACTGTCAGCACTCTGGTCAAAGAGCAACGTCTCCATGCACAGTCATGTATGAACAGAAGAAACACTCATCTCTGGTCCTCCAGGATGTCCTTTACCTGGAAGGGGTTAGGTGGGGATGTCATGCCTAGACAGAGGCCAGGTGAAGGGCTTAGAACTTGCCTGCTGGCTTTGAGATGGAGGGAAACCTGTAAAGGATATGCTTACTTAATGTATCACTTCAGTTCATTTACACCTCTACTGAGGCATCGGTGATGGAGACTGCAGGAAGCCATACCTTGGTCATTGCTCTCATCCAGATGAGGAGAAGGCTGGCCCGTGGCCGGTTGGCATAGGACCATGAGCAGCAAGAGGTAGTGGGGCCTCTATAAGGTCAAGAGGCTGGCGAACATGGACCACTGCAATGGCGAACATTGGCCCAACCATAGGTGTATCGTTGGCGGTGCTCTTATCGAGAGATGGACGAAAGGCAATGCCAAGGTTCCCTCGTATGTCCCGCGATGTGGTTGCTCATATCTGCGAGCTTCTCCAGTACAAGCTGTGGCTGCAAGGACTCTGGGGGGGTAATGCAGAGCTCCTGGCCTGCAATGAGTGAATGTATGTCCGGGTGCCCATTAAATACCGTGCCAGGACCTCCGGCCCCATGAGGTAATGGCAGGGTGGGCAACTTCCTGCCCCGCCATGAGATTTTCCGAGCTCCTTGTTGATGCATAATTAATGAGCTGAAAAGTGAAAGATCACAGGGGTTCACTCACCTTGTGGGCCAGCAGGAATCACACTGATTATCCCACCCACAACCACACATAATCTCCAGGATGGAAAATTCTGCCCTATGGGCTGGATTTTCTGAATCTCGTTGGTACCTCAACTTCGGGACCATTTCCGGGCGTGAGGAGGAGGCAGGAGATAAAGTAGCGAGCGTGGGCCCCATTTACAGGGCACCTGTCAGGATTCAAATTGCAAGCAGCCGGAGACAATCAGCCCTGAGGAAATGGGCTTTTAGTGCAGTGCCATAGCAGCTGGGATGGCCCCAAGGTTCACCAACCCCTCCTTGGAGGTTATGCTAGTGGTGGCCCCAGCCAGGAAGGACATTTTATTCTCCCGGAGAGCTGCAGGTGGAGGCCTGCCAGGTAAAAAACGGATGAGCAGGCAGTGAGCAGGATTTGGACCCAGTGCAGGAAGCGCTTCAGTGATTTTCTGCATTCTGGCAAGTTTAATGCGAAGCAAAGCCAAGCTGTCAGCCATGAGAATTTCACAGAGATGGTACACCTTTGATCAGGAGGGCCTCAAGGCAGGCTGTGATTATGTAACCTGAGGAAACCTTTGCCCATTTCCAACCCTCACCCAAGGGAAGGGAGCAAAAATGATGTAATCTTAGCAGGCTGGCAAATGTAAGCCCTGGGCAAATACAATGAGAGGAACTTCACTTCTGAGATAAAAGCAAAATACTGTGGATGCTGGAAATCTGACGCAAAAACAGAAAATGCTGGAAAAACTCAGTGGGTCTAACGGCATCTGTGGAGAGAAAGACAGAGTTAACGTTTCGAGTCCGTAGAAGAGTCCGGAGAAGAGGAGTCATTCGGACTTGAAACGTTAACTCTGTCTTTCACATCACTTCTGATCTTGGATCATGATGGGCAAATAGGAAAGTTAAATGTGGCTGATCTCTCCACCCTCATATTACAGGAGAAACAAGCACATAATGCCTCTGAGACGGTGTCTGGGGAGGTGAAGTGTTCAACCTGGCATTTGTCACACTCATGGAGAAGAGGCCCTTGACATTGGAAGGGTAGCTACAGTGCCAAAAGCCAGTGACAGTGAGATTGGTAAGTGGCAGAGAGAGGGTGAAAGTTCATTGAATGCTTTATGAATGTACTTTCCAATTCTGTGAAGTTGTTGGAAGATGTCTGATGAAGTAGCTGCTGAGATAAGGAGGGCAAGTAACCGATGTTTTCTCCCTTACACAGGGCCAATGCCGGAAGAGCAGCAGCTGAATGTGGAGACCATGGTTACCTTAGAGGAGACTTGCACTCTGAGGAACAACTATCATGAGAGTCAAGCGCATCTTCCAACAGCACAGATACATGGACCTCAGTGGGGCTTCAGGCAACTTTAGAAGGGGTGGCACAAGGTGAATATCATTGCACATGTGAGCAGGACTAGATGATGGAGGTGGAGAAAATTCTTGGCCCTATCTGAGGATGGAGGGCAACTCCAACTCTGCTTACCTGGCTGGAAATGCTGAATCTTGGGGGGGCATTTACAAAGCGGGTGCTAGTGGAGCCGCAACAGGGACATCTGTCAGAGTTTCCTGGGGCAGTGTGGACCCTTCCAATGAAAATAGTGGAGTCCATTCAAGACATGAGTTCTGCAATGTCACAGGCATATGAGTGAATCGGTTCATCCATTCAAAGAGTTGCTACCCTTATGGAGAGTCATATGTGACAGCCTGCCGAATGGATGCAGGAACAGCAGATTGGCATGAACAGAATGAAAGATATATTCTGTGGCATTGACTGGTATGTTGCAGTGATGGTGGATGGATACCTGCATGCCCAATCAGATGTTCTCACGCACCTGGTAAGTGCAGATGTGCAGGTGGGCCATGAAAGGGCTGAGGCAGGAAGGGATGATATAAGTGGAGCCTCTACACAAGGGACCCCATCTTCTGAAGCCAACCCCTTACTCGCCTTTGACTGAGATGCATGATAAGCCTCACATCTCTATGGCAAAGGCTGTCCCTGCACAAGTGCAGCATGTGCAGCCTGTCGCAGAGCCATCACACACACACAGTGGGCAGAATTTTACGAGTCGGTGAGCAGGGGTGGGGCCCACTCGTCGACGCGTAAAATGATGTGTGGTGATATTGGAAGGGAACTCCCGACGTCACTGTGCCCAAGTTAAATTTTCAGGAAGGCGTCAGCGCAGCAAAATCAGCTGCAGGCCCGCTGACCTGTCAATGGCCAATTGAGGCCATTGACAGGGTCAATTAAGCAATTAAAGGACCTGCCCGTCCAACCTTAAGGCGGGCAGGCCAGGAGCCCCAGCGGGAACTAGAAAAAACATGAAACCTCATCCAAGGGCGGGATGAGGTTTCATGTAGGCTTTAAAAAATTTTAATAAAGATTGTGTAAAAATTATGGACATATCCCAACTCATGTGACATTGTCACATGAGGGGACACGTAAGGGAAATTTTATTTTTCTATTTTTATCTTTTTCACATGTGCAGCCGATCTCCCTGAGGCTGCACTTAGCCTCAGGGAGATGACTGCACTCTTTCGTGCACATGTGCGAAAGAGCGCACTCTCGATTTTGGGATCCCACCCAAGCATAGCGCTTCCCTGTGGATGTCACACTGGGCGAGCTTTAATTGGCCCACCCACGTAAAATGGCGCCGCGCCTCCGATCAGTGGCGCCGATCGGAAGCACGCCCGTACACGCCTGCCCATCACACTTCCACCCCAATGGGGGGGAAATTCAGCCCAGTGACTCCAGGGCACCTTTTCAGTTATCAGTTTAAGCACTCGTAAAAATGACTGATATCAAAGAACAAAGAAAAAGAACAAAGAAAAGTACAGCACAGGAACAGGCCCTTCGGCCCTCCAAGCCTGCGCCGATCATATTGCCTGTCAACTAAGACATTTTGCACTTCCAGGGTCGGTATCCCTCTATTCCCATCCTGTTCATGTATTTGTCAAGCTGCCTCTTAAACACTACTATCGTACCTGCTTCCACCACCTCCTCTGGCAGTGAATTCTAGACACTCACTACCCTCTGCGTAAAAAACTTGCCCCACACATCTCCTTTATAGTTTTCTCCTCTCACCTTAAATCTATGTCCCCTAGCAATTGACTCTTCCACCCTGGGAAAAAGCTTCTGACTATCTACTCTGTCCATGCCACTCATAATTTTGTAAACTTCTATCAAGTCGCCCCTCAATCTCCGTCGCTCTAGTGAGAACAATCCGAGTTTCTCCAGCCTCTCCTCATAGCTAATAACCTCCAGACCAGGCAGCATCCTGGTAAACCTCCTCTGCACCCTCTCCAATGCCTCCATATCCTTCTGGTAATGTGGTGACCAGAATTGCATGCAATATTCCAAGTGTGGCCTAACCAAGGTTCTATGCAGCTGCAGCATGACTTCCCAGCTTTAATACTCAATACCCCTGCCAATGAAGGCATATCCTTGCTGGCTCACCCAGTTACTATTATCCAGATGTAGGAGGCTATTGCTGCAGGATGAACACCTACGCAAGAAATAGCAAATAATGTTACTAAAATTTGTGCAGTAAAGGTAGTGCCTAAAGAAAAATAGTTCCTGCATCCCTGTACAGAATTATTCTTAATATATATAAAAAAAGAGAAAAAAACGCTTTCTTGAGAGTGAATTGCCATTCTTTGAATTCCAGAGGTGCTGACCAATGAACAAAATACCAGGAAACAGGAAAAGGCAAACGCAGCCTATTTAGCAACCTGACATATCTTGTCAAACCAGCTGGCCTCGCTGCTCATCAGTTCCGCATGAAACATCTCTCAGGATCTCAAGAAGCTCCAAACAGCATTGTTTGAAGAGCCACTTGAAAGGTATTTCACATTGTGTAGAGAAAAGGTTTTAAAGAATCAGCAAAATGATACTTCTCACAATTGTTGGTTATTTGATTAAAGCTTCAGCACACATAGCTCATCCTGCACAAACCTCAAATATGTTGCTTGGCTCTGGCTGATTAATGTTGTGAAAACTGCTTCCAAAACAGTGAGCTCTAACACAAATTTTGTCTGTTTATCTCTAGCCCTTCTAGATAGAGGCCAGGAAGGTCATTGAAACACTCACCTAGTCTATCATCATCGCAGATCAAATACCATGTTGCTTGGGTTAATGCTGGTGAGGGCAAGAATCCTGCTACTTGCTCAGTCCTAGCAGCGAAAAAGTGCATTCTGCAGCTTTTATCAATCAAACATTTGACCGTATAAATATGTGAGTGCATGCTGCATCTGGCACAAAGAGCTTTCCCCCTCCCCCCACCTCCCAGTGGAGGTCCCCTTCATGCAGCCCACACTTATTCCAAACCCACACCCAAAGGACCTCCCAAACAGATACCTGTTTCCATCATCTTTCTTGTCAACCAGAGGTACATCCTCATCCAGTGCACAGCAACAATGCTTTTGCTTCCAATAAGGAGTTTGTTTCAGGAGAGGAATGCCTACTAGCTAAGGTGTGTACACTGAAATGATTTGCATAATGGTAGGATAGGCCATTCTGGGAGCATCACCAGCACAAGGAATGTCATAGTTCACAGAAAAAAATAGGACAACTAAGGATGGACAATAATTGTAGTAGTGTTGCCCACATTCCAAGAAAAATATTTAAAAAACAAAGGGGCTAACTTGGAGAGACTCAAAAGCAAGTGTTGGTATCGCGATGTGCAGCTACCCTGTGTCCATTTAGTGTAAAGCATGCAACACACCAAATTTGTGCTGCCTTATCATTTTAATAATTGCTGAATGCAGCCAGCTCCAATTGCATTGTCTATTGACTGCACACACCAAGGCACCCAATATCATTATTTGCTAGCACTGCTTAAAGCTTAGCCTGCAATGTCTACAGCTAGCCTGCACCTCTTAAAGGGATTGTGCATGGTGGCTGCTGGAAGTGCCAAGATCATTTGGATTGGTGTTGTGCAGCAATCAACTATGGTTGGCCATGTGAGAGGTCATGCGGCTGAATTTTCTGGCACTGAACTAGTGGTCTTGGAGGTGGAAGGGAGAGAAATGTCCTGTTATCTGCAGAGGGGGCATGAGGCACACCAGACACACAATGAGAAGGCAGGAGGAAGAGATCCCCCTGGAGGTAACTGACAGGAGTTTAGACCTCACGACCTGGATGCAGTGTTTCAAAAAGTTTAATGACCTCAAATGAGTGGTCAAGGTCAGTGAATGCATCTTCAAATGCCATACCCTATCAGTCCCAATCGCTGCTCAAGTAGGGAGTGGCAATAAATGCTGGCATTGCCAGTAACATCTACATTTAGTGAACGAGTAAATAAAACCACACCCCCATCACTCACCTACCAACAATCTTGATCAATCAGGACTCATACCCAACTTTCATACGCTTCATCTTACCTTCACACTCTTAGCACTGTTGCAAGCATCATGGCAACATCTCACAGCTTGCATAAACTCCCAGTTCTTCATTTATACCAGCCACATCACAAGTGTATACGTGAGTATCATTGCATGGTACTCACTTATATTCTTATCTCTGTCTTGCAGGTGAAGGTGGAAAATGACTGGAAGCAACACATGTTAACTGGAGAAGAGAGCATTGCCTCTGTGTTCTAAATCCCATGGAGGATGCTAGCCATTATGGGAAAGGCCATTGCTGAGGCTGAATCAACTGAAAATGATAGTATCCTCATACCTAACCCTGTTTCTCACATATCCCACTTCCCCCTCATCCCAAAATCACTTCGGACTTAAAAGCTACAGCTGGTGTAAACATACATTCCTTACTTTCTCCTCTCCCCTCACTGCAATCTTACCCTTGTTCCTATTGATTTCAGCTAACTGCAACCTGCCCAGGCAGTAGCGGAAGACCAAGAACAGATGAAGACACATGGTCATTTAATTTCCCACTCAACCACCAGCTCTGATAATGACTTCATCTGTATCTTAGAGGGTAACATTGAGGTAGGGAATGCATGTGATGGGACACTAGACAGTGCATTGCAGCCAGGCTAGGGGACATGAATAGCATAGGTACCAGCTCAGTGGGTGAGGTTGCACACAAGTTCTGCTGCAGATGATTCAAGTGAGGACTTTGATGGACCAGGCTACAGAAGAATGCTGATGGGTGTACACAGTAAAATGTATGGTGTATTTGAAAACCTGCCAGAAAGCCTGCAATTAACGTCAAGGAGCATGGAGAAGTCCGGCACAAGGCTTTGCGCAGAGCTTGGAGGCGGTGGCCAACTCCATCAACACACCTGTAGAATCAACCATGATTCAACATTTGATGGCTTTGTCTCAGCCTCTACCAGAAGTTTGAATACTGCAGTGGGAGTTCAGACTGCAGTCATACAAGTTCAGAGTGTTGTGATGATGGCTATTGATACCAGTATTCAAAGAAGCTTGCAGTACGTCACAGAAGTCCAGTAATCTGTCCTCCAGCAGATCACTTGCTGAGGCACCACTCTGGGGCATGGCAGTGCTGTGCTGTGATGGAGCAGTCTGAAGCTGGAGCTGCATGAGGTCATCTGTAGTTTCTCCCACTGAAAATTAGCAGCCATCCACTAGCCATGTTGCAGCCATTGGAGTAGCACAGGATCACCAGGACAGGCAATGTCACATGGAAGATGGACACCAAAGGGATGCACAAGAATGATTAGTTTAAGTTGGTATCCAATATGGCATGATTTAATTTATAAATTTGGTTTGGATTGTGTATTTCGTATTTTGTTTTTGCATTGTGGCCAAGAGAACAAGGTGATGGTCAGTGAGAGAGGGAAGGTAAGGTACATAGTGAATGGGGAATTGGGGTTGGAATTACTGGTATCTGAGATTACTGAATTAGATTTTTATGTACAATCCGGCAGAAAGAGATGGTCTAAATTGCAAACTCCCTTCTGCTTTGCCCTCTTCCTCATCCTGCTCCTCCTCCATCTGCTCCTGTTCCTCATCTTCTCACCTGATAGTGGTGGCAGGGCTAATCCCTCATGATAACAGGATTGTGCAGCATGCAGAAAACCACCACAAATCTTGAGACCTGCTCAGCTGAGTTTTGTAGGGCTCCTTCAGAGCGGCCCAGACAACAACAACATGCCAATGGTCAGTTCTTTTAGATCTCTTGCAGCAGCACCATCTCATTGTGTTCATGCTGCACACATACATGTAACCAGAGTCATAAACTATGCACTTAACGGGTAGTCCTTGTTATCTAGTAAACACCCTTTGGTTGTGGTTGAAGTAAGCTGGCACAGCAGACTGCCGTGTACTAAAGGCATCATGATTGCCACAAAGATACCAGGCATTGACTTGCATGATGCACTGCCTGTGGTCACACAGCAACTGCACATAAAGGCAGTGGAACCCTTCTCAGTCCTGTTACATGGCAGAGTTGACATGCGATCCAAAGCAATGTGTACGCAGTTAATGGCATGCTGTACCATGGAGAAGCCCTCATTCATTGCAACACCTGTTATTCACTCTGCCTGCCTACTTCTGGCTAAGAAAAATGAAATTAAGTTAACTTGCTTCGAAAGGATAGCCTCAGTGACTTCCCTTATGCAATAGTACACTACAAAATGCAGGATGTTGATAATATCTCCAGCACCTGCAGGCGCAGACATATAAAAATTCATAGCCATGGTTGCCGTCATAGCCACTGACAGTGAGGTCCTTTCCCCCGGAGGTTGTAGTTGTGGCTGCAGCAATTGACAGATTTCAACGATGACCTTAGAGAAGCACAGATGTCTCAAACATTAATCTATGTGGAGATTCAGGTAGGAGAATTGCTCTCTGAACAAACAGAAAATGCTGGAAAATCTCAGCAGGCTTGGCAGCATCTGTGGAGAGGGAAACAGAGTTAATGTTTTGAGTCTGTATGACTCTTCTTCAGAGCATTAACTCTGTTTCCCTTTCCACAGATGCTGCTGAGTTTTTATAGCATTTTCTGTTTTTATTTCAGCTTTCTGCAGTATTTTGCTTTTATCATTGCTCTCTGAGCATGCTGGGTGGATATGGCCCACAGCTCTGAGCTCTTAACCCCCTCCTCTTCCGCCTTTTTCTAGTAGCTTCTCCTTCATGTCACCTCTGTTTATATTCCCAGTCACACTTGACTTCAAGAGGAAGGTCTGTTAGATGCACCCACGTTTGGGAACAATTGGTTTGTGCAGAAACCTTGAAGTCAACAAAACATACTTCAGCTCCTGACACACCACTCCCTTTGGCCTTTTGGAACTGTAGAAAGCACCAAAAATATGTGGAATTTTATAGCAACAGCCAAAAGAAATAAATCAGCAACTTATCTGTAAGTACTTGAAGATCGCTTTAAAAGTGTTGTGGAGGGCCCTACGTGTTACTTTTTTATTTTTTCATGGGGTGTGAACACTGCTTAGCAAGGCCATAATTTATTGCTCATCTCTAATGCCCTTAACATGTATTCAGCTGTGTGAGGTTGAGAGAGAGAGTGGAAGCTGGAGTGTGGAGCTCTAAAATGGCAGCACTGGTGTCAAATCAACATTGTGAACGTTCATGCGCTTACCCCTTTACCATGATGGTATCCAGCTCACTTCACATCAGAATTGTTTTGTGCATGTGGTTTGCCTTCAGGTCATCATTTCGGAACCTAAAGGCACTCAGCCTCCCAAAATAACAGCATAATTGAGCCCAATTTTGCCCATTCCTTTTCTTTATATATTGTTGCTACTATTGCATGGTTGGATCCAGACCAGTCATGGGTACTTGTAAAGCCTCTTGCATTTGTATGAGAGAAAACTCAGGTAAGGAGATTTTGGATCCAGAGATAGTTAGCAGCCAGCAATAAGCTGCTATAATACCTTAAGTAGCCATCAGCACATCAAATAGGCTTCTCAAATGCTGCAAGAAACTCACTATACTGATAATTTATTGATTTTGTGTGTTAACTCCTTCATCATTAATGTCCAATCATGCTTTCAAAGTCACCATAAATGGTGATGAAACCCTCCTTGGGGGAAGATCCAGAAAATTCACCGTGAACGTCTCCTCCAATGGTCTCAGTTCCTCAGTTGGCCATCAGTTATGACCTTGAAAAGGGTCTTAATGTGTTTTACTTTGCTTTTGGTAACCATGCATTTTCTTCAGCGTTGTTTATGACTCTTGGTTTTATAACTTTTGTTATCACTTTCTGCACTCTGTTTTCTTGTTTTATTGGGGTGTTCTTTTATTTTCTAAGGTTTTTCTTTGTTGTTTCTCTGTCTGACTGACCAACAATCCTGCTTCCTATCACTGGCTAGACCTTCCCGGGTTTCTTCTTATTATTCACACCTTTGCATATCATTTTGTTCTTTGGTGTTTATACTGTACAACTTTAACATGTTGTCATAAATGCTGAACTTTGAAGTGTCCAAAGTGAAAGAGAATTCTGGAAAGGGTGTGATTTAAATTCCAGGTAAACACCTTGGTTTATAGAAGTGCTCATGTGACTTCAGATTGTCATGGGGATGGGAGCTGAGAAGGGATAGAAAGTCAAATAGAAGCCCATTGATGTGCCGGGTTACAGTTTTTCACCAAAAGACACAGTTCACCAAACAGAATCTGCTGCTGTGGAGAAGCAGGGAAAAACAGCTTGAGTAAAAGACCAAGCTGGATGTTTTTAAGTGTTCAGTTAAACTCAGGCAATGTGGAACATTTGTCAGGGGGCACAAAGTTTCAATCTGTCGTGGCACGGAGTGGTTAAACTCTGCTGGAGAGCTAGGAGTGATTTAGAGACAGTCTATTTAATGATACATATCTTCCAGAAGTGTGGCCTAGACCAAAAGTATTTTGTAAAACATGTCCTGGTTGTGTTCATTGGCTAATACAAAATTTGTCTTTTTCTTTAGTTTGATGTTGTCCATTAATTAATGTTTGATTTATGCTGATTTTTGGTTTGAATGCTACAGTAAAATTTTTAAACAGTGAAATCTTGTCCACTGGTTTCTTTCCATTGGAATCATGGGGATTCCTTTCATTTTAAAAGTTATTGGTCTCTACAGGGTGCACAATAAAAGTTTGATAGTCCCCGAAAACAGGCACAGAGATTGTGAAGCACAATTAACCCATGCCATACAAAGCAATGCAATCAGCATGTAAGCTTCATGCTGAGTGATAATTTCAATGATGTGTCATGCAGCCCAGTGCTAAAGACTCTGTTGAGTGACTGCATGCCTTAGCACAGGGCCCAAGTTTGTGCATAGCCAGGACCACTTAAACCTAGCCTGCGCTACTTCAAGCTACACCTCACCTCTTAAAGGAGAGGTGCATTCTGGCTGAACAAGATACTGGTAGTCATTGTAGAAGAGTGGCTGACCTACAGTAAGAATAAACAGTGCAGAGAACAGGCTCTCAGATTTATTGATGCAGCACCTGAGGCCCTTGTGCAGGAGGTGGACAGGAGGAGAGATGTCCTCTATCTGCAGGGGTTCAGGAGGATCTCCAGACAAATGCTTAGAAGGGAAAGGGAGCTGACACTATGGAGGAGGAGGTCACTATTAACATTGTTGCCCTGACGGTCTGGATATGGTGCCGCAAGAAGTTTAATGATCTCACATGAATGGTCAAGGTCAGTGAATTAATCTTCAGTTGCAGCCTCACAACTTGAACCATTAGCCCTACATACTGCTCAATTCACCACCACCCCATATTCAACATCTACCAAGAGCCTCTATCAAACAGGACTCACATCATCACGTCCATTGCTTCATCTCACCCTCACAAACTTACACCCGAATTTCACAGCTTGCACTCACTGCCAGCTATTCAAACATGACAGTTACATCACCCAAGCACTCTGTACCACACTCACTGATAAACTAACCTCTCCCTTGCAGATCAAGGTGGTGCATAACCAGAGACAGCAGGAGCTAACTGAAGGGAGACAGGCACAGCTACATGTCTTCACCCCCTTGGAGTAAACAGTGGTCACTATAAGTGGAGAGGCTGCTGCTGAGGCCATAGACGATGCTGGGGCTGAGGCCATAGAATATGCTGTATGTTCCTACCGAATGCTCCTTCTTGTATCCCACTTTTCCCTCATCCTACAATCTCTATTGATTTAAAAGTTGTAGATAGTTTAAGCATGCCCCTCTTACTTTCCCTCCCTTCCCTCACCACAGCCCTACCCTGTGCCTTTCTCTTTTAAGATAGCCAAAAACTGCCACCTAGTCAGACACTGGTGCATGAGTGGGAAGGCCAAGACGTGCAGAAACATGTCACTTAATCTCACATTCGCAGCCGCCAGCTCAGATGCTGCAAGTACTTTAGAGTGTAGTATAGAAATTGGCATAAGCAGTCTGCAACCAGGGCAGGGGTAATGGATAGTGCAGGTCCCCTGAGGGCAGGGCCACACAAGGGTTCTGTTGCAGAGGACTCAGATGAGGACTTTGCTAGGGAAGCGTACAGAAAAGGGTAGATGGGCATGCACATGTAAGTATTTGGTGCATTGGCTGGGCTGCCAGAAAGTCTGTGGCCACTGTCAAGACACATGAAGGAGCCTGACTCCGTTTTGGCACAGGGCTTTGTGCAGAGCTTGGAACCCATTCTTTCCAGTATGGAAGTCATGGCCAACTCCATGAGAAAACTTATAGACCCAATGGCATCTGATGGTCATGTTTCAGCTTCCATTGCAACACACACACACAAACCACGCGCCATCTGCTTGCATTGTGGCCAGGGTTGAGGTTGCAGTAAATTTCAGTATTGATACATGGCACCTGCAAAGCATGTAGTCGATAGCACCCTGCACCGTGGAGAAGTCCACTATACTGGCAAAGCCACTTGCTTTCACTATTTGTTTATCTCTGTTCAGAGAGAACACAATGTACTCCCCGCTCCTGGCATACATCAGTTGCCTCTCTATTGTAACAGCTAACAGCAAACTGAGAGGCGTTAGAAATGCCACCTGCTGTTTCCTCAAACGACCTCAACGCAAAGAAATTCAGGGCCACTGTCACCTTCACAGCCACTGGCAATGCTCTCCTTGCCCACACTGAGGCTGTAGGTCTGGCTGCAAGAGATAGCAGAGTTCTGCAAGCACTTCCCTTGTAAAGCACAGAGGGTGCACACATTGCTCTGGACGCAGGCAAATGGTCATGAAAGATACAAAGTGTATAAAGCCTCTGACTAAGAATCCTCCTCCTCCTCCTCCTCCCTCTGTGAGCAGTTTGTGCTCTTCTTTGCGGCCTTTGTGCCTTCTCCTTCTCATGCTGGAGAACTGCAGCTACAGCAGCCTTGACAGGGAGCAAGTAGTGTGTCCAGGACCCTGGAAGTCCCAACCAAGGCAGCCTCTGTGTGCAATGCCACTGCCTGCAGACTTCACGAACTCCTCAAAACACCTCTTCCATAAATTTAAATTGAGCCAGTAGAGAGCAATCAGCAACAAATGTGCAAGTGGTTCATTATCCTTTTAAATAGCACTGGTGGAGGGGTTCTTCCTGAAACAAAATACACCTTCAGCTGTGTGAATTTAAGAGGGGGCACTACCTGGAGTGGTGAGGTCCAAAATGGCATAGCTGGCATCAAATCAATATTACACGCTGACTGACATCACAATTTACTCACTATCTATTCTTCTGGCGCATACTCCTAACTCGTGCTCTTGCCCTCAGCAATTTGGCGCTTGCATTGGCCATGCTGGAAATGTGCGCGCATGGTATCAACGCCGTTTTGGTATCAAAATGACAGGCACGGCACTGAAACTATGGGCACTAAGGAGCCCAGTTTTGTGGCCCAACTTTCAAAATGCTCACTTTCAAAATGCAAGCAGCAATATACGGCTTTGTTCTTACACGGGTAAGAGGTAAATTGAGCTTTAAATCAACGGGTTAGACTTGACATGTAATTTCACCAGTATGTAATGATTTTTGTGTGGCTTCAATTCATCTTCCAGTTGACATAACTCCATTGCACAACTGGGTGGCCTCACTCAAACAAGCTTTAAAGGCAGACCAAGGGGACATAAAATGTCACACAGCTAAAGCAGGGAGCTTTCCGCAAAGTGAGGTTAGGTGCTGGATTTTATGTGCCCCTGCTGTATGTGTTTTCAGTGGGGCAAACATAAAATAGGGTGGGAACCCACCAACCCACCCAGCCCACCACCTTTCTACTCACATCCGAGCTCACCCCTGTAACGAGGAAGGTGGGAAAGCGGTGAAATCTGCAGCCCGCCCACCCATGCATACAAATAGATAGTTAAGGGTCAATTGAGCCTGTTAATCAGCAAATTGACCCCAGTAATACGCTGCCCATGCCATAATACAGTTGGCGTGGGCAATGGTTGGGAGTGGGCAGGCTGTTTTTTAAAAAGGATTTTAAAAGGCCGAGAAGGAATGGGGGTACTATCTTCAAGGGGCACCCTTTGTGCATCAGTGGCAGCCCCCCGTAAGATAGTAACCCCCGCTTACTTCCTACCTGCCCTCCAAAATCCACCCACCACTGTGGTAATCTGATGTGTAATATACCTTTGTAATTATGGAAGATCACATGATCTTAGTATCCAATAGCAGAATAGCACTGGTTACCTCTGTAGTTAATAGTCTATAGTCAGTATTTAGTAGTTGCAGAATATAGAGATAGAGTTTGAAATGCAAGCACATGTTTAGTTGCTGCTGAGCACCTTGGTAAATAAACAAAGAGGGCAGAATTTTCTGCCTGTCGGGCGGGTGGGCCCGACCCAATCTCCAGCGGGCGGGGAGCCGATCCCTGCCAGCGAAGCAGGCCGCACCGCCATTTTACGTGGTCGGGCCAATTAAGGCCCACCCAGCGTGACGTCCGGCGGGAAGTGCTATGTGCTCCCTGTGTGGGCGGGGCGGATTCCCTAAAAGCAAGAGCACGCTCTTTCGCACATATGCACGAAAGAGCGCACATCTCCCTGGGGCTAAGTTGAGCCTCAGGGAGATCGCCTGGACTTTGAAAAAATTAAAAATAGAAAAAAAATTCCCTTACATGTCCCCCTCATGTGACAATGTCACATGAGTTGGGACAGGTTCATAATTTACACAATAACTTTATTAAAATTTTAAAAACCCTGCATGAAACCTCATCCCGCCGCTGGATGTAGTTTCATGTTTTCTCTATTTGCCGCCAGGGCTCCTGGTCTGCCCGCCAACCTTAAGGTTGGATGGGCAGGTCCTTTAATTGTTTAAATGATCCTGTCAATGGCCTCAGTTGGCCATTGACAAGTCGGCGGGCCCACAGCTGATTATGCTGTGCCCCCACCTTCCTGAAAATTTAAATGGGGTGGGGTGACATCAGGAGTTCCGCCCAACGTCATCCCACGTCATTTTATGCGTTGGCGAGCGGGCCCCGCCCCCTGCTCACCGACGGCAAAATTCTGCCCAGAGTTTCTACCGTTGAAGTGTCTACTACTCAACTCTATCATGAGTACCATCTCGGCCACCCCTTACAACATGCGTATGAACAGGATCCAACATACTGGCGACTAGGATCCAACAAACTACCAGCGACAAGGATTAAACAAGTTAAACAGAGGCAAGCAAGAGAAACAAAATCGGCACTGTACTTCACACAGCAATTGTAAGTAGAAGTTCCATTCAAATCATCAAAGTAACTCCCTCATGACATGCTGCAATTCGGAAGAATTGATCCTTTCGATCCAGCAATGGACAATTGGTCCCACTACATTCAGCATCTCTCGTTCTTTTTCCAAGCAAATGAGATTACGGGGGGAAGAGAAGAGGTGGGCGACTCTCTTAAGTACATGTCGGAAGAAGACTTATGGCTTGATTCAAAGTTTCATGGCACCCAGTGCCCCAGACTCAAGAAATTTTGATGAATTAGTGGACCTGGTGAAGGACACAATTCAGAAGCGATTGTTATCTGATCGGATTTTAAGAAGGTGCTAGAGATTGCACTGGCAATGAAAAGTGCAATAACAGATTCGAAAACCATACAGGGCATGAAAAATGGAGCTGTCCTCCACATTAGGTGGGAAGCCCCAGTCAAAAAAGGCATGAAAATGGAAGACTCTACTGAGAGGTGGGGAACATCCTCCGCTAGCAGGAAAATGAGAAAAAAAAAGACTTCGCAGCGAAAACAAGGAGTAATATCAATAGAGGTGGAAACAAACAATCTTTTAACGATTGGCACTTTGAAAATATGTAGGGTAGAATATTGTGCTAATCGGGAGGGCACGCGCCCGACCTGAATGAGTGTAAAATGATGCGCGATGACATTGGGCGAGTGTCCCGACATCTCGCGCGATATTTATGTTGGCGGGCGCCTGCAGGAGTCGGCAGCGTGCCTGCTGACAATTTACAGGCCAATAAGGTCAATAAAGTAATAATTAAGTAATAATTAAGCTCAATTCTTCGCTTACAGTTGGCGGGCAAGCGAAAAGGCCAAGCGGCCTTTGGATTTTTTCAGAAGCCTCATCCATAGGTGGGATGAGGTTTCTAACAGCAAATAAAAACTAATCTTTGAATTTCATTTACAACATGTCCCTGTTCTTGTGACAGAGTCACATGATGGGACATGTTTTTAACATTTTAAAAATCTTTCTTTTTTATTTTCAAAAATTTTCTAATTAGCCAGCCAGTGAGGAATCGGGGTTGGGCTCCGATTGGGGCAGTGGCCACTTTCACAGACTCTCCCAGGCCCGCCCACCATGCCCGTCTGACGAGGGCAAAATTCTGCCCAGAATGTTTTTATTGTCATAAAAATGGTCACATAATGAGACAGGGTAAGGAAAGAGTCAAACAGACTTTTAAACAAAAGAAAAAAACCTGTGCGATTTACAATGCAGAAAAGCCTGAAGCAACAGATTCAGATATTTATTTGTTGTATAACTTGAAGGTTAGAAGTACAAAACCAATCTATAACCGTGAAAGTGAATGGTAGACCTGTTCGAATGGAAGTGGACACAGGAGCTTCCACTACAGTAATTGGGGGACATACCTTCAAATATCTGAGATATGGGGAACATGAATTAAATTTGGAAGAAACAATTGCCCAATTAAAAACAAACACAGGTGAAAACATCCAAGTCAAAGGCATAAGTAAAGTAACTGTTCATTATGGGAGCCATTCGTTAAAGCTACCAGTGTTGGTATTGAGAGGCAGGGAACCAAGCCTCCAAGGGTGAAACTGGTTAAGGGAAATCAACCTTGAGGGACCACTGAGATTCCTAAAGGAAGCAGGAAGTGTTTCTGCTTTGAAAAAGGAATGTGTAAAGACTCAACAACCTGAAGAACTGCAGATTGTCTTAAGCCAAAACATGGAAGAACAGAAGTTGGAACTCGAAGAGACCGTGCTTAAGGACAGAGTTCGAGACAAGGTGAGCAACCTCCGGAAGAAAAAAGAAAACCTGCTGAAAAACCTTCGCACGCTACAAGATTCTCTCAGATCAAAGTTTGTACCACTGGAAAAGTGCGAAGAGAAATGGAAAGATTAAAGATAGCGCTAGAAAGAAGAAGGCATGTAGAAAGAAGACACAGAAACACAAATAAGGCTTTAATCCTGGCGACATACGAGTATACTTTTGAACATAGGCCTGGTAGTCAGATTGCAAACGCCGATGCACTTAGTCATTTGCCTTTACAAGAAAAGAATGTGAGAATCCCAGTTCCACAAGAACTTATTTTGTTGTTACATTTCTTAGATTCATCACCGGTATGCACTCAGCAGATCAGAGACTGGACAAGTAGGGACCCAGTCCTATCACAAGTATGAGAACAAGTACTTCATGGTTGGTCATGAGAGCCTGTATCTGACGAACTGAAAACGCACTTCAACAGAAGACATGAAATAACCAGCCAAGAGGGCATCTTATTGTGGGGAGCGCAAGTGATAGTTCCTCCAAAAGGAAGAGAGCCATTGCTAATTGAACTACACAGCACACATCCAGGAATATCCCACGTGAAGACCATAGCACACAGCTACCTATGATGGCCTGGGATGGATGGTGAAATAGAGTTTAGTGAAGAATTGTGTGCAATGTCAGCAACTGCAAAAGTTACCTTCAACTGTTCCATTACATCCTTGGGAATGGCTAGGAAGACCATGGGTGTGGTTACACATTGACTATGTGGGACCTTTCATGGGAACAATGTTTCTGCCCATTAAAAATGGATGGACATATATGAGGTGAAATCACCAATGTCTTCAATGTCTTCTTCTCAACAATTGAGAAATTACATCAAAGTTTTGCCATTAATGGATTATCAGAAGTGGTCATTTCTGATAATGGCGTGGCATTTACGAGTGCTGAGTTTCAGCAGTTTACCAGCTGGGCGGCAGTTGCATAATGGTATTGTCATTGGACTAGTATTCGAGAGACCCAGGGTAATGCTCTGGGGACTGGGGTTCAAATCCCCCACAGCAGATGGTGAAATTTGAATTCAATAAAAATCTGGAAGTCTAATGATGACCATGAAACTCATACCAATTGTTGATAAAATGTTCTTTAGAGAACCTGCTGTCCTTACCTGGTCTGGCCTCCAGACCCACAGCAATGTGGTTGACTCTTAAAAATGCCCTCTGAACAAAGGCAATTAGGGATGGACAATAAATGCTGGCCTGTGGAATTATTGATGAAATGCCGTCTCAGGACGAGCTTAAAAATAATAATGTTTAGGTGGAAAGGAGTCAGGGAAGTCAGAAAACTAGGCACAACTGGCATTGTCGCAAGAGCAAAATTTATCATGGGAGAAACGGTATATGTGAAGAACTTCAGAGAAGGACCAAAGTGGTTACCAGGTGAAATAAGTGCAGTGACTGGACCTCTATCTTACCACATGGAGGTGGAAGGCCGATTCATAAGGAAACGTGGATCACCTAAGGAAGACAGAAACTATGCACCAAGAAATGATTCCACTAGTGTTCACAACCGGGTCAGCGTTTCCTGCTGTGAGAATTCAACCCAGTCTGTTGTTCCTTCAAGAGTGGAGGATACAGATCTGCAGGAGCCCACCAAAGCACCTGATGTTCAGACAGCTGCAGAAAAGGAAGCTCCTGACAAGGCATCTGAAGTTGTAGAGCTGAGCTGCTCGACACGCATAAGGAAACCCCCAGAAAGTCTGAATTTGTAAATTACTTATTGATGCAAATATTTTGCTATTTTGAGAAGATTGTAAATGTAAATATAACATGTATTACTGAGTAAAAGGGCAGTGATGTGGTAATCTGATGTGTAATATACCTTTAAGAAGAATGTTATTATGGAATCCAAGGCAAAGTAGCACAGGCTACCTCTGTAGTTAGTAGTTGCAGAGTGTAGATACAGAATTTGAAGTGTGAGCACGTGGTTAGTTGCTGCTGAGTACCTTTGTACATAAACACAGAGTTTCTACCTATGAAGTTTCCACTCAACTCTATCATTAGTACCAACTCGGCCACCCCTTGCAGCAAGCGTGTGAATAGGATCCAACAAGCTGGTGACTAGGATCCAACAACCACCCGCTTCCCAAAGCTGGCCAAACCCTCCCTGCCCAATACCCCGGATTTACGTCACGTCGGGATCCATTGGACATTCTCCTTGGGACTGGTTGCAGTCTTGGCAGTGCCCATTACTGAGCTCTCGGCGCTGCTGGGACTGCTGGAGCTGCCAGCCAACCCGATTGGCTAGCAGCTCCCAAGGGTGGGACTTCCTCCTCAGTGAGGGGCAGAAGTCCCACTATCAGTCAGTAGCCTGCCTGAAGCATATTATGGCTGCAGGGCGGGTTTGCATAGAGCGTGTTGGCTTCCAGCCAACTTTCCTTCCAGGTGCGCAAGCCATCCACATACTGCCAACGCCACTCCCCCCACCCAAAATGCAGCCCCATAAGTCATTTCTTGATCATTCTAAACAGAAACTCTAAACATCATCGACTCTGTATGCCTGATCCTGATATTCTTGAACAGCAAAGCCATTCTTCATAATGGTTCACTCAGAACTTTCTCAGTAATAAACATGTTTCTTCATACATTTGTTCTTGAAATATGAGCATCATTGACAAGGCCAGCATTTATTGCCCATCCCTAATTACACTTGAGCCGTCTACAACTGAGAGGCTTGCTAGGCCATTTCAGGGGCAGTTAAGAGTCAACCACATTGCTGTAGGTCTCAGTCACATGTAGTAGGCCAGACCAGGTAAGGATGGCAGATTTCTTTCCTTGAACAGATGAGTTTTTACAACAATTCAGTAGTTTCATGATCATTATTAATTGTTTATTAACAGCATTTAATCTCAGAATTATTGATTAATTGAATTTAAATTCCCCCCAGCTACTGTTGTGGGATTTGAATGTCTCTGCGGCAATAGCCCAGGCCTTTGGATTACTGGGCCAGTAAAGTTACAATAACACTACTCTTCCCCTATTAGGATTGAAAGAGAAAGGAAGAAACAATCATTTTTTTTTATAAACAGTGCTTTAAAAATGCACCATAAAATACCGGAAATATGACTTTGGTTCCTGTTGCACTTCAAATTTTAGGCATGAATTTACTATCCCTTCAGAACTAAGGTAAATTCAGGAAATCCTCATGGGCTGCATTTCTGCATTGGGGCAGGGCTAGGTTAATGAACAGCACAGGGTTTGTGGTTGGGGATTTCCAAAAGTGGCATAAAATATTGAGAAAATTCAGGCATAGCATGAAAATAACTCACCTACACCCAAAATTTCCTCGATCATTTAGGTTTAAAATCTGATTGTTTTGTTGCAGAGCTAGATTGGGAACTCTTGTGGCCCTGGACCACAAGAACCTTAAGGGCTCCTCTGTACCTCCTCCACAACTTGCCCAACCTGGTCTATTAAAACACAAATGTGTAGTAACATGCCTGAAGAAATTGTCTTATCTGTGCTTTGCATTGTCACATTATCTTATGGGCAGAATTTTTCCGTCAGCGTGCAGGGGGCGGGTCCTGCACACTGATGCGTCAAATGATGCGCGGTGACGTCGGGCGTGTGTCCCGATGTCACCAGGCGCCATCGCGATATTTCGCTGGGCGGGTGCGTGACGATGCCCATTGTGCAGCCGCCAGTAATTACTGGGCCAATTAAGGTAGTCGAGGCTCCAATTGTCGTGGATCTTAAGGCGTCCGTGCAATATTCGGCTTGTCGAATGGGCGCAACGGGCAGGTGGCTATCTGAAACTTTAGTGAAGCTTATCCGTGGGCGGGAAAGAGGGATCATTGTTTTTGCGAATCCAGACATTTAACAGTTAGTGCTCAGAAGTTATTGAAAGTTGTGCGTGTGAGGTGGAGAAGCCTCAAACACACAGCAGCTGCTTGGACTGCACTCATAGACTTCAGGTCAGCACTTTTCAGTGAGGATTTGTTTTGGGGCCTGTAGGTTTCAGCAAGCCTCCCTGAGCCTGGGAATGGGAGGTGATCTCTCCACTGGAGGCACCTCATCTGAGGAGAAAGGGAGGGCTAGAAGGGGGAGGAGGCCAAGAGTGCTCATTCAGCCTCCAGGGGAGCCACCTTTGGAAGTACAGGCGCAGGCACAAGGGGTGCAGGGCCAGGAGGTAGTCCAAGGCACAAGGGGCCACAGAAGATGCCACTATCCTGCTGCCAGGGTAAACAGAGCGTGAACCACCTACCTCAATATGACTGAGGTGCAGTGCTGAATGAGGCTCCGTCTGTCAAGGGAGACAGTCAACACTATCTGTCAGATGATTGGTCCAAAGGTATCAGCTAACTGTGTGGGTGGACACCCCATGCCCGGGATGTCTCTCTAAAGGTCACAGCTGCCCTCAACTTCTATGCCTCCGGCTCTTTCCAGGGCTCAGTGGGTGATATCTGCGGTGTTTCCCAATTGGCTGTCCACATTGTGTCAAGCAAGTTACAGACGCTCTGTTCAGGCGTGCATTGACCTTCATCCACTACTGCTGGGACCAGGCCAGCCAGACACAGCGAGCCAGAGGCTTCGCAGCCACTGCTGGCTTCCCCTGCGTCGAGGGTGCAATAGACTGCACACATGTGGCCATCAAGGCACCAGCAGATGAGCCCGGTGCCTTTGTCAACAGGAAGGGCTTCCACTCCATGAACGTGCAGATAGTGTGTGATCACAGGATGCAGATTCTGCAAGTCTGTGCAAGGTACCCAGGCAGCTCCCACGACGCCTACATCCTCAGACACTCCCAGGTGCCGGGGCTCTTCAATGCTCCAGCTCGGCTGGATGGATGGCTGCTGGGTGACAAGGGCTATCCCCTCAGAAGGTGACTCATGACGCCACTCCACCATTCAAGAACAGAAGCTGAGCAGTGGTATAATAGAAGTCACGCCTCCACAAGGGTTGTGCTGGACAGAGCCATCAGTCTTCTCAAAATGCACTTCAGATTCCTGGATCGTTCCGGGAACGCACTCTAGTGCCCCCCAGATCGAGTGTCGCTGACTTGGTTGCATGCTGCACCCTGCACAATCTGACTCTGCAAAGCGGGGACGCTGTGGATGAAGAAGATGTAGACAGAGTGGCTGGGGCTGAGCACGATGAGTTCAGCAGTGAGTCCGGGGATGAGCATACACAGGGAAATGATGAGGGGGCACAGACTGACCCGGGCACGCTCCAGGGAGGCAGGGACAACCGGGACGCTCTAATCCAAGGAACCTTTAGCCAGCATAGCACATATGGATCTGCAACACAAGCCTGGCATGTATCCTCCATCCTGGAGACCTCATCTGTCTGGATAGGAGGATTGGCGATGGGTGCAGTGAATAAATCTAAAAGACACACAAATCAGTCTTCAAATCTCAGGAATCCATGCACCATTCCAAAAAAAGAAGAACCCACAGCAATTTGAGACAACAATAATTTAATATTGTTACCAAAGTCTCGTCAAATTACAGAAATAAAAATGTATTGGGCTTCAAACAAAGCTCGAAACAACTCTTGGGGCGGGGGGGGGGCAACAGAAAACCACCGGTGATGAACCCAGGATGTGCCTAAGGTTCCTTCATCTTTCGTTTGCGGGTGTTACGTCTTTGTGGTGCCCTGTTGCTGGCGATGGCATCTGAGACAGCCTGCTCTCTCTGATGCCTGTTGGCCTCGATGACCTTGGCGGATGTCCTCTGGCCCGTCGAGCTTGTGCTGGCCCCGCCTGGGAGGGAGCTGCCAGCTCTGCAGCTGGCATCTCCCCAGTCGTCGCAGCTTCATTGGGTGCCTTGGTCACTGGCAGAGGGGCGGAGGAGCTGCTGCCCTCATCTGCGGTGCCCTGAGAGGTGCCAGCAGAGACAACAGGCAGCTGCTCTGATGACGTGAGGTCCATTTGGCCCTCCCTGCTCACCGTAGATGGATGGGCACCGCAGTGGGATACCTGGTGGCCAAACCACCACCCACACGGGCACTGACCAGACAAGGGCAATGCCCCTGTGAGGGCGCGCAGGTCTGAGCGCAACCCCAGGAACCCCTGCTCCTGTCCCTGGAGCTGCCTCTCCATGACAGTCATCAATCTCTCCATGGAGGAAGCTTGGCGCTCAGCCATGTTGCTCAATGCATCGGCCATGGCCCGTGTAGACTCCTCCACCCCTGACACCAAGCCAAGCAGAGCCTCATGTATCTCCACCAGATGTTCCCGAACACCCGGCCACATGTCAGCACTTGGCTACATCGCCCATGACTCCAGAGGCTCATCATTTGCCACGGACTGAGCATCTGCCTGGGCCCCTTCAGTCCTCCGACTGAGGCGCTATTGGCACTCTGTCTCTGCCAGCTTCTCCAGCGACTGTGAAGTGCCCTCACCGCTGTGACCCGGGACACTAGCCGAAGATATGATGCTCACCGAGGTGCCAGTATCTGTGCTGGTGCCAGCCTGGCAGAGGTGTGACACTTCTGATGGTGAAACTTCATGGCCCTCAGGTGTCAGGGGGGCCCCTGCTGCTCTGGGTCCCGGCCATGTGCCAATGATGCTGAAAGGAAGAGTAAGGAAATTCGATCAGTTAGCCTGCGGACAATGTCAATGTACATGCCTGTCCCCCAGATCATCAAACGCTCACCATTCCACATGCAATGGGCAAGACACGTTGGTAACGTCACTCACTGAACAATCAGCAATGGCACGGATGTTGGGAGATTACTGGTGACGTGAGAGCTGGCCACACATACCTGCCTGTGGATCCCCAACCTCTCCGGCTCCAGTGGACCTGCGCGTGTCATCTCTCCAGGTCCAGTGCCTCCTGCTCATAGCGGCTGAGCATCAATATCTGGGCTGGCCCACCGCTAGTCCTCAGCCGCTCGGTGTTGTTATGAGAATTCTTCTCCTGCAAATGAAAAAATTGCGCTGATAAGTGATACTTGTACCGTCAATATCCCCGCGGCCGGCCCACCCCAAGTCCAGCTGGCCACTGTAGGTCTGCAGTGCATCCTTCCCCCGCTGGTGGCCAGCACTCACACAAATATGCCTGGCGTGTCCTCACCACCCCTCCCACCCCCTGACCCCCCGCCCCCACATGATACCTTCATCACAGTTGGGAGCACACAGTTGTATCAGCCGTTTCAAGGAGGCACAATGACGTGGAGCTCAGAGGGCAGCACATCCATCTGTGCCACGCCACCTTGAAGGTCCCTTCACACCATATCATCACCCTGACTTCCACATGTCGTGGAGTTCGACCAGTGCGCCTGGGTGTAGCTCCTCCAGGGTGACCCCATCACAGTCATGTGGGTGTCACTCCACCACATGTTGCGGGTGCAGAACCCATCTCATCACAACCCTCTCATGCTGATGAATGCATAGGCAATATCTGGTGGCCCGCCCAGCTAAGGACACAGGCTGTCACTGACTCATTGCACTCAGGCCACTCAGACATGGGTGGTCCACCAGCGGGGGAGAAGGTTACATGATGGGTGCAGTGAATGATGCCAACATGGTACCCACCCTTCCCGTGCACAACAGGTCATTGAAGCGCTTGCGGCACTGGGTCCATGAGCGCCGCACCATGTTGTGGGAGCTCACGACCTCCGCAGCCTCCTCCCACGCATGCTTGGTCAATTGGGGTGGCCTCCTTCTCCCGTCCTTGGGGACAAGCACATCCCGCCGTGCTGCCACCTCCTTGAGGAGGGCAGTAGGGCACTCAGCGGAGAAGCTGGGCGCACACTGGCGACCCGCCCTACCCTCCTGCATGGCTCTTTCTGATTTGCCTTGCCCCCAACCTCTGGCCATGTATAGCAGCCTTGGTGCGGCTGCAGCTTGGCCTTTAAACAGGCCACCGGGTCGCCATTGGACCCGGCGGTGATTGCCGTTCTGCCTGCGCATGCCCACTCCCGCCGTCCCCGGGACTGGCCAAACACGCTGGGCAGGCCTTAATTGGCTCGCCTGTGCAAAATGACGGCGCGGACCTGATCGCCGCCGACCGCCAGCACCCGCTCCCGCACGCCCCGCCCAATATGGGGAAAATTCTCCCCTATGGCTAATTAAGTGAAACTTCCCCTGACAGGAACACCATATTTTGCTGGAGCCCCATAGGTCCCTCCATCATTAATCCACGCAGGCTGCTAGAAATGTAGTCAGATACTCCAGCAGGAGCTGCACATGACCTTCTTTGGTTTATTTATTTGCATTCAAGGAGTGTAGGTATTAGTAAAACCTATGCAAAACAATGTAAGCAACTGAACAACCTGAAATGTTGTGCACAGCTTTTAAAAAGACAATTCAGCAACAGATTTGCTTGGTTCTTTCACTCTCAAATAACCTTGCTGCTTGACTTAGCAACCTTTTATTATACTTTTATTATTATGAACAGTCAGGCACCATCTGTGCCCAGAGGGCAGCAGAACATGGCACCAAGCTAAAAAAAACCCCACAAAATCTTTACTCATTCAGATTTCCAAACTCGCCAGGAGGCAGTGAAGGTGGGGAGAGCGGACTCTTGGATATCAATGACATCAAATCATCCAGAGTTATCACTAAAGCCTCTTGAAGGTAGATGGCACAACAGTAACACTAACCCCTCACCCACAACTGCAGAACATTGCTGCCAAAGTGAATGAGGTAGCACAATGAACATTACTTCGTTTTCCTTCTTGTCCAACCCTGGGGTCGGAACACTTTACCCTTTAAAGGAGCACTTTCACAATTAATCCTTCACATGATCATCCCTCGACCATAAGGTCAGAAGTGGGGATGTTTGCTCATGATTGTACAGTGTTCCGCACCATCTCCTCAGATAATGAAGCAGACCTGGATAACCTTCAGGCTTGGGCCGATGAATGGCAGATAACTTTTATGCCACACAAGTGCCAAACAAAGACCAATGACCACCTCTAACAAGAAAGAATCTAACCACCTCTCCTTTGCATTCAACAGCGTTACCATCGCCGAATCCCCACCATCAACTTCCTGGAGGTTACCACTGACCAGAAACTTAACTGGACCAGCCACATAAATACTGTGGCCACAAAAGCTCACTTTAGTGACTTGCATGCTCAGACCCAGCTATGTTTTCATTAACAATAAATCCTTTCCCTTTGATGTATTAATCTCCGAACTAGCATTACAACAATGACAAGCCAAATTGTTTTGTGCTTAAATATAGTGGAGTAAACAAACATTATAATTTATAGGCACATGACCTTTGCAGACAAAGAAGCAAGTTATTTTGAGTAAAGTATGATCAAAATTCAATCAATTATTATGTTCAGTGACTCCACATTTTAGAAATTTTGATGAGCAAACATCATATGCAAATGTTACCACACTCTTAAAATCTGCTGTAGCACTAATTTTATGTGGGTGTTCACTTGTTTATTTGTAATGTGAGTACATTAAACATTTGTAAGTGAAGCTCGCTCATCAGAATTCCCAGATAACTAAGATTAAGACCAAAAATTCTTAGCCCAATGCGGGATTACTGGCAGAATTGGGCCTAAGATGCCTTTTTATAATTAGTTTACGTGATGTGGGCATTGTTAGTAAGGCCAGCATTTGTTGCCCATCCCTTGTTGCCCTTAAGGTGGTAGTGAGCCACCCTCTTGAAATGATGCAGTCCATCTAGTGTAGGGAGGGAGTTCCAGGATTTTGACTGAGCAATGATGAAAGAACAACAATATAGTTCCAAGCCAGGATGAGTGTACCAAATTTGCATGCTGCCCACCTCAATCTGAATGGGCACAGGCACATTGTGAATCATGATACTCATGCCCGAAAATCAGGGCAACACAATAGGTTATTTTAAAGTTAGCAATTAGTAGTTTTGTAATGTCCCAGTATAACAGTGCAATGTTCTTCCATTCACAGATACTTGAATTCATTTTTTGTAGGTGAATTTCCAGTGCAATACATTCCAGAACTTTTTCTTTCTTCCCACTCCTACCTGCAGACTCTGACACCAATTATAATGCTTCCATTATTCCAGCTCATTTCAGCAATTATGGCACAGATTCAATAGGGATCAATCCGACCTGGAATCTCCCTAAACAGTAAGGTTTGATTAGCACAAGCTTTTTTATTCACTTCACATATAGGTCGCTTGAAAATTACAAGTAGAGTACCATTCCATTGTGGAGACTGTAGTTACTAACTCAAGAGGTTCAGGACTGCCCCCAAAACTGGGGCAAGTTTCGAAAGTGTATTTTGACCATTATAAGTTCATGGATCTGAGTCATTTTCCAAGCTGGTCCGACACTAAAATACTTCTTATTACTTTTTGTACTTGTATCTCCTACAATCACTTGTATCATTTTAATCATTGTCACAGTTTAAAATTTAATCTACTATACATTAAATGATTTAAAATGTAAGCACTTTTACCTTTTCTGTTCATGTTTTTGTCACAATGCTATAATTTTACAGATTAAATACACCAAAAATGAATGTCAGAGTGTTCACAATTCCACATTATAATTAGATAACTTGGAGCACTTATTGCATTTTAGAAGGCCAAAGGCCAATTTGCTTGCAGAAGACTGTCAGCTTGTCATGGAAGGAATGTACAAGAACTAGTAGATATGACAGCCAATATAAGAAACAAATAGCTGCAGAGAGAAGCAAGCTCACGAACAATTCTAAAACAATATGCAACTTGTAGCTCTTCTCACATTACAAAGATAAAAGCGAGTGCATTTAGAAAATATGGCTGAAAGGAAAGTCAAAGAACCAAGCTATGATACCAAGGATCTGATGGAGAAAGTGCATCAGGACGCTTTCATTTAGTCTTTTACATTGTCCCTTTAATGCAGGATTCTAGTTCTCGTTTGCATGTTGCCCTCAGTGACATCATCTGAAAACAGTGTCAGGTTCCACATGCATGCTGATGACAGCCAGTTCTATCTCAACCCTCTCTATCTCTGAAACCAACTCCAGCCCTATAAACCTCCGAGATCTCTGCACACCTCCAATTCTGACCTCTTACACATTGCCAATTTTAATTATTCCACCACTGGTAGCTGTACTTTCAGCTGCTTAGGGCAAAAGCTCTGGAATTCTCTCCCTAAAGCTCTTCATTTCCTCCCTTTAAGATGCTCCTTAAAACCTACCTTGTTGGCCAAGCTGTTGGTTATCTGACCTAATAGCTCCTTATATGACTTGATGTCAAACTTTGTTAGATAAGTCTCTTATGAAGTGCTTTTGGATGTTTCACTGCATCAAAGATGCAACATAAATGTAAGTTGTTGTTGCTATTATAGGAAAAGACTCTAAGGGCAGAATTTTATGGTCCCTCCCACCAGTGGGATTTTCAGGTCCTGCTGAAGTCAATGGACTTTTGTACGCTCGCCGCATTTGATGGCTCCGCCCTCACCTCAACAGGGCTGTAAAAATCCCCCTATGTGCTTCACAGAACCACAATCAAAAAATAGACACTGAGCCATATGATGGAATGGACATTAGCATGGATAACCAAAAGCTTTTGCAAAACTGTGGATTTTAAGCGGGGTCTTAACAGTGGAGAGCTGGAGGGGTTTAGGGAAGAAATTTCAGAGCATGGGACCATACACCATTCCTGACTGAGAATGGGGAAGTAGATTTTGGGGAACCAGCTTTCTCTCAAAGACAGTCTTGAGTTGGATGTTAGTGGGTGTATGAGAGGGATCCAAAATTACTAATTCTTCTAATTCTTCCTCCGTTCTGGATAGGTAAGGACATGCTTTGACCTGTTCATTCCTACCCTCAACATCCACCTGAAATCAAGGTTTTGCAATTTGGAAAACAATGCGAATGAGCATGTGTTCCCCCACATTGTGCCATTGAGTTGTTGGCACAACAATGCGCTGAATAACCTGGCTACCTTCCCCAATAACTATTTAAATCAATCATACTCCCTGTACTGAAAGATGATTTACCTTGTCTGATGCAAGGTAAGTTATATTTCAGCACAGGGAATATGACTTATTTATTAAAGTATAGAAAAAAATCAATTACTTGAAAGTTACTGGGATAGAAAAGATAAAGTATACCACTTAAACAATCAGATTTTGTGACTGTCTGCCAACATTTCTCAATCTACAAAGGAAAGAACTGAAGCTGATACACTTTTGCATTGAAATTTAATTGCATGGATTTCCTAGTGTTGCACCTGATAGGAAAACTAAGGGCAGCATTTAATGCCCTCACCCATGGTGAGTTCAGAAGCAAGGGGGCATTTAATTGGGTGGAAGGGTGGGGAGTGGGGACACCGCCTCTTTTCTTCCTCCACCCCGATTAAAAATGTGGCAGAAAGGCCTGTGGACGGCCTTCCTGCCCTGCCACCAATTGAAGCCCTTAAGTGGTCAATTAATGAACGGCCAGCAGCTCTCAGTGGGTGGGACTTCCATCCCCAGGGGTCCTTGATGCTGGGGAAGGCCAGGGCCACTAGTCTGATAACTGCCTAAGTGGCACTTGGTACAGCGGGCCTTCCCTAAAAGAGGCGAGAAGGGGCTCTCACCAGCTCTCCAGCCATCGAGTGAGACCCCTGTCACCTCCATTAAATACCACATTAAGGGTATGGACAGACATCATCTCTTATGTTGAAGAGGAAGGTCAAGCTCTGAAAGTTAACGAACACACTTTTTTGTAGAAACCTTTGTCCTAATTATTTTCAATTTCTACATTCCTTATATCTGAAAAACTTTATCTAATTCCGTTGGCTCCATTTAAAAACAGTTAGCACTAGTAAATTTTTAAAAACAGGATTGTGTTAAAATTGGAAACAGTCAGGTATCGTAACTCTAGGTTAGGTAAGTAGCCTGAGCAATTTTAACAGTCAGTTAAACTTCTGTTCATTGGTGATTCTCAGAATGTTAACAATGGTGCCATTGAAAGAAAAGGGGAAATGGTTGGGCTTTCCCTTATTTCAAGGTTGCTACCTGCCATTTGTCAACCAAAGCCTATATATAAATACCAGGTCCTGTAATGTGTTGTGAATGGAGCTGAACACGGAGGTATTATTATCACTCTTGACCTTATGAAGGAAGGTCAATGATGAAGCAAGTGAGGATAATTAGGCCATGAACGTTTCCCAGAGGAATTCCTTCAGCACTTCTAGGTCTGCAATGATTGGTTTTTGGCAACCTAAATCATTTTCTTTTCTCGAGTGTGGCTCCAGACATTGAAGATTTGACTCCCATTGACCTCCATTTTGATATGTGCATGATGCTATGTCCAGGTGAATGCTACCTTGATATCGAGGGCAGCTATTCACATCTCCACTAACATTCGGCTCTTGCTCATTGGTGAGTAGGTGTTGCTTGATGGCTTTATTACTGACTCCTTGTATCAGTCTGCTGATGATTGAGAGGAGGCTGATAGGGTAGTAATTAGCCAGCTTAGATTCTTCACATTTATTTATGGACCTGATAAACCTGGGCAATCTTCCACATTATCAGGTCAGTGCCAGTCTTGTTGCTGTATTGAAACAGCTTGGCTAGAAGAGCAGCTTAAATGCTTCATTAATGTACAATGATCGAGTTCCCTCCCTTGCTGCCAGTGGCCAGCCACTCAAAATGAACAATCCATCAATTTAAACCTTCCTAATAGGTTTAACATTGCTTGTGCTGCTGTCAGACTTAAATTCTGATGAAAGGTCATCGACCTGAAACGTTAACCCTGTTTCTCTGTCTACAGATGCTGACAGATCTGCTGAGTATTTTCAGCATTTTCTGTTTTTATTTTCCATCTCCAGCATCCAGTATTTAATTTTTACATTTTTTCATCCTTACTGATTCTACACACTAGCTCTGATTTTAACTGTGGTGCGGAGGGGTGAAGGGGAATGTAGAAGTGCAGGACCAAGACCCAAAGTTGGATGCCACACTCGTATACAATAAAGATGTCAAGACTTTGCCGATTTTAATAATGGGCTTCATTTAATACATTTTCTAGGACTCCTGCCCAAACCTAGACAGATCCAACACTTCCTGACTGATGGAGACACTAAGGAATCCATTTTTTGTCACTGGTGAAGTAGCAAAATCTGTACACAATGCTTGCAATCCACAGTAGCTGGGCACAAACTCTGAAGTGTTACTGGTTGGTGTTATCACAAAATGAACAGTTCCAAAAAGCCCTGTGAAAGTGTCCAGTTCAAAGCATCTATAGGAGCACTATTAACTACTGTTGTGAAAACCATTGATGTCCTCAGGAGGCCTTCCTGATGACTGAATGCTGCACCAATCTCCCAAGCTGTTGTAGTTTCTAGGGTATTGTGCATGTCGAGAAAATTCCTGCCACATGTTGTAGCTGGGAAGTTGTGGACTCCTCCCATTTATCCATTATTTCATATGCATCGAAACCTTATACAATGCCTGCACTTGAGATCAATGTTATCAATCATTGTTCCTTTCAATATTAAGCCTCTGAGATTGGGATGTATGTGGCACGTATGTTGCCTGCCATGTATCAGCCCAAGATGTGTTTATACACTAAGCCCTGTTCTAAGCCTTATGAATGACCTTATGGTGGAAGGAATGTCAATGATGAAGCAGCCGAAAATGACTAGGCCAGAATTCCAGAGGAGCTCCTGCAGTGATGTTCTAGGTTGCAACCTTGACCACCATCCTTTTCCCTCAGGTCTGACTTTGGGTGCTGAGGAAACTCAGCCGAGTGTGGTAACTTCTCCTCCTCCATGGAGGAATAGGCTAACCTTTTCTTCTATTTTCAGGTTCTCAACCTCACTAGTTCTTAGTGACTTCCCGGTGAAAAGTGTTCAGATTGTTTAACAATTCTCCTTCAAGTGGGTGACGCTGTACTGGATCTTGTACACAAAATTCCAGGACAGATTTAGTTTGAGTGTGACATAAGGATCCGGAAGTACCTGGGCTGTCATCAGAGTGATTGATATAATACTCTGAGCTACTACTTGTATGAAAGGCAAAAGAGCTTGTTTAGCAGTGAACGCATATATTCACCCTTCAAAAAAAAAGCCGGTGAGAGTAAGGATATTATAATAATCTAAGAAAGCCTATGGGGATAAAACAACAGATGATACGCAGCCTCTACCAACCTCTTCTTGCCAACTCACCTCCAACCTCTTCTCTCTCCTACAGGGTCACCTGTACCTTTGCCTCTTAGTTGTAACATCTCTTCTTTCTGTGGATTCAGGATTTTCAATGATGATAGTCCACCCACTGTCGTCCATATGTGATGCTGGTTACACCTATCTTTCTTCGGATGTGTGCAACCTTGGTGAACTGCTACAGTGCATCTTGTAGATGGTACACACTGCTGCCAGAGTGCACAGGTGGTGAATGGCCAGAATTTTACTCTCTAGGACCGGGTGCGCAGCCGACGCAAACTCGCATGAAATCGCACGAGAAATCGTTGTGCCGTCGTGCCATATTACAGTCATCGGGCGGGCGCAGAAGTCCACCTGCCGGCAATTAAACGCCAAATTAAGCCTATTAAAAAGGCAATTGTATGACACAAGGCCATCCTGTCTTTAATTGAAACTCAATCCGGGGCTGGGTAAAAGTTGACCAGAGCCTTGGCAATGTTAGTAGGCAGAGTTTTAGATGTTGGTTGTTGGTGGTTTTCTGACAGTTCATTGTATTTCCTGAGTTTTCAAGTGGACTCTTTGGCTTACAAGCTTCCTTAGAGGTTTTCTACCTCTGCCATCTGTATTCCAGCAAATGGGGATTGTCTACTCTGCTGTTGGGACCTCCTCTGAAGAGGAGGAGAGGACCTGAAGGGAGAGGAGGCCTGGTGTCTGCAGGCAGCATCTCGGAGAGTGAGCTGTGGGAAGAGAGGCGTGGTCAGAGGGGGTGCAGCGCCAGCAGGTATTGCAAGGCAGAAGGGTCTGCAGAAGATGCAATTATCCTGCAGTGAGAGTCTATAGGCAGCACTTCAGCTACCTGGACATGTCTGAGCACCAGTGTCAAAGGAGATCCTGCCTCTCTAGGGAGACTATGACCTCCATATGTCAGGTGATTGGCCCAGAGATCGCCTCAAAGTGTGTAGGTGGCCACCCTATGCTTTTGGTGTTTTCGCCTCCAGTTCTTTCCAGAGATCTATGTGATGTTCCCCAATCTGCTGCCCACAGCTGCATCAAGCTGGTCACTGCCACTGTGTTCAGATGGGTCAAGAATTTCACTCATTTCCGGGCTGAGTGAGCCAGAGGACTCGCTGCAGTTGCTGGTTCCCCCATATCCAGGATGTCATGGATTGCCTGTATGTGGCCATCAAGATGCCAGCGGGTGAGCCAGGTGCCTTTGTCAACAGAAAGGGATTCCACTCCATCAATGTCCAGATTGTTTGCAACCACAGGACACAAATCTTGCAGGACTGCATCAGGTACTTGGGTAGCTCCCATGATGCGTACATCCAGGTGCCACGGCTCTTTGTCATTCCAGCTCGGTTGGATGGTTGGTTCCTGGGTGACAAAGGTTATCTTCTGAAAAGGTGACTCATGACGCCACTCCGACACCCAATGACTGAAGCAGAGGAGAGGTACAATCGAAGTCATGCCTCCACAAGGGCGGTAATTGAGCGGACCGTAGGCCTGCTCAAGGTGAGGTTCTGCTGCCTGGACCGATTGGGGGGAGCACTGCAATATCCTCCAGAGCACTTCTCGTTTATTGTCACCGTGTGTTGCGCTCTGCAGATCCTGGCTCTGTCAAGCGGGGACCCATTGGAGGATGAAGACAGCGAGGCAGCTCTCCAGGCTGCAAAGGTCAACTCAACTGATGGGTCTGATGAGGAGCCGGAGAAGTCCCAGAGTGAGGACATGGCTACAGGAGTGAGGAACCTTGTGGGGAGGCAGGGAGACCAGGGAGGCCTTGATTCTCCAGTCATTCAGCTGGGCATCCAAGGCATGGCTTGAAAGTGAGGACGAGGATGACGCCTCCTTACTGAATGTTCCTGATGAGGCTATCCTGTGACTCTTATGTCAAGTAACAACCTCTGAAATAAAGTTTGCAGCCCTTCCTGTCTGTCACAAGCCACTCCCATGCCCAACACCTATGAGAAACAGGAAGCATGTTCAGGCCATAATACACGATGACATATTTAAATGGTGGCCATGTTTACACAATTTGAACAAAGAACATGTTTCAACTGAAGTTATATCACCCGTGACAACCCCTCTTATGTTTATAGTGCCTTAAACCTCTGCTTGCGAGTACAGCATCTTGGTGACCCCCGCCCCCTTTCTCTCTGGCATGAGCATTAGAGGCAGCCTGTGGACTGTGATGTCCTGTTGGACCTGATTACCTTGGCTGGCATCCTCTGGCCGGTGGAGGCTGGGAAGGCACTGCTTGGGAGGGAATGTCCAATGCCATGGCTGGGCACTCCTCAGTCGTCACGGCCTCATCAGGTGCCACGGGTAGTGGCAGAGGGGCGGAGGAGCTGGTGCCCTCATCTGGAGCAGCCTGAGAGGAGCCCGTGGATGAGACATGCAGCTCGTCTGCCAGCGCAAGGTTGGTTTGAACCTCCCTGCTTACCATTGATGGACGGGCACCCAGCTGAGAGACCAGGTGCCTCGTCCATCTCTCACACTGGCAGTTACCTGCGGAGGTCACTGCCAGTGTGAGGGCTTACAAATCCAAGTGTGACCCCAGGAACCCCTGATTCTGTTCCTGGAGCTGCTTCCCCATGAGAGTCGCCACTCTCTCAATGGAGGAGGCTGTGTGTTGGAAGCTTCGGGTCAACACAGTTCTCACGCTCCACATGGACTCCTGATGACAGAGTCCATGGCACGCAGACCCTTAGGGATCTCTGCCGAATGTTCATCCCACTGGACATCCAGCATCTGCTGCCTGATGGACAACTCCAGAGGTTCAGCATCTGCCCCGGACTCAGCATGGTCCTGGTTGCCAGCAGTCCCCCGACTGCCAGTGCCCTGGGCATTCTTTGCCTCTGCCAACTCCTCATGCAAGTGTGATGTGCCCTCATCACTGTTCACTACCATCTGATCTGATGCGCTATTGACCAAAGCCCCCCCACCTGCCCCCGCCGGCAGTGCTGAGCCAACGTCCGGGCCCATTTCACACTGGCCAGCCCTTAATTGGCCAATTAGCATGAAATTGCATCTGGGTCGCGATCGCAGGTGGGAACGGATAACGTATCCGCTTCTGGGCCTGCTAATCGCGTGCGCACAATGTGTAAAATTCAGGCCAATGTGTTTAACTTGCTGGATGGGGTGCCAGTCAAGTGTGTTGCTTTATCCTGGATGGTGTCGAGCTTCTTGACTGTTATTGGAGCCGTACTCATCCAGGCAAATGGAGCGTGTTCCATCATATTCCTAACACAAAAGCATTGTTACAGGCCTCAAGTGCTATGGACACTTGTCCCAAATGCATGCCATGAAGATGTGGGATGAAGGTGCATTGTCCCTTTGAATGAAATGGTCGTATACATAGGGAGATCCCCTTGTGGGAGGCAGAGTGATTTGAGAGTGTGGTCTTAAGAAAAGATGCCTGACTGTTTTGTGAGATTGTTCTTTGCAGAAGTGCATTTTCCTGACACCTTAGACAAAAGGTATAATAGTTAAGAAAGTGAGTGAACATGTAAGTGTAATCCAGAATGTGTATTAACTTACCTAGGCCACTTTAGTGAGGTTACTGAACCTCTTCATGCGTTGTGTGCAGTTTTATTTTCTTTATTCTTTGATGGGATATGGGTGTTGCTGGCAAGGCTGGCATTTGTTGCCCATCCCTAATTACCCTTGAACTGAGTGTGGTCATTGCAGAAGTCAGTTAAGAGTCAACCACATTGCTGTGGGTCTGGAGTCACATGTAGGCCAGACCTGGTAAGGACAGCAGATTTCCTTCCCTAAAGGACATTAATGAACCAGCTGTTTTTTTTTAATGTGATAATTAATGATAGTTCAAAATCATCATTATTGACACTAGCTTTATAAGCCCTGAATTCAAATTCCAGGATTTGAACCCACGTTCCCAGACATTAGCCTGGGTCTCTGGATTATTAGTCCAGTGACATTACCACTACACCACTGTCTCCTCTTGAGTGGTATAAGTTGCAATGACTGCCTGCAAACAGTCTGCACCTCTAGCTTGTGGGGTTTCCTAATGACGACATTCATCAGATATTCCCTCCTTACCATCAGCTCAGCCAGCAGCACCTTCATGGGTGCATTGGAGACTCTTCCAGCTGCTGACATCCCTGAGATTGCTGCTCCTTAGGCTAACATGTTGAAAAGTGATGTTGCCCTTTAACTTGCTACAGCCCTTAAATGCCACATAGGAAAGGTATTTCCCTCCCTCCCAGCAGCAGTTAGCCAATGCAGAGTGGTATTCTGATCTTCCAACCACCCTGCATGATGATGATGAATAATCCTGGGACTAAATTGCAGTGAGATAGAGATGGTTTCACATTAGTAGCCAGCAGGCCACCCATCACAAAGTAGCCAAGGGGAAGTGAGTCTAGGTCATCAAGTAAGACACTCGCTGCCCCCCTTCAATTCAGGCTTTGAGCCTAGGAACACTTGCAGGAAATGAAAGGCTGTATGAAGGGTCTTGTGGAACCTCCTGGGTATTTCTGGTGAGTTATGGATGGTATTCAACAGTATATTGGTCAGGATAGAATTCTTTCACCCTGAGTTACCATGCTGGGATTGATGGAGTAAGTGCTGAGTAACAAGGCTGTATCCATCCATTGAGTCTGTACCATACGCCTTTGGCAGACCTCCTTTGTTCTATTCCAAATATTTCCTGCCCTAATTTGAGCCAATAAAACCTACATTCGAAGTCAGCTAACTTGGAGCCTCTGAACCCTTCTACAGCACTTTCAAACATGGTTCCTTTGCTTTCAGTAATCCAGTTCATTTTTTTTTTCAGATAATTACCAACCCCTTAAATGCTGCAGCAGTGTTGGATCTACCTTCTCTTGTTCTCCGCCCACCCACCAACCACCCCAAAGCTACCAACAGAAGTCACAAATAAAGCAGGGAGTGTCCTCCCCATCAATATTAAAATTAACCTGGTCCAGGAATGTGCCAGTGTGGATCACAATGGTGGGTGGAACTTCAATTCTAACACACTACTAATAGGAACCCGACTGGAAGAAAATCTAACCCATAACCTTTACCTTCCATTTTCCTCTGGCACTGACCTCCAAGCAATAATTTCCTGGCTCTTTTTCATCTTCTACCACACAACAGGTTATTATTCACTTTTCCCCTCCCTTCTTCTTGACCTGACGAAGTCTGTGAAGAATTACACACTGTGCAATGTGTAATTGAAGAGAGATTGGAATAGATTGTGCAGGGACATCAATAATTCACTATAATCCAAGAATTTATGAGTCTAATGGCATGTCACTATTCAAACCTCAGTTTAACAATTTAAATTGAACAGTATGACAAAGATTCACAATGTAATCCTGTAACTTGATGCATAAGACCACTGTTATAAGGCCAGGAAGAAGTTATTCCATTTGTTATATCCTGTCATGCCCCGCCCTTAGAGAATAGTAAGAGACAAAAATGTCTTCAGAAGTAAAATTAAAATTCTGTAGTTTTGCCCAGCCAGGATAAGTGCCAGTACATGTTATCTCCAAGGCTGAATTAATGAAAGTAAGTTGCAATTGAGTCTGCCATTTGCGTGCTCTTAAATTATTTCCTATTTATACAGCAGTGATGGAATGGTCTCGTAACAAAAAAGAAGTCCATTCAGATTAGTTCTGGCTGTATTGATGGTGTAAACTTGCCTCTTGGAAATTTGTTAGAATGCTAAAATTTCTATATCTAATAAACAGAATTAAAGTTGCCATCAGAGCAAAACTATTCGATTCACAATGATCTAAATAAGCTACTGTGCGCAGAAATAATATGAATATGCTATCTTTGATTATACCTATAAATTCTAAAATCACTATTTAGCCCTTGCAGTGCATACAAATTTAAAAGCAACCAATGATAATGACTGCATTTAAGTGCCTGACGTGTATGTCGGTATGCTTTCCAACATTAGTGAACATATCTTACTTTAGGTGATGCAGATATTCCATGTTGTCTTTAACTTGATCAGATCTAACAAATTTGATTGAATTTTTTGAGGAGGTGACCAGGTGTGTAGATGAGGGTAGTGTAGTTGATGTAGTTTATATGGATTTCAGCAAAGCCTTTGACAAGGTCCCACATGGGAGCCTTATAAAGAAGGCAAATGCACATGGGATACAATGTAATTTGATAAGGTGGATTCAAAATTGGCTTAGTTGTAGGAGACAGAGGGTGATGACAGAAGGATGCTTTAGTGACAGGAAGCCAGTGTCCAGTGGCGTACCACAGGGATCTGTGCTCGGTCCCCAATTATTTGTCATTTATATAAACGACATAGATGACTATGTGGAGGGTAGGATTAGTAAGTTTGCGGATGACACAAAGATTAGCCAGGTGGTTAATAGTGAGGCTGAGTGTCTTGGGCTACAGGAAGATATAGACGGGATGGTCAAAGGAGCAGATAAGTGGCAGATGGAATTTAACCCTGAAAAGCGTGAGGTGATACACTTTGGAAGGAGTAATTTGACAAGGAAGTATTCAATGAACGGCATGACACTAGGAAGTTCTGAGGAACATAGGGACCTTGTCGGGTGTGTCCATAGATCTCTGAAGGTGGAGGGGCATGTTAGTGGGGTGGTGAAAAAGGCATATGGGACATTTGCCTTTATCAATTGAGGCATAGATTACAAAAGCAGGGAGGTCATGTTGGAATTGTATAGAACCTTGGTGAGGCCACAGCTGGAGTACTGTGTGCAGTTCTGGTCGCCACATTATAGGAAGGATGTGATTGCACTGGATGAGGTGCAGAGGAGATTCACCCGGATGTTGCCTGGGATGAAACATTTAAGTTATGAAGAGAAGTTGGATAGACTTGTGTTGTTTTCGTTGGAGCAGAGAAGACTGAGAGGCGACCTGATCGAGGTGTACAAGATTATGAGGGGCATTGACAGGGTGGATAGGGAGCAGATGTTCCCCTTAGTTGAAGGGTCAGTCACAAGGAGACATAAGTTCGAGGTGAGGGGCAGGAGGTTCAGGGGCGATGTGAGGAAAAACTTTTTTTACCCAGAGGGTGGTGACGGTCTGGAATGCACTGCCTGAGAGGGTGGTGGAGGCGGGTTGCCTCACATCCTTTAAAAAGTACCTGGGTGAGCACTTGGCACATCATAACATTCAAGGCTATGGGCCAAGTGCTGGTAAATGGGATTAGGTAGGTCGGTCAGGTGTTTCTCACGTGTCGGTGCAGACTCGATGGGCTGAAGGGCCTCTTCTGCACTCTGTGATTCTGTGAGATCTTGCAGCAACAGACTGACATAAAATGCAGATTTGCAAGCAGTGGCTAAGATTTCATGGGATGGGGGTGGCCCCATTCACTGGCTGGAAAGACGAGGGCAACTTTGCCTCAGCTGAAGGCCCGAACTAACTGTACCTCTTTTGTGGAATCTATAACCAAATAAGTTCCCACTTGAAAGTGGCACCATAACCCCACTGTAACAAAAACAAACATTAAAGGAAGTTTCTCACCTCAAATTAAAATAACATTCCCAATGCTGATCATGCATTCCAATCCCACAGGGCATGGAAGGAGTGTCTCTTTTACTCTTTTGAGTACAACAATTAAACAAATTAACTAATGCACAAATTAACAAGTTAACGGCCCCTTACAGGGGCACTGTAACAAAAATTAAAAACTTTAAAGAAAACTTATTTGAATTGAAATAATATTCCGGGGGGAGATGATGTTCTCCAGCCCCTGCGGCACCCACTAGTCGTGGAAGGCTTCAAGCACACCAGTAGACACCCCGTGCTTCCACTCCAATGACACCCGGATGCAGATATAACCATGGAAGGGAGGCAGACATTTGGGCTGAACCCTGACCTAATCTTATGTACAGCGGACGATTAACTGCCTGCCTTCGGGGCTCCTGTTCTTAGGGGCAAGGTCACACTCCCAAGAGCTGCCGGCCAATTGGAGTCCCATCAGTGCTACTAGGAGCAGTAACGACTGCAACTAGGCAGTAACACCAACGATGGGGAGGCCCCAGAAGCCAAATAACTGGGGCTGAGCTCGCTGGGGACAGACAGAAAACTTGGTGAGAGGAAGGGGGGTGCTTCCGCCTTTGTCACTATGAGGGGTGGGGGGGACCTCTATGGGCTACAGGTGCCCGATCAAAAGGTCCCCACCCCAGTGCCCACCCGACACTGGTAAAAGACCAATGATGGTGGGAAGAGGCCCTAAGAGGCCTTTAATTGGACAGTTAAGAGTCTCAATTGGCCTCAGTGTGGGCAGGATGTCTGCCATATTCCCCATTGCTAGTTAAGTGCCATTGTCAGCAGGAAGGCAATAAGCACGGCGCCCCCACCCCCTGCCCTCCCATCTGATTTTCCACCCCCTCCATATCTTCCAGCATGTTCCCTGGGGCCCCTTAAAATCCCAGCCAGTGTTTACTTGCTTAGAAAGGCTTTTAATGTTGTACAGATGTAATATTGCTGAAAAAAGAGACATGTCAAAGCTTTTTGTCTTGCACTCATCAGGACACCACAAGAATACCAATATCAGTTGATAATAATGGATTGCCATGTAATAATGCAATAATTTGCATGCAATAATTTCCTTACATGTCTTTATGGGCTCCATCCTGCGCTCAAATTCACCTTTGAAATGGAGCAGTCAAATGAACTCCCCTTCCTTGACGTACTAGTTAAGAAATCTGACAGGGTGTTCTCTACCACGGTCTACCAAGCCTATCTTCAGTGGTCAATACGTACATTGGGACTCTTACAGTTCCACATACTATAAGACTGCTCTTATTGGCAACTTTGTAAATATGGGCCCGATCCATTTGCTCACCATGCAAACTTGATGCTGAAATAGGGCGCATCAAAGGCATCCTGTGGGACAATGGCTATCCTGATCAGATTATTTCACGCTGTTTTTTTTTGAAAAATATACTTTATTCATAAAATATCTGGAAGAACATTCCAAAACCTTTCAAAATCACAATCACAAAAGTACAATTAGATTCAACTTTTACACATGGATCACAAGGTGCATCAATACAATCAATGAATATTACAATCATTTCAATATGGTCAATGCTGACAATCAGACAAAGGTATTGGAGTTATCAACATACGTCATGTTGCACTCTGAGGTGCTTCAATACAATTATAATACAATTAGTATTCAATGCAGACATTCATTTTGAGCTGTACAGCCCGAGGGGCTCTCAGCAGTTCCCAGCCCCTCAGTGCACTGTGGCAGAAAGATCTTAGACAGCGACCTTTCCCCATTGCGCCATTGCGGTGGCTGCCCCAAGCTTTAGTGCATCCCTCAACACGTAGTCCTGGACCTTGGAATGTGCCAGTCTGCAACACTCGGTCGGTGACAACTCTTTGCACTGGAAGACCAACAAGTTTCAGGCAGACCAAAGAGCGTCTTTCACCGAGTTGATGATCCTCCAGCTGCAGTTGATGTTTGTCTCAGTGTGTGTCCCTGGGAACAGCCCGTAGAGCACAGAGTCCTGTGTCACAGAACTGCTTGGGATGAACCTCGACAGAAACCACTGCATCCCTCTCCAGACCTTCTTTGCAAAGGCACAATCCACAAGGAGGTGAACAACGGTCTCATCCCCACCATTGCCACCTCGAGGGCAACGTGCAGAGGGGGTGAGACTCCTGGCGTGTTGGAAGGATCTGACGGGGAGGGCCTTTCTCACCACCAGCCAAGCCATGTCTTGGAGCTTGTTGGAAAGTTCTGGCGATGAGGCATTCTGCCAAATGACTTTGACAGTCTGCTCGGGGAACCATCCCACAGGATCCACCCTCTCCTTTTCCCGCAGGGCCTCTAAGACGTTACGTGCTGACCACTGCCTGATGGATTTGTGGTCAAAGGTGTTTCTCTGCATAAATTTTCCCACCAGGGACAGGTGGTACGGCATAGTCCAACTACTTGGAGCGTTCCGCGGCAGCGTGGCCAGACCCATCCTTCGCAACACCGGGGACAGGTAGAACCTCAGCACGTAGTGACACTTGGTGTTTGCGTACTGAGGGTCTATGCACAGCTTGATGCAGCCGCACACATTGGTGGCCATCAGTATGAGGGCGATGTTGGGCACGTTTTTTCCCCCTTTATCTAGAGGCTTGTACAATGCGTCCCTGCGGACATGATCCATTTTCGACCTCCAGATAAAGCAAAAGATGGCTTGGGTGATCGCCATCGCGCAGGAGTCTGGAATGGGCCAGACCTGCACCACGTACAGCAACAGCGAGAGTGCCTCACACCTGATGACCAGGTTCTTACCCGCAACGGAGAGGGAGCGTCGCTCCCACATGCCCAGTTTTCTTTTCACCATAGACACTCGCTCCTTCCAGTTTCTAACACATGCCCCGGTCCCTCTGAACAATATCCCCAGCACCTTCAGGCCGTCTGCCATGACGGTGAAGGGGACAAAGGATCGGTCAGCCCAGTTCCCAAAGAACATGCCTCGCTCTTCCCACGATTTACCTTGGCTCCCGAGGCCAGTTCGAACTGGTCGCAGATGTGGATTTAGTCTGCGCACCGACAGTGAATCTGAGCAGAAGACGGCGACATCGTCCATGTTCAGGGAGGCTTTGACCTGAGTGCCTCCACTGCCTGGGATCGTCACTCCTCTTATGCCCGGATCCTTCCTGATGGACTCAGCAAAGGGTTCTATGCAACACACAAAAAGGACAGGGGAGAGTGGGCAGCCCTGCCTGACTCCAGATTTAATCGGAAAGCTATCTGTTTCCCACCTATTGATTGAGACTGCGCTACTGATGCTAGTGTAGAGCAGTTGGATCCAATTGCGAATTCCCTCCCCAAACCCCATTTTGGAGAGCACATCCACCATGTAGGTGCGCGATATTCTGTCAAAGGCCTTCTCCTGATCCAAGCTGATGAGGCAGGTATCCACACCCCTGTCCTGTACATAGGCAATCGTATCCCTGAGCAGCGCGAGGCTGTCAGAGATCTTCCTGCCCGGCACAGTGCAGGTCTGGTCAGGGTGGATCACCAATTCCAGAGTAGATTTGACCCGATTGGCGATGACCTTGGACAGAATCTTATAGTCCACATTCAACAGTGAAATGGATCATCAATTTCTAATCTCCTCCCTTTCCCCCTTGTGCTTGTAGATGAGGGTGATGATGCCTTTCCTCATGGATTCTGACATACTGCCAGCCAGAAGCATACTCTCGTACACTTCTAGCAGGTCTGGGCCCGTCCAGTCCCACAGAGCCAAATACAACTCCGCCGGCAAGCAGTCGCTTCCGGGAATTTTACTCTTCTCGAAGGACTCAAGGGCCTTAGTCAGTTCGTCAGGAGTTAGTGGTTTGTCCAGGCTCTCCCATGTACTGTCGTCTAAGACCTCCGTGATAGAGGACAGGAAGGATTGGGAGGCTGTGCTGTCTGTGGGCTTCACGTCATACAATCCGGCATAAAAGGATTTGCTGATCTTCAAAATGTCGGACTGCGATGACTTTACTGAGCCGTCTTCTTCCTTCAGGCTGCTGTTCACAGAGCTCTCTCTGTGTACCTTTTGGAAGAAGAAACGTGAGCACGTCTCATCCTGCTCCACGGAGTGGACTCTGGACCGGAAGATGATCTTGGAGGCCTCCGAGGCAAAGAGCGAGGCTTGGTGGCTCTTCACCTCTTGGAGTTCCTCCTTGACATCGACCCCCATCGACTGCAGCCGGAGCAGATTCTGCATGTTTTTCTGGAGTCGGGACACTTCCCTCTGTTCCTTTCTAGCTTTCTGGATGCCTTTGAGGATGAAAAACCTCTTGATGTTTCCCTTGATCGCTTCCCACCAGTGTGTCAGGGACTCAAAGAGGGGTTTCACGGTTCTCCAACTTTTGTAATCCCTCTTGAGTTCCTCAATGTTCTCTGGGGTCAGCAGTTGCATGTTTAGCTTCCATGTCCCCCTGCCCACCCTCTGGTCTTCCTCTAAGTGACAGTCAGCCAGTAGGAGGCAGTGGTCAGAGAAGATCACCGGCTTGACATCGGTGGATCTGACTGCGAACGCACGGGACACAAACAGGAAGTCTATCCTGGAACGGATGGACCCGTCTGGCGGCGACCAGGTGTATCCACAGGGTTGCTGCTGCGTCGTGCAGCTTGGCATCCTTAACTGTTTCCATCAGGGATCTGGACGTAGCGTCCAATCTGCCGTCGTCCGTGCTGGATCGTCCAGCCGCATCGATGATGTAGTTGAAGTCACCGCCCAGAATGACCGGCCTGTAGGTCGCCAGCAGCAGTGGGAGCTGCTGAAAAACCGCCAGCCGCTCGGCCTTTTGTGCCGGGGTGTACACGTTAATTAACCGGAGTAGAGCGTTCTTGTACATTACGTTTGCTACGAGGAGGCACCACCTCCTTAACCTCGGAGACGGTGAAGTTGCCTCCCCGCAGCAGAATACCCAGGCCGGAGGAACGAGAGTCGTTTCCTCCCGACCAGATCGATGGCCCGTGGGACCACCATCGTGACCATTGCCTGTAGGAGCTGAGGTGCGATATCACACACTCCTGCAGAAACAACAGGTTAGCTTTGACCTTGGCAAGGTAGTCCAAGGTCGCAACACATCGCGTAGTAGATTTAATGCTACGCACATTTATGGATACAATCTTTACACCCATTTTAAAGCATTTAGTCTCTTACCAAACCTGTTGCCTCTGAGAATCCCAGACCTTTGGTCTATTCCTGCATACACATAGTGTTCACAAATTGCCTCACTTTGGATGGGCTGAGGAAACTGTCTTGAACCTCCCCATTGGCAATGTTCTGCTCAGGTGGCATCTGGGGGTTCGTGCAGGGAACGGGATTTGAAATGTACTCTGTTGGAGAAGCTTCTCCAATCCGTTCCCCCTCTGGGGCGTTGCTGCTCCCAGCTTCCCGGAGCTGGGGTGCGCTGATCGCCTCACTGCTCCCAGATTCCTGGGGCTGGGGTGCGCTGGCCTCTTCGGGTTCTGGGCAAAGTTGGGGTGCACTGGTCTCCTCATTGTCTCCAATGTTCTGGAGCTCGGGTGTCTCGTCCTCCAACTCTCTAGAGCTTTGCTGCTTCTTCTGTAGGTGCCGCCCTGGCACTTCTTCGTCCGAAGAGCAGCTGCCTTTGTCATCCATGTCGGATGGGAGACGCCTCTTGCCACTTGTCTGGGAAGTGGCTTGGTCCCTTCTTAGACCCTTCTTCCTTTTGGCTCTCTTCACCAGCTGCCACTCCACTTGCTGGTTTTCCGCTGCTTCCTCCTCCTCCATTGATTCGCTCTCCTGAGGAGTGGGAGGTTCAGGGGGCAGTGCTGTTGATTGGCTGTCTGCTGCCTCAATCTTTTCCTCCACCTTGTCTCTCTCTGTGTCCTCCTTTGTCCCGTTGTTCTCACTGGGGGCCACGGTGGTTGGAGTGTTGCAAGTGTCCTTGGTAGTAGTGACATGAAGCATTTCTTCTGCTTCCCGCTCGTTGGCTTTGGCTGCCTGTGCATAAGTGAGGCAGCGTTTGGGGCAGGTCCTGTAGAGGTGACCTGCCTTGCCACACAGGTTGCAGCACTTAGCCTGTTTGCAGTCCTTTGTCTGGTGCCCTTCCTGTTTGCAGTTGTTGCAGAGGGCGGCGCTGCAATTGGCCGCCACATGACCAGCCTTGCCGTATGAGCGACAAAGTTTGGGCTGCCCAGTGTAGACAAGGTAGCCATGGCTTCCCCTGAAAGTGAAGCTGGAAGTAGGGTGGAAGATGGCTCCCTTACCACCGGTCTTGAGCGTGACCTTAACCTGGCGTTTGCATGTCCAAATCCCGAAGGCGTCTCTAACCTCGGTGCAGCTCCCAACCTTGTCGACGTACCTGGCGAGGAAGGTGAACACGTCGGTGACAGGGACGTAGGGATTGTAGAGATGCACAGTCACCACACGGTCCCGTTGCAACAGCAGAGCAAAGAGCAGCTTCACCGTCAGGATCTTCATCTCCGGCTGGTCTTTCTTCTCCTCGAACACCTTCAGGAACTTGACGCAAGCTGCCACACGCTTGAAAGTCACGTCGAAACATCCAGCGCTGGGGAAGTCTTGCAGGGAGTAGATCTCCTCCGCTTCAAATCCACACGCCTTCAACAGGATCCGCTTGTTGAAGAATGCCCGATTTATGGATGCTCCTCCTTCACTGTCTTTCATCGACACCCGGACGGTGTTAGGTACCCCATGGTATGGGGCTCGACTGGTTATAGCCATCGCTTCACGACTACACTTGATCTTAGCCAAAAAGCTGAGAAGCGATCCCCAAGATCCATCAGCCGTCTGCATGCAGTGTTTTCACGCTGTATATCACGCAAAAGTGCCCAGTCTACCTCAGGTTATCCTGGAAGGGCAAGGTATCTCAAACATTTGAGCAATAGGTGAAGCTAAGCTGTTTCACGCTGTTACTATGCAGTAGCAACACGAGTGGTATTTGACACTAACAGGATGCTACCGTCAAGCCAAAAAGACATTCTGCCTATCAACAAATGAGTAACATGGCATATGAATTTCAGTGCCAGTGTGATGCTAGGTATGAAGGACGTACATCCCAAAGACTGGTGTATTGTATCAAACAGCAAGTTCCAGCCACTGTTTGCAACGGTGCAAGGTACAGACCATACCCAACCAGCCCGTGCTTACATAGCTCAAAACACGGTGTCCAACATTAGATGTGATTCTGTGATTGGAAAACATTTGCTAAATAATCCACAGTGTGCTTAGAATTACACTGACAACCAATTTAAAAATGTCATTTGGCAGTGTAATTCAGCTCGCATTGTGGTACATTTGTGTGTATGGAAGCTACATATATTAAGACACAGGGCCATGTTCTTCGAAGACAGAAAGAACATGTACACACATTGCGTCTGTTTCAGCTAAACAAAATAAGTGACAGCCATTCGCTGATTCATTCCTCAGGGCAATGCCTTGACCAATTATGGTCAAGCTGCCTGGTATAAATTTCAAACAATAGTTGGCAGTTAACTATCAGTCACCATCACTGGTGTACTCTCCATGGCAACACCTTTACCAATCAGAGTCCACTTGTCAACCAATCTGCACTCTCTTCACATACAGTATAAATTGTTGTTTTCCCCTTATATTAGTATTCTTGCGAAGTGTCCTGATGAGCTTAGACAGGGCTCCTTTTTCAGCAATACTCAAGTTTTGTACTACCAAATGACTAACATATGTAATAATTCTGCTTGCAAGCCAGCATGCTTTTCAAAAAACTTTCAGCTGATTTGAGGTCAACATAAGACAGACTTGTAAACAGTGTTATTGTACAATGAAAATCCTGCACAGGAAGAAGTGATTAGCATTCCGGGTGTCAGTCAGACAGTATTTATGCATCTGTTGCTGTTTTTTCCATGACCAGAAATGTCGGGTCAGTACCAGGGCCAAGTGCAGGCTTCCAGGAAAGGGGGTGAATTATGTTGTACTTTTGGCTTTATACCATATATAATCCAGCATCAAGTCAAATTGTTGCTGAGAAATTAATCTCAAACTCTCCAATTACTTTTCCTTGAGCCAGAATTTTACAATCCCCCACCGGTGGGTTTTTAGGTGGCAGGGGGAGAATGCAAAATTGAAGGTGTGGAATTCCCTCTGGGTTCCCGGCTGCCCCTACCACACAATGATTTGACACTGGGGCGGGCAAGCCTGCCCTCGGCCCAGTTGAGGCCTTGAAGTGGCCAATAGAGCTGTTTCCCGCCCAGCCTCAATTTTTAGGCTGGTGGGAGGATTGAACCTCCATCAGGGAAGCCCAAAAAAGATCAGAGTTACATCTCTGGCAGGAAGGCTAGGGGTGAGGAGACGCCTCCATTAGAAGCCCCCTTCTGAAGTCGGGTGGCCCCACCCCACTTAAGGTCCAGTGCCTCCATGGTCCCTTCCTCCCCGCTACCAGGCTCACCCCTTCGCACCGCCCCCAGGGCTTTCCTACCCTCCATGTCCTGGAGCCCCTTGAATTTACCTGGGCCTCCCATTCCTAGACTTAGGCTCTGATGTCCTCCCGCACTTCCTCTCCTGTCCACTACAGCGCTGCCGCTCCAGGGACTGGAGAGCGGCCAGCCAATCAGATTGGCCAGCAGCTCTCTAAGGTGGGGGGCGGAAATCCTGCCTGCAGCCAACTAACATTCATTCGAGCATGAAATTGCTGTGGGGCACTTGGAGTCAGCGGGAATGTGTTCCCCGCCGACACTTCAGATGGTGGGATGAGAGACCCCGCCATCTGAAAAATTCAGGCTTTGGATTTACTTTGATGCATTTTCGCCTTGCTATCAGCATAGCAGGGGTAAAGGCACTGAGCAACAATTGGGGAATAGCAGTATAGGCTCTGAGCAGGCATTGGTGGAGGCAGAGGTGAAGGCTGTGATCATGGATTGGGGGCCAAAGAGTGAGGATTGTGGGCAGGGATTGTGATGGGTGAAGGCTCTGGCATGGATTGTGCTGGGAGAAAGTTCCTGAGGAGGACTCGGTGGTGGTGGGAGGAAGGCTGTTGGCAGGGATCAGATGGAAGAAAGTTTTGGGAATTGATTGGGAGGAAGTGAAAGGGAATGGAGGACAGAAGGCTCTAGACAGGGATCTGGAGGGGGAAAGGTTCCGGACAGCGATCAGGAGTGGGGGAAGGTTCTGGACAGTGATCGGGGAGAAGGGTTATGGACATGGATCAGGAGGGGGGAAAGGTTCTGCGCAGGGATCAGGAGGGGGAGAAAGCTCTGGACAAGGATCAGGAGGGGGAAAGTTTTGGCAGAGATTAGGAGAGGGAAGTTTCTGGAATGGGATCTGGAGGGGAGGAGATTCTAGACAGAGATTAGGATGGGGGAAGTTTCTGGAATGGTATCAAGAGGGGGGGTGATGTTTCTGGGCAGGGATTAGGAGGGGTGAAGTTTCTGGAATGGGATCAGGAGGGGGAAAATTCTGAACAGAGATTAGGATGGGGGAAGGTTCTGGAATAGGATCAGGATGGGGGAAGTTTCTGGAATGGGATCAGTAGGGGGGAAGTTTCTGGACAGGGATTAGGAGGGGGCACAGTTCTGGACAGAGATCAGGGAGGGGGGAATTTTTTTTATTCATCATGGGATGTGGGCTTCGCTGGCTGGGCCAGCATTTATTGCCCATCCTAGTTGCCCTTGAGAAAGTTGTGGTGAGCTGCCTTCTTGAACCGCAACAATCCATGTGGTGTAGGTACACCCACAGTGCTGTTAGGAAAGGAGTTCCAGGATTTTGACCCAACGACAGTGAAGGAATGGCGATATATTTCCAAGTCAGGATGGTGAGTAACTTGGAGGGGAACTTCCAGTTGGTGGTGTTCCCATGTACCTGCTGCCCTTGTTCTTCTAGGTGGTAGTGGACATGGGTTTGGAAGGTGCTGTCTAAGGAGCCTTGGTGAATGCCTGCAGTGCATCTTGTAGATGGTACACACTGCTACTATTGTGCATCAGTGGTGGAGGGAGTGAATGTTTGTGGATGTGGTGCCAATCAAGCGGACTGCTTTGTCCTGGATGATGTCCAGCTTCTTCAGTGTTGTTGGAGCTGCACTCATCCAGGCAAGTGGATTCCATCACATTCCTGACTTGTGCCTTGTAGATGGTGGACAGGCTTTGGGGAGTCAGGAGGTGGGTTACTTGTCGCACGATTCCTAGCCTCTAACCTGCTCTTGTAGCCACAGTATTTATATGGCTAGTTCCGTTCAGTTTCTGGTCAATGGTAACCCCCAGGATGTTGATAGTGAGGGATTCAGTGATGGTAATGCCATTGAATGTGAGGGGATAATGGTTGGATTCTCACTTGTTGGAGATGGTCATTGCCTGACACTTGTGTGGCGTGAATGTTACTTGCCACTTGTCATCCCATGCCTGGAAATTGCCCAGGTCTTGCTGCACTTGGACACGGACTGCTTCAGTACCCGAGGAGTCATGAATGGTGCTGAACATTGTGCAATCATCAGCGAATGCCCCCACTTCTGACCTTATGATGGAAGGAAGGTCATTGATGAAGCAGCTGAAGATGGTTGGGCCGAGGACAGTACGCTGAGGAATTCCTGCAGTGATGTCCTGGAGTTGAGATGACTGACCTCCAACAACCACAGCCATCTTCCTTTGTGCTAGGTATGACATGGGATGGTCGCCCCAGGGTCAAGAGGGGGGTAGTTCAGTGCAGGAGCTGTTCAGATCCTTCTTGTGAAGATGGGGGAGAACTCCTGCCCCTACTGGCCCACAAGAAAATCAAGAATAAAACTTGTAAACTTATCTTCTGGATTTCTTGTAGTCCAGGATCGTGCTTCCTGACGCATTTACCTGACAGGGAAACTGATACTACCCGCCAGCCCCTTCAGGCTTCAGATTAAAGTTGCAGATAGGTTCCTGATGACAATCAAAAGAGGAGTTAAATATTGGGACAAGGTAGGAAGGTAGTAGGGGGTAATTGGATCATCTTATTTTAACCAACTACCCATACCCCCAACTGTCCCCTCTCCTCACCACCACTACCACACTTCAACAGTTTCTGCCAAACAGGAACAGTTAAAATTGGGGCAGCATTGTAAATTCTTATTGAACACGAGGATATTCCAGTAGAAATCCAGTGTTCCATTCTTATCTATCCAATCATCGCCAAAAAATTCACCTACAGTTGCTTCTCTTCCCCTCAGTGACATCAAAAACACAGCATGCATTTCCACTTGTACACTGATGCCACTCAGCTCTGTCTCACCATTTGTACACCTCCACTGTCCATAAATTATCTGCTTGTCTGACATCCGGCACCAGATAAACAAAAGTTTTCTTCAAGTAAATATGGGAATAGTCTTCAATCCTCACCACAAAATCCATTCCCTTCCCATTGACTCCAACCCTGGCAAATGCCATGAAAATTACAACTTGAAGCGATCTCAGGCTGACATGGCTGCCACAAGGAAAGCCACGTTGCAACAAGAAGATACAGTAAGAATATTTATTAGAATATTTATCATTTTATTTCATAATTGATTCCAAAACACTGAACCAAATGATTCCCTGATCATTTGTATCATTGAATCTGTATATTTTTTTTATCGTTTTACTAGGTTTTGTTGGCAAACAAGATCTGCATTGCTGTTTCAGGGGCTGTCATGGTGAGTGGTTATTTTAGCTTCATTGTCAACTGAGGCAGAGGAGTTACTCAAGTTCAATACTAACATTATGCCATTTTAAATTTTAACTGAAAAATAACATGAATTTTCATGCGATCGCCCATTGTTTTGTCGGTTGTTTGGTCGGTAACAGTAGCATAATGGTTATGTTGCTGGGCCAGTAATTTAGAGGCTTGGACTAATAACCCAGAGAGGCTGAACCAAACTGTTCTCAATCTTTACTCCTCTCTGGGTTATTAGTCCAAGCCTCTAAATTTCACCCGTGGGGCACGTGTCCCTGCTTTCAAACCTTTAGAGATCACCTGTAATTCTACAACAACTTCAAAAGCAACTTGTATTTCTAAAGCGCCTTTAATGTAAAGCACTTCACAGGACTGTTAACAAGCAAAATTTGACACGGAATTACATAAAGCGACATTAGGGCACTTGAGGTAGGGTCTAAGGAGCGTTTTACAGGAGAAAAGAAAGGTAAAAATGCAGGAAGGTTTGGGGAGGGAATTCCAGAGCTTAGGTTCTTGGCAGTTGAAGGCACAGCTACCTATCATGGGGCCATTAAAATCAAGGATGCACAAGAGGTCACAATTGAAGAAGCCAGATACCATGGAGATTTGTACTCCTGGGGGAGATTACAGTCATTGGAAGGGTTATGGTCATGAGGGATTTGAAAACAAGGGTGAGAATTTTAATATTGAGGTATTGATTAACCAAGGGCCAATTATCCTGAACACACCGGTGATGGGAAAACAGGACTTGGTGCAGGTTAAGACACAGCCAGCAGAGTTCTGGATGAGCTCAAGTTTATGGAGGGTAGAATGTGGAAGGTCGGCCAGGGGTGCATGCGATTAATCAAATGTAGAGGTAACAAAGCATGGATGAGGGGTTCAACACCAGATGAGCTAAGGCAGGGTGGAGCAGGGTGATGATATGGAGATGGGCAGTCTCATTGTCAAATATTGTCAAATTTCCTCTGAGGAGGAAGAGAGGGGCAGAAGGGAGAGGAGGCCAGATGTCCCTATGCAGCTTCCAGGGGAACGAACTGCGGGAGGAGAGGCGCAGGCACAAGGGGCACAGGGCCAGCAGGTAGTCCAAGGTGGAAGGGGCCACAGAAGACGCCACTATCCTGCCGCCAGGTTTTACAGGTGGCGATGCAGCTACCTCAGCATGCCCGAGGTGCAATGCCGAAGGAGGATCCATCTCCCCAGGACACTATGACCTCCATTTGTCATATAATTGGGCCTGAGATCAGCTCTGACTGTGTGTGAGGAAACCCCATGCCAGTGGCTGTGAAGGTCACAGTGGCCCTGAACTTCTATGCCTCCGGCTCTTTCCAGCGGTCAGTTGGGGATCTGGGTGAAGTCTCCCAATCAGCTGTCTACAATTGCATCATGCTGGTGACAGAAGCTCTGTTCAGGTGAGTCATGACATTTATTCATTTCTGTACAGACGAGGCCAGCCAGGCTGAGTGAGCCAGAGGCTTTGCAGTGATTTCTGGGTTCTCCTGCATCCAGGTGCAATCAACTGCACACATGTGACCATCAAGACCCCAGTGGATCAGCCGGGTGCCTTCGTCAACAGGAAGGGATTCCACTCCATGAACGTGCAGATAGTGTGTGACCACAAGATGCAGATTCTGCAAGTCTGTGCAATGTACCCTGGCAGCTCCCATGACGCTTACATCCTCAGACACTCCCAGGTGCCAAGCCTGTTCACTGCTCCAGCCTGACTGGATGGATGGCTGCTGGGTGACAAGGGCTATCAGGTGAAAAGGTGGCTTATGAAACCTCTCCGCCATCCAAGAACAGAGGCAGAGCAGCGTCATAATAGGAGTTATGCCTCCACAAGGGCGGTGATAGAGAGGATCTTAGGTTTTCTGAAGATGCGCTTCTGATGCCTGGACTGTTCATGGGGAGAACTACAATACTCCCCCAGAGCAGGTGTCACTGATCGTGGTTGCATGCTGCGCTCTCCACAATCTGGCTCTGGGAAGAGGGGACTCCTGGATGAAGAGGATCTTGAGGCAGCTGCACAGGCCACAGAGGATGAATCCAGTAGGGAGTCAGAAGAGGAGCACAGTCAGGAGAACGCTGAGGGTGTGGAGACAGACCTTTGTAACCTTCAGGAAGACAGGGACACCAGGGCTGCCTTGATCCAACGCTCCTTCAGCTAGGCTGCCAAAGATCCACTCCCACCTCATGCCAGGGCTGCCACCTCCATCCAGGATGTCCAAAATGCCCCTGTCACATGAACCCAAATTCTACTCAGTGCCTGTGCAATAAAGTTTAGAGCTATTCATGCCCAGCATTACATACTGCTCTACCTTGCACCAAAAATAAAAAGTGAAGTATACTCAGGCCATCACAACAAAAGCAAATTTAATGTTATTGTCACATTGAAAACACATTGACATGACCATTACTGGTGTTGATGTCCACACCAGTAGACATATAAACCAAACATAACTGGACAGAAGATCACCCGTGAACTGTCCCTCTTGTGCTCGTGGTGCCATAAACTTTGTGAGTGCTGCGGCTTGGTGCCCCCCCCACCACCGCCCCCCCACCAACCTCGCTGGCAGCAGCATTGGAGGTACCCTGCTGACTCTGGTGTCTTGTTGGCCTTGATGACCTTGGCAGATGCCCTCTGGCCAGTGGAGCCTGTGCTGGCCCTGCCTGGGACGGAGCGGCCAGTGCCACCGCTGGCATCTCTCCAGTCATTGCAGCCTCATCAGATGCCACGGTCATTGGCAGAGGGACAGAGGAGCTGCTGCTGTCATCTGGAGCGCCTTGGGAGGAGCCCGCAGAGATGACAAGCAGGCCATGTGCCAATGTGAGGTCGCTCTCGACCTTCCTGCTCGCCATTGATGGACGGGCACCTAGCTGGGATACTGGATGCCTCATCCATCTCCCACACTGGCACTGGTCATTGCCTGTGTGAGGGATTGCAGGTCTGAGCACAACCCCAGGAGCCCCTGATCCTGTCCCTGGAGCTGCCTCTCCATGAGACTCACCACTCTCTCAATGGAGGAGGCAGTGCGCTTGGCCATGAGGTCAATGCAGTGCTCATGCTCCGCATGGACTCCTCCACAACAGAGACCAAGGCCCTCATGGATCTCTGCCAGACCCTCCTGCACATCCCGCTGGACAATCAGCATTTGCCGCCAAATTGATGGCTCCAAAGCTCACCATCTACCTTCGACCCAGCATCGTCCTAGTCTCCAGCAGTCATCCGACTGCCGGCGCCCTGGGCGCTCTCTGCCTCTGCCTGCACCTCAAGAAAATGTGGAGTGCCCTCACCAATGTACACTGACAATGTAGCCAATGATCTAACGCCTACCAAGGTGCTGGTTTCTGTGTTGGTGCCTGGTTCAAAGTGCGGGTGTGACGCAGGTTCAGATGATGCCCGGTGGTCCTCTGGCTTCAGGGATGGCCCTTCTGGGTCCTGAAAATGAGTTCCTGCTGGCGAATCTAAGGGAGAACAAGACATGTCAGTAGTTAAAGTCATCAACTGTATAGGGTGTTGGTGAGGCTGCACCTGGAGTACTGTGTACAGTTTTGGTTCCCCTTTTTAAGAAAGGTTATACTGGCATTGGAGGCAGTTCAAAAGAGATTCACTAGGCTGATTCCTGGTATGAGGGGGTTGACTTATGAAGAATGGCTAAACAGGTTAGGCCTTTATTCATTAGAATTTAGAAGAATGAGAGATGATCTTATTGAAACGTACAAGATTCTGAGGGGCTTGACAGGGTAGATGTTGAGAAGATGTTTCCACTAGTGGGGGAATCTCAAACTAGGGGGCATAGTTACAGAATAAGGGGACACTCATTTAAAACTGAGATGCGAAGGAATTTCTCCTCTCAGAGGGTAGTGAATGTCTGGAATTCTCTACCTCACTGAAAGTATTTAAAGAGGGAGTAGATAGATTTTTGAAATATTGGGGACTTGAGGGCTATGAGGAGCTGGCACGAAAGAGGAGTTGAGGCCTGGGGCAGATCAGCCATGATCTTTTTGAATGGCGGGGCAGGCTTGAGGGGCCAAATAGCCTACTCCTGCTCCTATTTCTTATGTTTTCACGTTCTTATCACTCTGTCACTGTGCATGCCAGGCACCCTGGTGAGACAATGGAGATCTGCATCACAGTACCATTGTCTTTCAATGATCAGTGGGGACTCCAGGTTTGAGACTCCAATCAATTAAGAGACTACACTAGAATGGTTGCACAAGCTGAAACTCTCACCTCTGTGCACTGCGCTCTTAACTTCGTCTGACACCCCTGCCTCTCCATGACTGTTTGCATGGGGAGCGTGCCGGCTCTCCAGCTCTAGGTTGTCCTGCTCAAACCTGGTCAGCAGCAGCAGGTTGGGCAGGCCTCCTCCTGTCCATGATCTCTGCAATTGGTTATGACTTGTCTTCTCCTGAAAGGAGAGAGGAGCATTGATTAGTTCAGTCTGTACCTGCAGCGCCAAGCAGCCTGGCTGACCCCACCTGAGGAACACCTTGTAGGGCACACTCGAGTCATGACCCTCGAGTCACAAAGCAATCAGTTCAAACTGCCAGGGCTCAGCCCCTTGGCCAGCTGCGGCATCATTGACAATTGGCACTCAAACTCTAGCACCCCTGAGCTCCACGGTGGGGATGGCCAGCCCTTAACACTTCACCACACTGATCCATGCCAACACAGTACTCACCCTTCCTGAGAGCAGCAGGTCATTGAACCTCTTGCGGCACTGCGCCAATGTGAGCCGCACAATATCAAGGCTCCTGACCTGGGCTGCCACCTCCTCCCAGGCTTTCTTCATCAGGTGTAGTGGCCTCCTCCTTCCATCCCTCGGCACAAGGGTACCCCTCCTGGCAGCCACCTCCTCCAAGGGGACCGCGAGGCCCTCGTCTGAAAAGCAGGGGGCCGAGTGACACCTGACCTGCCCTCCCGCCTGGCATCTCCAGCCGCCGCCGAGGCCAGAAGCACCGTCTCTGCAACGCAGACTGTACGCTTCTTCACCGGCAGCCTTCAGGGGGCTGCCTGTGCCGTTTTTAAACTGGCCACCGGCCGCCCCCGCCCAGACCTTCCCGACCATTGGGAAGCTGCGTTTCACGCTGGGTGGGCATTAATTGGCCAGCCAGCGTGACATCACGGCCTTAGGCCGATCGTGGTTGGGGGCCTGTTTCCCAGCCACTCCCAGCCTGCCCAGGTTTCACTTTTTCTGCGGTACTTTATGACACTGGAGCCTCCAGTGATTGTAACACCACACTCTAGCTGTAGAAAGCTGCAGCTAAGAATAGAAGCTCATACATATTAAAACACTCTGAAGGATGATGATCTGGGTTTCCAGTGCAACTAGTAAAAAAATATACCATGAAAATTACAACTTGAAACAATCTTGGGCTGATGTGCCTGCCACAATATAAGCCACATTGTGACAAGAAGCCACAGTAGGAATGTTTATGAGAATATTTATCACATTAATTAATAATTGATTCTATAATTCCAAAATGCTGAACCACTTCCTGATCATTTGTATCATTGTTATCTATATAATTTTTTTGTAGTTTTACAGGTTTTGTTGGACAAACAAGATCTGCATTTGCATGGCTGTTTCCGGGGTTGTTCGCATGGGTTAACATTTATTTTAGCTTTGTCGTCAACTGGGGCAGAGGAGTTCTTCAAGTTCAAATCCTATCATTATGCTTTTTTCAATTTTAGCTGAAAAAGTAACATGTTGCAGAATTTTCAGCTCGGCGAGTGGGGTCCCAACATCACCGCGCATCATTCAGATTTTCAGTTCGGCGGCTGCATGCCCGCCAAACTGTCAAAGGCCTATTAAGGCCAGTTAACCATCAATTAAAACAATAAACTGAGCTGCCTGTCCAACCTTAAGGTTGTCGGGCAGACGAAGAGCCCCGGCGGCCTTCGCATTTTTCATGGAACCTCATCCACGGGCGGGGTGAGATTTCATGAAGGCTTTTAAAGGTTTGAAAAATTTTTAAATTTCCCAGCTCATGTGACAGTTTCACATGAGGGGAGATGTCCTAAAAAATTTTTTTTTTTTTTTCCTTTACTAAAATTTTTTAAACTTAAACTAATCTCACTGAGGCAGCTCTGTGCCTCAGGGACATTTCTGCGCTCTTTCACGTGCAGGCGCGTCTCATGCTGGGTGGGCCTTAATTGGCCCATCCACATAAAATGGCGGTGACCAGCCGATCACGGGTGGCGATCGGCTGTGCGCCCGCCCGCTCCCGCACAACCCACCCCAATGGGAAGAAAATTCTCCCCATAAATTCTAATGTATGCTCCTCACTGTTTGGTCAGTAGTTTGCTTGTTAATAGTGGCAAAGTGGTTATGTTACTGGACTAGTAAGTTAGAGACCTGGACTAATGATCTGAAGATATGTGTTCAAATCCTACCACAGCAACTGGGGAATTTAAATTCAATTAAATAAATCTGGAATAAGATTCTAACATCAATAATGGTGGCCACAAGCCTTTTGATTTTTCATAAAAATTATTCAGATTCACTAATGTTCTCTAGGGAAGAACGTCTCCTATCCTTAACTGTTCTGGCCCATTATGTGACCCAAGACCTACAGCAATGTGGTTCACTCTTAAATGCCCCCTGAAATGGCCTAGCAAGCCATTGAATTGCAATCAAAAAGGTGGCTCAGTAGCACCATCTCAAGGGCAATTAGGCATGGGCAATCGTTGCTGGCCTTGCCACTGATGCTATCAAGGACTGACCCTACGTTGGGTCAGATAATTGAAATATTTGTTGGTGATCCAGTAGCACAGCTTCCTTGTAAGAAAGGTGTCCAGTTACTGAGGGAGCTTGAAGTTAAGAATTGCAGGTTTTAAGAAGCGAAGATGGACATAAGATTGCCACAGTGGGTCAGTTGGAAAGTGTTTGGCATATTGAATTCTGTAATGTTATGCCCTGCAGTTTTAAAACAAGGTAGAGGAACAACTGGAGATCCTCAAGGAAGGAAATGGGACACTGGAAGAAGACAGAAGGGGATAGGAGACAATTTTAATGAGCCTGACCTTCAGGACAAGATGCAGCAGTGAAAGTAAAACTGTTGGATGCCCCTGGGGGGGTAAACTGTTGAAAACTCTCTTGTATGCCAATCAGAAGAACATGACAATGACTTGATGTCACCAATTTGGTATTTCCTGAGTTATCGTATTATCTTTTTTTCTTTTTAATTCCTTACACTATGAACATTGGCCAGGTCACCTTATTTCCTTTGAAGTGGAACAGGTCCTCAAGGGTTATAATCTCTGGATTACTACCCGAGCCACATGCAAATTGGCATAGGGAAGCGAGAATAACGGAAGTAAACACGTGGCTAAAGGAGTGGTGCGGGAAAGAGTGGTTCCATTTTGTGGGGCACTGGCATCAGTATTGGAACAGGAGGGATCTGTACCGTTGGGACAGTCTCCACCTGAACCGATCTGGGACCAATGTTCTAGCGAAAAGGGTAAATAGGGTGGTCAACAGGACTTTAAACTAGAAAGTGGAGGGGGAGGGAAGGGTAAAACTCCAAGAAGTATGACTAATGGGAAACAAAGCAGTAGGTTAGCGTGTGGGGGGGGTGGATTCAACTTCATGGAAAATTATGAAAAAACTGAAAAGAAAGGAGAGCCCAGGAGAGGCTATTAAAGTCTCCAGAACACAAAATAGGACAGAGTGTTTGGAAAGGGCTAGGAATCTAACTTCAAGCACATCAGATAAAGGGACGACAATGAGAAAGGGGACGGGAAATACAGGACTGAAGGTGTTGTATCTGAATGCACCCAGTATACGAAATAAGGTAAATGAGCTTGTGTCGCAGATTGAAATTGGCAGGTATGATGTGGTGGGCATTACAGAGACATGGCTGCAAGGTGATCAGGACTGGGAGCGAAATATCCAAGGATATACATCCTATCGAAAAGATAGGCAGGTTGGCAGAGGAGGTGGGGTTGCTTTGTTAGTAAGAAATGAAATTAAATCGATAGCAAGAAATGATGTAGGGTCAGATGATGTAGAATCTGTGTGGGTAGAGTTGAGGAACCGCAAAAGTAAAAAAACCATAATGGGAGTTATGTACAGGCCTCCGAACAGTAGTCAGGATGTGGGGCACAAGATACACCAGGAGATAGAAAAGGCGTGTAAGAAAGGCAAGGTTACAGTGATCATGGGGGATTTCAATATGCAGGTAGACTGGGAAAATCAGGTTGGTAGTGGATTCCAAGAAAAGGAATTTGTGGAATGTCTATGAGATGGCTTTTTGGAGCAGCTTGTGGTGGAGCCCACTAGGGAACAGGCAATTCTAGATTTAGTGATGTGTAATGAGGCAGATTTGATAAGGGAGCTTAAGGTGAAGGAACCCTTAGGAGGAAGTGACCATAATATGATAGAATTTACCCTGCAATTTGAGAGGAAAAAGCTGGAATCAGATGTAACAGTATTACAGTTGAATAAAGGCAACTACAGAGGCATGAGGGAGGAGCTGGCCAGAATTGACTGGGAGATGAGCCTAGCAAGAAAGACAGTGGAACAGCAATGGCAGGAGATTCTGGGAGTAATTTGGGAGACACAGCAAAAATTCATACCTAGGAAGAAGAAGCATACTAAAGGGAGGACGAGGCAACCATGGCTGACAAGGGAAGTCAGGGACAGCATAAAAGCTAAAGAGAAAGCATACAATGCGGTGAAGAGTAGTGGGAAACCAGGGGATTGGGAAGCCTACAAAGACCAACAGAGGACAACTAAAAAAGAAATAAGGAGGGAGAAGATTAAATATGAAGGTAAACTAGCCAGTAATATAAAAGACGATTGCAAGAGTTTTTTTTAGATATATAAAGGGTAAGAGAGAGGCAAAAGTGGACATTGGGCCGCTGGAAAATGACACTGGAGAAGTAGTAGTGGGGAACAAAGAAATGTCAGAGGAACTGAATAGGTACTTTGCGTCAGTCTTCACAGTGGAAGACACGAGTGACATCCCCAAAGTTCAAGAGAGTCGGGGGGCAGAGGTGAGTATGGTGGCCATTACCAAGGAGAAGGTGCTAGGAAAACTTAAAGGTCTGAAGGTGGATAAATCACCTGGACCAGATGGATTACACCCCAGAGTTCTGAAGGAGATAGCTGAAGAGATAGTGGAGGCGTTAGTGGTGATCTTTCAGGAATCACTGGAGTCAGGGAGGGTCCCAGAGGACTGGAAAATCGTTAATGTAACCCCCCTGTTTAAGAAGGGAGTGAGGCAAAAGACGGGAAATTACAGGCCGATTAGCCTGACCTCGGTCGTTGGTAAGATTTTAGAGTCCATTATTAAGGATGAGATTTCAAAATACTTGGAAGTGCATGGTAAAATCAGGCAAAGTCAGCATGGTTTCATCAAGGGGACGTCATGCCTGACAAATCTGTTAGAATTCTTTGAGGAGGTAACGAGTAGGTTAGACAAAGGAGAGCCAATGAATGTTATCTACTTGGACTTCCAGAAGGCCTTTGACAAGGTGCTGCACAGGAGGCTGCTCAGTAAGATAAGAGCCCATGGTGTTAGAGGCAAGGTACTAGCATGGATAGAAGATTGGCTGTCTGGCAGGAGGCAGAAAGTCGGGATAAGGGTGTCCTTCTCAGGATGGCGGCCGGTGACTAGTGGAGTTCCGCAGGGGTCAGTGTTGGGACCACAACTTTTCACTTTATACATTAATGATCTAGATGAAGGAACTGATGGCATCCTGGCTAAGTTTGCAGATGATACAAAGATAGGTGGAGGGACAGGTAGTATTGAGGAGGCGGGGAGGCTGCAGAAGGATTTGGACAGGTTAGGAGAATGGGCAAAGAAGTGGCAGATGGAATACAACGTGGGGAAGTGTGAGGTCATGTACTTTGGTAGGAAGAATAGAGGCATAGACTATTTTCTAAATGGGGAGAGAATTCAGAAATCTGGAGTGCAAAAGGACTTGGGAGTCCTAGTCTAGGATTCTCTTAAGGTTAACTTGCAGGTTGAGTCGGTAGTTAGGAAGGCAAATGCAATGTTGGCATTTATTTCGAGAGGACTAGAATATAAAAGCAGGGATGTGCTGCTGAGGCTTTATAAGGCTCTGGTCAGACCACATTTAGAATATTGTGAGCAAATTTGGGCCCCGTATCTCAGGAAGGATGTGCTGGCCCTGGAGAGGGTCCAGAGGAGGTTCACGAGAATGATCCCAGGAATGAAAGGCTTAACATATGAGGAACGTTTGAGGACTCTGGGTCTATACTCGATGGAGTTTAGAAGGATGAGGGGGGATCTGATTGAAACTTACAGAATACTGAAAGGCCTGGATAGAGTGGACGTGGGGAAGATGTTTCCATTAGTAGGAGAGACTAGGACCCGAGGGCACAGCCTCAGAGTAAAGGGAAGACCTTTTAGAATAGAGATGAGGAGAAACTTCTTTAGCCAGAGAGTGGTGAATCTATGGAATTCATTGCCACAGAAGGCTGTGGAGGCCAGGTCATTGAGTGTATTTAAGACCGAGATAGATAGGTTCTTGATTGGTAAGGGGATCAAAGGTTACGGGGAGAAGGCGGGAGAATGGGGTTGAGAAACTTACCAGCCATGATTGAATGGCGGAGCAGACTCGATGGGCCGAATGGCCTAATTTCTGCTCCTCTGTCTTATGGTCTTATGGTCTTATGGCTGTTGGTAGTGATACTGTGAAACAAATGCTGTGTTCATATTTAAAGTATTCATTACATTCATCGTTCAGAATTGAATTAGTAAATGGAAATATTGGAAATACACAGCAAGTTGATAAACATCTGTAAAGAGAAAAGATGGGTTAACATATGTAAAACCCTGGCCTTGATTTTAACTCTGGGTGGTTTTGGGCCTGTGGTTGGGATGGTGAGTTGGAACCACATTCTTTGCTGCAGAAATTTTAACACATGGACCTCATTAAAATGCTACCAGCCCACATCCTCCCTGGAACTGTCCCAAGTCTACTGTCTGGAGATTGTCACAGCAATTCCCATGCTTGGATGCCTAAAATTGCACATAATATTCCAATTGTGGCCCTACCAATGAGTTATACTGGATTACAATAACTTGCTTCGTTCAGTAATAAAATTCTTCTGACAGCCGTTCGAGTACTGAAGTACTTTTTGGATCCCTTTTATTGCTACCCATGTCTTGTTTCCCCATCTTCCTCTTGTCCTTTCTCATTGTGCTTTTAGCTGTCCTCAATTGACAGAAACAGTCCTACATTCTGCATCCTTGCAACTTTTAGAACAATCTTACTAGCAGTTGTTTTTCATGCTCTTCTATCTTTTCTTGGTTTTCTTCTATAGTTCTGCTTTCAATGTAATCCTCACCCTTCCAGCCTGATATTTTCTCAATCCCATGCAGAGGCCTGCATATTTTTTCATCTTTAATTCAACAGCATATCTAACTGCATAGTGGTAACTGAAACTCAAGTGTTCATCCACTCCCTAGTTACTATTCGATTCTGTTAAAAAGCAAAAAAAACCCACAAAATGCTGGAAACCAAAATTAGCCAATCAGCATTTGTAAAGAGAAAGGACAAGTTAATGCTCCAGGTGTAAAATTCTTCAGCAGAACTGACAAATGAAAGATAACCAAAGCTCTTAGCTTGGTGGAAGAGGGGAAATGGATAAAAGGCAAGGGGGAAAGCAGCAGATAAGTTTATTATAAGTTAATAAGTGAAATGATATTAGTCTTACCTTTATTCTTATGTGAGCATTTTACTATTTCCTCGATCTATACGTTAATTTGTTTTAATGTGTTTTGATTCCACTATTGAGTTGATCATTTCAACCAACAGGTCTCCACTTGTCAATTAACAACTTTGTAGGTTATTCAAGCAATTATTTCTCTGTGATTGGAGTATCTGTTATCTTTCATCATCTCTTCCCTTATTTTCTCTTTTCTGCAAACCACAGATCTTTGCTTTGCAGTTCCAAGTTGTCGGGGGTTGGGTTGGGGAGTGGGTGTGCTGGATGGGTGTGGTGATTTTAACCCTACCTGCTCAGCAGAAACTCAGGAGGTGTACAGTTCAAATTGCTAAATTGCTAGTTTAGTTCCCCTGTTCTTCAGGCCATCTGGTTCTTGCCAACTGCAATGTTTTACAATGAAGCTGTTCATCCAAAGTCAGCAGGCCCTTCTATAAGAATCTGGATCTGAAGACATCATCATTGAGCCCTGGCAGGAGTTTTAACTCAAGCCTGAGAATCGTTTTCCCATCAATCTGCTGGAAAGATGAAGAAGCTCAAGGAGGCAAGCTTTTTTTTCCACATTTCTTCGTGGGGCGTGCTGGAGCAGGAGCGGTCCTGTTGGCCCCATGTGGAATGCTTAGATCTTTCCACCCCGGGAAACTCCTTCCTCATACTTACTTGATTGCAGCCGCTAGGCAAAATCCCGTGGTCAGGATCATTAGCATGTTTTGGTATGTGTCCATGTTTTTTTGGTCCATCAGAGGTATCTGTCTTGCAGTGAGTGTTATCGCTACTGCAGCTTCGGCGAGCTGTGCCAACAAAAGTTCTTCAAAAACATTTTAAATCTGTTTTAAATTTGTTTTTCTTCCCTCGATGACAACTGATTGCTCTGTGATCAATTGCCTTTGGATAATTGGCCTTATAAAGGAAAATGGTCTCCCCTTCTGCCAGGATCAGTTCCTGATCTGAGTACACTTTGCTTTATGTAGATGTATATGGTATTGGAGTAAGAGTGACAGATCCAGCAGGGATTCTTACAGATGACATCACTTTCCTCTCTTTCTAGGACATCCTCACAAGAGTGGGTTGATAAAAGAAGCCCTTGTCTCTACTTCCAAAAAAGATTGCAGGCTATGGAATACCAAATTCCACCCCACGCACTCAGATAATATTACCCCTGGAGAAAAGGCTTTCACGGGGGCTTCTACCTTACAAAAACATTAATAATTGGAAAAAATTGAAAGCAAAGGAAGAAAAATAATTCTATAACATAAGCCTCTTAGTTGGAGAAACTCCAAAGTTTGAACATTGGAGAAAACAAAATTTGGTTGGGCCCTGATCCAGGTTTCTATATAGTTATGGACATAATTTTACCATTCCTCGCCAGCAGATTTGCAGTCAGGAGGAGCCTGTAAAATTCTGTGGGTGTCCTTCCTGTAGTATAAGGGTATCTGACATAGCAAGAGCTAATGTGGGACAAGGAAACAGTACCACCCACAGTGTGGTGTAAAGTGATTCATGGCCTGAGACTACAATTAGTTGTGGACTGGACAGAGACCTGTGTAGAAGCAAGCATGGAGTTAGCTCATAGCTTGGACTATATATCCTATATATATAACCAATAAACACTAAGTGTTCACCATACAAGACTCGAAACCACTTCATGAGACCTACTGAACATACAACAAACAACATGGTGGCAGCCAATGGAAAAGCTCAGAATCTCAGCGAAGCTGAAGCAGAAATTCAAAAGCTAGAAAATGAAAGGAGCAGTATTCTGACCTGACTGAAAGCACCTGAAGTTAAGACACAGTGGGAGACAACCAGAAAGAAGCTTCATTGCAGAATTGAAAGCAGAATGGATTGGGCAACTGAGGACTCTGCAAGATCTTGTGGAGGACCATTGTGAATTCCCAAACTGCAGAATCAAAGGGCCTAGCAAGGGTGAGCAAAAAATTTAGTTCGAAGCCAGGACTAGCTTAAAAAGCTTCAGTGCTGTAAAAAGGCCACAGCAGCCTCTTTCCGAAATCACCATGGCTAGCCGGATTCAGAGTCGGCGCCATACCACCTGGTAGTTGAGCTTGTTGTAAAAAAAGAAGCAGTAGGTTTAAAAACCTCACCCAAAGACTGGAATCAATTGTAAAATGCCCGAAAATTCTCCGATATAGCAGGGAAGGCCCAGAATAGTTGATTGATTAAATTGCTTCACTGAAGACTGAAGATAAAAAGGTTGGGACTGCCATAGCCATGGGAGCCCAGCAAAACATGACAAGGACTGGAAGACTCTTTGGAAAAATGATTACTGCAGTGCCATCTTTAAAACCTGCACAGCATTTAAAGCTGTACTGACCTGACCTTTAAAGCGACCATGGACAAAAAAAAATCAACATTACCTGACCAATTTGGACTGATCCAAGGCCCAAACCAAACACAAAACTGGGGATTTTGGAAGAAAAGATTCTTAAAATACATAATAGCTTCAGGATTAGATAAAAAGGCAGAATCTGAAAGAGTGAATACACTACTTTGTTCAGTAGGTCCGATAGCCGATGAAATTATTGTGAGGCAAGGAATAAATGAAACCTCAGATAAATTTGATGAAGGTTTAAAATCATTTGACACATATTTTAATCTAAGAAGCAACAAAATTTTAGAGAGCGCGAAATTCAACAAATGCATCCAACAGCCTGGAGAACCAGTTTACTCTTCCATAAATGAATTATACAGATTGACCAAAGGCTGTGACTATGGTGACCTTAAGTCAGAACTCATAAGGGACAGAATTGTTGTCGGAATGTCTGACGATGTCCTTTCAGACATACTACAGACCAAGGGAGATCTGACTATAGAAAAGGCTATCCAAATAGTCATAAAAACAAAAAACTACTGCGGATGCTGGAAATCCAAAACAAAAACAGAATTACCTGGAAAAACTCAGCAGGTCTGGCAGCATCGGCAGAGAAGAAAAGAGTTGATGTTTCGAGTCCTGTTGAAGGGTCATGAGGACTCGAAACGTCAACTCTTTTCTTCTCCGCCGATGCTGCCAGACCTGCTGAGTTTTTCCAGGTAATTCTGTTTTTGATCCAAATAGTCAGACAGTCTGAAATCAGCCAACAGCATCAATCTATTTTACATGGTGAAAGTAAGCCGTGGCACAAAGCAGCCCCAACTGTCCAGCTACTAAAACAACAAAGGGGGCAGAAAGACTCCAGGCCAAGGAAGGCAATATCCAAGCTGACCACAAGAGGGTGGAAGACCATGTCAATGCTGTGGAGCCAAACAACCTCACAAGCGAGAGCAATGTTGAGCAATCTCAGTACAGTGTTTCAACTGCAACTGCCTGGGACACTTTGGAAAGCTACGCGAAGCTAAGACATGCAGGCAGGTAGAGGATCCCAAGATGAGATTGAGATACCACACCAGAAAGAGACCCAACCATGCTTCTTGGGTGAGGTCAAGGATCCTGGATTCTCTTTTTGGAAATAGTCAGCTCACCAACTTCAAATTGGCACAGTGTTACAGTCCTCTTGGATAAGGAACCTCTGGCTATGAACGACAGACACACCAAACTATGGACCTGGAGGAATCTGACTCTCAGTCACAGGCATGATCCTAGAACCACTAAGGTGTGGAAACAGGCAGATATTTGAAATTGTGTACATCATCCGAAACTAATCTTTTTCTTTCTTGAGCAGAGATGCCTGTGTTGCCCTTAACCTTCTTAAAATGGCAGAAGATGACAAGACAACATCTGTTGTCAACTACAAGGAACTGCAAGTTCCTGAGAGGCCCATCAGTAAAGAGTCTTTTGACTGGGACTTCAGCTCTGAATTGCCTTCACTCTTCACAGAGCCAGTTTGTCTAATTTATTTACAGGCAACAGAAACTCCCCTTTGGTCAGACCAGCCAAAATTTCAGATAATTACCTCTGTGCCATGAGTGGAAGACACACAGGAAAATGACCAGCAACAGAAGAATGAGCCCTAACCCCACACTACAATGGTTGCTGTCACACTAGCTGCAAACACCACAGCAAAGACACTACAATCTCCAACCAACGTACAAAGCTGCAAGACGATGCTGGAGCAAGGAAATAGCGATGCCAGAGCACACCTCAATGAGACATGGAGACACACAGATAAAAGCCAAACTCCAAGGTGAGCCCACAGATGAGGAACATTCAAAGACAGAGAAAGACACCTTCAACACCCACACAGAAACAGAAAAGTCGGGTTCATACCCTGAATGAACGGAATGAACACTTTCTTTAGAAAGAACAGGACAAGCCAGTGGCCCCAAAGCAGAGCAAATAGGGAGTTGACAAAGAGAAGTTCAATGTCAAGGAGCGGAAAAAGCATATCAGAAGAAGACAACCAAGTGCTAGAAACACAGACTACAACTCAAACTCCAAATCAATAAAGGGCCCAAATCAACAGAGCCTACCGCTCCCCCGAATGTGACCAGAATGAGATCTGGAAAAATTGTCAAGCATCCACACCAGCTGAACTTATAAAGTCAGAGGTTTGAGTGGAGAGAAGGGATAGCATGATTGTGATGTAAATATATTGGGTAAAGACTGGAGGAAGGTGTAGATTAAGGGTATCTGGCATAGCAAGGGTTAATGTGGGACTGGGAAACAGTTGTGATGCAAAGAGTCACATGATCTAAGACTAGGGTCAGTGTGGACTGGACAGAGACCTGTGTAGAAGAAAGCATGGAATTAGCTCATAGGCTATACCCTGTATATATGTACATAGTTATGTGTTCTCAATAAATACTTTATGTTCAACCATTCAAGATTCAGAACCTCTTCATGAAATCTACTGAACCTACAACATACAACACTTCCCAACACATGCCTACTTGTCCTTAATCTGGCCACAATTTTACAGGGATGGGAGAGGCCCAGGACTCCCTCGACCCAATTGTGGCCCTTAAGTGGCTAATTAATGGCCACTTAAGGGCCAATTCCTTCCTGTCTGCAATTTTAATGCTGGTGGAATTAGGTCAGGGATAGGACGTGGAGCCCCAGAAGGTTAGCCTGCTCGGGCCACAGGAGCAAAGTGGTGGGGAGATGGCGCCAACCTCACGGGCCATCTTCCTCAGTTGGGGCCTCTCCAAGATCTGCTCCCCTCCCCATCAGTGCCTCTTCCTTCCTCATCCTTTGGACACTGGCCCCCACCCCAATCCGCCCTCCCCTGGGGTCTCCTTCCCTTGCCCTGTCACGTGACCTTCAGTACTCATCTTTCATCCAGATCCTGGCTCTTCTTCACTGGGACTGAATGTCACCCCAAAAGTAGCCATTGCTCCTGGTGGCATTGCTGGGACCTAAAGAGTCAATTAGATTGGCCGGCTGGTGCCTGAGGTGGGACTTTCTCCTGAGATGGGGGTGGAAGTCCCATCTCCTGCCAATTAATGCTCCACAGAACTTTCAGAGGTGGGGATGCTTTCCATCCTGATTCTATCAGTGGTAGGGTGGGAATTTCCACCATCTGAAAAATCCTGCCCTCTGTACTAGGTTATTGTGATAGAATTAAAGGACATGAGGACACATTTAACAAGCCTCAAGCAAAACTAGAAATTAGAAACAAGAGAATTTATGGCACAGAAAGAGGCCATTCAGTCCATCATATTTACTGACAAAGACCAAACCGGACTAAACTCAATTTCAGCTCTTGGTCCATAGCCTGGCAGATTATGGCACTTCAAATGTCTATTCAAGCATTTTAAAATGCGATGAAGGTTTCTGCCTCTACCACCCTTTCAGGCAGGTTTCCCAGATCCCCACACCTGAGTGAATCATTTTCACCACAACTCCCCTCTAATGCTTTTATCAATTTCTTCAAATCCCTGCACCCTGGTTACTGATTTCACTGCTTAAAGAAATAGGTCCTCACTAGCCACTTTATCTCAGCCTCTCATTATTTTACATACATCAATGAAACCTCCCCTCAGCCTCCCCTGTTCCAATGAAAACAGCTGCAGCCTCTCCAGTCTTTCCTCATAGCTAAAATTCTCCAATCCTGGCAACATCCTCGTAAATTTAGTAAAATTAAATCTAGTGTGATCACATTGTTCCTGTAATGCAGTGACCAGAACTCTAGATGTGGCCCAACTCGTGTTGTACACGGTTCTAGAATAACTTCTCTGCTCCTATATTCTATGCCTTGGCCTACAAAGGAAAGTTTTCTATATGCCTTCTTGAGCACCTTATCTACCTCTCCTGCCATCTTCAGGGACCTATTGATGTGCACTCTAAGGGCTCTCTGTTCCAATTCTCAGTAACCTACCCATTTATTGTGCATTCTCTTGTCTTGTTTGCTGTGCCCAAAGGCATTACCTCACATTGCCCTGGATTGAATTCTATTTGTCACTTTCCTGCCCACCTAATCAGTACATTGATATATTCCCACAGTTTACAGCTTTCTTCTTCACAATCAACCACAGGACCAATTTTCATATCATCTGCAAACTTCTTAATCATGGTCCCTTGTGATGAAAGTATAATAATTTTTATATTTTTCTGGCTGTTGTGAAGTAGGTTTATGAGGGTAAGTATAGTTGGGTCTGTGTGTGATTTAATTACATTTGGAGTCATGTAGACTGCAAGTTTGAAATCATCAAAAGAAGCTAGGTGCTTGACATGCTAATGAGTAAACATGGATGCTGGCTTAGCATGTAAGGTATGAAGGGAATTTGCATTTTTAGATAAATGAAGGGATTATTTGGATTTCAAAGGGATCTTAATCTGTTTACAACTAGCCACATAAGCAAGGCTAGAGGATATGTTTATTTTTCCCAAAGGTTATTGACAATATTGGCAACATGAAAGTGTTTATGTTATGAGGAAGATACAGTTTCAAAGACATATGGAACAATAGAATCTACATATTAAAAAAAGACAAACATATATAAAGGAGAATGAAAGGCTATGTGTCAGAAGGCCATGTAAGATCTAACAGGAATGTGTAAAATAGCCTTAATGAAGCCTCCAGCATTTGTGCATAAGTCTGCTACGTAACGAAACTGAAGTTGGGGAAAAGCCATTTGGAATTCCACTGCCCAGGTTATTATGTTAACTTGCTAAGTTTGTTTTAAATCTAAAATCTATGTTGGACTGTTGCCTTAAAGAGAGTGTAACTGGGGGTCAGGTTTATTAGGAATTTTAGGAGTTATTATAGTAGTATGTAATTGTAGTCTTATGTATGTGCTTGAAACCTTTTATATTTTGTTAATAAATATTTTAATTTAATTTTTAGAATCTCTAAAGGTCTTGGTGCACTTATTACTTCAGAATTCAGTGTGCACATCTTGTAATAAATACAAATTGTGAAACCATTGTGATAGCGGATTTGGTCTGGCACACATAATTTGCCACGTGATAACAGCCTTATATTTAAGTCTAAATCAGTGACATATACTGCAAGAAGCAAGGGATCCAGTAATAAGCTCTGCAGACCACATTGGAACACCCTGCCTGAGGGAGTGGTAGAGACAGGAACCCTCACAACACTTAAGAAGTATTTAGGCGAGCACTTGAAATGCCATAGCATACAAGGCTATGGGCCAAGTGTTGGAAAATGGGATTAGAATAGATAGGTACTTGATGGCTGGCACGGACACAGATGGGCCAAAGGGCCTGTTTCTGTGCTGTATAACTCTATGGCTCTATGAAAACCCCACTGAGCACAGCCTTCCAGGCATAAATCCTTTGCATCCTGCCACTGAATCATTTTGGCTCCACCTTGCCACTTTCCTGGGATCCAATGGGCTTTTACTTTTCTGATCAGCCTGGCAAGTGTAACCTTGTCAAAAGCCTTGCTAAAATCCATTTAAAATCCCTCAACAGCCCTCTTTGTTACCTCCTCAAAAAATTACGTCAAGTTAGTGAGACACAATCTTCCCTTAACAAGTCTGTGCTGACCGTCCTTGATTAATCCATGCCTTCTTAAATGAAGATTTATACTGAAATATTTTTCCCGCAGTGCTATAAAACGTGTCAAATTTGGCAGCCAAAATTTGTGGTATATTACATTAATTCTTCCTTCAGACTCGAGGTAAGCATTTCCCAATTGCAATGGATTGCAGTGTTGACATTGCCAAAAGAAGGAACAATCCACAAGGCTCTTGTTGGCCAGTGTATGGAAAGGCTAAGAAGAATTTCATACTTTTTACATCGGCTCCCTCAGCACCTGCTAAATATAGCTTGGACCTTATATTTTCTTTACAGAAGAAGGAATGAAAAGCTTTATCTAGACGAGAGAAACTCATCTGCTGGGGTAGAGATATTCCAGTAAATTTTTAAGTTGCAATCTCTAGATGTACAGCCTTGCCCACAGGCAATGCATCACAGTTGTTGTGTGTGCCGCCCATGAGTTCCCAACCATTGATTTTAATAGATGGAAAACAAAAGCTGTGCTGACATAGGGCAGGATTTTCCAGCCCCACATGCCACTGGGATCGTCCGGTCCCGCCGAAAGTCAATGGACTTTTGGCTGGGCTGCCGAATCTCCCCCAGTGGGTCCTGCCACAATGGGCATGGAAAATCCAGGCCATGGTTCCCAATATGTGCTCATACAGGGTAAAGTTCTGTGCCATATGTTTGCAATCAGAAACTTATTCTTTCCTTTCAGGGCTCTGAAGAAGAGTTCAGACTCGAAACGTTAACTGTTTCTCTCTCCACAGATGCTGCCAGATCTGCTGAGTTTTTTCTACATTTTCTGTTTTTGTCCCATTTTCTCTGTTGTTTTTACTGATTGCAGAAAGTAGAAAGTACAGGTAATTTATTGGCAATCTGGGGCATGTTGAAATTATTTATTCTGTCAGCAGTGCTTGGGAAATGGCTGTGGGGGTGTTGCGGGATCGGGGGCTGGGGGGAGACGAGGCTTATGTTGACATAAAAAGGCCATCCCTGACTCTGAATCAGTCAGAGGCTGCAAAAATCAATTTTAGTTAGAACAGTTATAGCATCAAAGAGAAGAAGCTTTCATCTTTTATGTCTTGACTGAATTCAAACTCAAGTTCTAAAGATGAAAGGAGACTACTCAATTGCACTGTATCAGCCAGCTACATTTTATGGCGGTGTTCAGATTCAGGAAAACTGATCTCTGCTAAGATTATTAAATCTGATTCCTTATATTGGCTTCAGAATTATAGATGCATTATAAACAGAGTCCAGTAATGTCAGCACCAAGAGCCAGGCCACAGGCATTGGCAGCTCTGAACCCTTTTTTCCAATCATTCATGGGTTGTAGGTATTGCTGGCTAAGCCAGCATTTATTGCCCAATCCTAATTGCCCTTGAGAAGGTGGTGGTGAGCTGCCTTCTTGAACTGCTGCAGTCCATATAGTGTAGGTACATCCACTGTGCTGTTAAGGAGGGAGTCCTAGGGTTTTGACCAGCGACAGTGAAGGAACGGAGTGTGAGTGAGCAAGTGATCGCACTGTTGATGACCGCTTCCATCACATTACTGATGATTGAGAGTAGACTGATGCGGTGGTAATTGGCCGGGTTGGATTTGTCCTTCTTTTTGCTTACAGGGAATATCTGCCCAATTTTCCACATTGCCAGGTTGATGCCATTGTTGCAGCTGTGCTGGGACAGCTTGACTCGGGGCACGGAGGTTCTGGAGCACAAGCCTTCAGTATTATTGCTGGAAAATTGTCAGGGCCCACAACCTTTGTAGTATCCAGTGCCTTCAGCTATTTCCTGATATCACGTGGAGTGAATCGCAATTGGCTGAAGGCTGGCATCTGTAATGCTGGGGACCTCCAGAGGAGGCCAAGATGGATTGTCCACTCGGCACTTTTGGCTGAAGATTGTTGCAAATGCTTCAGCCTTACCTTTTGAACTGATGTGCTGGACTCCCCCATCATTAAGGATGGGGATATTTGTGGAGCCCCCTCCTCTAATGAGTTGTTTAATTGTCCACCGCCATTCACGACTGGATTTGGAAGGATTGCAGAGCTTAGGTCTGATCCATTGGCTGTGGGATCATATAGCCCTGTCTAGTGCATGCTGCTAACGCTGTTTAGCATGCAAGTTGTCCTGTGTTATAGCTTCACCAGATTGACATCTCATTTTTGGGTATGCTTGGTGCTGCTCCTGGCATGCCCTCCTGCACACTTCATTGAACCAGGGTTGGATCCCCTGGCTTGGTGGGAATGGTTGACTGGGGGATATGCTGGGCCATGAGGTCACAGATTGTGGTTGAGTACAATTCTGCTGCTGCTGATGGCCCACAGCACCTCATGGATGCTCAATCTTGAGTTGCTAGATCTTGCTAGTTCGAAATCTATCCTATTTAACACGGTGGTAGTGCCACACAACACGTTGGAGGGTATCCTCAACGTGGAGACGGAACTTCGTCTCCACAAGGACTGTGCAGTGTCACTCCTACTGATACTGTCATGGACAGATGCATCTGCGGCAGGCAGGTTGGTGAGGATGAAGTCAAGTATGCTTTTCCCTCTTGTTGGTTCCCTCATTACCTGTTGCAGACCCAGCCTAGCAGTTATGTCCTTTAGGACTCGGCCAGCTCAGTCAGTAGTGGTGCTGCCGAGCCATTGAATGGACATTGAAGTCCCCCACCCAGAGTACATTCTACGCCCTTGTTACCCTCAGTGCTCCCTTCAAGTGGTGTTCAACATGGAGGAGCACCAATTCATCAGCTGAGGGGTTAGTGGGGGTTGGTGCAGTACGTGGTAATCAGCAGGAGGTTTCCTTGCCCACCTTTGACCTGGTGCCTAAGTCGATGCCAAGTGGTCCATCTGGTTATAACCTGAAATAAACCTGAATTCAACCTGAAAGGAATAAGCACTTGTATTCAGGCTTTAAAACAAAATTCACTTAGATTTGCAGATAGGCAGTTTATTCTTCTATTTTATTGTGAATTATGTTCATAGTTCCCATCTCCACCCTCATTTCTCTTTTTCCTTCTCTTTTTGTCGTCTACTAGTCCTACATTCTTAATCAAAAAGAACTAAGGGCGGAATTGTCCCAGATTTGTACTAAGTGCGGTAGCGGGTGGGTAAAATGATGTTTTGCCTGACGGCTGCCAGAGCGACATTTCAGGCTGTATCGTCCCAAGCCTGCCTCATTAATTATGCATTCCCGGGAAACACACAGTTTCTATGGCAGGCGGGCTCTCATTCGTCTGCCATGCCACTACTTCGCCGCTTCATCACTCCGGGCGCCATATTTAAAGTCCAGCTGCGCGCACACCTCTCAGTACTTCCAGCCCGTGACTGCTGCAAAGAAGACAGGATGGCCCCGAAAGGCAAAAAGACTGCAGCCCCCAGGTTCAATGACGCGTCCCTCCGGTGCCTTTTGGACGCAATGGAGGCTCACCATGATGTCCTCTACACCTGCTCTGGCCACAGGGTGGGCAGCTACATCACCAATCTGGTTTGGGAGGTGGTGGCAGTGGAGGTCAGCGCCAATGCCCTGCAAAAGAGGACAGCCAGCCAGTGCTGCTACAGGATGAATGGTCTCATCCGTTCCACCAAGCTAACTCACTTTTCTCATCACTCTCAACTCACACACTAACAAACCCATCACACATCCACAGGGATCTCACACCTCAAGGGACAACACCACTTACTCTCACACACACCCTCACATCTCCATCAGGCTCATATCCTCTCAAGCTCGCATCCTCATTCCTGTCCATGGCACCACTCACCACACAAACATTCCATGCAGTGCCATGTGTCCTGCTCACACTCCCTCCATCTGTTTTCATGCAGGAGAAGTTGGCTCACAACAGCAGGGAGAGGTCCCAGTCCAGGGGTGGACTGGCCCACATTAGACCCCTCACTCACATTGAGAAGTGTACCATCATGCTGACTGGTGAGAATGTGGATTGTGCCTGCAGTGACAGTGAGGTTGGCGGCAAACACCTTCTTAAGGATCCTGCATCACACCATCCCTCTCTCAAAGCAAATGTGAGTGCTCTCTCTCTTGCTATTGACTCTGCTGACACGCACTAATTATCTCTACTTTGGTTCACCCTCAGTCCCTCAGCTCCATCCAGGTCCTCACCTCCAGCCAAGAGGATTCCTCCTCCATTGAAGAGCTGGAAATCGGCAGCCTGGAAGCAGTTACCCATACCCTGCATCAGCTCAGAGACACACACTTTGGTGAAACCTAGAGCTAGAGCGGGCTTAGATTCACAATCTAGTGGTCACCGCATGGACACATGCTCGCAACAGCAAGAGGCAGGTTTGTGCAAGCTCCCCGAAATTTAGAGGACTGCTAGGGATCAGGCATCTGTGAGGTCCGAATCAGATGATGAGCCTCTAGATTTGGTCTTCCAACCCATCCTGGAAAGTCAGCAGAAGGCATGGGAACGTCATGGAGAGCTGTTGGAAGCCGTCAGCACAGCAACATATGATTTAGAGGAGTGCATCTCCCTGTTCTCTGATGAAGTGGTGCCCACATATGCACGTGTAGAGATCTCCATGGATGCCATGGCAACCCTGGTCCAGCAGAACACAGAGATAAGTGCAGACCTGCACTCTATCGCGGGAGCCATGGGTGAGTTCCTACAGTGGCAATGCGAGAGGGAAACAGGGCAACTTGACATCCCTCCAGGTGCTCCTTCCCCTCAAGGAGTCAGGCCGGGGGCCTAGGGCACCCAAAGGGAGGAGGAGCGGCAGCTGGTCACCCCTGGGTCATCCATTCTGGAATCTCTTTGACTGTCCATTCCCTTCAGGTCCCCTTTGCCTGTGAGCCCCTCATCCTCTGTCACGGCAGAGGGAGCAGCTGGCCAATGAGTGATTCTGGAAGGAGAAGTGTGTGTGTGGGACAGGGCCTTTCAAAGCCTCGTGCAAGCATTCTTCCACATGTGGATCTTCACGTATCATACTCACCTCAATATCCTGAACATTTTGAATGCTGCCAGCTGGGGTTCCCATTCAGTTGTCCTTCTGAGCTGACCTGCATCTCCGCCCACCCAATGATCACACTCCCAAGCAGCACCTGATCTCGCCCACCACGACTCTCTTTTGATTTTCGATTTGGACAGCATGGTCCGGATTCGCCTTTTCGCCTTCTCATGCGCTCCCTGTCTTTTCCCCTCCCCCAGTCACCCATCATGCTGACCCCCCTGCCATCACTATCCACCTCCCCTCCGTGACCCACCAGCCACAACTCCTTTCCTTTGGGGATGTCCAGGCTCCTGCTTCCTTCCTGAAAATCCCACCCCCATCTACATTCACCTCCCCGACCTCCTCCTTCCCACCCCCAGGATCTGTGTCTACCTCCGAGTCCCCACTAACCACCCTCACCGTCCCATTCTACCGCTATCATCGAATGCTCAACCTCCCACCTTACCGCCTCACTCTGCCCTCAGTCATCCTCACCATTCCCTCATATCATTCCTACCCTCAGTACGCTCCCCAGGAGGCAATCATGGACCCATCAGACCCCTCGCTCACACGTTCACCAGGAGATCCCCCCCTCCAGACCCCTTCACCCTCCAGACCCCTTCCCCCTCTGGACCCCTCCCCCGCGGAACATCTCCCCCCACCCCGGAAGCCCTTCCACCCGCCTTAGTCCTCCCAACCCCCAGACTCTCCTCCACTTAATCCCTTCCTGGCTCCCTCAGACACCCTTACTTCTTCTGCCACCTTTAGTCCTTCCCCCCCGCCCGACTCTTTCCTCCAGCCTTACCTCTTCCTCCAGTCTCACTTCTTCCTCCAGCCTTTCTCCTTTCCCCTTCCTGGCTCCCTTGGACACTCTCACTTCTTTCTGCAGCTTTACTCCTTTCCCCTTCTGACTCTTTCCTCCACCCTAACTTCTCCCCCTCTCCATGCTCCTTCCTCCCCCTGGGCTCCCTCCCCTCTCCACACTCTTTCCTCACCCCAGACTCCCTCCCTTCTCTGCACTCCTTCCTCCCCCCGGACTCCTTTACCTCTCCGCACTCTTTCCTCCCTCCCAGACTCCTTCCCTTCTCTGCGCTCCTTCCTCCCCTAGACTCCTTCCCCTCTCACAACCTCAACCCCCTGACACCTTCATTCCACCGCTCCCAACTTCACCCCCCAACACTTTTATTTCCCTCCCCCAACCTCACCCCTCGACACTTTCATCCCTCTCTTCCCAACCTCACCCCCCAATACCTTCATTCCCCATCTCCCAACCTCACCCCCCTGAAACCTTCATTCCTCCCCCAACCTCACCCCTTGACACGTTCATTCCCCCGCAACCTCACCCCCGACGCCTTCATTCCCTCCCAAACTCACCCCTCGACACCTTCATCCCTCCCATCCCAACCTCACCCCCTAATACCTTCATTCCCCCCTCCCAACCTCAGCCCCCCAACACCTTTTCCTCTCCCAGTCGATCTTAGACCTTCCTCTCCCACCCCCTCGACCATCATCCGTTGTGAGCATCAACGGTGACTTTTCGACTTCCGTGAGCTGCTTCGCAGCAGATCCGTGTTCATGAGAATCCACCCAGCATGCCATGGACGTTCCTCCAGGATCCCGTTGCTGTCAGTCTCTAGCATCCTCTGCTCCTTGGATGTCCACAATGTGAGTAAGGTAAGTCCCGACTTTTTGCACATCACACTTGTCAAGACCTGTCCTACACCGACATGTTTTCCCGCCGATGTGTGCGGACGATCCTGCTGGAGGGGGAGGATGAGTCTGGCGGGCTGGCTTTATAATGATATGCCGATGTATTACAATGAGGTTCCCGACGTCTGATGCTGGGGAAAGCGGCCCGCCATAGGCAGGTGGGGCGGACGATTGCAAACTGGCTTCACGATGTTGTGAAACCGATTATTGGCCTTCTTGCCATAGTGTCTGCTCATGCCACTGAACACTCCTGATGCCAGCAGGCACAGAAAATCCAGGCCTAAAGGTGCAAATTTCAGCAGCTCTCCTGAAAGCACTTCCTCAAAATTGCATAAAGTGCCATCATAGGTAATGCGCTCAAGTCCCGGAGTGGAGCATTAGCCCACCGCTTCCTGCACTCTTGGAAACCAACCCTGAAGATCACCAGAATAAAAAAAGTACTTACAAAGTTAACACCGTCCAGAATATAGCCAGCCCCCCCAGGCGCCAACCCCTGACCTCCAAACTCCTTTCACAGATGAGTAACTCCATCCAAAAGTGTCGAATAGAAATATTCCACATCCTTATCCTTCTTTGGTACAGCAGATAGAGTCAAGGCTAAGTGCAGACCTTTTAGGTCCTAGATGACCCCCGTACTGTAAGGATGAAAATTACTCCCTGGCAGAGTAAAAATGAATAAATTGCCAAAGACTAATTAAACTAAAGTAGAATTTTTTTTTTGGATTCAAGATAAACAATTCTCAAGAGAATAGGTATTGGATTCAGTTGAGGCCAAAAGTCTGCTATCAGATTGATCAAAACAAGAGGAGAAGAGGATAGCGGATATGTTTGGCATTGATAGCAAGGCTCTTTTTTTTAAAGCTCCATTAGGAGACAAAGAGCCATCAAGGACTGTACAGGGCTATTGAGTGATGCTTCAGGAGAGACTTTGGAGTAGTCTTAAGTTATGGATGAGGTTTTAAATGGTTACTTTCCATCGGTCTTCACTACTGAAGATGGTGCTGGTTATCATTGCTGTTATATAGATCTGATGCTAAATTAAAGTGTAGGTACAGAAATAGTCCTCTTCCAGATTGTCATGGATATTCTAACTGAGCAAGTGAGACAAGAAGTGCCATGGTCAATGATATTTGTAAATCACATTGAATTGTGTGGTGAGAATGATGAGAATATGACTGAGTATCTGTAGAACTGGAGAAAAGTACTGGAAAACAGCATTGTGAAGATCAGTAGACCAAAGGCCCAATTTATAGATAGTCAGTTGGAGTGTGGGGAAGAGGATCAGAGTGAGGGTGTAAAGATTATGGATTAAGACTCGGAGAAAGTGAATAGTTTCAAGTACCTGGGGTCAGTGATGGCAGAAGATGAAAGTATAGAAATGGAAATTATGCAACAGATTAGCTCTGGTTGGAGTGATTAGAAGAAGCGCAGTGGAGTGTTATGTGATAGAAAAGCATTGCTGAAACTGAAAGGAAGAACCTACAAGACCATTGTGAGACTGGCCATGTTATATAGTGCAAAAAATTGGGTAACATCAAGAAGAGAGGAACAACAACTAATGAAAAGCAAATGCTGAGATGGATGTGCGGAGTAATGAAAGAGGGCAAAACAGGAATCAGTACACCAAGAGGTCAGTAAAGATTGTGGCAGCATCAAAGAAAGTAGCCAAGAAATGGTCTGGTCACGTGAGGTGGAAAGAGAGAGGAAATGTGGTGAGGCGAGTGATGGAGATGGGGCTACCAGGAAGAAGGAGAAGAGGAAGACCTAAGACAATACGAAAAATGCTGCAGCGAGAGACTTAAACACAGTGGGATTGGAGGAGGAATGGGTCACTGACAGGCGGAGATGGACAAGGGTAATCAACCAGCATTGTGGTGACCCCAAGTAAAATGGGAGGGGAGGAAGAAGAAAAAAAAGTAGAATGAATACAGATATCATCCATGTTAGCATGAAGACTATTAAAACAAATCAAGCTGCTGGCGCTGATGGTAAATACCCTGGGGTGCTGAAACGAATGGAAGCTGTATTACGCAAGCCATTGGCTCATATATTTAACAGCACATGAGGTCTGGGATTATTCTAATGGACTAGAGAGAGAATATTTAAAAAGAGCAGTAAGTCAAAGCTAGGAAACTATAGGCCCATTAGTTTCAATTCATGTACGATGAAGTCCCCAGATGGTATTATTAGAGATGTATTCTTCAATCATCTAGAATGAGGTTATTAGGAAATCCCAGCATAACCTCAGGATAAGGAGGTTCTGTCTCATCAAACAAAACTTTTTTAAGAGGTTACAATGTTGATGGTTAATTAAATTCCAGTAATGATTGTGGTCTAGAAATTCAATTGTGCCCAAAAATGGCCTGCAAGGAGCAGCGTGCATTCTGCACATGCCTGTCAGTGTCCTGGGCAACACATATTATTTATGCTGCTTGCTTGGCATCATGGGTCTGGCACGCAGCCAGCAGTATCCATGCTGTTACCTGCTTGGGGACCGGTCCCTGATGCCACTTAAAAGCAGCCAGAATCCCATAAAAGGGAAGCGCACCTTGACTGCAGATGACAGGAAAACGCTTGTATGTAGAGAAATTACTGCTGTGAGTACTGAGTGGGTACTGATAATGCTGTTAACTTTCAGCTATCTAGGGATTTTTAACAATAAAATAACAACAGTAATACACTTAGACTCTGATCATTGCTAAATTTAACACCCTGTTTGTTAATGAATGGAAGAAAGACTTGCATTTATGTGGCACCTTTCATGATGTCAGAATATCTCAAAATGCTTTACAGCCAATGAAGTACTCTAGAAGTAGACACTGTTGCAGTCTAGAAGACACAGCAGACAGCTTGTGCACACAAAGATCTCACAAACAGCAAGCAGAGAAGGGCCAGTGTTTTAGTGGCGCTGAAGTTCTGAAGAAGAGTCATACAGATTCGAAACATTAACTCTGTCTTTGTCTCCACAGATGCTATCAGACCTGCTGAGTTTTTCCAGCAATTTTTTGTTTTTGTTTCAGATTTCCAGCATCCGCAGTATTTTGCTGTTATTTTAGTGGTGCTGGTTGAGGGACACTGGGAAGGACACTGGGAAGAGCTCCCCTTCTCTTCTTCAAAGTAGTTACATTGGGCTGGATTTCATGCAGCATGTCAAGACAGGAACCATGGCGGCCGCACCCAATTAATCACAGGAGAGGCCTCCGTCAGTGTCCCAGCGGCAGGACAATCTACCCTGATTAAGCTGGGGGTGGAAGGGGCTGGAGTGGGGTTTCCGGCTGCCAGCGACGGGGTGTCATTAAGGATCTATAGTGAGCCAATTGACACCCATTACCTCTGAGGCCATCGCAATTTAGCAGTGCCTCAGGATTTAATAGGAACCACATGACTTTCCCGTGTACTTGGAAGGTCGTCCAACAAACCTGTTGGGTTTGCCAGCTGCCTCCCGGGAGGGAGGTGGGGGGGGGTCCCTCATTGTCAGGCACTCTGTGCCTGATCAAGGGACCCAGCATCGGGCAGGGCATGACCACTGAAAGCCACACCCCTGCCCTTTCCTCCACCCCACCCTCCCCCACTCTGTGATTCCCATCCAGCCTTCACTCACTTTTAGCCTGGGATCCATTGTTGATCCTGGACCTTGGGTCAGTGCATTACCTCCCACTGCCACCCATTATCTCCCGTTGGCAGGTGGTGACAAGTAGCTGCCAGTCTTTGATTGGCCAGCAGCTCTCGATGGGTGGGACTTCAGCTGCCAGAGACCTCAATCATAGGGTTCTCCTCACTGGTTCTCTGACCAGTGGACAAGACCCCCATTGGCCCCACAAAATCTAGCTCATGTGATCTATTATTTCAATTTAACGGACAGACAGGGCTTCAGTTTCACATCTCATCTGAAAGATGGCACCTCCAACTATGCAACACTCCTTCAGTACTTCACTGTAGTTTCAGCCTTGATTTTGTGCTCAAAACTTTAGCATGGGGCATAAACCCACAAATTCCTGACTCAGAGGAGAGAATGCTACCAATTGAGCCACAGCAGACACTCCTGGTTTATAATGAATAACTCAGTCCATCAATGATTTGTGATTTAGACTGCTGAGTAACTCTAATTACATATTTTCATATCTGTTAAGTATTCATGTACCTAACTTCATCCCTAAGTTTTGATTTTGTAACAATTGAATAGTCTTTTAGTGCATGATCAATTGTCTGAAGTCTTCCTTGATGATTTATCAAGAAAGGATTAATTCATTCATTCAGAGACTTGCAGGTATCCCAACTGAAGGTTGAACTAAAATGTGATTATTTCTCTAAACTTGTTGATGTAAGGACCATTTGACAAGCTGACTCACACAACACACGTTCCTAGGCCTACGGTGGGAGGTAAACCCCAGACAGATGCTGCCAAGGGTGTTAAGCAATTACCCAGTTCCTCAGCACATATTTGTCAGAATACAAAATAATTTCTATTACTACCTCCTCCATCTCAATCATTCACATGTAGTTATTAATGGTAACAGCTCTGCATGTTTACGCGTGGAGTTCCACTGTTTCTCTTCACCATTTCTTTTAATGATATGGAAGGAGGCATTGAGGGAACCAAGGAAAGGTTTTACATTTATGTGGTGCCTTAATTTCATGGCCTCATTCAATCCTAAAATGCTTCAAAGAGATTTAAATATTTTTGAGGTGTGGTTGCGACTTTAAAGTGGGTAAAATTCAATTAGTTTGTACACACAGTGGGGTCTCGCAAACAACAATGAGACACATGACCAGGTAATCTGTTTTAAGAACATGGGAGGAGGGATACACATTGGTCAGGAAACCAGGCGAATTGGTCTGCAGGAGGGCTACTGGGTGCCTCTGGAATGGAGGGGGGAGAAAATTACTGGCAAAATGGAGAGGCAAGAAATGTACTTAAGAGTATTCATATTGCAATAGTTAGTGTGAGGTGGGAGAGAGGGGCGGTGCTATGAAACTGGACCTGCCCCAAAACTCTCCTAAAGGAGTGCTGATGACCTTTAAGGAGGAATTAGTTTTGCCAGGTTATGATAGATATGAGTGAGCTGTATCATAAGTCAAAATCTGGTTTCTCTTTCAAAGTACAGCAGTATCTCATCAGAAAGATAGAACGATAATGGTAACAGATTGGAAGAGGATAAGTTGTTACTATAGTGACAAGATTGGATCAGCACTACTCAAAAATAAACTCTGCTCCACAGAGCTGTAGAGTGCACCTCTGAGACAAATAAAACACCATTACATTAAAGGTTGTAGCAGATCGTGAGTGCAGCCTGTTTTGTTTAATAAGCTGTCATTTCTGGATTGCAGCTGTAAAATTATTGACAAAAATATCATTTTACCCTGATCAAAATTCTAGTCAGGATCAGGACAGGGCTGTTCATAACAAGTGATCTGTGGAACTCCATCAACCGAAATTTAGTCAGATTAACCACACACGAACTGTAAGCTGTTGGTGGTTTTTTTTTCACTGTCAAAAAATAAATTTATATATTAAAAACATATTACTTATCAATAAGAATGATAAAAGGCACAGGGATTAGTGTTGGAGCTGTGCCTTAACTGTTTATTACAGACCCGCCCAGAGCTTAGAGTTAATGGTCTTGAAAAATTATTTTTATTTATTGTACTTTATAAAACTGGCACCATAATAGCTACATTGTGATAAATTATAGGAAATGTACGAATCAAAATCAGCACTGTTTTCTGCTATGAACCATAGCGCCCTTTTCCTGAATTAGAATTTTTGCAGTGATTCCACAAGGTAATTTGCTGATTTATGCAACATACCTTGCAGTACTGAATTTGTAGCAGAATAGTGTCAGCTAAAATAAAAGTCATGGTTATATTCACCAAGCAGACCCAGCAGCTCCAACTTGTTATTCCACAGTACGATAAACTTCTGAGTTTTTTTAAGCTTAATGAATGGCCAATGATGTGGTTTGGCTGTTAGTGTTCAATCGAAGCAGGTTCTATGCTGAAGTGTTTTCAGAATGAAAATTTTAAAAGTATAAGGTACATTATTTTTATTAGTAAGCCATTTGGGGATATTTTTAGGGGTTTTTTTGGTCTGTACTGTGTTATGGTAAGAATATTTTTGACCAGGATTTTCTGGGCCTGCCGTGGTGGGACCCACTGCAAGGATTGCAGTGGCCCAGCCAAAAGCCCGTTGACTTTCGGTGGGACCGGACAATCCCAGCCGCAGGTGGGGCCGGAAAATCCCACCCGACTTATGTCTGTGATTCTGAATCAGCTAACTCAACTTAGTTTATTGTTGAGTTACAACGTATAATCATGCACTGTTTTCATAATACCCATGATCAAATGGGCAGGTAGCATGAATTTAAGAGTGACAACTCTGGCAGCCAGCTTTGATAAATGGTAGCTATACTGTGTATGTTGCAATTCTCCACAGTATCAGATATAGTGTTATTATAGTGTGTAATGACTTAGCAAATCTCTTAAATTACCTGAGCTTTGCCATATGTTCCTGCAGTGCGGTGCCTGACCTCTGTAGGACTGTTATCAATGTGTCATCCTGCCATTGGTATCGGGAGTTTGTTCATAATGGTTCGACCTACATTGATTGGATGGGATGGCAAGAGACTTCTTGCTTTTCCCACTTTAATGGACTGCAGATAAGGGAAAGGCCTGGAATTTGCTTGTGCTCTGACCCATGACCATTCCTTTTGCTCCAATTAACTGAGAGTTGTTTCCTGTAATTTTCTGTGCCTGTTGGCATCAGGCGTCATGGCGAGTGTGAGCGAACAATATGGAGGGAAGGCCAAAAATTGGTTTCACAATATTATGAAACCAGTTTGTGATCATCCACTCAGCCCGTCAATGCCGGGCCACGTTTCCTGCCGCCAGACATCGCAAACTCATCATTTTAATACACCTGTATATCATTATAAGCCTGGTTCACCAGAATCATCACCCCCACGCCGGATCATTTGGGCATGTTGGTGTGATTGCATGCCGACGTACTTCACAACAGCATTTATAAGGTGAGCTGCAATTTGAGGGGAACTCGGAGGTGAGTGCTTGCTAGCATTGCGCATCGCTTGTGAGGGTTGTCCATTCAACTTCAAGACTGAGGTGCCGCACATTCAGGCAAGGGTACAGGCAAGTTGCTTTTTCCCAGCTGGCTAACAGTGCGGTGTCGAGGCAAGGGCTGCACTGCAGTTGGGGCGAGTTGTGGGGGCAAGGCAGCACACTGTGAGGTGAATTCGGAGAGGGTGGGTCAAGGGGGTTCCAGCATCTGTGACAAGTTGTGGGGTGAGGCAGCCCGATCTAATGGTAGTGCACAAGCATATGTGGTTTGGGGGGGTGGCACGGTGGGGGGTGGGTGATGGTGGGGGGTGAGGGGAGGAAGTGGCCAAACATTACGGAAACCTTGTATGAAGTGACCATTCCTGTGCAGCTGCGACAGTTCAGGTGCAGCCACATTGATATGCTTGGAGTCAGGCCACTAGCTTATCTGCCCACTCAAGCAATGGAAGGCATTAAAGTGCTGCCAAATGCTCACGATCTTCTCAAGCTTCAGGCACAGGCTGTAAACTAATGAGTGTTTTAGTGGACTGCAGAACAGTTGGGTGACTGGACACGTTGTACAATCTCCTTGTGAAAGCTGGCTGTGGGGCAGTCACTGGTGAAGATGCCCACAGCCCCTTGCAATGTCAGCATTCAGTTTGCACCAGTCTCCTCCATGGTTCAAGCTAACAGTGCAGCCTTGCAGTGTGGGTTAGGAGAATGCCTGTGCCTGAGCTGAGAGCACAGCATGCAGTCCAATGGGCAAAGCTGGCGCCAATCAGTCAGGTGAAGTGGGGCGGAAGATGGTGGGGTTTCGGGCAGCCATACAGCACATTAAACTCTGGCCATCCAAGTGGTGGCCAGCACTCTCTTAAAGAGTCTTCAGACTTAACCAAAAGAGGTTCTTAGTACTCCCATGCTAACCCACACAGCTCTCTATTTCATCCTGCAGGAGGAATACATCAGGAGCATGGAGCCTGGTCACCTAGCCTTATGCCTCATGGCATGCAGGGAGCGGAGACAAAGGAGGAGAGAGCGATGGGGGCGCCTGGCTGCGCAGAGGGAGGAGTAACACCTTCAGGAAGAAGGGGCGGCTGGGGCTCCTGCGCATGCCGCTAAAGTGCCAGAGTGAGCCATCGCTGTTCGGCGCCTAGCTAGACTCAGGGTCTATAAACAGCCCCTGTCATTCCTGCAGATGACCGAGAACCAGTACTGTGCATGTCCAGGGAACTGGTCGGCCATATCTGCCATCTGCTGCAGGACTTGGCGCCAAGGGGACATGGAGGGCATCCACTGCCAGTGGCTGTGAAAGTGACCATAGTGCCTGCTACAATTTTTAACACCGGCGGCTCCATTCAGCACTCCACAGGTGACCTCTGTGAGATATCGTAAGCCTTCATCCATATATGCATCCATGAGGTCAAGGACACCATCTTCGTGAAGGCACACAACTTTGTGCATTTCACCTGGGATCAGGAAAGCTAGGAATCAAGAGTGCCAGGATTTGCCCAGATCTCGGGTTTCCCACAGGTGCAGGATGCCATCGACTGCACTCACATGGCTCTCAGATCTCCATGGCAACAAACAGTCAACTATGACAACTGCAAGGTCCTCCACTCGCTGAATGTGCAGCTGGTGTGCGACCGCCACAAATGCATCCTACAGATCTGTGCACCTTTTCCAGGGAATGCCCATGACTCCCACATTCTCAGTAGGTCTCAGATCCCTGAGGTCTTCCAGGGTCCACAGAGGCTGCAGGGTTGGCTCCTCAGGGACGAGGGCTACCCACAGAGGATGTGGCTGATGGTACCCATGCGGCGGCCTCAGACTGCAGCAGAGCGAAGGTAAAACGAGGCTCATGCTGCAACTCGCAACTTGGTGAAGCAAACCATCGGGAAGCTGAAGATTAGGTTCTGGTGCCTAGACTGATCTGGCAGAGCCCTGCAATATAGTCCACAGAAGGTGTCACGTGTTGTGTCGCCTGCTACACCCTTCACAACCTAGTGCTGCAATGGGGAGAGGAGCTGGCTGAGGAGGAGATGGAGGAGCTGCATGTCTCCTCAGCGGGGATGAGGGTGAGGAGGTCCTCGAAAGCGACGATGATGGCGATGAGGCCATCACACTGGCCAGACGAGCCAGGCATGCTCAGCAGGCTCTCATAGCTGCTAGATTCATGGAGGATGATGACGACATGCAGTGAGGACACTCCATAGATCCTCACATAGCATATCTGAATGTCTGACTCCTGTCTGGCTGGTGGCACCTCACTTGTGTTCTGTGAACAGGGTCATATCATGGAGATGCAGTGGGGAAACTTTAACTTCTCCTGATCCTATGGCATCCCTCATGAGCTGAACCCTTCAGGACCATACTATCACCGGACATAGATGTTGATAATATGGGGGGCCAGCCGCACTTCAAAGGTGCTGAGAGCACACAGAGAATGACGGAACTCTTTGTCGCTGGTCCAGGACATTCTGGCAGCATTGATAAGCTCCATTGAGGTGCAGGCATGACTGATGGGTCCAATGACTGTGAAGGTGCACCATCAGTGTGCTGGGAAGGTTGCACAAAGCACAGCAAAGAGGCCCTGGACTGAGATGCCTACCTTTATCTTGTGCATAGACCAAGGTTTCACATCTGAGCAACATGACCACTGCTCATCAGAACAAGGAGCCATAGGCAAGGAGACATTTTTGGAAGTTTATTTACAGCAGTGAACATTATGTACAAGTGTTTCTCACCTGCGCCCAGGCTGTGCAATTACGTCTTCTTAACCTTTCTAACCCTGTCGCTGCATCTTGGTGCTTCCCCCGACATGTACATCAGAGTTGGAGGCAGCCTGCTGACTGCTACGCCCTGTCTGTGATGACCTTTGCGGGCGTCCTCTGGAGGGCCGAAACCTGGAAGGCCCTGGCCTGCTTTCAGGGTCCTGTTGTGTGGCAGTGGCACTTTCTTCAACCTGTGGAGCTGGAACTACTGGAGTCACAGGAAGAGTGGAATCGGATGGGCAGGACACTCCTGGAGTCACCTGGGTGGATAGCCCCAGGGTGTGCACCTGCTGATCCTCCTCTCTAAGGGTGCCCCAGGCTGACTCCTTGAGATGGGGAAGCTGGAGTGAGATCGAGCCGCCCTGCACCCCCCTTGACTATAGTGACAGCGATGGAGTTCAGCCACACAGCAGTGCAGGACTGATGACCTGGACCATGGTCTCCTTGGCGGCCACCATCCTACCAGTGTTGATCTCGGTGTGTTGGCATGATGGCGTTATCACCTCGGACTGAAGGCTGATGGACTCCTCCTTGTACCTTGTAATCTGAGGAGTGCAGCTGTTATTCCTTCCTGCTGTTCCCGTGATTGTCACTGTCACTCCAGCAACTGATTGAGGACCAAGTCCAGAGGCTCATCATCTGACTCAGATTCAACAGACCCCTTCCCTCCAGCAAATGCCGGCGACCTCTGGTGTCCCTGCCCCTGCCTGCTGTGGAACAGATTGCGTGCTGTGCTCACCAGATCGTGAACCTGAACCTGCTGTACATGTAGGTCCCACTGAGGTGTGTGTCGCTGCACTGGTGGAGCGTGTGGGTGAACGTTGTGACGGGTCTTTGAGGATGCTGTCCTTAGGGTCCTCATCCGAGGTGTTGTTGGCGCTGGAGTTGGGACCAAGGTTGCCTGAAAGTGACGTGGCATACGAGCCTATGAGAGAAAGTATAGATTATTAGTGCATGGCTGCCACGGTACACAGAACAGTGAACTCAAGTTTGAGTTACCAGAGGGATGATCTGGTGCATGATCCTCACTTGGCTTCTTGGCGCTGACCACGCCGTCACTGCAGGAACAGTCCATGTCCTCTTCCACCAGCTCTAATGTGCGATCTTCGAAGGGAGTGAGGACCTTGATGTCTGACACTCCTGCCCCAGTCTGGGACCTCTCCCTTTTATTGTGCGCGATCTTATCCTGCATAAAGACAGTTGAAGAGAGTGTGAACAAGGTGCATGCCCAGCCAAATGAGAAAGATGTCAGGTGTGTTTGTGTGTGTGTGTGCTGAGTGGACCATTGACAGGATGAACAGTCGATCTCCAGAACAGATGAGGCCAGGTGGAGATGTGAGGGTGTGTGTGAGAGAGTGAGTGGTGATGTCCCTTGAGCTGGCAATGAGTGAGATACCAATGAATGTGTGATGGGCTTGAGTGTGTGAGTTTAGAGTGATGAGATGGTTGACTTACCCTGTTGGCATGCATGAGTTCATTCATCATCTGGGTGGCCGACCTCTTGTGGACAGCATTGACACTGACTACCGCTGCCACTGCCTCCCAAGCCAGATTGGTGATGTTGCTGCCCCTCCTGCGGCCAGAATGGTCAGAGGACATCACGGCGAGACTCCATGGCGTCCAAAAGGCACTCAAAGGGAGACATCACAGAATTGGCAGCTGCAGTCTTCTTACCTTTCAGGGCCACGTCTTCTCTGCAGCAGTCCTGGGCTGGAAGCACTGAGAGGTGTGCATGCGGCTGCACTCTAAATATGGCACCTGGCATGAGGAAGTGGTGAGGTGACGGCATGGTGGGCGAATCGGAGGCCGCCCACCAGTGACCCGGTGTGTTTCCCGGGAAAGTATGATTAATGAGGCGGGATTGGGATGATACTGAGTGAAAGGCTGCCATTGCGGCCAGTTGGTAAAATGTCCTTTTTCCTGCCTGCTACTGCATTAGTGCAAATCTGAGATGATTCCGCCCTCTTGTTACAAACAGGTGTCTATGTTCAATGAGGAAGGGGTTTGCAGTTTAAAAAAATTACTGGGTGAGAGAAATTATTCCTTTGCTTTACATACACAATTTCTATTCTTCTCAGTGCTCCTTCTAGCAATTAGCTGTGCATATCACATTTACATCTCATTTATGTGTGAGTTAGCAATGTTCCTTGCTGCTTCAGTGTCAGAATGAATATAATCAGTAACACCAGACTTTACCCTTGAATTTATGCTGACAAAAATTGCACTCACAGTCTTGTGACCCTGGGTTATTTCTAGAATAGGTTACGTGGGAACATAAGGAGAAATAAGTAGCTTTTATCACAAACCATAGACAAGTCATTTTAACAAGATCTGTCCAAGGAAATCAAACAACCAAACAACAAATGGATTCTCCATTTTATTACTTTTCTATTAGGAAAATCCCTGAAAACTATTTCCTGCAAGAAAAACAGCATTATGACAATGGGTAAAACACACTCGAACAAGTCGGTTAGTTTGATTGGTGGGCTCATATGGATAATACCTATCACAAATGTATATACAACAGTTAGAATATATTTGGTAGCATTCCAAGAGTGAAAAAGCAGAAGAAGGCACCTTCAGTGATACTTCACTGGCAGATTGCAACACAGGCTTCTGAATGTATCAGTTATAGTATAATTCTTCCAAAAGTCAGCTCTCTATGTCCTATATGCTATTGTCATTGTGGTGTAAATTTGTACAGTATTTAATTCATCAATACTCCCATCTAAAAATCCTACTTAAAGTGAATGTGATTAATTTTCAAAATCTATCTTTATTCTGATTTATTTCTACTGTTTTGTGAGTATATTGATTCAAACAGTGACACCTAATGACACCATCAAGGGAACTGAGCGGAAGTTCCAAATCCCAATAGTGCAAGAGAGCTGAATAAACACAAAGTTGAAATGGTTAGATTGTGCAAGTATGCCAGGTTAATCATTTCATCTGTCAGTGTTAATTCAGCACTCTCATGCTAGTGGGCTCTGTAACTTTTTCCATTCATGCTGATGTTACTGAACTTACTATTCTGAAAGTCATTGAGTCACCATGGCAAGAAATAGGCCATTCTGCCCATTGAGTCCATGCCGGCTATATGTAGAGCCAGCAGACCCATTCCCCCACTCTGTCCCCATGTATGGGCAGAATTTTCTGCCTGTCGGGCGGGCGGGCCTGACCCAATCTCTGGCGGGTGGGGAGCTGATCCCTGCAGGAGAAGCGGGCCCCACCGCCATTTTACGTGGGCGGGCCAATTAAGACCTGCCCAGCGTGACATCTGGCGGGAAGCGATATGCGCTCCCTGTGCGGGCGAGGGGGAATTCCCCAAAAGCGAGAGTGCGCTCTTTCGCACATGCGCACAAAAGAGCACACATCTCCCTGAAGCAAAGTGCTGCCTCAGGGAGACCGCTGACAGTTTTAAAAATATGAAATAGAAAAAAAAATTCTCTAACATGTCCCCCTCATGTGACAATGTCACATGAGATGGGGCATGTTCATAATTTACATAATAAGTTTATTAAACTTTTTAAAACCCTACATGAAACCTCATCCCGCCGGTGGTTGAGGTTTCATGTTTTTTCTATTGCCCGCTGGGGCTCCTGGCCTGCCCACCAACCTTAAGGTTGGACGGGCAGGTCCTTTAATTGTATAATTGATCCTTTCAATGGCCTCAATTGGCCATTGACAGGTCGACGGGCCCGACCCCTGCTCGCCGATGACAAAATTCTGTCCTATGTTTATCTTGTTAAGTGCCCATCCAATTTCCTTTTGAAATCATTCATCGTCTCCCCTTCCACCAGCAGTGAGTTCCAGGTCATTACCACTCATTGTGTAAAAACATTCTTCCTCACAACCCCTCTGCATCTTTTGCCAAAAATCTTAAATCTGTGTCCCCTACTCTTTGTACCATAGGCTGATGGGAACCGCTTTTCTTCTCTATCTTATCTAAACCTGTCATGATTGTGTACGCATCAAATCTCCCCTCAATCTCTTTTGCTCCAAGGAGAACAATTACAGCTCCTCCAATCCAACCATGTAACTAAATCCCTCATCCCTGGAACCATTATGGCAAGTCTCCTCTGAATCATCTCCAGGACCCTCACATCCTTTTTAAAGTTACACAATACTCTAGTTGTGACCTTACCAGAGCTTTATACATTTCCAGCATAACTTCCCTGCTTTTATATTCAATGCCTCTATTTATGAAGCCCAAAATCTCATATGCTTTGCTAACTGTTCTCTCAATATGCCCTGGCACCTTCAAAGATCTATGCACATGAATCCCCAGGATCCTCTGTCCCTGTACACTTTTTAGAACCGTGCCACTTAGTCTATATTGCCACTCTCTATTCCTTCTGCCAAAATGCATCACCTGACACTTCTCTGTATTAAGTTCCATCTCCCACTTGTCAGCCCATTCTGCTAGCCTATCCATATCTTGTTGCAATCTATTGGTATCATCCTCATTGTCAGCAACGCCTTCAAGTTTGGAATTATCTGCAAATTTTGAAATTTTATTTTGTAGTCCAATATCCATGTGGGAGGTCTTGTGGCACAGTGGTAGCATCCCCACCTCTGACATCAGAAGCTCTGGGTTCAAGTCCCACTTCAGGACTTGATGGCCACAGAAGGTGTGTTCATAATGTGGCCAAACAGGTTGATTATCAGCTTTTAAATCCTTCCAGTATGTCTAATGGCAGGCAGTAAGAGTGGGAGAGTTTCCTGGTCAGCCATAGTGCAGAAGGCAATGGCAAACCACTGCAATACTTTGCCAAGCATAATCATGGAACAGTCCAATGGATGTCCATGGTTGCCAATCTCCTCTTAGGGCATGGTACCTGAAGGAGGAGGAGGATTCCAATATCTAAGTAATTTACATATATCCAAAAAAAACAGCAGTCCAAGCACTGACCTTTGGGGAACACCACTGTCTACCATTCTCCAGTCTGAAAAACAACATTTATCACAACTTGCTATTTATTGCCCTAAAGCTAATTTTTAACCCAAACTGACACTAACCCTCCTATTCCATGAGCCTCAAATTTGTTAAGCAGCCTTTTATGTGGCACTTTGTCAAAAACTTCCTTAAAATCCATATAGATAACTTTTACAATTTTCACTTCATGAACCTTCTCTGTTCCTTCATCAAAAAAAAATTCAAATAGGTTAGTCAAGCACGATCTGTCTTTTACAAATCCATGCTGGTTCTCTTTAATTAATTCAAGCTGCTTGAAATGCCTGATTTTTTTTGCTGATTATCATTTCTAAACAGATCTCTTAAAAATAAGTGAGCTCCACATAATTCTATTTACCTTTCATTTTTAAAAGGAGTTCTGATACTGAAACTTTCCCTATAAAAGCAAGAGAACCTGTCCTCTGATATTGTGTTTAGGAATAATTAGAAAGCTGAATTCCTAATAGGAGCAATTTCAGCCATAAGCCCTCTTGATTGAAAAACTCTGCTTGCTTTTAAAACGAATTAACTGTGCTGATATCAGTGATCAATAGTATGAAGTGGAGAATAAAAGGGTGTAATATCACTTTTGGTTACCGATGTGCACTAAATATTTAAACTGACAGTTCGCACTTAACAGGAATTTTTGTAGGCTGAATGGGAAACATCTGTATAGCAATCAAATTTTCTCAAGGTCGAATTACTTCATGGTCATGGACAAAAAAAAAAAATCAAAGCTTCGGCAGAATGTTAAAACTTCCTCATGACCAATCTACATTGTCTTTAATGTGCTTAAACATTGGGAATCTAATGGTTATCAAACGTTTACAAGAGAAAAGCAAAGTCAAAATCCAAGGGTAATGGAAGTGAAAATTGCCCGCTTTTCTTCATTTGGAAATATGAACCATTTTTTTGGAATTGATTTGTCAAAACCTTTAGTCCTCTATTTTTTAATTTGTTCATAATTGTCTGTTGGGTGTACATTTTTAAAAATGTTTAGACCCCTGTCCCAGTTTTATAGCTAAATATAATTCTGTCAAGTGGCGTTGCCAATACTTAATTTCACTTTGCAAATCCTATTTCCTTTGTTTGTACTGAAAGCTGCAGAGAATCAATTCTGCCAAATAGAACACAGAGAAGCATTGAAGATAGAATGTGTACGTTTAGGGTGTAGGGAAATTATGAAGCGGATATTAACTCAAGGCAGCTTTCCAGAGGGAAACTGCCTCGGTGAGTTAATCTCCCTCCCAGCAGGGGCTGCAGGAGGCCAGGATGGTCTTAACTGTTCATCAAAACAGAGGGTTAGCCAATAATATCCTTCTACAAAATAAACAAGAAGGTTTTGTAATTCAAAATCTTGACACAGTACAATAAAGAATTTTTATATTTGTATGGGAGTAAATCAGATTGAGCTCATCATGTGAGATCCCACATTTCACTTTTGCATCATTTTTGGGGAGGGTGATATTATTGCCATTGAAAGGTCAAAAGAGGCAGTAAACAGTCAGACTGGCACATCAATTAAAATAAACCTTTCCATTGTTTTGAGCTCAGACACAAATTTCACTGAACCTGAATGAAAAATATACATAATATGAACATGAAGTGTTATGGAAATATATAATACAGGATTGAATCTACATCCTCAACGATACCTTCATAAGGAGACACTCAGCAAAAGGCATATCCTTCTCCATAGGGAGAAAGAGAAGAGGAATTAGCAGATGAATCATAGTCTCCACTTCCCTTCCCTGTTTGCTGCCTAACATGAACATCGTGCTTATCTCCTGAATGTGTTTGGTACAATGTATTCTGACATCTCAGCCCTGAGGTAGATTGTGAAGATTTGAGAGATCACATACATAACCACTAAACTACTGCAGAAACAAAGAGATTTGAGTGCACACACTGATAGTACACAAAAAACCCTTAAATGCTTATAAAAACACTGATGGCATGTTTTCTCGGAACTAAATTGTTGTGTTTGAAGTACCATCTGTTACTGCCACATGACAGAAGGAACTGGCTATTATCTTTAATCCTGTTTTTTTTCAGACTTCTTTATGTCTCATAAATTAATCTGTGTGTATCTGGATGCCACTTTTGACTGGTGATTCAACTGACAGTATACTTTAAGTGCTGTACTGTAGGCTGGGGCTGAGTCACGATAAGCTACATTTAACTAGTGAATGTGAGCAGCCATGTTTTGCCTGAAAGGTTTCAAAAACCTGAAAATGTGATTTTCAATTAAGTTTGCGTTTCATCAAAATGTATCATGTAAAATTATTTGAACGCAGTTTAAAATAATTAAAACATATTGATCACCACTTTGAGTGTCAGGAATAAGTTCAATTTGCATCCTGTTGATCTCTACAACACTGTTATCGATTTCCATAAGCACTATTACCCTTTTGTGAAGCTATGTTGCTTTGCTATGCACAGTATCACATCCCTGGTGTATATGTTTTTCAGACCTTCAATTAATCTCAGCGTATAAATTCACGATAAGCAATTTAACCTTTATAGAATCTGGTATTACCAATATCAAAACTAATCAACATTAAAACACAGGGATAGCATAAATCATTTCCATGTGTATTTGGCTAACATTCCCAGCTGTTTTCAGTGTACATCAGTTTTTATGATCAAAGGGCCTTTAGACCCTTACCTAAGAATAAGTCCATAAGAAATAACCATGGGTGCCTATGTGAACTTGTGAAATTTAGTTACAAACCTATTTCTTATTTTACAATAGAATAGTGCATGCTGCTATTATTTTTCAAATCTTGATACAATAATGCACACTGATGCCATGCCTTAAAATTACAGTACAAGCCATTTTTACATTGACTTTATTGTTTCAGTTTGTGCCAACTAAAAATTATGGACACTTCTTCATCAATTGTTTAAAAAATAACATTTATCTTGCTTGTACAGATTTACATTTAGTATGTACAGTACAGTTAAGACATCCAATACTTGCTGCATCTTTCTTTTGCACAGCAAAGAAATGATATTATATCTGATGAGAAAACTATTTACAGACCATGGTTAAAACACTGGTTAAGAAGTCACAACAATGCAATATACAAATCACAGAGTGTAACAGGCAAGAATAAATTCTGTGACTCAATCAAGGGATTGTAAACAAATACTTAATTTAAGACAAATAACTGTGGTATTTAACTGAATGTGAGAAATTGCATCCAATTTATAATAAGAAATTACAAATGTAAGGAATCCATTCTATACATTGAAGGGAACCTATCCAGACAAATCTGATAACAATTGTAGTCTACTATAGATTGTTGTTTCTTATCTCAACACACTCTGATGAAGTTGCAATAGTGTAAAACAAGTGATAACAAATTGACACCCTGATTTACATCTCTCCAAATTTTGATTTCTATTGATTTTATTGTCAATTTAAAGCTGATTCATTATTGGCCATTTTACACTAGTTCCAAAGTCAACATTACCTCAATGGTCTGTTAAGGAGATGTTACATATTTTTAGTAGCATCAGTGTGACTCCCAAGCTCATCTGAAATTTGTCTAAACTCAATAGCGTACCTCTGTAGCAAGAATTTTGTGTTTTAGTCAGATATCTTTGACCACTGAAATAATTTTGTACAGCCATTAATCTAAATGGCAAAACTTCCTAACAGTGCAGTAGTTATTTTTCACAGTGCTGACCTTTATGTTTAGATTGAGATACTTTAATATAGAATGTCTCATAGCTTTAGATTTATGCTTGTTCATGTACAAAGTCTGTATAAGATACCAGAGGTGCACTCTTTTAAAAGGCATGATTTGGCTTATCTTTTGATTTTAAACTTTATTGTGGATTTGTTGAATCAAAGTAGCTGGATCGAGTAAGAGGCTTCAATGTGTTTCGACATTTTTTTCAGTCAACTAAAAGTGCATTTTACACCAAACACCTTACAACATATTTCAGAATTCCCATTTTAAATCAAATAAATAGCTTTTACTGGGTCTCGCCAGTTGTCTCAAAACAAACTGTTTCCAAATAAGAAATGCAGGAACATGCTTCTTAACATACAACTTCCGTGTGTACCTGAGGGAAGCTTGAGATATTGAAAACACAAGTCAGCAACTTCTTCCATCAGCACTTAAGGGAAAATAAATGAAAGACAAGGACAAGAGAGAGAATATGAAAAAAATAACCACTGGTAGTTTAAAAAGAGCAAACCATCACAAAGGGCACTAAAGTTAAACAGGAAGAACTGAATAAAGAAGAAAATAAACTTGAAAGGCAGAACTAATGGAAAATAAATTGAATTGTTGTTCAGAGTTTCTCAACAAATAAGGCCATTGTAAATGAAAATAACAAAATGGCAGAACACTGGGTAATAACTACTATAATGGCTCAAACATGTTCTTTGGGGAAGAAAACTGATTCACCACTGAATGCAGACACAGGACATGTAGTGTGACTGCAACACCAGCTCCAAGAGGACAGCACAAGATTCACCTGCAGTTAGTCCTTGGATCTCATTACCCACAAAACTGCTGATCTGCAAGTGATAATCGAGCATCCTGATATGGCTTACCAGTCCAGCCCAACCCAGAGCAAGATTGGCCAGCTCTAAAGTCAGGAGCAGCTTTCCAGTTGATCCAGGGGTGGAGGTGAAAGGGATGGGGCAAAGTGGTGTGGTAGCAGTCCTCAGTAGTGTTGTGGAGGAGTTACACACCAACTCCTCCTGGTTTCATATTAAGGTAAGTGAAAACCAGTTTGCTCGCCATGACATCAGTGACCTCCATAGGTCCCTTCAAAGGCCGCTGTTTAGGTAGCAATAGTTTTGCTAAAACTAATCAGAACTTCTGCAGTACAAACTTTGCTTAATTTTTCACCAATTTCAGATCAAGATCTTTAAACAAGCTTTAAGGCCCCTCAATATGCAAGGGGCTAACTCAGGCTTAAGGTGGCTGCTAGGGACACCAGAATACTGCCTGAGCCAATATGGTGTTAGATGTATTTCAGGCCCCTTGGACATAGCCCCACAAAATGGGATCTGAGAAACAGCAAATGAGGCCCAGTTTTGAAACCAAAGGGTTGAGAAATTCAGTTCTCAAACTGAAGCGTGATTGATCAGATCTGATTCACATGGTGCATTCTCTGGCCTGGATGCTTTGGAGAGTGTTGATGTATTTGCCATGGTTTTATGTTGTATCTTGTACAGCCAAGGCCAGCCATTTACTCTATCCAAGCCTGGCTGGACTTTTGATAATGGTGACCCATTTATTTCTATTCAATCTACCAGTCACACCACAGAGACACTGCACTGGCATAGCAGCGGTGGAACTTTGCTTCTCGTCCTTTTTAAACCTGCACTTGTGCACTCGGTGGAGGGTTGGGGGTGGTGTCAAGGAAGAAGAGGGATCTTGATGCTAAAATGGTCAATAGCAGCCACCGTGCGAACATTGCAGTGAATGGGAAGAAAAGAACTTTAGCAACGGCTGCTCATCTTCAAGCGTGTCCCAGGCGACAATCACGGCTGTCGCCACTTCCATAGGAAGTTTATTGTAAACAGGGACTAAACCGGCTCGCACAAATCGCAACTTCCATTTCTAAATGTTAAATCCCTCACTTGCTTATTAAGAGAACGAATAAAGTTGACACAAATCGTAAGCCTGGTACTGCTGCCCTTTTAAAAAGTCTGCTCTGTGCAGTATTTTTCCTCAATTGCACGTAGTTATCCTTCCTCTTTTAGCATCTTATAGTTAGTGTAATGGTGAGGTTCGGGTTGGGTGGGGGGTGGTAGGGAAGTTACACCGACAGTTTGTGTTGTGATGGGAGGCCGATTGCAAAGCAAACTTGAAGCAATTGTACAATTATCCCATTTCTTGCAAGTCGCCGTCTTCACTGCCGTCCATCGCTGTCAGTGGTTCCTGGTCACTCGCCCCACTCCCCAAGGATGACTCGCTGCTGGTACTTTCCCCAGACAGTAACCTGGTGACTCTCAGATCAGCCCTCAGTAACTGAACATCGTTCCCTATAGTCAGTTCCCCCAGGTCGCTGATCATCTCGGAAAGGTCCTGTTCTTCGTTCCCGTCTGAGGGCTCTGCAGTGTCCAGAATGTCCTCGTACTCCAAACTCACCTCCAGCTCGGCTTTTTCTTCCTCCTCCTCTCCCACCAGGTCCTCGGTGATGGAGCCCAGTTTCGGGGCGCTCCTGCTCCTTTCTACCGGGGGCTTGTAGCTGCACTGGCCGTTCATCAGCTTCCTGAGCGGGACCAGGGGGATGGTCTGCTCCCCGATCAGCTTCTGTTGCTGGTGCCTGGCGTCGTCCCTCCTCTTGAGCCTCTTGAACTCGGCCAGGGCGTTGCTGGAGGTCTGATAGAGGAGCAGAGCCATCGCCTTCGCCTTCTCGGCTTTGGAGACCAGGACGGCGTGGCACCTCAGCATGACCGCCTTGTGCTTCAGTTCGTGCCTGTAGATCCAGGCGAAGATTTTGGGAGACCTGGGGTCAGCCACGCAGTATGTGATCCTGTGCAGGAGGTACAGGTGGCCCGGTCTCTTCGCCTTCCCGTCCACATGAACCATGCGGATCCCCTGGGAGCTTATGGTCAGCTTCATCTTGGTGCCGTTTTTACCTTGCTCGCTCTTGGACCAGATTTTGGTGACCGCCACATCGGCGCAGCCTTCCCCTTTGGACTGGATGGTGGTGGCATTGCCGAGGTACAAGACCGTATAGGTGGGATCTTCCCCGGTGATTTTAATCTTCCTCCTCCTGGATTTGAACATGCTGCACACTCGGTTGAGGGCACTCTCTGTCACCACGTTTGGACAGGCACGGGTGAAGGAAGTGATGGTGTTACAGTTCAGAGTCACCGAGTAACCCAGCTGCTTCGGCTGCTTCTTCTCTATTAAGTCAAATTTATTTTTCTTCCAAGGTAACATTGCTGAAATAGATAGATTTAGATCGTTAAAATATGAGGACGGTCGGGAAATCAGCGCCGCCCCCGATCATTGCCATTCTTGTTCCTGTAAACTGTCCGGGTTCCTCTGGGTAATCACTAGCTGCCTTCAGACCTCTTGTACTTCTCATGTTTCTGACACTGACTCGTGTTAAGTTGATACAGTCCCAGGCTGAGAGATGTAAATATAGACTGGAGTGAACCATCCAGTCACCGGAGCGGGGAGGGGCGACACTGACTCAGATGTAGGAAGTTATCACAATGATATTCCCGAGGAGATAGAAAGCAGAGCTCAGTTAACCAATTAAAACCCGCAGTTAAGCGTTTCAATACGATTAACATGAAACAAGATTCGAGACATTGCCAGGACCCAGGACAAGTTTTAGTTTGTGGAAATATTTGAATGGGGTAGGACTAATTGGAATTTAGGTTGTATTTTAAAAAAAAATAACAATGCTGTGCTCCTAAACTAGGCTAAAGTGGGAGGAACTCTGGTTTTTCATGGATTCCTTCACAATTGGGTTGCACAGAAATGGGGAATGGCCCATCGGTCCAGTGGGTGAATGCAGCTCTCGGGTTTGATGTTGAGTTCTAAGAAGCAGTGAGATAGACAAGTTAAGTTGGCCTCGTCCGGAGCAGCAACAATGAAACGCTACAGCTGGCGTGAGCCATTCATGGGATGAGTCGTTCGAGGTCCCTGTTCCCTGATCCCTTTCCAATGAGCTCTGCTGGGAAAGCGATGTCAGGTCAGGACTTGCCTGCACTGCCGCCTGCTGTCACAAACTCTTGTCGGCAGCCGTTCCCCCAGTCCAAACAAAAGCAATGATAGGCTGCCGTGAAGAGCTCCTTGTCCGTGCAACCCCAATTTGAGTCACTGACTCCAGAGAAGTCGGGAGGTGAGGGCACCCATCATTGGCAAAACTATCACATAATCTGGCTTCGGAAGATTTTAAATGTTTTAGACAGATAAGGTTTATGAAGAGTTGGAACAAAGTCATGCAATATTCTACTTTCAAGAATCACGCAATAGGCTTTCAGACAATATTGAAATAGTTGATTTCTCCCCTGTCAGTTCCTTATTCCTTGTAGGTGCATGTAGAAAGGGCGGTTTATTACCCTTCTCTCTCACTACTTCCTTAGATTTATTTTACGTATGCTCAAAATAATTGACCAAATTCTTTGTGACACTCTCAAAACTTGTTGGCAAAAATCAATTTTATTTTTATTGAGCAACATTTTGAATGGAACTACTCCTGTTGCAATCCAACGGCCGCAAAATTCCAGACAAATCTGTAGCTCCATTGAAATAATTGGATGGCAACCTTTATTGCAACGTTGATCCTCTTACAGAGGCACCAGTGCTTTTACAGCTTTACATTTGTATTTCGGGAAAATATTAATAGTCACTTGGGCAAATGTGAGTCAATTAAGGAAAGCCAGCACGGATTGGTTAAGAGAAACAAAAACAGAAAATGCTGGAAAAACTCAGCAAGTCCGACAGCATCTGTGGGGAGAGAAACAGAGTTGACGTTTCGAGTCCGTATGACCCTTCTTCAGAGCCTGTTAAGGGAAAATTGTGGTTAACTAACTTGGGAGTTTTTTGATGCGGTAACAGAGAAGGTTGATGAGGGTAAAGCTGTTGATGTGGTGTACATGGACTTCCAAAAGGCATTTGAAAAAGTGCTGCACAACAGACCTGTGAGCAAAGTTAGAGCTCATGGAGTAAAAGGGACAGTAGCAACATTATTATAAAATTGGCCAAGTGACAGGTCAGAGAGTAGTGGTTTGCACATATGTTTTGGACTGGAGGAGGGTTTACAATGGTGTTCCCCAGAGGTCAGTGATAGGACTCCTGTTCTCCGTGATATATTTAAATGACCTAGAGCCGGTTTACTGGGTACGATTTCAAAATTAGCGGATGATACAGAACTTGTGAACTGTAAAGAGGATAGTGTAGAACTTCTAAAGGAAGGTGGGTGGAATGTGTGGACAGGTAACAGATGGAATTTAATGCAGAGAAGTGTGAAGTGATTCATTTTGGTAGGAAGAACACAAAGATACAATATAAAATAAAGGATACAATTCTAAAGGGAGTACAGGAACAAAGGGAACTGGGTGTGTATATGCATAAATCTTTGAAAGTGGCATGACAGGTTGAGAGTACGGTTAATAAAGTATACAGCATCCTGGGCTTTATTAATAGGGGCATACAGTACAAAAGCAAGGGAGTTGTGTTAAATCCAAATAAAAGACTGGTTCGGCCTCAACAGGAGTATTGCATCCAGTTCTGGGCACCATATTTTAAGAATGATGTGAAGGCATTAGAGAGGGTGCAGAAAAGATTCATGAGAATGGTTCCAGGGATGAGGAATGGTTCCCAGCATTATATAGATAGGCTGGAGAAGTTGGGATTGCTCTCCTTGGAGAAGAGAAGTTTGAGAGGAGATTTGATTGAAGTGTTCAAAATTATGAGGAATCTGGGGTAGATCAGGAAAAACTGTTCCCATGGTTGGAAGGATCAAGAACCAGAGGGTATAAATATAAGGTAATTGGAAAAAGAAGCAATAGTGACATGAGAAAAAGCTTTTTTACACAATGTGTGGTTAGGATCTGGAATGCACTGCCTGAGATTGTGATGGAAGGAGGTTCAATCGAGGCATTCGAAAGGGAATTGGATTATTATTTGAAAAGGAAGAGTGTGCAGGGAGAAGGCAGGGAGTGGCACTAGGTGAATTGTTCCTTCAGAGAGCCAGCACAGACATGACAGGCTGAATGGCCTCTTTCTGTTTTCTAACCAATCTGTGATTCTATGATTTTATTGCATTGACTTTTATATTCACCATTGTTGGATACTGCATCTTCTGTTGATTGAAAACATCACATCATACAATGCTCCAGCGCTGCCAGATTTACGATCAATAAGAAAGACCAATGTTTGAAGTTAAATGATTGATTGTTCAGTTTACATCCATCCAACGGGAACATGAGGATCTACCTACGGTTTGACACTATTTTCTGAACACTTGGGATGTGGTGAAAGAGCACCACCTGTTGACAACAACAGTGCCCATTCAATCGTTCATTTACACTTTGTAGACTCCAAAATCTATAATCTTGAAACAATGATTGTTGAGCCTGTTTAGGCAATACGATAGCTGATGTGACTGAGGTGCATGTCAAAAGATAATGAGTTGAAGTAATGTGTAATTTCTATTTAGAGAAATTAGCTGTGTGAATTAAATGACAAATTGGTGCAGTTTGTTATTTTATGCTAACCTGAACATATTAGATATGTTTTAAGAACCTAAACATACATAATAATGAAAACAACATTTTAATAGAATACACAACCTGTTAATGGAGGTTATATCATGTGATGAGCTGTTCAGGTCATTTCCACATGATTCAGATTCTGTACAAATCATGTTGGGCGGAATTTTCCGTGCCCGCTGGCAGCGGGCGTGATGGGCGGCATGAGCAAACAATATAGGGCGATCGGTTTCACGACAGCAGGAAGGGCAGATCACGATTGTCCGCTCAGCCCACCAATGGCGGGCAGCGTTTCCCACCATTGGTCATCCGGAACCTCATTGTAATACATCAGGATATCGTTATCAGGCCATCCCGTCAGGTTCTTGCACCTCCACTGGACCGTCCGTCCACGTCAGCGAGAAAGCACGCCGACGTGTTTCACAACAGCAAGAGGGCAACGTGCACCGGGCAGCCTCTGTTTTGGGTGAACTGGAGGTGAGTGAACAGCAACGTTCTGCAGAGCTCGCCAGGGTCGCCTGTTGCTTTGCAGGCTTCAGGGGCGCCGGGGGGGGTTGGGGTTAAGTGCTGTCCTGCCTTGGAGGCGACTTTTGAGGGTGAGGTGCGAGTGGGGGGGTAAGTGCAGCCTTGCCGTTGAGGCGACTTGTGAGGAGGTGGGGGTGGTGGTTAAGGGCAGCCCTGCCTTTGAGGTGACTGGTGGCTGGGGGTTGGTTGTGGGGGTGGGGTGCAAGGGCAGCCCTGCCGCTGGATATAGCGCACAAGCATTGGGGGGTTAGGGTGGGTGAGGGAAGTGGCCATGCATTCGGCAAACCTGCAGAAAGTGACCATTCCTCTGCAGCTGGGACAGTTCATACGCAGCCACATTGATATGATTGGGGTCAGGCTCCTAGCTTGTCTGCCCACTCAAGCAACACAGAGGCATCACCAAGTTCTCCAGAGCTAAAGCTGGCCATGTAGCAGTCACTGCTGGAGGCGCTCACAGCCCCTTGCAATCTCAGCATCCCGGTTTGGACCAGTCTCCCCCATGGTTCAAGCTAACAGGGCAGCCATGCAGCACACTAATCTCTGGCTATCCAAGTGGTGGCTAGCACTCTCCAGGAAGTGTTAAGGGGCCGTCACACTTAACCAGGACAGGTTCTCATTACACCCATGCTAACCGCGTGTCTCTCCTGCAGGAGGAGTACATCAAGGTCATGGAGCCTGATGAACTAGCTGTATGCCTCATAGTCTACAGAGTGCAAAGAAGATGGAGGAGAGAGCAACTGAGGCTCCTGGCTGTGCAGAGGCAGGAGCAGCAACCTCGGGAAGAAGGGGCGGCTGGGGCTCCCGCGCACGCCGCCAAAGAGCTACAACGAGCTGTCACAGGCCAGCGCCTAGTGACACCCGGGGTCCATTGACGCTGCCTTTCATTCCTGCAGATGACCGAGAACCAGTGTCGCCGAAGACTGTGCATGTCTAGGTAATTGGTCGCTCGCATCTGCCAGCTACTGCAGGATTTGGCACCACAGGGACATGGAGGGCATCCACTGCCAGTGGCTGTGAAAGTGACCACAGTGCTCAATTTCTATGCCAGTGGCTCCTTTCAGGGCTCCACAGGTGACCTCTGTGGGATTTCTCAAGCCTCCGCTCACAGATGCATCCATGAGGTCATGGTTGGCATCTTCTTGAGGGCTCACAACTTTGTGCATCTCGCCCAGGACCAGGACAGCGAGGATGCAAGAGTGATTGGATTTGCTCAGGTCTCGGGTTTCCCACAGGTGCAGGGTGTGATTGACTGCACTCATGCGGTGCTCAGATCTCCATTGCAACACACGGTGAACTACAGCAATCACAACGGGTTCCACTCACTGAATGTGCAACTGGTGTACAACCAGCAGAAACGCATCCTGCAGGTGCGCGCACAGTTTCCAGGGTGTGTGCACGACTCCTACATCCTCAGTCGCTCACAGATCCCTGAAGTCTTCCTGGGTCCACAGAGGCTGCAGGGATGGCTCCTTGGGGACAAGGGCTACCTGCAGAGGCCGTGGCTGATGACACCCGTGTGGCAGCCTCAGGCTGCAGCAGAGCAACGTATAATGAAGCTCATGCTGCAGCTCACACCTTGGTGTAGCAGACCATCTGAAGGTGAGGTCCCGGAGATGAAGGAGCTGCACATCTCCTCCAATGAGGACGCCAATGGCACAAAGGCACAAAGTTGTGTGCCCTCATGAAGATGGCATCCGTGACCTCATGGATGCATCTGTGAGTGGAGGCTTGAGAAATCCCACAGAGGTCACCTGTGGAGCCCTGAAAGGAGCCACTGGCATAGAAATTGAGCACTGTGGTCACCTTCACCTTAGAGGCGATGATGATGGGGATGAGGCCCTCGCACTGGCTATACAAGGCAAGCACGCTCAGGAGGCCCTTATAGCTGCTAGATTTGTGGAGGAGGATGATGACATGCAGTGAGGTGATCCCATAGTTCCTCACATCGCATTTGTGAATGTTTGACTCCAGTCTGGCAAATGGCAGCGCACATACACTCTGTGAGAATGCTTCTGTCGTGGAGAGGTGGCAGAGGCCCTAGTAGTTGCTCAATTGCAGGAAGATGATGACGACATGCATTGAGATCACTCCATAAATCTTCACACAGCCTCTGAGAATGTCTGACTCCTGTCTGGCTGAGGGCAGACCATTTGCACTCCGTGATCAGGGTCATATCATAGAGAGGCAGCCGTGAAACTTTAGAAGCAGCTGATGCTTTGTCCGCCTTCAGCACCTGAGCCCTTCAGGAGCTGGAGCACAGCATCAGTGGTCACAGATGCTGAAGAGATGGGGACCTGCCCCACCTTAAAAGTACGTAGAGCACATTGAGAGAACCCTGTGGCGTCTGCCCACTACACTCTGGTAGCAATGACCAGCACCGCCGAGGTGCAGGCATCAGTAATGTGTCCAGGGAGTGTGAGGTCGGACCATCGCTTTGGTCTGAAGGCTGCACGATGGACAGGGAAGAGGCCCTGGACTGAGAAACCTGCCTTTATCCTGTGCAGAAATGTTTCACATCTGGGTGACAAGAACACTGCTCATCAGAACAAGGAGCCATAGGCAGGGAGACATTCTTGGGAGTTTATTGACAATAGTGAACATTATGTACAAGTGATTAACATCTGTGCCCAGGCTGTGTGACTAATTCTCCTTAACATTCCTAACCCTGCCGCTCTGTCTAGGTGCTCCCCGGACATCCACAGCAGAGGTGGAGGCAGCCTGCTGACTGCGATCCCTTGTCTGTGATGACTTTGGTGGGCGTCCTCTGGGGGGCTGAGACTTGGAGGCCTGCTTTCAGGATCCTGCTGTGTGTCAGTGGCATGCTCCTCAGCCAGTGGAGCTGGACCTGCTGAGTTCACAGGAAGAGAGGAGCCGGATGGGCCAGACACTCTCGGAGTCACCTGGATGGATGGGCCGGGAGTGGGCACCTACGGATCCTCCTCCCTATGGGTGTCCGGGGGCACCAGGCTGACTGCTTGAGGAGCAGGGGTAGCTGGAGTGAGATCAAGCTGCCCAACACCCTCTCACATACACACTTTTGGAGGCCAACATTGGCATCAGTGATGGAGTTGAGTCCAAGCAGCAGCGCAGGAGCAACGTCCTGGACCGAGGTCTTTATGGCGGCTGCCATCTTACCAGTGTTGACCTCTGTGCATTGACATGCCAGCGCTGTCACCTCAGAGTGAAGGCGGACGGATTCCTCCATCATGCCTTGCAATCTGAGGAGTGCAGCGGACATCCCTTCCTGATTTTCCCGAGCTTGCCTTTGCAGCTGCAGCAACTGTGACATGACCAAGTCCAGAGGCTCATTATCTGACTTCGAGTGCCAGACACCTGGGAAGTCTCTGCCGCCGCTGCAGTGGATCAGAAAGTGCGAGGTGCTCACCAGGTTGTGGTCCCGAGGCCACTCTAAAGCTAGGTCGCACTGAGGTGTGTGTCTCTGCGCTGGTGGAGGGTGTGGGTGAGCGGTGTGACAGGACTTCGGGTAGGGTGCCTCCAGATTCCTCTTCAGAGGTTCCTTCAGATCTTGATTGGAGGTCCTGGGTCATGGACTCTGTCAACTGGCAGCTGTGCCTGCGAAAGCAAGGAGAGATCATTACTGCATGGCAGTGGCCTGTGAAAGAGGACTCACAGCATGGTTGTCTGATGGATGTTGCACTGCTGGATCCTCATTTGGTAGAGCAGCGCCGACCTCACTGTCAGCACAGGACCGATCCAGATCTTCGCCAGCCAGCTGGATGGCTCTGTTTTCACAGTCCATGAGGACATTGATTTTGGGCATTCTGCCACCAGTCTGCGGCCTCTCCCTGTTGTTGTGTGCCAGTCTGTCCTGCATGGATAGAGATGGATAAAATGTAAGCAGGACATCTGCCAGGCCAGATGATAAATGTGCCTGGCCTGTGTGGGTGGTGAGTGGTCCCATGGATGGGATTAGGACAATGACAGTGAGTGTGAGAGAGTGAATGGTGATGTCCTTGAACTGGCAGTGAGTGAAGGACCTGTGGATGTGTACTGGGTTTGTGAGTGTGTGTTGAGAGTTACCCTGTGGAACGGAGATCATTCATCCTCTTGCGGCACCGGGTGGCTGTCTTCTTTTGAAGGGCGTTGGCACTGACCACCACTGCCACCACCTCTCAAGCCGGATTGGTCACGTTGCTGCCCATCCAGCCAGGGTGGGGGTACAGGACATCCCGGCGGGCCTCCAGGGCATCCAGCAGTCGCTCGAGGGACCCGTCATTAAACTGGGGGGCTGCAGTTTTCTTGCCTTTAAGGGCCATGTCTCCTGGACAGCAGTGGTGAGCTGGAAGCAATGAGCGCTGTGCTTGCAGCTGGCCTTTAAACATGGCGCCCAGCGTGATGCAACAGAGGGGTGATGGCGGGTGGGCGAATGAGAGCCTGCCCCCATGGAAACGGAGTGTTTCCCAGGAGTGCATAAATAATGAGGCGGGCTCGGGATGATACGGCGTGAAAACCTGCCATTGCTGTTGGCGGGCAGCACGCTGTTTTACCCACCCGCTACCGCACTTAGTGCAAATTTGGAAAAATTCCGCCTGTTGAATTTGAAGTAAACAGCTTTTTAAGTCACAAAAGTAGAATTTCCAGCTCTGTGTTGGATGAAGCTGCCCTTTTTCAGAAAATTCACCCTTAAAATATTTCATTTTATTATTCACAATCCTACTAATTATGTGATTATCATTAGCTTCTAAAAGGAAAGAATAATTTGCATTTGTAAAGGGCTTTTCATGACCACAAAATATCCCAAAGTACTTCATAACCAATTAAGTATTTTTAAAGCATAGTCATTGTTGTAAAGTCGAGAAATGTGACAGCTTATGTGCTCACAGCATGCTCTAATCAGCTGGCTGAGACAGGAAGATTTTTAAACACCAATGGGTAATATTTTGGAACAAAAGCAAAAATACCTGGAAAAACGCAGCAGGTCTGACAGCATCTACTGAGAGGGATACAGTTGATGCTTCGAGTCCGTATGACCCTTCATCAGAACCAAGACATATAGAAATGAGATGAAATATAAGCTGGTAGAAGGGGGTGGGACAGGAGAGCTCAATAGGGGGCCAGTGATAGGTGGAGGCCAAGAAGAGACTGCCAAAGATGTCACAGACAAAAGGGCAAAAGGGTGTTTCATGGTGGTGATATTATCTAAAGGATGTGCTAATGGGGACATTAAGGGAAGCAAGCTAGTGGCAGATGGCCCTACTGCAGGTGGGGTGGGGGGAAGAGATCGCAATGGGCTAAAAGGTGGAGTTGAAACAATAGATCGAAATAAATTTAAAAATAGGAGGGAAAAGAAAAAAATTGTTGTAAAAAAATTATAAATTATTGGAAAAAAGGGGGTGGGGATGGAGGAGAGAGTTCATGATCTGAAATTGTTGAACTCAATATTAAGTCCAGAAGACTGTAAAGTGCCTAGTCGGAAGATGAGGTGCTGTTCCTCCAGTTTGCGTTGAGCTTCACTGGAACATTGCAGCAGGCCAAGGATGGACATGTGGGCATGAGAGCAGGGTGGAGTGTTGAAATGGCAAGCGACAGGGAGGTCTGGGTCATGCTTGCGGACAGACCGAAGGTGTTCCGCAAAGCGGTCACCCAGTCTGCGTTTGGTCTCTCCAATGTAGAGGAGACCACATTGGGAGCAGCAAATGCAGTAGACTAAATTGAGGGAAGTGCAAGTGAATTGCTGCTTCACTTGAAAGGAATGTTTGGGCCCTTGGACAGTGAGGAGGGGGGAAGTAAAGGGGCGGTGTTGCATCTTCTGTGGTTGCATGGGAAGGTGCCGTGGGAGGGGGTTGAAGTGTAGGGGGTGATGGAGGAGTGGACCAGGGTGTCCTGGAGGGAATGATCCCTGTGGAAAGCTGCCAGGGCAGGTGAAGGAAAAATGTGTTTGGTAGTGTCATCATGGTGGAGTTGGCGGAAATGGCGGAGGATGATCCTTTGAACGTGGAGGCTGGTGGGGTGATAAGTGAGGACAAGGGGGACCCTATCATGGTTCTGGGAGGGAGAGGAAGGTGTGAGGGCGGATGCGCGGGAGATTGGCTGGACACGGTTGAGGGCCCTGTCAACCACCGTGGGTGGAAAACCTCGGTTAAGGAAGAAAGAAGACATGTCAGAGGAACTGTTTTTGAAAGTGGCATCATCAGAACAAATGGTAATATTTTAGAATTCAATTTAAAAATTGCTTAGCTGTTGGGAATCGGGGTTTGAGTTAAATCATGTCAGCTGGCGGAATGTAGTTTATAAATGTTTACTAAATACTTTGCTTAGTTTTGTATTTTCTCATCCTGCTTAGGTAATGCTGTTTCAAAGCTTTTACTCGCACTGCACTCAATGGATGTTATGGTCTTTGCAGGAATGCTATGTATTGACTACACCTTCAATCCTTCCTTCCAATCTTTCAGGGAGATGGGCTGCCTTTAAAGAGGAGATGGCAGGGGTACCATCGAAGTACATTCCCATGAGGAGGAAAGGTAAGGCAGCCAAAGCTAGAGCTTCCTGAATGACGAAAGCTCTAGAGAGTAAAATGAAGCAGAAAAGGGTGAGTATGACAGATGTCAAGCTGATAATACAAATGAGAACCAGGCTGAATATAGAAAGTTTGGAAGGAAAATGGGAAAGGGAATTGGAGAGGCAAAGAGAGAGTATGAGAAAGGACTGCAGCAAACATAAAAGGAAATTCCAAAATCTTCTACAAGCAAACAAATAATAAAAAGGTAGTAAGGGGCAGGGGGGAGTGCGGAGGGGGTGGTGGGAACCATTCGGGACCAAATAGGGATCTACACATGGAGGCAAAGGACACGGCTAAATGAAGACTTTGGATATGTCTTTATCAAGGAAGAAGATGCTGCCAAAGTAATAGTGAAAGAGGAGGTAGTTGAGATACTTATTATGAAAACTATATTTGTAGTTGAGGGCAGAGATCAGGAACTTCAGCTCCTGATGAACCCCAGAGCTTCTGCGCATGTGCAGACCAGGAGCGGGCCGCACGTGCGCAGATCAGTGTTTTTTTAAGTTCTTTAGGCCCAAAGTGTCTATGCAAGAAGGAAAACAATGCAGAAACCCGGGTCAGGTGACCAGGAGTGGAACGCCATCAGGAGGAAGTGTCCAAGGTTGGGGACAAGGAGAGGGGACAGGGCGAGGTCCCATGAAAAAGAGCCCCAGGGAGGGGACAGGGACAGGAAGAGGTCTCAGTTAAGTTTAAAAAAAGAGGAGCAGAGAAATAAAAGGGCTGTGGGTAGCTGACTTTTAAGTGGAGAGGTCTCAAGGAAAGCCCTGAAGATCCAAGAAGGCAGCCAAAGGTTGGTGACTCTGTGCTGTGTGCCACTGGGGTGAAGGTACCCCTTTGGAGCGGTAATGTTCTGCTCGGTGCACCTGAAGAACTGAAGTTGTGCTTGCGAGTTGGTGCTTGGGTGCATACCCAGGAATCTAGGAGAATGGAATCTCGGGAGACAAGATTGAAGTCTTCGAACTGGACCGTTGTTGAAGCCGTCCGAGTTGGAGCGACTTTTGGAGAGAATTCTTAGGTGAGACCTTCGAAGCTGAAGATTGAAATCCCTTGTGAGAGAGATGGAGTTTCAATGACATTAGTTGACTCACAGTGTTACTGACATCTGAATGGGTTGTTGAGAAATCCATGGAATGTGTTTTGTCGCATCTGCCATCTATCCTGCAGTGTGGCGTGTTCAACCACAGTTTGCCTGTTAATTTATATGTACCTCATATTAACCCAGAATGTTAGAAAATAAGATAGATATTGTAAATTGTTTTATCGTTCTGACCTTGTACAGTAAAGTTTATTTTCCTTTGTTCAATACCCATGGAGTCTTGCGGCTTTATTCACTGAGCAAGTGTCTTGAATCTCAAACTTTGTCTACTTTAAACAAAACGCTATTGGTCCCAAACTGGATCTCACTAACAATTTTGGGTTCTGGCCAAGAATCATAACATACTGAATGGACTAAAAATTGATAAAAACGGAGCTGTACTCAAAGCTGATATGTCACAAAGACTGAATGGGAGAAAAATAAGGGTGGAAATTATGAAGGCACTAGCCGTAATCTCCCAATCTTCCATAGATATCGGAGTCGTTCCAAAGGGCTGGAGAATTACAAATGTTACACCCTTGTCCAAAAACAAATGTGTAAGGATAACCCCAGTAACTACAGGCCAGTCACTTGAACAGCGGTGGTAGGAAATGTTTCCGACCAAATTAATAATCGCTTGAACAAGTGCGGATTAGTTAGGGAAAGCCAGCATGTTAAAGGAAGGTTAAAGGAATAACATATTTAACTAAGATAAAAGCAAAATACTGCGGATGCTGGAAATCTAGACAGAAACAAAAATACCTGGAAAAACTCAGCAGGTCTGACAGCATCTGCAGAGAGGAATACAGTTGACGTTTCGAGTCCGTATGACTCTTCATCAGAAGTAAGGAAATAAAGAAATGAGGTGAAATATAAGCTGGTAGAGGGGGATGGGACAGGTAGAGCTGGATAGAGGGCCAGTGATAGCTGGAGGCAAAGAAGACATTGCCAAAGATGTCATAGACAAAAGGACAAAGGGGTGTTGACGGTGGTGATATTATCTAAGGAATGTGCTAATGGGGACATTAAGGGTAGCAAGCAGGACAAGCTAGTGGCAGATGGCCCTAGTGGAAGTGGGGTGGGGGGAAGGGATCGAAATGGGCTAAAAGGTGGAGATAAAACAATAGATCAAAATAAATTTAAAAATAGGTGGGAAAAGAAAAATATATTTTTTTTAAATTATAAATTATTGGAGAAAGGGGGATTGAAAAGGGGGTGGGGATGGAAAAGCAAAGAAGTTATGATGAACATTTGTAAAACACTGGTTCGGCCTCAACTGGAATATAGTGTCCCATTTTGGGGACTGTGCTTTACGAAGAATATGAAGACTTTAGAGATGGTGCAAAAAGGACTTACAAGAATGGTTCCAGGAAAGAAGGACTTCAGTAACAAGGATAGATTACAGAAGCTGTGGCTGTGCTCTTTAGAGAAGAGAACGTTGACAGGAAATTTAATAGAGGTGTTCAAAATAATGAGTGGGCTAGACAGGTTAGAAAGAGGGAAATTTTTCTCTTCAGTAGAAGGGTTGAGAACCAGAGGACATCAATTCAAGGTGATTGGCAAAAGAATCAATGGCAACATGAGGAAATCTTTTTTAGCTAGTGGTTAGGATCTGGAATGAACTGCCTGAGAGTGTGTGGAGGCAGATACAATTGGGGCTTTCAAAAGGGAATTGGATAAGCACCTGAAGGGCTACAGGGAAAGGGCAATGGAGTGGGATTAATTGAGTTGCTCTTACAGAGAACCGGCATGGACATGAAGTGCTGAATGGCCTCCTGTGTTGTAACCATTCTATGATTCTATGTAATGCCTCAATCCACTTGGCAATTCAGACAACCAGCTGAGGCTATTTTATATACTTAAAGCAGTAGCCTGTTAAGAGAGAACAATTCACCAGTGGCAAGCATACCCAAAGAACATGAAGAATGAAATGTGAGTCCAGAATCTGTTCTCACTTCCTATCCTCTGCCAGTTTGTGCTGTCAGGACTGGCAAATTAAACTATTTGTATATATGTTGCCATTTCAATGAAATATTGGTAAGACTGGAGCCATTGTGTTTGATCCCTACTCCAAACTTCATTCTTTTTTTCAAAATATACTTTATTCATAAAATTTCTAAAAGTATATTACGTATCAGTTCAAAGTTGACATTACTTAAAATGCAAACCACACCTGTTTCTTTCAATAGAGTATATGGCACTCTGAGGTGCCTCAGACACTTGAATTGTAGGTTTTATTTTACAATATTCATTTCAAGTTAAACATATGGTCCAAGGGTTTTACACAGTTTCCAGAGCTAGGTGTACAATGGCTGAAAGGCCAGACAGTGGCTGTTCCCCATTGAGCTTTTAGTGCATCCCTCAGCACACACCTTGGCATGAGACAGTCTGAAACATTTGGTCCTTTCACTGGAAGAGCAGCAAGTTTCGGGTAAGCAAAAGAGTGTGATAGCCCTCCAGCAATAGTTGATGTTTATCTTGGTGTGCATCCCTGGAAACAGCCTGTATAGCACAGAGTCCTGCATATATGGAGTTGCTCGGGATGAACCTTGACAGAATCTGCTGTAAGGGTTTTGTTCAGTAAGTTTCACAAAGAGGTTCAGAGGCTTGTAAGGTTGAACATTAAGTGTTTATTGGCAACATGTAGCTATATACATATATACATTATAGCCCAGACTAGGAGCTAAATCTGTGCTTACTTCTGCACAAGTCTCTAGATCATGTCTGCTCTGCATCCTCACCTGTCTGCTCTGTGTGCATGTCTCTTGTCATATGACTATTTACATCACACTGTAGGCAGTACTGTTCTCCAGTTCCACATTAACCCTTACTATGCCAAACACCCTTATACTACATCACCCCCACCCCCCCCACCAAGTCTTTACCCAACATACTCACGGTACAATCTTTCTTTACATGCTACCTTCTCTCCCCCCTCAAGCCTCTGACTATCAATTCAAGTGGCCTCGAGGCTTGACAATTCTTCCAGATCTTGTCATGATCACATTAGGGGGAGTGGTAGACTAGGTTGCTTTGGACAAGCTTTGTTGGCTTAGAGTTGAAATTGTAGTATTCTGTGTTTCTGGCACTTGGTTGTCTCCATCTGATTCACTTTTTGTGCTCATTGGAGTTGAATTTTATTTTATCGACAACCTGTTTGCTTTGTTCGGGCACTCTGGGTTTGTCCTGTTCTTTCCAAAGGGAATGTTCACTCTGTTCTTTGTTAGAGTGGAGTTGGGTTTTGTTTTCCCGTGGGGTCCGTCAGGATCCCCCTAGAAGTTTACATTTCAAAAGTGGAATCTTCATTTCCACTTGTTCCGCAATTTCACCCAAATAATTGTTTACTCTCTTATTTTCCAATTCTTTTTCAAGCTTATTAATCTTTTCATCAGCTCAGCAACTATTCTGCTGAGTTCACTTGTCTTTGTTTTGGAGTTATCTACAGACTCCTTATATAAGTTTAAAAACTTCACCTTGTCATTCAGTTTCTTTCGGAATCTTTGTTCCATGGTCACTGACTGCTCCTTAGACTCTTTCCATCATTAGATCCTCAATCTGTTCCTTACAATTTTCCTTATCTGTTTTTAAAGTCTGGATTTGTTCTTCCATACTGCACATCTCCTCTTTCATGTTCTTTCGATTGGGTTGGAGTTCTACCATGTCCTCAATTTTGTTAGTTCTGCATTCAACCAACCGTTATGATTCATCAGCAATTCCTTCTCCTGTTCCAGAAATGTCTCATGATACTTAATAGAGACTTCTGATACTTGAAGTTCATCAAGTTCCAATTGAAGATCTATCTTTGTTGAATTAGCTTCGACAAGTTTATCATTTAGGCGTTTCAAGCCCTCTTTCAAGTGTTCTACTTTCTGTAAGCTACACTCCAGTGTTTTCAACAGGTTTTGTTTTTCATTAGTAAACCCACCTTTCATCCATGAATGTTGGTTCCCTGCACTGAACAGTTTTTCATTAGCAGAGTCTGATTCCTCTGTTCTATTCTCCAAACTCACATTCTGTAATTTTATTTCTGCTAATTTGTCCTGGGCTTCTTTGTGCTCCTTTGTGAGAACTTTGGCTTTCAATTGGGTATGCTGCAGAAGCAGTAGAAAGCTTTTTTCTGACTGTAGAATTAGAGCTGTAAGTTTCCTACTTTTTGTTCCTCCTGTGCACTAGAGTTTTTTATCTTTTCCTTTGCCTCTTCCAGTTCCAAAACTCTATTGCTCAGCGATATTTTCATTGTCTCAAACTCTTCAACAGCGATGTACTTTAACTGTATGCTCTTTTTCAATGTCTGGATGTCTGAATGCAGCCTGCATTTTCCTCCTGTGATCTTTCACTTTGCAGTTCAACCTTTGAATACTTCCTCATAATTTTTTTCCATGCGCTCATCCTTTTCACGCATAGTATTAACAAACCTGCTTTACATTTCTTCATATATATCTTTGAAAGTGCAATGTTTTTCCAAGTTTTATTCCAAATGTCCAACTGTTTTCTTCAGCTCTGTAGTCTCTTTCTTGTACCTCTTGGCTTTCTCCTGGAATTGGAACATTGCTGAGTCTTCTCTGTGATCTGGTTCTTTCAGAGTGACATTAAATTCATTTTGCTTCTCTTCATAATTTTCCAGAGGAACAAACTTTGACCTAAGGGATCTTTGGAGCATGTGAAGCTCATTCAAAAGGTTTCCCTTTTCTTTGCGGAGCTCAATTGTTTCCTGTTGGATTTTCTTGTAATTTAACAGAGTCTCCTTGACTTTGTTCTGCTGTTGCTCCATTCTGCTGTTCAAGGCAGTCTTAATTTTCTTCATGCTGCTGAAAGGTTATGTACTCCTTTTTCATTTGATCTTGAAGGATAATCAGCTGTTCTTTCAACTGTTCATTTTCTTGTTCAGCTCTTACCTCTTCATTCTGTACTTCGATGCATTGGTTTATCAGCACTGATAGTTCTAATGCAACTTTTTCTGAAGTAGTATCTTTTTAACCTCCTCATGTTTTTCCAGGTGCATGTAATGATCCTTCAAAGAGTCTTTCAAGACAGCAATTTATTTAAATATATTTTCTGCCTGGCTGTATTTCAGGTTAAGTTCTGCCAACTCCTTCTTCAATTTGCCACAATGGAATTCAGAGTTGCTTTTCCTCCTTGAACTTTTTTGGAGATATGTACTGAGACTGCACACAGTTCAGATTTTCACTATTGCATTCTTCTCAACATTCAGCCTTTTTGTTTCTTTCAAAGCCTCCTTGTACTATTGTGATGCCTCAGAAATTTGTTCAGATCTTGAAGACTTTAGTTTATCAAGCATGTTCAAAGGTTCATATTCTGCTTGAATCTTGTGTTTCAAGTCTTCCAATTCAGTGTTGATATGAACATTTTCTGATCTTATTTCTGTCTTTTCTTTCTCCAACTTCAGAGAGCTTTGTCCTTGTCATTCATTTTGGTTTCACTGTTATGCAAGTCTGTTTCTGGCAAAGTCTTAACTGGCTTCATTTCTGTAATCGTGCTACTCATGGCTTCATTATTGGCTTGCAGCTTGGAATGCTCTATAGCTTTGCCTTCAATCAGAGTCAGCTAGCTCAGCACTGCTGCCTGCTGTTGCAGTTTGGATAATATGTCTGCATTTTCAAAAAGATCTATTTATAAGACTTTGTCTCGTACATTTCATTGTGCTGACATGGTCTGCCATCCTAATGTGGTTAGCTTGGATATTGTCTATACCTTGCGTCGCTTTATGGGCATGCGCTAAACCTCTTTTTTAAGCCCTGTGCGCTTCACAACTTGAATGTTAAAATATTTGTCAAAGACTTTTAATATCTCATCAAAGCTGGGTGAGGGTTCATCAATACCTTGCATTAGAATTATTCCATCTGCAGATTCGCCAAACCAGTATAAAAATGTATTAATCTGGACTTCATCTGATTTCCTACTTAATCTTGATGTATTCAGGTAACTTAAAAATGTCCTTCTCCAAGCTGCCAAACTTTGCATCTTGTTTAGCCCCTGGATCAGCCCAAATTAATTTGGTAGGGTTGATTTGTTATCCATGATCATTTTTTTAGCTCAGGGGAGGACAGCTTTAAATGCTGTTGCACTGTTTAAGATGGCGCTGCAGTAATTGTTTTTTCACTTCTTCCCACACTTGTTGGGTTTTGATGGGCTCCCACAGCAATAGACCCAATCTCAAAGGGATTGAATTCCTGCAATGGTTCTTTAAATCAAAGGTTTGGACCTTTTAGAATGTTTTTGGAGTATTTAAACTTGATTATAGGCAATTCCTGGCTTTGTTCTTTTTTCAATGGAGCTCAGCCACCACTTGGTTTGGCGCTGACTCTGAACCTTGGCTGGCCACAGCGATTAATGAAACAGACTGCTCTGATTGATTAATGGCCTGAAGACTTTTAAAGGCTAGTTCAGCCATTGTACTGAATTTTTGCTCACCCTTCCGAGGTCCTTTGACTCTGCAATCGATGGAGATTCACAACAGATCCCCACTTGCTCTCGTGGAGTCCTTTAGCTGAACAGTGGATATTTCTTCTGCCCTTCAGTCTCCAAGTCTGCAATGGAACTTCTTTTTAGGTGTGTCTGTTTTTAGCTGTGTCTTTGGTTCAGGAGTAATTCATTCAGGTCAGAAGGCTGTTCCTTTAGTTTCTCAGATTCTGGGGTCCTTCACCCATGTCTCTGGGATTCTGGGTTCTTTAATTAGCTGTCACCATGTTGTAGGGGTTTGTTCAGTAAGTTAGTAAGTTTCACAAAGAGGTTTAGAGGCTTGTAAGGTTGAACATTTAGTGTTTATTGGTAACATGTATCTGTATACATATGTACAATATAGTCCGGACTAGGAGCTAATTCCGTGCTTACTTTTACACAAGTCTCTAGATCATGTCTGCTCCATGTCCTAACTTGTATGCTCTGTGTGCAAGTCTCTTGTAATGTGACTCTTTACATCGCACTGTGGGCGGTGTTGTTCTCCAGTCCCACATTAACTCTTCCTGTGCCAAACACCCTTATACTATAGAAGCCGCTGCATTTCTTTCCAGACCCACTTTGCAAAAGCACATTCCAGAGAATAAAAGCAAAATACTGCAGATGCTGGAAATCTGAAATAAAACCAGAAAGTGCTGGAAAAACTCAGCAGGTCTGACAGCATATGCAGAGAGAGAAATGGAGTTAATGTTTCAAATTGAATATGACTACTCTTCGGAACCCAGAGTTAAATGTAAAAAAGCAATACTAGTGGGGGATCTGATAAGGAGCAGGAGTAGACCATATGGCCTGTCAAGCCTGCTCCGCTATTCAATACAATCATGGCTGACCTTCGTCTTCAACTCCACTTTCTTGCCTGCTCCCCAAATCCATTGCTTCCATTAGATCAAAATTCTGTGTATCTCAGCCTTGAACATACTCAATGATGGAGCATCTACAACCCACTGGAATAGAGAATTCCAAAGATTCACAACCCTATGAGTGAAGAAATTTTCCTCATCTCAGTCCTAAACGATCAACCTTTTATCATGAGCATATGCCCTTGTGTTCTAGATTCCTCAGCCAGAGGAAACAACCTCTCAATGTATACCCTGTCAAGCCCCTTCAGAATCTTATATGTTTCAATGCAATCAACTCTCATTCTTCTAAGCTCCAGAGAATATAGACCCAATTTGCTCAGCTACTCATCATAGGGACAAACCTAGTGAATCTTCGCTGTATTGCCTTCAATGCAAATCTATCCTTCCTTAAATATGGAGACCAAAACTGCACACAGTACACCAGGTGTGGTCTCAATTGCAGCAAGACTTCCTTATTCTGGTACTCCAGCCCCTTGCAATAAGGGCCGAAATGCTATTTGCCTTCCTAATTGCTTGCTGTACCTGCGTGCTAACTTTCTGTGTTCCTTATATGAATGCACCCAAATCCCTCTGAACATTAACCTTTACAAGTTTTACCCCTTTTAAAAAATACTTTGATTTTCTATTCTTATGACCAAAATGAATAACCTCACATTGTTGGCATTGACTTAACTTGTCTATATCTCTTTGTAGCTCCTTTGTGTCCTCCTCACAGCTTGCATTTCCACCTTGCTTTATATTGTTAGCAAACTTATATATATTACTGTCTGCCCCTTCATCTAAATCATTAATATAGATTATATATAGCAGGGGCCCCAGCACTGATCCTTGTGGCACTCCACTAGTCAGGGCTTGCCAACTTAAAAATGTCCCATTTATGCTTACTCTTTGTTTCCTATCCATTAACCAGACCTCTATCCATGCTGATATATTATATCTCTTTGCAGCTTCTTTGTGTCCTCCTCACAGCTTGCATTTCTATCTAGCTTTGTATTGTCAGCAAACTTAGATACATTACTCCCTGCCCCTTCATCTAAGTCATTAATATGGATAATATATAGCTAGGACCCCAGCACTGATCCTTGTGGCACTCCACTAATCAGGGCATGCTAACTTAAAAATGCCCCATTTATGCTTACTATTTGCTTCTTGTCCATTAACCAATCTTCTTTCCATGCTCATATAGTACTCCCCAATCCATGAGCCCTTATCTTGCCTATTAACCATTTGTGTGGCACCTTGTTGAATGCATTTTGGAAATGCAAGTATACTACATCTACTAGTTCCCCTTTATCTACCCTACTAGGTACATCCTTAACAATCTCTAATAAATTTGTCAAACATGACTTCCCTTTTGTAAAACCATGTTGATTTTGTCTGATCATGCTATGATCTTCTAAATGCATTTTTAAGACTTACTTAAATACATTATTAAAACTTAGTTAATAATAGATTCAAGCATTTTCCTGACAACTTATATCAGGCTAACTGGCCAGTGGTTTCCTGTTTTCTCTCTCCCTCCTTTCTTGAATAGTGGTACTACAGTTGCTATCTTCCAATGGATGCTAGGACCATTCCAGAATCTAGGGAATTTTAGAAAATCATAGCCAGAGCATTCATTGTCTCTTCAGCTCCTGGGGATTTGTCAGATTATAGTCCCTTAAGTTTCTCCAGTACTTCTTATCTGCTGATACCAGTTACCTTAATTTCCTTAATCTTTTTAGCCCACAATTTCTGGTACGTAATTTGTGTCTTCCACATTGAAGACAGACACAAAATATTTGATCAATGTCTTGGTCATTTCCTCATTCCCCATAATAATTTCTGTTGCCTCTGCTTCTAAGGGACCAACATTTACTTTAGCTACTCTTTTCATTTTTGGTATCCTTGTGAAAGATCTTACAATCTGATTTCTTTTTACTTCTGGCTGGTTTATTCTCGTATTCTATTTTTTCTCCTTTTATTCAACGTTTTGGTGACTTTTGCTGGTTTCTAAAACAATCCCAATCATCAAACTTACTGCTATTCTTTACAACATTATAAGCCTCTTCTTTAAATCTAATACTATTCTTAACCTCCTTAGTAAGCCACAGATGGATCTTTCTTGCCGAGTTTTTGTTTTTTTAATGGAATGCATTTTTGTTGAACATTTTGAATTGTTTCTTTAAATGTTTCCCACTATTTATTTACCACCATACATTTTAATCTATTTACCCAAGCCCCCCCCTCATACCTATGTGGTTGACTTTGTTTAAGATTCTTGTTTGTGACTGGAGTATATCGCTTTCAAACTTAATATGGAATTCAATTGTATTATGATTACTATTTCCCAGTGCATCTTTTACGATGAGATTATCAATTAACCCTGCCTCGTTACACAATACTAGATCTAAAATAGCTTCATTTCTAGTTGGTTCCATAACATATTACTCCAGGAAACTGTCATGAAAGCTTTCTACAAACTCATCTTTCAGACCACCTTTGCCAATTTGATTGATTGAAGTCTGCCACAATTATTACATTGCCTTTGTTACAAACTCCAAAAAATTCTTCTTTAATGTTCTGCCCAATGGCATAACTACAGCTAGGAGGCCTATTAACTACTCCCTCCAGTGTTTTCTGACTTTTGATATTCTTAATCGCCACCCATACTGATTAGACTTCATTATCTCCTGAGCTAGAATCCTTTCTCACTAATATCCTTAGGTCATCCTTTACTATCAGGATACCTCTTCTCCTTTTTCATTCTGCCTCTCTTCAAAATGTTGTGTATCTTGGAATAATTATTTCCCAAACTTGGTCACCTTGTAACCATGTCTCTGTCATGGCAATTAGATCTAAACTATTTATCTTTATTTGTGACACTAATAGTCGTTAAGTCATATGGAACTTGAGTATTGCTGAAAAAAGAGACATGCTACCTAAGATTTTTGTCATGCACTCATCAGGATAGCTCGCAAGAAATTATCAAACTGTAACGGGGGAACAACAATTTATACTGCATGAGAAGAGAGTGCTGATTGGTTGGCAAGTGGAATCTGATTGGTAGAGGCATTGCCATGGAGAATGCAGCATGGAGAAGTTAGCTACCCAGCTTTGTTCAAATTCAAACTGGGCATGTTGACTCTGATTGGTCAGTGCATTGCCCTAGGGAATGAATAACCAATGAATGAATGAATGTACCACTAGTTCACCTATCTTATTGTGGATGCTTCATGCATTCAGATAGAGTCTTTAATTTTATTCTTTTCCTATTATTTCCTGCATGGACCTTACTCACTGATGCACTATTAATGTTAAACTTTCTGTCCTTTTCTGTCGCATTCTGCTTTTGTTTGCCCACATGCTTGTCTTTACCCATAATCACTAAATGGTTCTTTTGCCTCGGCTTTTCTCTTTGGATTTCTAAATCTCCCTTCACATGAACTCTCCTGACCCCCTGTTCATTTGAAGCCCTATCCACAGCCCTAGTTTAAGGCCTATCCACAATGATTTGCCAGGACACTGGTCCAAACTGGTTTAAGTGGAGCCTATTCCAACAGAACAATTCTTTCTTTCCTGAGCACTGATGCTCAGGAAAGTGAATTGAAACCACTTCTTCTCATCCCATTCTTAGAGCCATGCATTTAATTTTCTAATCTGCTTGACCCTATGCCAGGTAACAATCCAGAGATTATCACAGGACCACTAACGCACAATAGCAGCAGTGTGTACCATCTACAAGATCCACTGCAAAAATTTACCAAGGCTCCTTTGACAGCACCTTCCAAACCCACAACTGTTACTATCTAGAAGGACAAGGGCAGCAGACACATGGGAACACCACCACCTGGAAGTTTCCCTCCAAGCCACTCACCATCCTGACTTGGAACTTTATCACCATTCTTCACTGTCACTGGGTCAAAAGCCTGGAACTCCCTTCCTAACAGCACTATGGGTGTAGTACACCACATGGACTGCAGCAGTTCAAGAAGGCAGCTCACCATCACTTTCTCAAGGGCAATTAGAGATGGGCAATAAACGCTAGCCTAGCCAGTGACTCCCACATCCTATGAATGAATAAAAAAAACTTTTAGGTTCTGCATTTTAATTCAACCCTAACTCCTCAAGCTCTCTTAGCAGAACTTCATTCCTTGCTCTACCTAAATCATTGATTCCTAAGTGGATCACGACAGCGGGATACTCCGACTCCAAGTTCATCTCCAGCGCAAGGAGATGTCCTTAATCCTGAAATAGGGCAGACAACACAGCCTTTGGGACATGTGCTCTCGGCTGCAGAGAACTGTATCTATCCCCCTGACTATACTGTCCCATTACTCCTGTTACAATCCCCATGGAGACCAATAACTTTTAAAAAGATATTTGAATTCACAGGCACAACAAGATTTCAAGTTTTAAGACTTTTAGTGTAACAAACAAACTAAAAGTAACAGTGGATAAACATTAACTTGTAGGCAACTAATATTCTAAACTAGAGAAAATATTAGGCTTATTAATGTCTTAACGTGAACGAAAGCCCCATGCCACATACATGTGTATTGCAGCATACTCTTCACAGGATTGCAGTCTTTATAGGAAACAGTCCGCAGTCACTCACAGCTTCCAATGTGTTCACATCTCCCCGTTTTTCCAAGCCGTAACATCTCATGAGTAACAAAAGTTTTTGGACAATTCCCGAAAAGATACCAGCAGTAAAGTCCACTCCGGCAATGTCTCCTGGCCTCAACTAGGGCAAATCTTCCAGAGTCTTTGGAGTTCCACTGGATGCATCTCTTCGACCAGAGACCGTCCACCCTCCCACATTTTGCCTGGTAGCTCGCCAAGGACTTGTAGCCTTCTCTACCCTGCTGACCACACCAGCTGCTGCCTTTTGTCTCTTTGAGACCTCTCTCTCTCTCTTTCTGTCCAAAATCTCAGACACAGAAAGTCTGTCCACAGTCAGCCCAGCTGCTCTTGCCTTTGTTTTCAAGTGTGAAATATGGCATGTACAATTCAATAGGCCCCCTTTGTCCCCATAGTAACGAGACAACATAGGCTAGTTGCCAGGCAGAAGTCATAGCAGATCACATAACTCTTCATTCCTCCATTTTACCTTAGATTAAAGAGACAGTCCAAAACATAATCTCATAAAACCTCGCATTCATAAAAGTACCACATTTCTTTTTTCTCTTCCAACTTGAATGGCATCCTGAACAATTGTACCATGATCAATTTTCTCATCCACCCTGTATCCTTGCTCTCATTCACACACATAGGAAGCATTTTGTACTTGTTGGTCAAAGTCAAGGATTGATGCTCCTACATCAGTAGATTCTGCATCCCCATACCTGCCTGACTTGCAGTCACATCCTTCTGTCCCTGAGCATTGATCAACTGTAAAGTTCTACTTGATTGTTGTGATTGCCTCCCAGAACAAAGTGCCCAGGTAACTCTCCCCTTCCCTGATATCTGCAGCTCTGACTCTAGCTCAGCAATTTGGAGTCAAAGTTTCTCGAGTTGCACACACTTAACGCACACACTTAATGCTGAAATGGTTGTCTGGGACAGCAGCGCATCCCACAGATTCCCACATGTTGCAGCCATGGCACACCACCATTCCTGTCATGTCTGTCTAATTAGTTATTAATTTAGTTAGCTAAAGTAATAGGAAGTTACGGTCTCCTAGTTTTCAGACAAAGGCAGAACACTCATCAGCACTGAAATAAAGGCATAAAATGTAGTACTTCCTTTCCCTTCTGCACCAAATTTCCACATGCACAAAATTCTCGACTTAGCACTCAGTTTCACAAGTGCACTGTCTTTGGATCACACTCTCACTCACTCTCCTGCTCCTTTAGTTGTAAATGTGAGTCCTGTCGTGTGTTTCTTTCATACCAGGAACAGAACAAAACAGGTGCAGAAGCTTTTGGAAAGGGTTCAGCTGGAGCTTGTGGTGTACATGAAAGCAAATGACATAAGACAGAGAAGCATTCAGGTCCTGCAAAGAAAGTTTCAGGAGATATATTAAGAAACAGAATCTAATAGACAGATGAAGGATGTAAATGTTTGGCCAGAATTGTGATGTAGTGAGGAAGGATTTATTTTCATCAGGCATTCGCCCCAGTTCTAGAGTAGGATTTTGTTGTATTGGCAGGTTGGTCTATACTGAACAGGGCAGGGATCATTATCCTCGTGGAGAAGTTAGTTAGACTGTGACACAGGATTTAAATTATTATGACAGCAGGGGGGAGAAAAGCAAGAGAAAATAAGCTTCTGGAAGGCAAGGTAAACTTTTGGCGTATTGATAATAAGAAGATAGAAAAGTCAAAAGAGGTTAAATTAGGAGTTTTGGTTCAAAAAGAAATGACAATGTTAGAAGGCAAAAAATAAAATATTGACAAACCAAGGGAGCTAAAATGCATAGAGTATAAAAAACAAAACACAATGTTTGGAATTTTATTTTCCCTGCAGAGGCAGGCTGGGAGGCAGGGGAGGCCCGTATAATGAAAAGGTGCAGGATGGAGACCCTGTTGCCTTCCTGACTCCCCAACCCCGATTAAGTCTGGGGTAGGAAGGCTTGTTGATGGACTTCCTGCCCAGAAGCCAACTGAGGCCCGTATGTTGCCACTAATGACCCTCATCCCACTGCCACTGGTAGTCAACTAGTGACAGAAAGGGGCCACACCTTTTCACAACCCGCGAGGTAAACCCCTGACAGGTAGCCCTGCAGCATTGTTGGCGGGGGGACGGTGGGGTGTGGGTGCAGTGTGCCTTCTACTTGGGCAGCCCATGCCAAATGGAGAAACCAGCTGGTGGCAAATGCCACCCACAGATAAGGACCCCTGCCCATCCTAAAGACTAACCCCTCACCCCTTCCTCTCCAGGGCCTCTCCAAGGCCCCCCTGTCTCGCCCCAGTGAGCCTGCCTTAGCTACCTTTACCACGCTCCAGCAATAGTCCTGCAACCTGGGCCTCCTGCAATACCGACATCAACCACCGCTCCTAGTGGTGCTACAGGAAAGCTGTGTTAGGAAATAGAGATAGTTTAAGTAAATTATATTGGTTTTTGTGGGTGTTAGAAATTAGTTTTCACTTTAATGTTTAAGTTGGATTTGTATTTCTGTATTAAGAAAGGTCAAATGGAGTTTTAGTTTCACTTTAAAAGGAGCTTGCATTTCTAATGAGGTTTTTACGACTGTTGTAGCTAAGGTAAACAAACAAGGGTAAAAGAATTGGGCTGTTGCCTAGCAACAGTGGTCCAGAGAGGCAGGTCCCTCCCACAGACACTCACAGAAAAGCTAGAAACAGCAGTTTGTTTTGGAAGCTGTTGGGGTTCAGCTAGTTTTGAAGATAGCTGCCAGCGAAGCAACCTGGAAGGGACAGATAGCCAGTTCCAAGCTAAAGAAAACCCCCAAAAATCCAGGGGAGTGGAAGAGAGGAAAGGAAAGACAGTAACCTGGAAAAGGTCCTGTTAAGTGAAGTTAAGAGTGAGGGGCAGAGAATAAGGCTCCAGGCTTCACATTTAAGGAGACAAAAGCTGCAGGAAGCTGATTTAAAGTGAGAACAGCTTGCAAGAGGCAAAGAGGCCCAAAGAGACAAGTGAATGTTTGTAACTCTTTGCTAAGGATATGTAAAGCAGTAGTACTATTGTTGGCTGAGTGAGTGAGAGAGAGTGTGTGGAGGACAGCTTGAATACATGTGATGACCCCTGAGAGAAAGCGTTGTTTGGGAGAAGATTGCAAGGCGAGTTCCTGGAAAGTGGAGATTGGAAACCCTCGTATGAAAGACAGAGTGCAGTGAGACCGGTTAGCTCAAGGTGTGACAAGCATCTGGGGGGAGTTGATGAGAGATCCACAGCATCTGGTTGAGGTGGCATCCGTCACTTGCTTTCAGAGTATGGTGTGTCTGACCACAGGTTGCCATAAGCTTACATGGACTGTGTATTTACTGTGAACATTAGAGTATAAGATAGCTTTTGTAACTTGTGTTATCCTTACAAATCAGTATATATCTGTAAAGGTATAGTTGCGATTGAAGGAGTATTGTAATATAGTTAATCTTTTCTTGTTGAATAAATGTTTTATTCTTTTGTTAAAAGTTACTCAGCTGACTCCTGTCACTCTGTTTTGTAGCTACTCCCCACGTATCTAAACAAACAAATTAAAAGTTAGTATCTATCAAGCTGGGTTTCACTCTGGGATCAGGCTTGTCCAGGGGTAACCTCAGCTGGGATCATAACAGCTGCAAGCTTCTGATTGGCTGACAGTTTTCAGAGGCAGGAAATTCACTCTGATCATGGCAAGGACCCCAACTCCAACCATGTAAGTGCATGACTGGTACTAAATCAGGCCGGGTGGTTTCAGAATGGCTGCAGTGGGGTGGCCACCAGCTCCCCAGCCGGTGGATGGGCTCACCAACGTGAGCATTAAATTCCACCCCAAAGTTGCTGTGAATACAGATGTCTCATATGCATTCAGCCTGGTGGAATGACCTGTTGACCTCAATTTGGTGGCGCTTAAAGGATTGCTGATCAGAATTAAAAATATGCCATCACTTAAAGCCAAGTAGGAGGTCCTGTGGCTCAAACAAGTAGTGCTCCTGAGAAGCTTGGGGTTCAAGTCTCACTCCAAGATTTGTTGGCCATGTAAGGAGCGTTCCTGATGTAGTTCAAACAGGTTGATAACCAGGGCTTGCTAATCCTTCCAACACTTCCCCACTATTCCCCAAAGGGAAAAGTATGTGTGAAGATAACAAATTTAAAGCCATGTCTGGCATAGCACAGTTGGTAGTATTTTTGCCTCTCTGATCAGAAGGTTGTGGATTCAAGTGCTACAGGAGGGACTAAATTCTAGACTGATACTGCACTACAAACTTTCATGATTTATTTGACTGCCTGTATAATAATGAAGTGATCTAATTCTTATATTGTTGCTCTCTTCAGTAATTGTAAAGTGTGACCTACTTTTTAATATTAAGCCATGCTATACTGGGAGGCCTAATAGTGGAGGCAGGAATTTGTGAGCCTTCTTGCCTAGTGTTGGATGATCTTCTTGGGCAGGGTTCTCAGATATCCCTGCAATTGCTGGAGCCCACGTTATGCCATGTAATAATGTGGGGTTGTGGCTATTAACACCTGCCTGCTCTCAGACATTTTGTGGGATTAGGCTGGAGTGGAAAGATGTGACAAAGGAACCTCATTCTGTCCATCTTTCTGCAATCACACTATTTGTGTAAGCCACCATAGCTAGAGATTGTGTGCGAACCGTAGATCGAGACGCTGTGATGTTCAAAATACTAAGCGGATTTGATAGGGTAGTAATAGGTCTGATGGTCGAATTCAGAACAAATTGGGAACACACCTTAAAATTAGAGATACCCATTGTGAAATCAAGAAGCACTTTTTTGCACAGTGGATAGTGAAAATCTGGAACTCTAAAAGGAGTTTAGGTACAGATCAGGCAAGTGTTGAATGGCCTACACCTGTTCCTACTTTTGATCTGCTCTATAATTCATATGATTCTAATAATTCATTGCAAAAAATGCAGTTTTTTAAAATTTTCTGGATTAAATACATTTTACACTGCACCAAATTATCTGATCCACTCTCTGCAAGCCAAACCATGGAACAAAAACATCCCTGCAGAATTTACTGAACTGGAACAAGATAGATTTTACAAGTTAATTTTTAAATTTCCAGATTAGTACTAATAATATGTATTTAAACAAAACAAATTGACAGAAAAGAAAGTAACTTGAAACATCAAAAACATGTGTAGTTTTAATCAGAGTGCTCTTTGACAATGACTCCAAACTGACCGCAGCGGAACCTTTGGGTCAGAGCTGCTGGAGCCGGCGGAAGGGCTTTCACACACAATCCGGCCGCTGCCGTTGATGTGATCACGTGGGAGAGGCGCCGTGAGCCGGTTGCGGCTGCGCAGCACCGGGGCCATGGGGAAGAAGAAAGGTGGTGGGAGCCTGGGCAGAGCCATCATTAAAGACAAGAATCAGTCCGGCAGGAATCTGCGGAAAGCTGACTGCTGGGTGAGTGACCTCAAACTTACCCCCCCTCCACCTGCCACACGAACTCTCACCCGTGACCTTGCATCCAGGCTCAACTCTTCCAATGTCTGGTGACATCCCATCCTCCATGCTTCAGACACATTGGCAGAACACTGCATCCTATCCCATACCGAATCCTGTTCACCCATCACCCATTTCCTGCTGCCTAAGACTTTCTTCCAGTCCCATTATTTTGATGCTCTCATTATTGTGTTTAAATCCCCTTCATTATCTCGCCCTTTTCCTAAATCAGGCCATCTTCAACTCTCTAAGCTCCACTCTGTGGAACTTCTTCCCTGAACCCCTTTACACTTTCATCTCTCTCTCTCTCTCCTCCTTTAAGACCTGTTTTAAAACTCATGTCTTTAACCAAGCTTTTGGTCACACCTAATAGCTCCACCTTTGCCTTAGTATCTAATTTTGTTTGATTATGTCTCTATGGAGTTCCTTACACTGTTGTTCTACATTTTAAGGCACCATCTAAATGCAAGTTATCTCAAAATGTACTTTTTGATGCCTGGATTTTGGATGATGCGCCTTGTTAATTAGATCTGTATGTCCTGCTTTTATATTTTATAATTTTATTTGTTATTTATATATATATATATATATATAAGTACATTGTGATTTTTCAAGCTTATGTTTTAGAATTATGTTTATTTCTGGCAGTTTTTAGATTTTGGGTAACCTTTGGTGCATATTTCTGTGCATATGTGTTCATGGAAAGGTTAGCTTGAATGTAAATAAGGAAGCCTGTTTGTATTTGCATTTACCATTTTGTTACCAGCAAACCAAGGAAATTTCCTCTCAAATTCCCGTGTACCCATTGAGTCAAGATAACTTCATAAACTCAATGTTATTATTGATGATGTTGCTGTGATAATTGGATCTAATTCCACTATTATGTCATCCACAGCTTCACACAAGCGAACTGAATGATGGATATAACTGGGGTCGGCTTAACCTACAATCTGTAACAGAACAAAGCACTTTAGATGAATTCCTGGCAACTGCAGAATTGGCAGGCACAGAGTTTGTAGCTGGTAAGACATTTTGAATTTAGTTTGGAATTCCAAGTGTGGAGTTCAATGTATGTACTGCTCTATGTTATCTACTTCAGATTAAGATATATTTTGATATTTTTGAATTTTTCTGCCCAATTTAATTATAGTTATTCTACTTTTTCTTAAAAAGAGCTAATTATATAAGTCATAGTTTAGATTTGTCTAGACCATTCAGGACTTTTGTATAATCTGGGAGTTTTCACATTTTGAGTTATAGTTTCTAGGTACTGGTACCAAGAGCAGCATATTTCTAACAGGCTTGTACTTTCTGTATATTGTTAACATTCCTAACTTTTGGATAATAAGTTTGGATCACTGCTCACCATTTTCTTCCTCCCTTGGTTCAATATTTGCCCTGTCTCTGTTTAAATAAATAATTCATTAAACTTTTAAGACTTCTTTCTGATTCTCAAAACTGTTCTCGCCACTTCCCCTGCTCCATGACATCTGCTTTCCACCTTAAACGGCTTTATGCTCCCTCTGCCTTTTTAAAATGATTTTTCTGCCACGATTACCCAGTTTGCAAGCTTTCGCCAGTGTCTTTGATAGGCTGCATATTTTTTCTCTGAAAAGAGATTGTTCCTGCAGGTTGTTCCCATCACCTCATCCTGAACTTGCATTTTCACTTTTCTACCACTAGATGAAGCTTCATAAACTCTGGTAATTTCTATCCTGGTCCAATTCCTACGGCTTCACAAATGCATTCAGGAAAATATGCTTTTCCCTGATTTTCCTGAGCAGTACCATGTGCGATTCACTAGAAGTAAAGACAGTTTGATACAAGAATGTGATGAAATGAGTGACAAAAAGGAGGGCTTTGTTAACACTGCACATAGATGTAAGATTTTAACATGATTTTAGATAACAGGATGATGTAATATATAGGAATTTTGTTTCTGCATCAGTACACAATTTTGTGGCAAATGTGCTATTCATTTATCATCGTGTAGGTTCTTGGGTGAGGCAGCAGAGTTAATACAAATTGCTGTTTTCTTGATGGCCTAATAGTGTTTATACTTTCCTTAAAGAGACTATCTATGGCAGCAGTTTTAGTATTCAATCATAACTGAAAGTTTAAACTTCTATCTTGATAGAGAAGCTGAATGTCAAGATTATTTCTGCTGAAGACAGAAGTGGTTTGCTGACAACTGAGGAAAGCAAAAAGATTAAGAAGCTCCAAGAAGAGAACAAGCAGTTTCTGTGCATCCCCAGAAGGTGGGAAAGTGTTCAAATATTTATCCTTAAGATTTTGATTTATGGAAATAATGTGTAACAAGAAATGTTTTAAAAGTGTGATTTAATTTCTTCTTCCAATAATTGGTTTTTCTGTTAACTCTTCACCTTGTGTCCTTTCCCCTCTTAACAATCACATTTCAAAGTGCGCTTGAAGTAACTTGTTGCCCTGTTTTCCAACAGGTCCTTAATGTTTCAGTATTTTAAAAATTACTTTTTAAGCTAATGTTTCCAATAAATTGAGTGAATACAGCGCTGCTTTTGAGGTTAATGTTTACTTGTGTAAGTAATTGCTTCCAGATGTTCCTTTTGTAATGTATTAAAAAAATTAGTAATTCTTCAAAGTGTTTTTTATTAAAAAAAGTTATTTCTTGTGATATTTTTCAGCTTCTGAATTTACAAAATATTGTATTTTTGATAGCAATATTGGTTTTCCTTCAATAGGAAGATGTACTTTATATTCTTTTTAAACTAATTTGAGGAATACAAGTATTAACTTGAGTATTATAAAACACAAAACAATATTGATATAAACTGTAATGTAGTCTCGCTCAAATAAACTTTTATTTTATAGGTAATTTTAGTCAAATGTAAAATTAACTTTATTATTGGTTTAAATTAGAAATTAGCGATGGTTTCTTTTTCCACTCCTTCAGTTTTCCAGTGATCTACGCTTGAGCCCATCCTCATGCTGCCCCTTGACATCATTTGCAGAGCTGGGATCAGTTTCCACATGTCTCCAGATGACACCCATCTGTACTTCTCCTCCACCTCTCTCCAGTGCCTGGCATTAAGCTGGATGTCAAACATCCAATTTTGGCTAAGTCTCCATTCCCTCCAATCTGACCAGTATCATCTCTTATCATGAAAATTACTTACTTCCACCTCCATAACGTTATCTCTCTCTGCCCTTGCTTCATCCTTTCTGCTTCTGAAATCCCCATTCATTTCATTTTCTTTTCCAGGCTCAGATATTACAAGGCTGACCTAAGTTGTCTTGCATCTTCACCTCTCAGAAAGCTTAAGTTCGTATCACATTCTGCTGCCCATATCCTATCCCACACCAAGACCTCCTCACCTGTCACTCCTGTCCTTGCTGGCCTGAGTTCACTCCTGTGGAAAATCATGAATTGATTGATTTCCCAACCTGCACTTCCTGGGAGTGCATGATTGCTCTATTTAGTGGAGTTTTATAAAATTTACCGATTAAATCATGCAGTGCATTTGTGCAAATTACAAGTTGTTGAAGTTCTGTTTTGATCTTTTCTCAAATGATTGCCTTGTATGTAGACCTTATTGGGATGAGAATACAGCAGCTGAAGAACTGCAACAGGCAGAAAGGGAAAGCTTCCTGGAATGGAGACGACAGCTGGCTCAGTGAGTGTTGTAGATTGTACTACTTGTAATTCAGCTGATGTACTCAGTGATTGTGGTTAGAAGTTTTACTAAGTTTAAATACTAATTTTTTGTATGAAAATTACCTAAACCTGAAAATTAACAAATAATCTCTCTCCTTCTGGGATCCAAGCCCTTGAAGCACATGATTGTGAATCACCAGTGTCCTGCTGCCTTATTTAACCATTTAACAATATTAATTACATGTCAGATTCAGTGGACCTTCTACTTGGACAATAATTCACTTTCCAATGACCTTAGAATCCTCTTGTGAAATGGGTCTGAAGACTGGTTTTGCTTCAATAACTTGCTTTGGTTTGAATTTAGAGTCTTGAAATTTTAAGCAGAAAAATATATGCCCCCCCGGCCTGCCTTTATAAATGTACACCTGGAATTTCTGCCAGGATTTTCCTGATCTCTCACTGTAACTTTGACGATTGGATGAAACCCTGGGGAAATGGTGCAAATGAGTGTTGGGGAATTAATGAATGGGCACAGAACATCTCTGATGGAGCTGAGCATCTCTCAACCTCTTCTAAAGATCTCTCAAAAACAAAAAGGCCTTAAACATATTAATTAATCTTCTTACCTTGCCCTTCAAACAAACTTTCACCTGCAACTGATTCCATAGCAACCCGAATGCCCATAATATATGAGCAAGATTTTGAAGTTTTATGGACTTGGAATGATAGTAGGAAAATAATGTGAAAAGTATGAATATGACAGCACCATGTCATAATATAATGAAGCACCTGCCTATTTCAGGTGTAATTTCTGACAATCCAAAATTGCAATTCATTGCATGTAAAATAGTAGTGTCCTAGTGTCACAGGCCTCTGTCCCTTTTATTGTGATCTGGCATACTAATGTTAACGTGAAAACTAGCTACGTTGCTTTCAGGCTACAAGTATATATGAAATATTCCTCCGATAGAAACTTTGCTTGGTGTAGGCCTGCTCTTTGAGTTGAATGATCACTACGGTGGGCCAACTTCCAGATTTCTTTAACTTAAATGTAGAAAAGCATTAGCAATGCTTCAGCACCATTTTTATTGATATACACATTGCATTTGTGGGAAAATGCATTTATCTTGCATCAAACTTTCCAAGAACAATGTACACTAGAATTTTTTAAAGCAATTTTTAAAACACGTTGGCTTATTATTTTTGCTCTGTGCCCAGGCTGGAAGAAGACCAGAACCTGATCCTGACTCCATTTGAAAGGAATTTGGACTTTTGGCGTCAACTATGGAGAGTGATTGAAAGAAGGTATGGTATGTAGAAGCTAACATTCCTTGAAATTGCCATCTGGATCTGTTGTTTTGCTATTCACATCCAGTAGCAAATTTGTTGCTCTCAAAAAAAAAACTCAGAATTCCGAGCAGAATATTTCAATTTACATACATTCAAACCAAATATCTATTCATTTATTTTATAACTTTACCACATGTTACTTGGGTTGTGAATTCTGTTAAATTTAGATAAAGCACTAAAGATATTTATTTTTGCATATTGTGTAACAATCCTTACTTTATTATTTGGGGAATATGGATTCTGTTGGATTTAGAAAGCTGCCTTAGTACACCTTGGGCAATTGTCTTCCTCCCCTTGCTCCATCCAGACTAAACAGTGTCCAGTTTTATTGGGCTACCTTATCACATTTTAAAGTTAATTTTATTTTTTGTATTGTGCATCATTTTCAACTATTCCAATGATGTTCTGCAACTTGTACAATAATGATACAATATGTAGCTTAGAAAGTTCTCAGTGGCATCATGTACTCTCTTCTGGCGCACCTGACCTCTATTTGACACCTTCTACAAGCTTCCCAACTGAGACTGAGAACTCATGTGCGTTGTGTGATGATAGAATAGGTATTGAGTAGGTGATATCAGAGTTTATTACAGAAGATCACTATCAATATATATAAGCGCAGCTGGTTGATGTTAAAAATGGTTATAGACTTGGAAGTTAATGTTACTTAATTGAATACAACTCCGTCTTGTAAAGTTTTTTAATTAGCTTTGTACTGGATTGTATTAAAAACTGGGTGAAAAGCTAGAAGTTTTGTTAAGTTTAAATTGTAAGTGCGTAAAAGCTGTACCACTGATTCTTTATTTTGTTTCTGCAGTGATATCATTGTTCAGATTGTTGATGCTAGAAACCCACTCCTTTTCCGGTGTGAAGACTTGGTAAGTAAAAATTTGATTATTGATTTATATTTTTTGTTTCTGGCAGTAGTAAACTGCTTCAGCTCATTCTGAAATGCAGATACCATTTCAAATTGAGAGTAAAAATCTGATTATCTTTGTATAATCCAGGCTACAGATAGTGGTGTGGTTATATTGTTAAATTTGAAATGTCTTTACATTAAGTAAGTTAAATTTTCTTTACAATGTTATAGCATTTGCGAAGGTTTGATAACTGTTTCCTAATGACCTGTATCTGAAGACTGTACACTTGGTAATCTTCCTGTTTAAATTATGGTTTAAAATGCTTTAAGTCATGTCTTTTGTAAAGCTTAGATAATTAACTTTATGGAAATACCATATCCTATTAGCACTTGCAACAGTTTTGGTACAGGAAAACTATGTGTGCAATTTTTTCTTGCTTCTCTACTCTTTTTCATTGCTTACTTTCTGCCCTGATTATCCCATCACATGCATCCCAAAAAAATTATCATTCAAAAATAACATTCCATACAACTTTCAATACAGTTGCTCTTCTCCTTCATTGATAGAGGATTTGATAGAGTTATTTAAAATCATGAGGGCTCTGGAAAGATCAGATAGGGAGAAACTGCTCCGACTCTTGAAGCATCAAGAACAAGAAGTCACAGATTAAAAATAATCAGTAAAATGAAGCAAAAGTGAGATGAGGAAAAATTTTCCGCGCGAGTGGTTAGGGTTTGGAATGCACTGTCTGAGAACCTGGAGGCAGGTTCAGTTGAAGCATTCAAAAGGGAATTAGACTGTTATCTGAAAATGAAGAATGTGCAGGGTTATGGGGAGGAGGCAGGGGAATGGCACTAGGTGAGTTGCTCATTCAGAGAGCCAGTGCAGCCGCGATGGGCTAATTGGCCACCTCCTGTGCTGAAATAATTCTGTGATTCAGCACTATCTGCAGTTGTCTCTGCTGATCTGGCACAATCCCAGCTCTCTTCTGGCTTAGTGCAACTGTTAACAAAAAAATTATATTTACGGATCACATTCCATCCAGCTGCCTTGACAGTTACTCCTCCCTTTTGGCTGCAGCCTCTTCGTTCATAGGTTCTAGCCTCAGTTGTCTCTCCAGGCCTGCTGGTGCTCCAGCTGTACTCTACACTTCCAGCAACTCACGTGACTCAAGCTGCTAACCCATTTATAACTTCATGGAGCACTAGCTTCAGCCTTTTACTGGTCTAACAAGTTGCAGTATTTGACTCCAGACTGGGAAACTATATGGGAATATTTTACTTACACTGTTTAAACAATCCAAGATAAACAGAAAAATATTATAGTTGTACAGAAAGAGCAAGACAGAGTGGAAGAGAAAACAAAGGGAGGGAGAATTGGTCAGTTTAGGCAAGCAGAGAGGGGCATGCAATTTAAAAAATCCATACACACACAATATATTAAGTCGTATTTTATAAAAGTCGCAGTAGTGCTATTCGTCCTTGAATGTATTGAACTCTCTCGATGCACCCTGCTTTAATTTGTTCATTTAATGTTTTCTTCATATCTTGTGATGTCTGTTCCTAGGAGTGCTATGTGAAGGAGGTCCAGAAGGATAAAGACAACATGATCCTGCTGAATAAAGCTGATCTCTTGACATGTGAGCAGCGAAGAGCTTGGGCAAGGTATTTTGATAAAGAAGGTGTCCAGGTCGTTTTCTGGTCAGCCACTGCAGAAGGGAAAAGGTTAGATGCTGAAGCAAAGGTAAGCTATTAAGGTTTTTAAAGCTTGTATGAAGGAGGAATGTAAGGAGATGAATAATGAAAAATGAATGAATGAAGGACATTTAGCTCAGCAAATATCATCCCTCTTGTACCCTAACTATCCTATCACAGTCTCCAACTATATTGACAAACCATTTTTTTATTCTACTTCATCTGGTAGGCAATGAAAATCATATCAATATTTTGAGTAATATGCTTTGTAGTATGTAAAGTTGTTTTTAAGAAAGAAGTACTTCAATCACTGTGACAATTTAGTCCACTGATGGAAGAGCTGCCCTCTGGTAAAGATTTCAGATTATTTAGCCAAGCCTACATAATTACTGCAGTGGATGTTGTGGTGATTGTAATATGAGTATTAAGATACTAGAAAATCCTTTCAGTAAAATGTTGGTGGATGGCTGCTGAGTTCTGAAGAGGGCAGTTCAGTTGTCCTCCTGGGATACACTTAAGAGACTGTGGACGATGATTGCTCCACCTCAGAAGATTCCAACTCATGGGCTTCAGCAGTCTGGGCCACCTGGCTGTCAGTGTAGTGCTTTGATGGAGTCCCAGGGGAAGGAGCTGGAATGCTTCTGCATGCTTCTTCTACTACTACCCTCAGTACTTCTATTCAACCAGCCCGGTGATCTGCTGAAGCATGAATCTATAGGCAGCTGACTCTGAAAGCCCACCTCGATTGAGGAGCCAACAGCCACTATGACAGCTGCATTGCATTCCTTGGAAACTGCAATGACTAGCAGAATCTGCGCTCTCAGTCATCAGATGCTGTATGATGTCAGCTAACAGACCATGGATGGATTTGACCAGCCTCTTCACATTCCAGGCTCTGCGTCAAGCCACAGGCCAAGCTGAATGTTGATTCCTCCATCTCCCTACTCTCAATCTATAAACTTTCAGGCTAGCTGCCCATTACACCCAGCTTTTAATTTATTAAACCCATATCCTTCTGCAGCCTAGTCCTGCAGATTCTCATCAACTTTTCTACATCAAAACTAGTATGCAACCTTGCACACTTGGCAAGGCGGTGCCTGTGGTGCCCCTTCTACCCAGTGTGACTGTTGCCCACCAGTGCCTGATACATCCCAGTGAGGATTGGTGTTTTACACTAAGCTAAGTTGAGTGGTGTTGATCACTGAACTAGTGCCTACAGCAGTGGTAGCAATTGATGCAGTGCCACCTTCCTTGCTCTCCTCCTCTTCCAGTTCCGTGGGTAGGGGTGGGGTGAGGGAAGTTCCTCTCCCCTTCCAGGGGAGGTGGATTTTGCACCTTGGAACCTGCAATGATAAAGCTGGAAGGGTTAGTATGCAATGCATGTGGTCACTGTAAGGATATGTTTGTGATGCAACCATATGGAGCTTGAGTGATGAAAAATTTGGGTGGTTAAGGATCAGGAACACTTATGCAGTCTTCTTTACATATCCATAACTGTGAACAATCTTCCTCCTCCTCTGCCTGTTGTCACGGCCTGTGCTACTCCTTGCCTGGTCAGATCCTGCTGGTGCCTGTTATGTGCTATCTTATCCTGGAAGAGAAAACAGTGATTTATGAATGGGTGTATTAACAAATGTGTTTGTGATACTTCACATGGTTGAAAAGCTGTGAGATGTGTCTGAAGTGTAAGTTGTGCCTGTGTAATGCAATAGTGTGGGTTGTGTGAACGCCAGTGTGTTGTAATATGGTGAGGCTGTGATGCTGGTGATGGTGCAGTTCATTGAGCAGGGGTTTTGTGAGATGGGCAGTTGCCTTGACAATGTGCCAAAATGTTAAATTTCTTGTGGCACTGAAGCATGTCCTACGGACAGGAATCCTGGCTATTAACTCTTGGACTCCTTCCACATCTGCCACATTAGCTGTCTCTGAGGCTTTCTTTGCTCTTGCGGGTACAGAGGAGACATCTTGCATCTTCTGCCACGACCTCCAATGCCACGTCTGAGAACCTGTGAACCCTCTACCTCAGTCCCTGAGCCATCCTGAAATGTTGTCTGTCGGCAGTGGGCTGCACACCTTCAGTGAAAGTGGGAGCCTGGTGGCTACATATACCAGGAATTTGTTCTAATTAGCCTTGAATGCTGAACTTGTAGTTGTCTATTTTAGCAGCCTCTTCCAGATACAGTGTGTCTCCCAGTTTGATACTGGCTTCAAATTTTATCTATTTGCAATGGATTCCCAAACGCATGTCATTGTTGCAATTCAGAAATATTAGGAAGTCCAGCAGTGATATCTAGGGCATCCCACACTTTTTTCTTTTTGTTCATGGGATGTGGGTGTTGCTGGCTAGACCAGCATTTATTGCCCCTTCAACAATTACCTGTTGCTTTCTACCTGTAAACTAACTTCCAGTCAGTATATTTTTAAAAGGTAGTGAAATAGGATCAATCAGCATTTGCAGCTGTGCCCAAGATTTGTTTCCATGAAGTCCCTGCAAAGTCAGGCATACATTTTATTAATTTTCACATGTGACCATTATTTTAATTTTAGAAATTTTAGACCCATGTTTCACGTTATGTAGAATGGAGTATTCCTAAAAATGTTATTCAACTTTCTTGCTCTTGCTTTCTTTGGTTCTCACTTCACCTATGGTATTGTGACAATTTTAATCAGGCATTGTGAGCAAGGGCCTTCCCCATAAGTGATGGAAATTGACATTGCACTTGTAAATAAGCATGTTTTGAAGGCGGATGATTCAGTGCACTTGTATTAATAGAACTCACTTAATAGCTGCTTACCTATTCACTTGCCACTTTAATAAGGGAAAGATGCAGGCTTCTCTGAAAAGGGCAGGTTAAAATTAAGGAGGCAGGAAAGTGGGGAGGGAAATCAGAATTAAATAGATAACCATAAAAAGCCATACCATAATTTTTCACTGTCCATTTTGAGCCTTAGAATTTTGTTATTTTGATAAGACTAATCAGTTTCTGTTGGTTCTTGACTTGTTTTAGTCTTGGAATTCCTTCATCAATACTTTGGTAATGGTTACAGCTCTAAAGTATGCCAGAGTTCTGGCTGTTTCACATTGCTATATTGCTGAATGTTGCTTATATAATACTGGAAATTGTTTTAACATTTTGTCAAAATTGGAATATTTGTGTGCTTTGTTTTAACTTTGGTTTCTATTAAACACAGATGTTTCATTGGGCTAAAAGTTACAATCTCAGTCTATGTTTTGTACAACTAGCCAAAAATGTAATATTCCACCCTAAATGCTTGTGACTTTAATAATGTTCAGGGGGAAGAGCCAGAGAGAGAAAGAAGTGAAGAGAGTGAAGGTGAAACAGAAGGCTCAAGAGAACCTTGCAGCCAGTTTGATGCTCGAGAAGGCTTGCGGCCTACTTTTGACACAGATGGAGATGACTCTACTGAATATGAAGATTGTGAAGATGATGAATTTTGGGAAACTTGTTCAGAAGATGATAAGACAAATAATATAAGCCAGTCTGATATTGGGAGTTTGACTGGCCTTACTAATTTAAATCTTACCTCCACTGATGGCTATGTGGACTACAGCAGTGATAATGACAGGACTACATGTGCTTCAAGCTCCAATACAACACAGTTTACAAAAAAATGCATCAGGAACCCGAGCCATCTGATGCAGCGAAATGAACTTTTGGAGATTTTTAAAACTTTGCACAAAGGAAATCGTGTAAAGGATGATGAAATCACAGTGGGATTAGTGAGTGAATGCTTAAGTGTCTTGAACTTTTCCCCCCTTGTTTTTTTGTCTGTTTATTGTTTACAGCATGGCAGGATGGGAGCATGATGAAAAAAGCATATAGTCCATCCAACTGGCATTTCAGATCCTGTTTCATGCTTTTTGTTTCCTTTCTTAAAATTATTTTAGTTTTCTACTTTAATGTTTATTTGTGCCTTTATTTCTTTCTTCCTGTTTTCCCACTGATTTTTATTTTAGGTTTCTTTTGACTTTTGTAAATATGTTTGTTGCTTGAAGAAAAGATTGGGTAGCGCTCTCAAGCTAAAGAAAAAAGAGACAATCGAAATAAAAGTATTAAAAAAAGTATGCTAGTTGATGGGGAGGGAGGGTGGGGAAGTAAAGAATTTGGTTACTAAGGGCAGGCCATGAGGTGACCAAGGCAGGTGGCTGATGAAAACTGTCAAATCTGTTGAGTGTGGATTAAGCAGGTTTTTTTAGAATGTGTAGTGTTGGGAAGGATAGAAACCTGGTAAAGGTAAGCTATTTGATCTTGGAGTTGGTTGATAGGGCAAATGGAGAAAGTAAACAGAATTTCAATTGTTTAGTGGGCATCTTTACATTAAATTATGGAGTAAAATTATTAATATTGGCAGTCAGCTAAAATATTTCCAACATTGTATTCAACAAGAAGTAAGCTGGTCTTTATTTTGGATTTTTTTAAGTCCATTGTTAACAGACAAATCCCAGATATAGATATCTCTTATATTTATGCTGGTTGTCTTTAAATAGAAAATAAAGTGTACCATTCTACTCTCTGATGCTTGCCCCCTCTTAGTTAAAGCCAATCTTAGACATGCAATGTTAAAGTTTGATACATTTGACTGTTTTTCTTCTTAAAAGCACTTTCTTCAATGTCTATATGCAATCTTGCATATTGCCAAGTATTCTTTAAATGTCTACTTCCAGAAGCCAATTGTCTCTGCTATTCATTTTTACAAATAATGATGCACCATACACTTCAATGTGCTTCCACTTTGGTGATGCATAATGTAAATTGGGATTGTTTGATCAATGCCTAATGTTTGTGTTGTATTCATGTTTTGTTTCATTTAATAGGTGGGCTATCCAAATGTAGGCAAAAGTTCAACAATCAATACTATTCTTCAAGATAAAAAAGTTTCTGTATCTGCAACTCCAGGCCACACAAAACACTTCCAGGTAACTTGTTGATATCTTTTAGTGCTGAACTTTCACTCTATTAAATTTGTTTGAATTATTTTAAGCAATAGTAAAGAATGGAAATGGAACATGTTTCTACTTTATATCAAAATCAAGTGTTTCTAGATCAGTTAGAATATATGTTAAATGCAGAGTAAAGCTCCGCCTACTCCATACATTATTTCAGAAGATGCTGAATGCATCATTATGACATTTTCGATTGTCAGATTTGCTGCTGTGCATGTGTGCTAATTTACTTAAAATTATAAAGTGTGGACTTGTGCCCACAAAGAATTGAACTGATGCTCTCTCAATTCAGTTAATGGATTTATAGCCATCCGGGGAGCTAGCTTTCATTCCATCATTCTCGGCTGTACACACTTGGCGAAGGGCAATGTTTCAACTTTTGATTACTTTATGAATTGGCATCCTTTTAATTTCAACATTTTCTAGTCAGCATTTTTCATAAACAGAATGGAGATGTGTAATTGTGTTTGCAATTAAATGGTTTTCTAGCTAATATGAACAATTGTTGCATCGATCATTTGGGTAAAATCTTGAATCCAATCTTAAAATGGCTTTGGCTAGCTTCAATTACTGAATAATTTTCTTTCAGACATTGTATGTAGAGCCAGGTTTATGCTTGTGTGACTGTCCGGGCCTTGTGATGCCATCCTTTGTCTCTACCAAAGCAGAAATGGTCTGTAGTGGAATTTTGCCCATAGACCAGATGAGAGACCATGTGCCACCAGTTTCTTTAATATCCTTTCTTGAATTTACACGGTATTAATATTAACTAAGAATAATATTCTGTCTTTTGAGAACAGCATTCCTTATTAAAGAGACCAATATACTTGGGAAGAATTTCAACTAGAGATAAACAGTTAATGAATTTCTTTTTCCTGAGAAGAGTTTTTTTTAGTTAAAAATGCAACCTCGTGGAAAACTCTGTATTTGGGCTCTTAGCCAGCAAAAGATTATGCTTGAACATTTTTTACGCATACAAACTGAGGGAATTGATTTACTTATATTGCTGGAAGGGTGTTGAGCTCACAATCATACAATCGATAGATCATTTAAGTAAACTTTTTTATATTCGATATGTACCATCTATAGTTTCCATAAGACTGTATTTTAACTCTCAAAACTGAATAGCTCTTATCAAAAAGGAAGCATCCTTAGCTTATTTATTTATGTTGGGGGCAGGGGAGGTAGGTAGTGGCAGAAAGTGAATTTCTATAGTTTCTTCCCCACTCGTGGAAATATTTTTATTTAGAACTCAATTCCCACGTCATTGTACCTTTGCCTTTAGCGCATGTATGATGCTGTGTACACAAGATAAGTTTTTTCCAGAATCATTTTTGGCTTTGCCTAATTAAATTAGATTTAGTGGGTTGAAGATGTTATAAATGTTTGAGTAAGGGCTGAGGATGGTGGAAAATATTTTTTTATTTCTTTCCTTGCCGCTGATTATGCTGGCCAGGATTTTGTAATCGGTGACAAACCTCGAAGAAAGCTGCTCACAAAGATCTAGCGATCCCTGTGACATGGATTTCACCTTTCCTAACTTTTATTTCATCTTAGGCACCAGCTTTAGGGATCTCGGGCTTCCAACAACAGTGTCATCAAGTAGGCTAAGCAGTCATCATTATTAAATTCTTCTGAGAAGCAACAGGCAGGCTTATCATTTGTTCTATTAATTTTACAGAAAGCTAAATAAAAATTGGATCATCCACATAGATTAAGTTAGAAGATGGAATGCCATAAACTTTTAAAAAAAAATTATCATGGAACAGAGAAATTTGATATACCGCAAATATAAAATTAGTTTTTCATGGCCAGAGAGGTTGTTCAGCAATAATTATGATTTAGTACATCATTAATAACTCAATTGCACCTCATTCAACAAGGCTTAACTTTTTCAAGGATTTAAAGGAAGAATAGTGCGTAAAAACTGGATGTCCATATCAGTGATTTCTAATTGATCTCCAGTTGTGAGGACTTCAGCAGTGGTCCCTGTGGAAAAGCGGGGTATCATGACAACTTAACTTCATTTGTGCAGCCACCAGAAGTCGCTATCAGTTTGACAGAGTAGTAACTGTGAACATTGACAGTTTCGTTGTCATTACAGTTGCAAATATCAGGCTGTTGCCTGCATACAAAAATATAAACTGTATAATATGAAAAGTGTCTTGCTACATATTGTGGGGTACAGCTATTCCCATCAATTTTTAAAGCACACTTGTATTGAGTTCCTTAACCAGGCTATGTCTGCCAGCATATTCCAAGGCACGTTTTGGAAGCCATATATGGAATTAATATCATCCGACCCAGAGAGGATGAAGATCCAGATAGACAACCTACTTCTGAGGAATTATTAACTGCCTATGGATGTAAGTCTATGATAAATGATCGATTTTTATTCACATTGCATTTAAATCATGGACAGTGTTCACTTTATAGAGTCATAGAGGTCTACAGCACAGAAAAAGGCCCTTCGGCCCATTGAGTCTGCGCCGGTCAATCAAGTACCTAACTATTCTAATCCCATTTTCCAGCACTAGTCCCATAGCCTTGTGTGCCATGGCATCGCAAGTGCACATCCAAATACTTCTTAAATGTTATGAGGGTTTCTGCCTCTACCATCCTTTCAGGCATTGAATTCCAGATTCCCACTGCCCTCTGGGTGAAAAAATTCTTCCTCACATCCCCTCTAAACCTCCTGCCCCTTACCTTAAATCTATGCACCCTGGTTATTGATCCTTCCACCAAGGGGAAAATTCCTTCCTGCCTACCTATCTATGCCCCTCATAATTTTAAACACCCTAATCAGTCCCCCCTCAATCTCCTCTGCTCCAGGGAAAGTAACCCCAATCTATCCAATCTGTCCTCATAACTAAAACTCTCCAGCCCAGGCAACATCCTAGTAAATCTCCTCTGCACTCTCTCTAGTGCAGTCACATCCTCCTTATAATGCGGATTCCAGAACTGCTCACAATACGCTAGCTGTGGCCTAACCAGCGTTTTATACAGCTCCAGCATAACCTCCCTGCTCTTATATTCTATGCCTCGGCTAATAAAGGCAAGTATTCCATATGCCGCCTTAACCACCTTATCTACCTGTCCCGCTACCTTAAGGGACTGGTGAACATGTATACCAAGGTCCCTCTGATCCTCGGTACTTCCCAGGTTCCTACCATCCTTGTGTTGCTGTGCCTTGTTTGTCCTGCCCAACTGCATCACCTCACACTTATCCGGATTAACTTGTATTTGCCACTGAACCCTACCTGTGTCTTCCGGCTCCACACTTGAATTACCACTATGGTCCTTAATGGGCCCTATTCTTTCCCTAGTTATCCTCTTACTCTTAATGTACTTGTAAAATAATTTTGGATTTTCCTTTATTTTACCTGCCAGTGTTTTTTCATGCCCCCTTTTTGCTCTCCTAATTTCCTTTTTAAATTCCCCTTTACACATTCTATACTCCTCTAGGGCTTCCGTTGTTTTGAGCCCTCTGTATCTGCCATAAACCTCCCTTTTTCTCTTTATCCAATTCTGTATATCCCTCGACATCCAGGGTTCCCTGGATTTCTTAGTTCCACCCTTTGGGTATAATTTTGCCCTTGCTGGGTGAGCGGGCCCCACCGGCTGGGCGGTGGGTGGGCAGCCGACCCCCATCGCCGAAACGGGGCCCGCTGCCATTTTGCGTGGGCGGGCCAATTAAGGCGCACTGCTCCCTGAGGCAAAGTGCTGTCTCAGGGAGTTTACTGAGTTCAGAGTTCTTTCGGAAAAGAGTTCAGAGTTCTTTCGGGAAAGAGTTCAGAGTTCTTTCGGGAAAGAGTTCAGAGTTCTTTCGGGAAAGAGTTCAGAGTTCTTTCGGGAAAGAGTTCAGAGTTCTTTCGGGAAAGAGTTCAGAGTTCTTTCGGGAAAGAGTTCAGAGTTCTTTCGGGAAAGAGTTCAGAGTTCTTTCGGGAAAGAGTTCAGAGTTCTTTCGGGAAAGAGTTCAGAGTTCTTTCGGGAAAGAGTTCAGAGTTCTTTCGGGAAAGAGTTCAGAGTTCTTTCGGGAAAGAGTTCAGAGTTCTTTCGGGAAAGAGTTCAGAGTTCTTTCGGGAAAGAGTTCAGAGTTCTTTCGGGAAAGAGTTCAGAGTTCTTTCGGGAAAGAGTTCAGAGTTCTTTCGGGAAAGAGTTCAGAGTTCTTTCGGGAAAGAGTTCAGAGTTCTTTCGGGAAAGAGTTCAGAGTTCTTTCGGGAAAGAGTTCAGAGTTCTTTCGGGAAAGAGTTCAGAGTTCTTTCGGGAAAGAGTTCAGAGTTCTTTCGGGAAAGAGTTCAGAGTTCTTTCGGGAAAGAGTTCAGAGTTCTTTCGGGAAAGAGTTCAGAGTTCTTTCGGGAAAGAGTTCAGAGTTCTTTCGGGAAAGAGTTCAGAGTTCTTTCGGGAAAGAGTTCAGAGTTCTTTCGGGAAAGAGTTCAGAGTTCTTTCGGGAAAGAGTTCAGAGTTCTTTCGGGAAAGAGTTCAGAGTGCTTTCGGGAAAGAGTTCAGAGTGCTTTCGGGAAAGAGTTCAGAGTGCTTTCGGGAAAGAGTTCAGAGTGCTTTCGGGAAAGAGTTCAGAGTGCTTTCGGGAAAGAGTTCAGAGTGCTTTCGGGAAAGAGTTCAGAGTGCTTTCGGGAAAGAGTTCAGAGTGCTTTCGGAAAAGAGTTCAGAGTTCATCAGTTAACCAACATATTGCAATCTTACAGACATGAGAGGTTTTATGACTGCACATGGACAACCAGATCAACCTAGAACCGCTCGATATATTTTGAAAGATTATGTAACAGTGAGTAAACTGTTTGACTGTGCAGTATTAATAATGTTTACATTTGTGAATAAATACATGCAAATGGATCTCCTTTTGTTGTCATAGTTGTAAGGAAAATTGCTCAGATGACCATTAGACTGGGTGTGATTGTCGTCTTGCATATTAAGATGGGAAACTGGCTAAACTATTAAGTGGAGTGATGAACAGTTGTCAGATTAGAGGGAAGCATACTGCAGTGTCCTCCAGGAACCTGTATTAAGACTATTTTTGATAACTATTAATGACCCGGACTTGGGCACACAGAACATAATTTAAACGTTAGCAGGTGACACAAAACTCGTAGTAGTAAACAGTGAGGAGAATAGTAACAGACCTCAGGAGATGGAAGACCTATGAAATGGATAGATGAAAGTTAATACAGAAGTGTGAAATGATGCATTTTTTGAAGGAAAATGAGAGATGCAATATAAATTAAATGTACAGTTTTAAAGGGTGTGTAGGCACAGAGAGACCTGGGAGTTCATGTATACAGACCTTTGAAGGGGGAGGGACAATTTACCAAGAAAAGGTTGATGGGATATGATAGAAGTGTTGAAAATCATGAATGATTTTGATAAAGTAAATAAGGAGAAACTGCTTCCAGCAGCAGAAGGACAGATTTAAGGTAATTGGCAAAAAAGCAGGGGTAGGATGAGAGAAAATTTACACTGTGAACTGTTACAATGTAGAAATCACTGCCTGATAGGGTGGTGGAAATGGATTCAATAGTAACTGGATTTACACTTGGAAAGGAGAAATTTGCAAAGAATTCTAACTTGTTTCTCACTGAAGTAAAGTATAATTCTCCACAGAGAGTTAAAATCTATTGAGCGTTAAGCAGTACATGATTATATGTATTTCCATTATTGTCTGTGATGAAGGAAAGTTTTCTTTGAACATCTGTGATTAAGAACAGGAAAGGTTTCCCAAAGCTTAGTTGTGGAGCATTTCTGCAGAAGTGTTCAGATGACATCATGTCTGGATTTTGAAATGAAGGCTAACAAGAAGTATGTATAGCTGGGGAGTTGGCAGATGATCATCCGAGAAGAAAGAATGGTTTTCCTTGCCACATCTCAAACATCCAAAAGTGCTTCAGATGAAATGATTTACTTTGGTACATTTGCTTTCGATACATTAGCAAGTACAGCAGCCATTTTTCATCTGGCAGTAAAGCTTGTAACCAAATATGAATAGATTTTGTGTTTTGATATGTCTGTTTTCTGCTTTAAATTTCAGGGCAAGCTATTATACTGCCATTCTCCACCTGGCATTGATCCTGCTCATTTCCAATTCCAGCATACTAAATTTGAAGAATGTGCTGTTTTAGGTGACAAGAATGGTACACAGCTCAAAGAGAAGCAACATAAAGTGAAACGAATTGAAAATTATGTGGACAAAAGCTTCTTTCATCAGGTAAGAAAACACAGCAAATAGGATGCACAATGGTGTGATGCTTGTGGAATGGATTTCGATTAGCAAGAGCCTGATATGCTTAAAAACTAGAATGCAAGTAACGATTCCAAGATTGTTAATCAAATTATGTACATGTTTCTGTATATTTGGAAAAGCACTGTTTATATTATGAATTCTGGTTTTTAGCATACTGTTAGGATTGGGATGGGAGGAGTGCGCGACTTATCAAGCCCCACTACTCTGCAGGCCGTACCATTAATTTTGATGTTTAATTTTATCCCGAAGTGGCCAATTGAATATCTATATTACTAGTACCCCGAAGAAAAGAGACTATGACCAGGCTTCTTTCAATAACGCAGAATGATTACTTTATTTCCAAGTACTAGTTAGCAACAATTGCAAAAGGAAGTATAGCTATTGACCTCTTCCTAAAGAATTTCCCCAAACACGCATACAGATAAGGACAAACAGATAATGTCTCTCTGCAGAGTTGGGCTTTTAAGGAGGTTATAAAAATAAAGGATAAAGTCCGTAGGGTTTTGACACTGTCGACTTGGAGTTCTCATGTGACAATGGGCCGCTGGTCCTGGTGGATGCCTAGGAGTTCTCACCAGCTTGGTTCAGCTGTGTCCAATTGCAGACTAGTTGCAATCATGAGAGTTGATAGATACACACACTTTAGGCAAAGGAGTTGAGAGTGAGAGCTTTCAGCTTCAGGTTGGTCTGCAATCTCTGCTGCTTCCAACCACACTGCTCTCAAACAGCTTCCAAAGCATAATGCTGGTCTCTCCCTGTGGCCTGTAGTAACCAGGCAACAGTCCAGGTTTTTTCCCCCTCTCCCATGTGACTGCCTGGTTGTAAAAGCTTTCTATTAATTAACTCAAATGACTCGTCCAGTCATAAGACCCCTTTTAAAAAAAAAACAGGTACACACAATAGAGCCTTAGACTTGCCGTCTCCATTTCAAAAGTGAAACTAGATCCAAGGCCAATGACCACCTGTTCAGCTCAGATTATGTTCTTCCGTTTTGTAAGAGAAAAATTCAGCCTTAAAGGATATGCTCCTGACAATACCTGTAATAGAGAAAAATATAGATGTTTTGCCCTGAAAGTAAAATTGGTGAGCTTCAAATAGTCAAATGGTTATTTTGCGACAGCAAAAAGCAACAATTTATAGTAAAAGAAACAATATCATTGTAATGCTCTTTATATCTCGAAATTTACGGGATGGATACATGTTTTATGTAATTCTGAGCTTATAATAATTTGCCATCTAGAAAATATATCTGCTTACAGGTTTTACTGTAATCAGGTTCTTAAAAGACGGTTTCAAGATTGAGGCCTTTGGTGCGCTATTGGAGGGTCTTTTCATCAATACAATCCTCAAATCATAACTTTATTCATCATTCTTGGGTGGCAGTGCTTTGTCCTAAAAATTGAACCAGTTTTGATAACATTCACAAAATGCTTGAAATTGACTAATAAAATGTATATTGTGTACTTGTGAAAGGAGAATATACGTGCCTTGACAAAAGGAGTTCAAACAGCAATGGGATTAAAGTTTGGCATTAACCCAACACCGATGACTGGAACCAGCATGGAAAATGTGGCAGGGAAACCATGGAAAAGGCATGGCAACAGGAAAAAGAAGGAAAAATTACGGAGACTTTGTAAACACCTGGATGGGTGAACTTCACTTGCTATCATCAGGAGTTGGGCAGTTGCCCTAATTAACTGAATATAATATGGGCAGTAGGTAATGGGAATATATGCAGCAGGTCATGAGAAATAGTAATGAATGTGTTATGCGATACATGCTGAGCAAATGAAATGGCAATCTTATGAAATGCAATACAGTGCTTGAAGTAATTCATTGTGATTCATTTGGGATTTCCAGTTCATTTTGTATGCATAATTTGTTACAATATAATTTTTTAACCTTTTCCACAGATGTGAATAAATGACCTTCCTGTTGAAATACTGCAGTAAAAGAATACAAAATAAATATACATGTGCCACTTGGTTTTCATTTACTAACTGAGATGAGACAATTACATTTGTTTTGATTTGTGTTTGAAATGATATGAAATGTTTTTTCCCAAAAATGGCTGTGTATGTTTGCAGTGTAAGATACACTCAATTAGAACTAATCTCCATATTTTGGGATTACGAGTGGAATTTCACCAGTTTTTAAACTGGTTGTATTAGGCTAGTGGGGTATTGTATCTGGAGGCTATGATATTGAATGTCCGATTTGGCTGACATTTACTTGTTTATCCTCACTGGGTAAAAATTGCCAGTTTTGGTACCAGGTTTTTAGGAAGAAGAATGGGTGTCAGCACAACATTCCTATGGGGGAAGGAAGAGACAAAACAGAATACAATAATGCTGCTCCTAAGAATCTCTGATTACCACATTTTGATGTGGATAGCAGTTGTGAGGATAGTCCAAATACAACCCATCTAAAACTAAGCAAAAAGATGCAAAAATGACACAATTCAGGTGCATGGGGGAGGGTGGGGTTAATGGAATTAGACAACAATGGTGCACAATGAGAACAAGTTTATTCCACGAGTGCTAAAAGTCCTAGTAACTCCTGGATAAGCTGCAGCTGAATTTTCCGGTTTTTTTTTTCACTTGTGGAATAAAATAGAATATGTAGTGATGCAGTAATTCTGAAGATGATTTAAAAGTTTGATTTTCTTGTTGATAGGATTTGGGCATTGCTAGCAAAGCCATCATTTATTACCTTAAGAAGGTGATGGTCGTGAACTGCCGCCTTGAACCCCTGCAGTTAATGGTGTAGGTATTCCTACAGTGAATTTGTAGGGAGGGAGTTCTATGACTGACCCAGCAACAGTGAAGGAAAGATGATACTTTTCCAAGTCAGAATGGTGTGTGATTTTGGAGGGAACCCCTCAAGTGGTGGTGTTCCCATATATCTACTGCCCTTGTTATTCGAAGTGATAGAGGTTGAGAGTTTGGAAGGTGCTGCTGAAGGAAGCTTGTTGAGTGGCTATAATGCACCTTGCAGATAGATGCACACTGCTGCCCTCTGCCTGTGGAGGGAGTGAATGTTTAAAGTAGGATGTTTATTGTGGGTGGGATGTCAAGTAAGTGGGCTGCTTTGTTGTGGATGGTATTGTTGGGGCTGCACTCATTTAGTCAAATGGGGAGGTTAGTATCACACTCCTGACTTGTGCTTGGGAAATGATGGATAAGCTTTGGGGAGTCAGGAGGCTTGCTACTCAGCACAGAATTCCCAACCTCTGACTTACTCTTGCAGCCATAGTATTTATGTGGCTGGTCTAGAAAACAAGAATTTCAAAATTGAGGCATTGTATAATGGGGAGCCAGTGAAGGTGAGCAAGGAGTGAGTTAAAATTTGCATAGGATTACATAGGATATATGGTACAGAAACAGGCAATTCTGCCCAACTAGACCATGCCACATTTATGCTCCACTTGAACTTCCTAACATCTTTGTTCACCTAAAACTATCATTGTAACTCTCGATTATTTTCTCCCTATTAAAATATTAATCTTAAAGACCTCTAGAAGGTTCTTGTCGGATGAAGATGGGAGGCAGACCAGGATAGCATTAGAATTGTCAAGCCAAGAGGTAACAAAAGCATGGGTGATGGTTTTAGTGGCAGATGAGCTGAGGCAGGGTTGGAGTCAAATTTTGTTACTGTGGTGGAAGTAGGAAATTCTGGTGATGGTGTGGACCTATGGTCCAAAACTCACCTTGGGGGCAAATATAACACTGAGGTTGTAAATGGCTTTGCTTCGTTTAAGACAATTGCCAGGAATCAGAGAAACTGAGACTTAATAGTGCAGAAGCAGGCCATTTGGCCAATCGAGTCTGCGCTGGCTCTCTTTAAGAGCATTCTAGTCCCACTCCCCTGCCTTATTGCTGTAACCTTGCACATTCTTTTCAGATAGCAATCCAATTCCCTTTTAAACATCTCAATCGAACCTGCCTTCACCATCCTCTCAGGAAGTTCGTTCAAGACTCCAAGCAATTTCTGGATGAAAAAGTTTTTCCTCCCCACTTATACTGCTTTTGCCAATCATTTTGAATCTCTGCCCTCTAGTTCTCGATGCTGTCTTGAGTGGTAACAGTTTCTCACTATTTACCCTGTCCATACCCCTCTTCTCAGCCTTCTTTTCTCCAAAGAAAACAGTCCCAACCTCTCCAATCTATCCTCAAAGCTACAGTCCTTTATCCCTAGAATTATTCTTGTGAATCTCCTCTGTACTCCAATACCTTCACATCCTTCCTCAAGTCTGGTGCCCAGAACTAGATGCAGTAACCCAGATGAGGCTAACTAGTGTCTTATACAAGTTAATCATAACCTCTTTACTCTTGTACTCAGTGCCCCTATCAATGAAGCCTAAAATACCATATGCTTTATTAACTACTCCCTCAACATACCCTGCCAGCTTCAATGACTTATGTACATATACACCGATGGGAATGGTGACACACAATGAAGTTTGTGTTAGAGACCAAGGACAATGGCTTCAGTCTTCCCCATATTTTATTGGGAGGATATTTCTGCGCACTAATATTGGATGTTGGACAAGAAGGTGATAAATCAGAGACAGTGGAGGGTTCTAAGGAAGTGGTGATTGTGGTGTCATCAGCATAGTGGAAACTGATTGTGTTTTAGTTGATATTTCTGAGGAGGGTAGCATGTAGATGAGATATAGAAGTGGGTCAAGGATAGATCCTTGGGGAGGGGGACCATTGAAGGTGATTCTTTTGCCACAATTAGTGAGATTTTTATGAGATTAAGGTTTTGGAATATATAACTTGTACATCTGAATCCAATCATAAATCAATAAATCAAGAGCTGAATTCCCGAGGTGAGGTGACATCAAGGCAGCATTTGACTAAGTGGCATCAAGGAGCCCTAGCAAAGCGAGTCAATTGGAATCGGGGAAAACTCTGTGCTGGTTGGAGTCATACCTAGCACAAAGGAAAATGGTTGTGGTTGCTGGAGGTCAGTCATCTCAGCTCCAGGACATCACTGCACAAGTTCCTCAGGGTAGTGTCCTAGGCCCTTCATCTTTAGCTGCTTCATCAATGACCTTCCATCGTAAGGTCAGAAGTGGGGATGTTCGCTGATGATTGCACAATGGTCAGCACCATTTGTGACTCCTCATACTGAAGCAGTCCATGTCCAAATGCAGCAAGACCTGGAGAATACCCAGGCTTGGGCTGACAAATGGCAAGTAACATTCATGCTACACAAGTGTCAGGCAATGACCATGTCCAACAAGAGAGAATTCAACCATTGCCCCTGATGTTTAGTGGCATTACCATCACTAAATCCCCCACTATCAACATTCTGAGGGTTACCATTGACCAGAAACTGAACGGGACTAGCCATATAAATACTGTGGCTAAGAAAGCAGGCCACAGGCTAGGAATCATGCGACAAGTAACTCACCTCCTGACTCCCCAAAGCTTGACCACCATCTACAAGGCACAAGTCAGGAGTGTGATGGAATACTACCCGCTTGCCCGGATGATGGACATCGTCCAGGACAAAGCAGCCCGCTTGATTGGCACCACATCCACAAACATTCACTCCCTCCACCACTGATGGCCAGTAGCAGCAGTGTGTACCATCTACAAGATACACTGCAGGAATTCATCAAGGCTCCTTAGACAGCACCTTCCAAGCCCATGACCACTACCACCTAGAAGGACAAGGGCAGCAGATAGATGGGAACACCACCGCCTGGAAGTTCTCCTCCAAGTCACTCACCATCCTAACTTGGAAATATATTGCAGTTCTTTCACTGTCATTGGGTCAAAATCCTGGAACTCCCTAACAGCACTGTGGGCGTGCCTACACCACATGGACTGCAGCAGTTCAAGAAGGCAGCTCACCACCGCCTTCTCAAGGGAAATGAGGGATGGCAATAAATGCTGGGCCAGCCAGCAACTCCCATATCCTGTGAATGAATAAAAAAAAAATTACCAATACTTAGGAAAGCTCTTTTTCAAGGCTTTAACCTAATTGGTAGACCACGAGACTTCAGTCGCTAAATTAGAAGGTTTATTTGAAGATAGAATAATAAAGTAATACATGAGACTACTAATTTAGAAATTCTAGATTGAATATACCCTAATTAAGAAATATAGAAGGTGAAGTTTAAATACTTAACGAACTCAATTCTCTCCAACCCTCAGACGACACGATCTGTCGACTTAGGTGAACCTTAGAGTGATTGGTTCTTTGAATTTGCCACTGTTCCCTGGGAGCTACCATGCAGATGATATGTATATCCTTTCTGATATGACTCCAGCTAGCCAAGATATCTCTCAGAACCTCCATTTTTAACTCCTAAATTACCATTACTTCATCTCGAATCAAACCTCTTAAAATTTAGCAATTGGTGAATTTCACTGTTGAATTATTTTAACTGGATTTTAACTACTTGCGTACATTGTCCAGCCAGAACAATGGAACTGTGCAGTTTTTTAAAATCTGATTTTGCACAATTGTCTGTTCATTGCCTAGTCTCATCTCAACTTGGTCAAGGCCAAAGCGATGCTGAGCTAGTACACAGTATTTGATGCTGTTCCCACAGACAAAATCTTACAACAGAAAGTTAGTAATTTTACAATTAACTTACAGGCTTTTGAATATAGCTACTCGATTAAATACTAATTTTTCAATTATAACTTAATTGAGGTACGGTACTTAGTCATTCAACTATTTCTGGCTAATTATGTAATAATTCTTAATACATGAATGGTTATAAAGTATAGAGTACAAAATGGTTTCTTTGGCTCAGTGAATATAGCTACTCGATTAAATACTAATTTTTCAATTATAACTTAATTGAGGTACGGTACTTAGTCATTCAACTATTTCCGGCTAATTATGTAATAATTCTTAATACATGAATGGTTATAAAGTATAGAGTACAAAATGGTTTCTTTGGCTCAGTGCTGGTACAAAAATGGATTTAGTTTACTACAGTGAATATAATATGAAAATAGTCTATAAATGTCAAGTTATACTAAAATTCTACTGCCCAGGCCTACTTACATTATGAAACCAAGTTAAGGCAGTTCTGCTCAGTGTTATGACAGATGAGAGGCATTGGAGGAGAACGATGTGTGTCAGCTGAGTTGAAGGCTGTAGATAGGTCAAGATGGATGAGAAGGAGATAGCTTATCACATTCATGGTCACAAAGAATGTCATTTGTGATTTTGATGAGGGCGGGCTGGAAACCTGAGTGGATGGAATTGTGGGAAAGATGGGCACAAGTTTGAGAAGAGACGCCAGGTCCAAGGACTCTGGAGAAGAAAGGGAGATTGCAATTGCAATGGCGACGGTACTTTACGGATACAGAGGATCAAGAATAGATTTTTTGAGAGGGGTGATAACAACAATTTGTATTTACATTGTGACTTTAACACAAAAAAAACCCAAAGCACTTCACAGGATTGTTGTACAGCAATATTTGATGCCCGGCCAGACAAGATAATATTTAGAGGAGATGACCAAAATTTTGGTAAAATTGGTAGGTTTTATGCTGCATCTTAATAGAGGAAAGAGGGGAATTCCAGTGCTTGGAACCTTGGCAGCTATATGCATAGCAATAAAATTGGGGAAGCTCAAGGCCAGAATTAGAGGTGCACACATCTCAGAGGGCTGTAGGGGTGGAATAGATTATCAAGATGTAGGGTTGTGGGGGCAGGGAGGCACATGGGGGGGAAGGGGGAGGGAAGAGACCATAAAGGGACTTGAAAACAAGGATGAGAATTTTAAAATTTAGATATTGCTTGACTGGGAGCCAGTTTAGATCAGTGAGTCCAGGGGTACTGGGTGAGGGAAACTTGTCACGAGTAGGGTCTCAGGCAGCACAGTTTTGATGACCTGAACTCTATGGAGGGTAGAATGTGGAAGCTGAGAAGTGAATTGCAAAAGTCCAGAGGTAACAAAATTATAGATGAGACTTCCAGGTGGGGTGGAGTCGGGTGGTGTTACAGTGTTGGAAATAGGCGGTCTTAGTGATGACATGAATGTGTGGTCAGAAGTTTATCTGGCGGTTGCAATTGATCTCAAGCTTGTAATCAGCCTCAGGCAGTTGCCAGGTTTGGGGATAAAGTCAGTAGTGAGGGATTGGAGTTTGTCATGGAGATCAAAGACAATCTCAACAATAGAGCAATAATATTACATGATATTAACAATCCAAAGATAGAGTAGAAAAATCACCATATATGTGATTAAAAGAAGGAATACTGTAGTTAATGTTTTGTCAGAATACCAGTGGTTGAATTTGGTCCTTTTGCGGGTATTGCAGGCTGAATGAGAAGTGCCCACTTAACTTGACCCTTTCCCACGGCACCTTTCCATGCAAGCATAGGATTGAAACACCTGCCCATTTACCTCCTTTTCTCACTGTTCAAGGCCCCAAACAATCCTTTCAGATGAAGCAGTGATTTACGTGTACTCTCAATTTAGTATGCTGTATTTGCTGCTCACCATGCGGTTTCTTGTACATTGGGGAGACCAAATGCATATTGGGTGACCGCTTTGCAGAACACCTCCATTCAGTCTGCAAGCATGACCCTGAGCTTCCAGTGGCCTGCCATTCCCCACCTTATTGTCATGCTGACATCACTGTTCTTGGCCTACAACAGTGTTCCAATGAAGCTCCACGCAAGCTTGAGGAACAGCACCTCATCTTTTGATTAGATATTTTATAGTCTTCTGGACTCAATGTTGAGTTCAACAATTTCAAACCAGAACCTCTGCTCCCTCATTTTGTTTTCTTTGCATGTGAAGGCCTCAATCTTGTTTGTCTTGTTTTGCTATGGAATGTCAGCTGTTCACTATTCTGCCTTTCACATCACTGGGGTTCACCTTTTGTTTCTTTACTTGTCCCATTACTACTCTCTTTGGCTCTGTCCCACCATTAGACCATAAGACGTAGGAGCAGAAGTAGGCCATTCAGAACATCAAATCTGCTCCACCATCATGGCTGATCTGATAATCCTCAATCCACTTTCTTGCCTTTTCTCCATAACCCTTGATTCCCTTACTGATTAAAAATCTGTCTATCTCAGCCTTGAATATACTTGATGACCCAGCCTCTACAGCCCTCTGCGGTAAAGAATTCCACAGATTCACCACCATTTGAGAAGAAGTTCCACCTCATCTTTGTCTTAAATGGGTGACCCCTTACACTGAGATTATGTCCTCAGGTTCTAGACTCTCCCACAAGGGGAAATAACCTCTCAGCATCTACCCTGTCAAGCCCCCTAAGAATCTTATATGTTTCAATAAGGTCACCTTTCATTCTTCTAAACTCCAATGAGTACAGACCCAATCTACTCAACTTCTCCTCATAAGAAAATCCCTCCATACCCAGGATCAACCTAGTGAACCTTCTCTGGACTGCCTTCAATGCCAGTATATCTTTCCTTAGATAAGGGGACCGAAACTGTTCACAGTATTCTAGGTGTGGTCTAACTAGTGCCTTGTATAGTTTTAGCAAGACTTCCCTATTTTTATACTCCATTCCCTTTAAAATAAAGGCCAACATTCCATTTACCTTCCCTATTACCTATATACTAGCTTTTTGGGATTCATGCATGAGGACCCCCAAATCCCTGTGTGCTGTAGTTTTCTGCAGTCTTTCTCCATTTAAATAATATTCAGCTCCTCTATTCTCCCTGCCAAAGTGCATAACCTCACATTTTCCCACGTTATATTCCATCTACCAAGTTTTTGCCCAATCATTTAACCTGTCCATATCCTTCTGTAGATTCTTTGTGTCAGCTTCACCATTTGCCTTCCCTCCTATTTTTGTGTCATCCGCAAACCTGGAGATAGTACATTCACTCGGCTCATCCAAGTCATTCATATATATTGTAAATAATTGTGGCTCCAGCATTGATCCCTGTGGCACTCCACTAGTTACAAATTGCCATCCTGAAAATGCCCCCTTAACCCAATTCTGTGTCTTCTGTTGGTTAGAAAATCCTTTATCCATGTTAATATACTACCCCCAACACCATGGGCTCTTACCTTATTAAGTAGCCTATTGTGCAGTACCTTATTGAATGCCTTTTGGAAATCCAAATATATTACATCTACTGGTTTCCCTTTATCTACCCTGCTTATTACCTCCTCAAAGAATTCTAATAAATTTATCAGACATGATTTCCCCGTCATGAAGCCATGTTGGACTCTGGTTGATTATATTATGCATTTCTAAATGCTCTGCTATTGCATCCTTTATAATAGACTCTAACATTTTTCCAATGACGTATGTTAAGCTAACTGGTCTATAGTTACCTGTGTCTTGTGTCCCTCCCTTTTTGAATAAGGATGGTACATTGACAGTTTTCCAATCTTTTGGGACTTTTCCAGAATCTAAGGATTCTTGGAAGATACTACCAGTGCATCCACTATCTCTGTAGTTCCTTCTTTTAATATCCTAGGATGCAACCCATCAGGTCCAGTGGGCTTATCGGGCCCCATTAGTTTCCCTAATACTTTTTCTCTAGTGATAGTTATTGCATTTATTTCTTCCCCCACTCTTTCCCCTTGATTATTTAGTATTTTTGGAATGCTATTAGTGTCGTCTACTGTGAAGACTGAAGCAAGGTATTTATTCAACTCCTCTGCCATTTTGTGGTTCCCCATTATTATTTCTCCAGCATCATTCCCTAAGAGGCCTATGTTCACTTTGGATTTTAAGGATGGGATAAAATAGCACATTAACACTGATTCCGGAGTACAGGATTCAATGGGTTGATTTTGATCAATGTCTTCCAAATTCCTTTCAGTTCTTTGTTGATGACACAAGGTGGTCTTCAGTCTTCAGACATTCAGTCTTTAGTTCATTGGTTGAGCACGTGCCTTTCAATGTCTCTAATAGTGATTTTCCCCTTTGCTTCTTGACAGGGATTTTCAGAGAGAGAGAGCAGGTTATAGAGATATGAGGAGAAAAAAAGCTGGCTATTATTGTAGAATTACTGGAATTTGACACACACAGGAGACAGAGGTTTTAGGTCTTTTTCCTTTCAGACTAGGAGCTTTCTGCTGCACTACTCTCGCACAAACCCTGGTCCCCTGGTCAGGGGCCAATTAAAACGTTGTTGCCAGGTAGTTCCCCATTAGACCAGACTCCTCCTCAGCACCATCCTGTCTTTCATGCACAATCTGTTCCAGGACAGCAACATTGTATGTATCCCTCACACTGTTCTCGTGGGCATGTCTTTCAAACTGCAGCCATTGTAATTTTAATGCACAGTCCAACAGAAGTAAAAAGATATGTTCTTTACACTATTTACCCTCAAAGTTTATTTTCCCCCTTTTTTCTTTTGTCATCTTCTGTTGGTTTTTAAAACTTTCCCAATCCTCTGGTTTACAACCAATCTTTGCCACATGTATGTTTTTTCTTTCAATATACTATCCTTAACTCCCTTTGTTAGCCATGGTTGGTTTATGATCTTCCTAGAATCCTTCTTCCTCACTGGGATATATCTTTGTTCTATGTCATGAACTATTTTCTTAAATGTCTGCCATTGTTCATCAACCATCTTTTCTGCTAAACTCCTTTCCCAGTCCACTCCAGCCAACTCTGCCCTCATTCCTTTGAAATTACCCTCATTTAAGTTTAGCACAGTTGTTTCTGACCCATGTTTCTCACTCTCAAACTGAATACTAAATTCTACCATGTTATGGTCACTGTTTCCTAGGGATCTTTTACTCTGAGATCATTTATTAAACCTGCCTCATTACACATTACCAGGTCCAAAAAAGCCTGATCCCTGGTTGGATCCACAACATATTGTTCTAGGAAACTGTCCCGAATACAGGCTATGAATTCTTGCTCGTGGCTACCTTTGCGAATTTGATTTTCCCAATCTACGTGAAGATTAAAGTCACCCATGATTAATGTACTGCCTTTTTAACATGGCCTCATTATCTCCTAATTTATTCTCTGTCCTACAGTATAGCTACTGTGGGGACTACTCCCACCAGTGTCTTCTTCCCCTTGTTATTTCTTACCTCCACCCATATGGATTCTACATCTTCGGATCCAAGATCATTTCTTGCTATCATACTTATTCCATCTCGTACCAACAAAGCTGCCCCACCACCCTTTCCTTCCTTCCAGTCCTTTCAAAAATTCACATACCCCTGAATATTTAGTTCCCAGCTTTGATCTCCTCGTAACCATGTCTCCATAGTGGCTGTAAGAGAATACCTATTACCCTCTATTTGAGCCGTTAATTCATTTATCTTGTTCCGAATACTACGTGCATTTCAGTAAAGAACCATTAATTTTACCTTTTTACCATTGTTCCCCCCTTTGACCCTATTAGCTGCTTTTTTTTTAATGTTTGTGCACTCTGTCCCTTCCTGTCACACTCTGGGAATGATTACCTAAATATCTGCCCTGCAATGCTGCCATATCCTTTTGCTTTATAAGTCTACATATTCCCTTTCCAGAACCCTTGAACCCCATGAGTGAATAAAAAAAATATTGGTGGCATACTGTTGTCAGTTCACTTTCTGCTACTTAAGTCCAATATGACTTGTGGCTCTATTTTATGTTTGTGATATAAAAATACAAATATCGCATCATTTAGTCATGATTGATTGGTATGACTGGTGTTCTTTTCAGGTGTTCCTATTTAAATTGGTTAGAATGCTACATTCATCTTAGCTTTGTGGTTTCCTATTAATTAAACAGAAAATAATTGACAGTGAAAGGAGCTTTGGCGCATGGCATAAAACTACTGGAGTCTTGCATTTTTTTTGTTTTCCAATTTATTTGAACCAGGCAAACCTCCTTTCTCTGGTACTCACATTGTGAATTCAATTTTTTAGACGTATAGTTCAAAATTTTCAAGATTCTATTCCTGGATCATTCAGTTCCAAAAATGAATCCTCACATGTTACATTGGTTTATTATCGTTTGAAAGGTTTTTAAAAAATCATGAAGGCTCCAGATTTGATTCCTATTCTTGTTTAATTTGCTGTAATAGACTTGTTGGCAAAATTTAAAACTAGGTTAAAGGAGCAGTGACTGCATTACTATGAAATTGGCTAAGGAACAGAAAGCAGACAATAGTGTTTGGTGAACAGTACTTTTTCAAAAGAGAAGCATGTAGTGGTGTCTCCAGAGGTTGATGTTGGGACCACTGCTTTCATTGATATATATTAATGACCTAGACTTGGATACACAAGGATTCATTTAAAGGTTTGCAGCTGACACAAAATTCAGAAATATCGTAAACAGCGAGGAGGATGGTAACAGATTCAAGAGGACATACACAGACTAATGAAATAGGCAAACACATGGCAGGTGAAATTTAATGCAAATAGGTGGGAAGTGATTCATTTTGGTTGGAAGATTGGAGAGAAGCAATATAAATTAGTACAATTTTAAGGGGGTCCCCCTGCAGGTGGCAGGACAAGTTGAGAAGGCTGTTAAAAAGGCATATGGAATCCTTGGCTTTATAAATAGAGGCATAGAGTACAAAAGCGAGGAAGTTATGCCAAATAGTAATAAAACATTAATTAGCCCCCAGCCAGCATACTCTGGGCAACACACTTTAGTTTGGATATCAAGGACTCAGATATCCTAGAATGATATCAGGGATGAAAGGGAAATCTGAACTAAAAACGAGATGCTGGAAAAATTCAGCAGGTCTGACAGCATCTGTGGAGAGAGAAACAGAGTTGATATTTGGAGTCTGAATTACTCTTTTTCAGGGAAACAGAGCTAACGTTTCGAGTCCGAATGACGACTCTTCTTTAGAACTGCTGAGATTTTCCACCATTTTCTGTTTTTATTTCAGGGATGAAAGACTTCAGTTATGTGAAGTGACCAGAGAAACGGGTTGTTTTCCTCAGAGTAGAAAAGGTTAAGAAGAGATTTGATGCAAATTTTCAAAATCTTAAAGGGCTTTGATGTAATAAGTAAGGCGAACCCATTTCCAGTGACAAGAAGATCAAGTAACCAGATTTAAGGTAATTGGCAAAGAAGCAGAGATGATCTGCAATGTGTTGTTAAGATTTAGAATGTGCTGCTCGGTTGTTGCAGATTCAATAACTTTGAAAAGACAATTAGATAAACATTTGTAAAGGAAAACATTTTGGGAGTAATTGATACAGCTTTCGAAATGTAGGCCGAATGGTCTCCTGTGCTCGATTATACTGATTCTTATTCGTTACTTTTACTTCAAAATACTTGTTCCCGGTACTTGGAATAACATGAATTAGTCTCTTAGGTGAAGCGCAGGAAGGTCTTTGCGCAGTTTGACTGCCTTCGAGAAACAAAGTTGGGAAAACTGCAAGTTTCAAGCTTGGAGGAGTATTTCTGGGAGGACACTGCGCCTTTAAGAGCTTTGAAAAGGCGCCTGCTTTGTTCACGGAACTTGCACGTTTCCAGTAGAAAAGGTAGTCCACAGTGAGAAAGGCGAGGATACTGTGCCGAGTCCTCGCTACTGAGCCTGCGCTCCCACAATTGGCCTTGAAGGAAGCTCAGAGTCGTCACGTCTCCAAATGACAAAGCAGGAAGAGCCGGCAGCGGAGCCTGAAACTTTCCTGGCTCTTTTTTACCGAGAGAGAACTGCGAATTAAACCACTCGGATGCCAATTTGGAGCCCACATTTGAACTAGATTAGCCCATTTTACATTGACCGGGAGGGTCCGATGCCCAGAGGTTGACTTTATTTTGAAGGCAGATTAATGAAGGTGTCGTGAATAAGAAAACCCGAGATGTTGGTGTTAGTGACTTTCTAAGCAAAGTGTGAAGGAATTCCGTGTGGTCGGAATGACATCTGCAGCCGACACTAATCAGAGTCTCTCTGAAGGAACAACTCGGGGCAGTGAGACTCCGACTGGTTCATCTTCCTTCTGGAACTGGAATTACTGGATAAACTGCTTCGTGCAGGAGAAAGTTTGCGTTTCCTTTGCGCTCTGGCTCTTATCACTGCTGCTTTGGGCAATCGCCCACTTTATGTAAGTGTTACTAATGTTTTATTTCTGAATTAGAGGCCCACCTCCACCAAATAAACAGGGAGGGAGAATTTTCTGAAATCACCTACCTCCATCTCCAGGGTGAGGGAGGGGAGCCGGAATATTATTGCTGTAAGAGCACTCAATACTGGGTGAGAAATGGAGCTGCCGTGTGTAGCTCAGTGCAATGGGCTGATGGCTGACTATATGTTAAGGGTGGAAAGAAGAGCTTTTAAACAAGAGGTGATAAATGTCTGCATGTCCACTAGCCAGAACAGAGAGGCACAAATTTCAGAGCCGTTCAAAATGAATCGGATGCGAGACTGGGAAAGATGGGGAACTGGAGGGAGGGGCTTCATTGACCCCAAGCACCTTTTTTTGTTTCTGTTTATATTCTGGAAAAGTCAACAATCAGTCGTAGGTCAAACATTTTGATATTAGAAACAAATAATGGTGGAAGCACATGGCAGATCTGTCAAGGTAAGCAGGGATCCTGTATGAAGTGGGTGAGCTTTACCTGCTATGTATTTCCAACACTTTCTCTTTTTATTTCAAATAAGGAGTTTTTTTTCCTTTCTGAAAGGTTGTGCATCAAGCCCCATTGTAGACTTGCCGATACCTACATTACTGAGGGAGTGCTACATTATTGGAAGTACGGACAGACTGAGCAAGTGGGAAATCGGGAATTTTCCTGAGTGCTTGAAAGAATGTTTTCCAATGCCTTCTTTTTTCCCCTGTGAGAATCCCAAATAATGCCATGCCGTTTTGGACAAGCTAGCCTGTCCCTGGGTGCATCTTTCAGATGAGATGCTAAACCGAGGCCTCGTGTATATTCAAGTTTAAAAAAATCACACGGCACTAATTGATGTGCAAATAGATCTCCTGGTAACCAGGTGAATATTTTTCAATTAAAAATGAACAAAAACAGATTTCTGATTATTTTATTAATTTGCTGTTTGTAAGACCTATTGTCTATAGATCACCTACATTTCCCTGCAACATAACAGTGACTACAAATAATCAATAGATTGTAAAACTCTTGTTGGGCATTCTGAGCACATAATATACTATATAATTCCATTCTTATTTTGACAGTTCCAACTTTATTCCTGAATTTCACAAACCTGATTGTGGTCTCAAATTTCCTGCCTGCCCCCATAATTCTTGGCTCCCTTGCTGATCAAAAATCTGTCTAACTCAGCCTTGAATATATTCAATGACCCAGCCTCACTGCTTTCTAGGGTGAAGAATTCCAAAGATTAACAAGCCTCTGAGAGAAGATATTCCTCCTTGGCTCCATTTTAATGGGTGACCCCTTATCCTGAAACTGCCCCCTGGTTTTTGATTCGTTCTCGAGGGGAAACATCCTCTCAACATCTCCCCAGTCAAGCCTCCTCAGAAATATGTTTCAATAAAATCACCTCTCATTCTTCTAAACTCCAAAGAGTATAGGCTCAAACTGCTCAACCTTTCCTCATAAGATGGTCCTTTCATCCTAGGAATCAGCCCAGTGAACCTTCTCTGAACTCCCTCCAATGCAACGAAATGCCTCCTTAAGTAAGAGACCAAAACTGTACACAGTACTGTAGGTGTGGTCTCACCAACACCCTGTATAGTTGTAACAAGGCTTCTCTATTTAATACTCCATCCCCCTTACAATTAAGGCCAACATTTCAGTTGTCTTCCTAGTACATGCTGTATCTGCATGCTAACTTTTTATGAGTCATGTATGAGGGCACCCAAATTCCTCTGTACCACAGTGTTCTGTGGTCTTCCTCTCCATTTAAATAATATTCTGCTTTTTTATTCTTCCTACCAAAGCAATCTCATTAAAACTTATCAGCCTATATCCTATATTCTTTTCTTCTGTTGCTCTCTACAACTGCAACAAAGTGGATAAATTCACAATAACCTCATAATCTGAAGTCTATCAGCAGGTTAAAGATCCTTGCAAAGTATTTGAAAATATGAGAATACTCTGGTGCCAAACCAACATTTTCCCTCACATAAACCAGCCATAAAAGGAGCCAGTCATTCATGTCACTTGAGGGGTGCTACTTGCACAGAATGGCAGCCACTTATACTGGGCTTAAAGATTTTGTGAGACATTTTGAGGTGAAAAGCGACATATAAATTAAATGAAGAAGAATTACGTAGTGCTTGTCCCTAAATGTCCCAAAGTGCTGCAGAGCCAATTAATTCATTGCTTCTGAAGTGCAATTATTGCTGTTATGTAAGCAAAGATAGTAACTCTGAACAGCACATTTCTGATTTTTGTTTTGAATGACCCATTAATCCTGACATCCAGGTCCGGCATAAGTGGAGCTCATCATCTGAATTTTGCCATTCAAGTTTATATTGTTAATGTTGCCGATGTTCCTGTCATTGCTGCTGTTATTCATTCATATCTTTTCCAGGAAACTTCACATCATGAGGGAAAGAGCTTTTTTAAAGTATAAAAAAAATTATGGTTGTGTTATGTTATCATCATGCATATACTAAATGACAGTTGTCTTCTGTCCTATGGCAAGAAAAAGTTTGTCAAAATTTCATTGTTTTTTACCAGGATATCCTGTAACACACCCATGTTTTTAAGTTCTGCACAATCAAATTTCATTTAGCTGTAGAACTAAATGTGAACTAGGGGGCTGACCAGGGTAGTTAACTCTGTTTAATGCTCATGGATAAATCAGAAGGAATTTTTCGAGGGAATTCTGATTGTAATCTGAGTTACCATGACGTGTGTTTAACCTCAAATTCCCAAAAACCTCATGGGAATTGTCAAGTTATTTGTGTATGTGGGACACATGCATGTTTTAAAAGGGTTGGTTTAAAGACTTACAGATTTCTTACTTTTCATGATGAATCTTTCCGATTTTATTTCTGAATCTAAGGCCTGATTCTAGCCTGGAGGTGAGTTCTGTGCAGGAAGGGCTGTTGTAAGATCAGGAAACCCAAAAGGACGGGTTTCCCAAATGAGCTGCAGTATTTAACTGCAGGTCTGCTTTTTTTTTTACTTCTGGGGTTCCTGCCTCTGCAGGACAGGTTGGAGCTCTTTACACAGGAAACCAGCTTCATAGGGCCAAAGAACAAGCAGGTGGGGGGGGAGGACGGTGGAGGGGGGAGGACGGTGGGGGGGGGGGAGGACGGTGGGGGGGGGAGGACGGTGGGGGGTGGGGGGGGGGACGGTGGGGGGGGGGGAAGGACGGTGGGGGGTGGGGGGGGGGGACGGTGGGGGGGGTGGGGGGCGGGGGTGGGGGGGGGGAGGACGGTGGGGGGGGGGTGGGGAGAGGACGGTTGGGGGGGGGGGGAGGACGGTGGGGGCGGGGGGAGGACGGTGGGGGTGGGTGGGCGGGAGGGTTGCGTGTACATATGCATGGTGGAGTTCGGAGGGTCCTGATCACAGTGGGAGGGCGGGGGTTGGTGGTCCAGTAATAGAGCTGGGGGAGCTGACAGATTGTAGGGATGCTGTTTACTGGGTACTTGGTTGGATCTGGAGAAAACACTCCTGCACCTCCTGACCCACTAGTAGTGCCTTAAAAGCATTTAACTCACGGATTCATCCTTTTTCGCTGAGCCTGGGAAACCTGTTGCAATGAAACTCCCTGCCTTCACTCTATTATTTAAATGAATGACCTGTGTCGTGTGAGCAGATTGATCGCCCACCCCTCATCCCACTTCTCTTAAGACTGGAAGTGAGCAGGTTTGATACAGGTTTGGATCCTGATCCAGATTTTTTGCATTTCAACCTCTGATATGACAATCAGCCTATTTTTGGGAGTCACAATTCAGCCCTTAATCTCTGGAAATCCGAAATATCAGAGCTGTTGTATTCAACATTTCCTTTGTTCGCTTTTGTTTTTAGGCTCTTTTATTTTCGCTGCAAATGGAGAGGTTGGCGAGAAGAATCTTTGCCATGTACCATCTATGCTTTTCTGGGGAATATATGCAACATGTTTGGGGCACTTCTAGCAAAACAACTGAGTATTCAGGTTAGTGGTTATGGTTTCACTGAATCTCATTTTACTGCAATTGGTTTCTTATTACCAGGACTCAAAATCTCCCTTTGGCTCTGACACCAACTTTTACCTTGCTAGTTTCTCAGAGGGCCTTGTTTCCCAATTTCTCCAGAATCAGCTTCACTTTATTGTTATTTCCTTTCTTTTTCTGATTTTGCACCAGCTCTGTCTGATTTTATTTCAGCTCTGTTTGCTATTTGAAATCTAGTTTTTTATGGATCTTTATTACTACTTCATCTATTCAATTGTTTCCTCCTCATTGTGGGCTTTCTCCTGGTTCTGTAGATTAGTTGAGTTTTCCTGAGCCATCTTGTTATCTAAATTTTACTCATTTCCTCTTTAGAACGTCCCAGCTCTGGGATTTGTTCTGTTGAAATATTTTGGATAGTGAAGTACAGAAATGATTGGTTCAAGTGCCTTATACTCCTATTAGTCATCTTAAGTAAACATTGCCTAACATTCAGTGTTTTTTACTTAGTCATTGAGAAACCATGCATTGCTACAATGTTTGTTTTGAATTTAGGTTACTAAGTGTAATTTAATGTTGTAATGTACAATGCATCTATAACAACTTGTGTTTCTCTAATCCTTGTGTATGGAAAGTGTACAATTTTGGACTTTCTTGCACCACCAAACTTGAGTTTTCAGCAAAAAGACAGTCTCCATAAGATGATCTGTGTCTACCAAGAATAAGAATCTGCCTGTTATGTTCGGAAGTGATAGGATAGCATGCCACAAGCACAATTGTACTTTTATAAAGCTATTGCATGCCAGATTTCATGTATGCTGTCTGCCATATTCTCCTATCCACTTGAGTAGGTGGTAATACTATCCTGTCAGAATGTTGAACCTGGGCTAAAACTTATTTATAATTTATTTACATTTATTTGCATATGACAATTACACAAATAGAATACAAATAGCAAGCAGTAAAATATTTCACTTGCATGAGGCAAAGTCTTTTTTCTTAAAAAAAGTACAAGATGTTAGTAACCCTTTCCAAAGTTTTTCAACTAAAATGGCTATCTAAAGTCATTTACATGATGCAGAAATTTTCCTCTTTGAACCTATAAGGGCTCTGTTTCCACCACAAAGATATCTTGGAATATCTCGCATGATGAGAAACAATGTTGATGCCAAGTTGCGGGGGCAGAGGAACAAAAGCACAATTGTAGATAAATGTTTTTGCAAGGCTTCTGAGAGATTTGGAGAAGGCAGCAGTGTAGTGGCTGAAGGAGCAATTATTGATGGTGGGACAGAATGATGATGACGTGATGTTAGAGCAGTGTAGAGACAGTTGCTGAGTTAGGGTAGAATAAAGCAGTGGATAGATTTAAAAATGAGGATGAGGATCTTAAAATTAGCTTGCTTGGGCATGGGGAGCCAGTGGAGCTTGATAATGATGTGTGATTGGAGTGGGGGATTTTTGCAGGTGGGGGAGCGGATCACTACATCTTGAATGAGTTCTTTGTAGGGGAAGAGTGTTGGAGGAGTAGAATCCCATAATGATGAAAACATGTATTAGACTGTTAGCTGTAGTCTTGGATAGGTTAAGGCAATGAAAGAGAGTGGTATTGGTCACTTCTTAAATCTGGATAGGGAGCTCAGCTTGTTGTGGAAGGATACCACTGGACGTAGAATGAAGCGCACGAGGCCTTAGTTGCTAATAAAAGCAGTAGAAGATGTGACTTTTGCGTTGCTGGCATTAAAACTGGAGGATTTTTTAAAATGTTGATTGTCTGTAATGGGAACAAGTCCCTGGACTGGTGACGCACAGTCAAGTACTGAAAAATCATTCTTACTTTTTGAACCCTGATTCTAATGAAAATATTTTTACATAAAGGAAATATCTTAGACCCAAATCTTTATTATCTCATTCTTTGCTTAGTTTACCTAAACAACTTTTATCTGTTGTGACCTGCAGGCTTAGAAAAATAATCATTTTGTAAGTGACAGACAGTAAAGCTTTGATGCTAACCCAGTGCTGAAACAATGTTGTTACAAAATTCAGAATATAATTTTATTTTTCAGGTTAATAATGCTAAATTTGGCCTGAGTAACCATAGCTCTGTTTTCAGTATTCTGACCCTCTAGTTCTAATTGATGTCACACTGAAATGTAGGGAATCTCAGTGTCCATTTTCTGCTCCGATGGCAAAAATGTCTTTAAAGGGTTAGCTAAACAAAATTGGAAAGGTTTTACCATTAAGCACGCTTTCAAAACTACACTGGTCACTTCACATGGTTCCATCGCTCACAAAGCTTATGACATTTTGTTTTTGGATGGAAATCAACAGTAAGAACCACTTGAAGAAAAAGATTCTCATTTTTTTTTCTATTTCCAGGCTTTTACAGCAGCTTATATGGCAGCAGTGGATATTCTCCATTTTGTATTAATCCTGTTTCCTGTGTGTGGTTCAAGATCCAGATCAACAACAGGTAGAAACAATGCTAGGCCAAAAAAGCATTACGTTGCCGGTATTATTGAGTAGTCATATGTAATTTAAAAAAAATTATCCTGCTTTGATAGAAATTTCTATCTGTTTATCAGTAAAGTGTTGGTGATTATAGCTTTTCCTTCTAGTTATCTGTATATCATAGAACACAAAAAGGTTCATTTAGCCCATCCCCACTGGCTCTCTGAGAGAGCTACATACCCTGTCCCATTTTCCTGCCTCTTCTCCAAATTCTTCATAGGTCTGAATTTTGCCCTCGTTGGGCGGGCTCGGCGGGAGCAGCCAGGGAGCCGACTGCCACCCGTGATCAGCTCCACACCATGATTTCACGCGGGTGGACCAATTAAAGCCTGCCCAGCGTGGAACGCGAGCGGCAGTACACAGCACTGCCTCTGCAGACGGGGGGGAGGAGGGAGAGCTGGGACTCGGGCACAGTTAAGATGCATCGATCTCCCTGCAGCATGGAGCTGCCTTAGGGAGATTGAAGCGCTTTTAAAAAAAAAAAATGAATAAATACAATAAAAATTGAATGAAACATGTCCCCTCATGTGTCTGTGTCGCATAAAATGGTGTCACGTCAAAATAAAGGTTTTAGTGTTAGCTTTAGGAAACTTCATCCTGCTCGTGGGTGAGGCTTCCTAAAAACTGTAAAGGCTGCTTGGCCTTTTCGCCTACTCACTAACCACTAGGTTGGACGGGCAGTGTAAATTTCAAGTTAATTAGGCCCTTAATGTCCTTAATAGGCCTTTCAATTATCGGCGGACGTGGAGCCGACTCCAGCACACGCCCACCGAACAAAATATCATGTGAGTGAGCGATGACGGGACGCACATCATATTACATTCCACTGTGTTGGGCATGTGCCCGCACACCAATAGGCCATAGTTTCAAATATCTCCATTTGAACTCCTCTTAAGCTTATGTGCTGTGCTGAAATAGCCCTATTTTCTCTGATCTTTCCCGTCATCTTAAGGAATTTTTTCGACACCTCTATGGTCTCAGAATCCTTCTTCAACTAAAGTACTCAATGTTTGGAAGCAGTATTGTAAATGCTGCATAACCAATCATTTGGAAAGGTTACCAACTTCTGCTCATGGTCCAATTGATAGAACCTCGAATCCTTTATTGCTCTTTTTATAACTTGTCCTCCAGCTTTGTATATCTGAAGTTTTCAGTGTCTTTCCTACTATTTAAAGTTTTACCATCTTTTATAACTCTTTATTCTTTCTCCCAAAATATATCTCCTCACATTTCAACATTTAGGGTGGAATTTTATGGTCTCAGCCTTAAAATGTGGCAAGCCATTCAAAAGTCCATTGAATTCAGCAGGACCGTAAGATCCCACCGGGAAAATATTCCGCCCATGAAATTTTATCTGACATCTATCTGGCCAATCTACAAACCTGTTCATCTCCTCCTGAAGTCACATACAATAAAATCACGCTGCCTATTTTGTGCCGTCGGTAAATTTTGAATTTGTGCATCATACGTTGAAGTTCAGATTTGTAGAGAACTTTTAATATGGGAAAACATGCCAAGGTGCTTCATAGAAGTGTGATAGGACCAAAACTGATACCAAGCCAAAGAAAATGGTATTAGGATGAGTAGCTGGAAATTTTGTCAGAGATAGGGTTTTAAGGAGGGTCTGAAAGGGAGAGGGAGAGCTGGAGAGGTTTAGGAAGGAAAATCCAGAGCTTTGGGCCCAGACAGCTGAAATCACAGCTGCCAAAGGTGAGGTGAAGGGAGTAGAGAATACTTAGAGGCCGTTGTTGGAGTAACATAGAGTTCTCAGGAATGTAGGGATAAAGGAGATTACATAGGTAAGGAGGAGAGAGAAGAAGTTTGGAATAGTTGAGTCTGGAGTGGGAGGAACATGGATGAGGCTTTCACTAGCAGATGTGTTGAGCTAGAGATAGGTGATGTGTTGGAGGTGGAAATAGGTGATCTTTATGATGGAGAGGATATAAGGTCAGAATCAAAGCCTGGGGTCAAATAGGATGTGAGGTCGTTCAGCCTGAGACAGAGGCTGGAGAGGAGAATGGAATTGGTGGCAAGATAATGGTGTTTGTTAGGGAAGGGCTGCAAAGACAATGGTTTCAGTCCTTCTGATGTTTAATTGGAGGATGTTTTAACTCATTCAGGACTGGATGTGAGATAAGCAGGCTGACAATGCAGGTAGTGGAGAAGCTAAGAGAGGTAATGGAGAGGTAACTTAATCAGTATACATGTGGAACTTAGTATCTTGTCTTTGCATGATGTCATTGAAGAACAGCGAGTATAGGAGGAAGAGGGGCCCAAGGATTATTTTTGATGACTTTAGGGATGCCAGTCGAGGGCTGGGAAGATATGCTATTTTGGGAGGTTTTCTGTTTGTGCATGGTTAGGTAAGAGTGGATCCAAGCTGGGACAGTCCCATTGAGTCCCATAGAAGAGAGGCATTGGAGGAGTATGGTTGACATGTTAAAGGTTGCAGAGAGATCAAGAAAGTCTAAAGGCAGAATTTAATGGACCCTCTGGAGGTGAATTCAGAGACAGGGGGTTGTTTGATTAGGCGGGAGGGTGCGGGATGGGCACCTTCCTGCCCAGAGGCCAAGTGAGGGCTAGAGTAGCCACTTAAGGGCCTCATCCTGCCACCACTGATATTCAATGATGGGCGGTTGGGGGAACTTGCCATCCTGGGAGGCTGCCAGCAAACCTTATCAGGTTTGCCAGTGGTCTACCAGGGGGTAGCTTGTTTTTGGGCATCTTATGCCTGATTGTAGGACTTGTCATTGGGGAGATGGGGGTGGTGGGGTGGGAGCTGCTGAGAACCATGCCACTGCCCTTGTGAATCCCCTCCTGCCCACCTCATTGGTGACTCCCTCCCCTTAAACCCCATCCTTCCCCCATTTGCCTCTGTCTGGGGATCCATGGCCAATCCCGCCCGGAAGCCCGAGTGTGATACCAGCAATGGTCACTACACCGGTTATCCGGAAACCCAGGGGTAATATTCTGGGGACCCAGATTCGAATCACACCACGGCAGATGGTGGAATTTGAATCCAATAAAAATATGGAATTAAAAGTCTAATGATGACTGCGAAGCCATTGCCGATTGTCATAAAAACCCATCTGATTCAGCAATGTCCATAAGGGAAGGAAATCTGCTGTCCTTACCTGGTCTGGCCTACATGTGACTCCAGACCCACAGCAATGTGGTTGACTCTTAAATGCTTTCTGAAGAAGGGCAATTGGGGATGGGCAATAAATACTGGCTGAGCCAGCAATACCCACATCCCATGAACGAATAAAAAAAAAAGGCAAGACTGAACTGGCTGGGGCTATTTTCTTTAGAGAAGTTAAAATTGAGAGGTGACTTAATAATGGCCTTTAAATTTATAAGGGGTTTGACAGGTTTGAAGAGAGATGTTTGCAATAGTGAGGGAGTCAAATTCTAGGGGTGCTGGATTTGATAATCACTAGTACATCCAAAACAAAATTCAAGAGAAACTTCTTTATTTGAGTGGTACAAGTGTGGAACTCACTACCACATGTAGTGGCTGAGGTGAATGTTAACTGCAAAATTCACTCCAATATTGCATGTGTTTCTTTTAAAAAAAAACTCATCAAGTAAACTTCAAAATGTTGGATTCTTTGAGTCTAATGTGGAGGGTTTGTCAGTTACACATTTGTAATTGCCATTCCATAAATCATTTTCAATCGGTGCATACACCATTAATCTGGTATTTTGATGTTAATGGTCAGTTTCATAATATAGGTTGAAGCTTCTATACAGCCTATTATTTTAGAATGCAACATTTCTGAGGTAGTAGATGTGTACTCTGTGAAGTTATAAAATGTTAAATTTTATTACATGCATTTCCATGATTGTAAATTAGTACTTTTCTTTGTATTTGTCCAGAAATTGGTAACTAGAGTCTTTTATTCTACCCGTAATGCATAGTTGTGGGGTATACTTAACATTCTTCTTGGAATGCTATGTGCCATTAGAAAATGTGAAAATTAGGAAGAAGTTTTGAAAGTTGTAAAATTTTTGTGGGAAATGCTGAAGTCCTGAAAAATTTAAATTGGAACACTTTCTGTTTGATTTTTAATTGGACACCAAGAGTCATATTTTAAATCACTTCAGGGCAACCACCATTTTCATAAAGAGTTTCCCTACTTTTGATAAGCAAGGGGAGAAACATGTTGGGAAACTTTTATACCCCATCAAATCATTCAGTATCATGATGAACTTTTATATATAATTATATAATACACAAACCATGCATATATCCATGTGCGAGTATACAACCTGGTAGGCAACAATATATAGCTGGTCTGTCAAAATTTCCCATGCAGTTTGATTGCAAATTAAGCATCATTACCCCCACTGCTCCCCACCCACTAGCAGCAATATAATCTTCTGAGAGTGGCCAAAAATCATAATGGCCAATTTAGGGAAAAACTTTTGGGAAATTCCTTTCCAACTCTCACAGGCGATCAAAATGAGCCCCAAGAGAACACAGTAAGTATAAAGCACAACACCCAACATTAAGCATATCTTTTGTATTTTATACTAAGGAATGTAATTGTATAGGGACATCTCCCAGTTTGTCACACTTTGTATTCTTTAATCAGATGAGCTAAGAAAAAGAAATAAAAGAAGAAGTGCCATGTTCATGGTTTGCTTACCTTTCACTATGGGCACAAGTTGCTACTTCTGGGCTTCTCCTGTTGCTGAAGTGGATATTCGTGGACCAAGAAGGAAACTGCTCACCACATTACTTCAGGTAAAATAATACTGAGTGAATCACCAGCTGCTCATTTAACCCAAACGTAAACCATCTGGACAGTTTACAGATTCAGAGGAAAGTTTGAATTAAGTCCTTGTGCTTTCAGCCTTGTAAGATTTTCCAGTTTCCAAACTGAATGAAGTCCATCAGCCTTTGCAAGTACAACTGAATTTCTTCAGTTGTTGTACTTGGTGGTATTAAATTATCTGATCATTCCAGGCTTGGGAGTTTTGCTTTCCATTGATCTCACAAGATTGAAATCCGTCATTATTACTATGTCAGTGTGAATGTCCTAATTTGCTGTCTCAGCCTACTTTTCTCATTTGATTAAAATGATTCCCAGGAAACTGTACCAATTATTACAAAGTTTTCACAGCACAGCAACAGGTCATTCATCAGCCCAACACGTGCACACTGGTGTTTATACTCCACACAAGTCACTCAGCTTCCTTTATCTAACCCCACCAATGTATCCCTTTACACCTTTCTCCCATATGTGTTTATCTAGCGTCCCTTTAAATTCAACGATTCCCTGTGTTAAAGTGTTCCACTGTCTGAGTAAAGAATTTTTTCCTGAATCCCTATTTGATTTATTAGTAACTATCTTATATTTATGGCCCCTAGTTTTGTCTCATGAGCAAGTGAAAACACCTTCTCAGTGTTTACCCTATCATGATCTTAAAGACCTCTATTATATCACCCCTCACTCTTTTATAGAGAAAAAAGCCCTAGTATGTTCAATTCTCCTAGTCAGAATAAATTCTCGGTTCTGGTATCATTCTAGTCAATCTCCTTTGCACCTTCTCCAGTGCCTCTATGTCCTTTTTATGAAATGAAGACCAGAACTGGTCCCTGTGTGGCCCAAAGAAAGTTCTATACAAGTTTGATATAACTTCTCAACTTTTTAGTTCAATTCCTCTAGAAATGACCCACAGTGCTTTTTTGTTTTTCTTTTAATGGCCTTATTCACCTGCATTGCTTTTTTTTGTGATATGTTTGTCTGTACCCTCAGATCCCTCTGTTCCTCTTCTCCCTAACAAAATGAACTGCCTTTCACTTTTTTATATTGAAGTTAATTTGCCAATTGCACACCCCTTCTGTGTCTTCCTGTGTGTGTTGTCCCTCTCTGTATTAACTACCCTCTCTAATTTGATATCATCTGCAAATGTAGCATTTGTTCTTCTGATTCCTGAGTCCTGATTGTTTATGTTAATGGTGTTCTAGTTGCTATGTGGGAACTGAGAATTCACAACAGTTGTGAATGGGGGCATGTTATATAGAAAGGGCAGTAGGCAACATTGTGCTGACTAATAAATTGTAAGAATAAATAACATTTGTATTCAATACTTGCTAAACTATTTTAGCTGTCCATCAAACTAATATGTAAGTTCATGCAATGGTCACAGTTGTAAATGACACTATATGCAGTAGAACCAGCATGTGCTAAAGCTGTGTGATGAAGCAACTTGTAATAGTCCATAGGCATGGACGCTCCAAAAGATTCATTGGGTATTCTCTTGCAACAGTCAATCAGTTTAACCTGAGAAAATTAGACTGCAGTTGAATATTGTGCCCAGTTTTGGTCTTGACAGCTAAGCTAGATAAGCAAATTTCAAGGTTTTTAAGTGTTCACAACTATGAATGTTTTGATAAAGTAAATCAGAAAACAGTGCTTCCCCTGGCTGTCACTAGAGGGCATGTATTTAGAATAATCACCAAAAGAATAACGGGAAGGAGCAATAGAATTTTTTTTCTGCAGAGGGTTTTAGGACATGGATACCTTATTGGTGGAAGGAACACTCATAAATATTTTTTTTTAGAAAACAAGTGGATAAATATTTTTAAAATAAAAAGCATTTTATAAGGGCATGGGAAAAGAGCAGCAGGATAGGATTGAATGAATTACTTTTTTAGAACCTGTGTGAGCATGATGGCTTTGCAAGTTACAGAAAAGTAACTTTCATTTCTCCTTGCTTGATTCAATACAGTCACGCATGGACTGACCGCAGGGTTCAATGAACATAACTTATTTCATGCTGTTGTCCTTTCTTAAACACTGGAGAGGCGTATGCAGTGTTTCTGTCCATTAAGAGAACGAATCAACAAGAATTGCTTGTCCTTAAGTCAGATCTTCATGTCCATAACTTGAATACAAAAGGAACTCCAGCAATAAGCTCAAAATTCTGGATTACTCCAAAAGTCTACATAAAATACCTGAGACAAATTTTCACATACTGGTTCTATCTATGGTATTTGCTTATTGTAGATGTATTCACCTGGACCTTGACTCTTCGTTTTCAGGAGTTTTATGACAACCTCCCTGTTAATGTTCACTCTGGCTGCACTCTTGCACAAAAAAAAAATTACCTTCCCTAACAATTGTAGAAAAAGTGACATTTCCTCTGCAATGATTATATTTATTTCTAGATCATATCAATGTTGATGCCCTCATGATTTCTGTAAGTCCTTCAGGATTTATGATAACTTCACAGACGTAAGCTCGCTTTTCTTTGTCAAACTTCACCGTGCTTAGTCTGAATCTAATATTAGGTACTCATAAATATGAGAAGCATGCTTTTTTGTTCATTATTGGATATACCTTTACCTTCTATACAGATCAGTAGCCTTTCACAGACATGGCTGCATTTCTTTTTGTCATTTCCTGAAAGATGTTTCTCTGCATTTAACATTAGCAGGAGGCAAATCTTAAGACATTTAACTAAAGTTTGGTTGTGGCTTGATCTTCATCTGTGAATATAACTAATGTTTATTGATTGATTCAGTTTTATAATTGTTTTTATAGGACAACACAGAAATCATTGGCTATGTGCTGGGGGTGATTGCCGTTTTCATTGGCTGGACATCAAGGTTTCCACTGATTTTAAAGGCAGTAAGTAGGAGTATCAATCTGAGTGATAAGAAATGCCTATGAAATTACTCATTTTCATAATCATAGGATTTCTGCATAAAATTCTGGTTTTGAAGCAGCACCTTTACTATTCCTAATGCGCTGCTGATGATTTTTGTCCTGTTATGTATCTTTTTATATAACTTCAGGTAGACAAAGTAAACATGATTTACCAATTTGTTCAGCTAATTGCTGTTGGAAAAAATTTTCCATGTCAATGTTGGGGAGTGGCCAATATTTAAAATTGTCCCGATACATCCAGTTTCACTGAGAGTGGCTTTTGCCTTCTTTGTACCCAGAAGCTACTTGGGTTAAAGTTGCTTGATGGATGGGCAATGTCTCGGAGGTGGGAAATTCATTTTGGGTGATTAGTCACCCTTCATATATGCTGCCTGATTTTCATTTCTATTGAACACCAACACAGCAACAACTTGTATTTATATGGTGCCATTAACATAGTGAAATGTTCCAAGGCACTTCAGGAAAGCTGTAAAGCAGAATTTGACACTGAGCCGCATAAGGAGCCATTCGGGCAGACAAGTAAAAGCTTGGTCAAAGAAGTAGATTTTAAGGAGTGTCTTAACGGAAGAAAGAGAGGTTTAGAGAGGGAATTCCAGAGCTTATAGTCCTAGCAGCTGAAGGCATGACTGCCAATAGTGGAGCAGTTAAAATTGAGAACAATGAGACCAGAATTAAAGGTCCACATTAGAGGTGTAGATATCTTGGAAGGTTGTGTGGCTGGAGGAGACTACAGAGATGGGGAAGGGTAAGGCCAGAGAGGGATTTGAAAACCAGGATTAGAATTTTAAAATTGAGGTATTGCTCAACTGGGAGTTAGTGCAGATCAGCAACACAGGGGTGATGGGTGAATGGGTCATGGGGTAAGTAAGGGCACGGGCAGCAGAAATTTGGATGACCTAATGTTTTTGGAGCATAGCAAGTGGGAGGCTGCCAGGAGTGGATTGGGGTAGTCAAATCCAAGGGCAGTAAAACTTGATTTTTTAAAAAGATATTAAATCATTTTTTTCTAATTTACAGTCTAGGGGGAAGATTGATAGCAGTCTCCAGAAATGGGCTCTGATCCTTTCAATTTTCGGGGGTGCACTGTATGCTGCTGCCATTTTGGCACATGAGAAGTCTCCTGAGTTCATCCTGCAAGCTTTACCCTGGCTCCTTATCTTCCTTGGTGGTGCAGCTCTAGAACTTTCTGTATCCTTTTCAAATGATAGATATTTTTTCTCAAGATCCAAGCATGTAACTGAGGATACATTCTAGGAAATGGATATGTTACATGTCTTGGTTTGATATTTTTGGTTTAATACAATAATATGATCCTTCAATTAGCCAAAGATGTAATCTTGTTTAATTTTATTCTTTCAAACAGTTTAAGTGGCATATTTTAATGTTCTTTAGTAACAGGATTATATTGTGTTTGAACTTCAGTTTTTGGTTCAATTCTCAGTAGAAACAAATTAATTGTGTAACCACCTGTTGCAACCTGAATCCATTTCTGCAAATTAATAAATGTGTCAGTGAGCTAATTCCTGCACCCAGGAACTGTTCTTTAATCAATGTCAAAAGCTGTCTGTTAATTTGACAACCACACCTAGTCCATTAAGTTATAGAAAATGGAAAATTGACAATGTGGTGCCGATACATGAGCAGCAGTGTCATTAGGGAAATGATGCAGGTGATCAGCAAGAGTAACTTGGATTCCAAATTTGTCTAAATATGTGAAACTGTTTATTTTCAAATATGATGTACATCAAAATAGATCATATTTTAAAAAGTGAAAACAATATTAGTCCTAGTAATTGGCATTTTGCCAGCTCTGCACCAGATGCTTCTGATATTGTGATTACAGCACATATTTGAGAAATGTGTGGAAAGATTTTTCTGACTTTAATGTCTGACACAATCCAACTTGGAAGTGTTTGGTTACTGTGTTTGAACTGTAAATGCAGATCATGCTCAATGGAATGCATTAATATAAGGAAGAACAATTGCAAATACTCTCAGAAAGGTTCAGAGTTCAGACTGACTCACCCCCAAACCACCCATATTTCTTAACCTTCATTGGTAAATTCTCAACACACACAAATGATTCCTTACAAAATGCTGGCTAGATATTGGTAGATAAAGTATCTTTCTGAGATTTCCTCCCAGGGCACATTTCTAATATTAACCAGTTTGCATTGTGGAGGTGGTCATGTTTCCTCAAATAAAAATTCCCAGTGGAATAGTGATAGGTAAATTAAACACATGAATTTTCTTGCACCTGATAATGGACAGTTGCAGAACAAGCAAAGCTTTGCAGTAACTCATCAATCTCCAAACTTGGCTGTGGGAAAACTTAAAAATTGAGAATAAAGAAAAAGAAGACTTTTGTTTGCACTTCAGATAATCTGTATGTCCAGAGTGGTCCTTCAGCCAAATTCAAAGTATTTACAGCACAGAACAGACCACTTGGCTCAATAGATCCATTACTGTTTACACTCTACTTGAGTCTCCTCCTCCCCCCACTTCATCAAACTCTATCAACAGATCCTCTCATTCCTTTCTTTCTCATGGTTAGCTAGATTTCCCTTAAATGCTGTTTGTCTTAACTACTTATGGTAGCAAGTTCCACATTTTAAACACTCACTGGGTAAAAATGTTTCTCCTGAATTCCCCCTGAATTTACTCATGACTATTTATGGTGCCTAGTTCTGATTTTGCTCGCAAGTGGAAACATGTTTAGTGTACCTTCTAAAACCCTTTCATGTTCTTAAAGACCTCTATTAAGTCACCTGTCAGTCTTCTCTTTCCTAGCAAAAAGAGTTCCAGCCTTTCAGTCTTTTCTGGTAGGTATGCAATCCCATGAAAGGTTATTGTGTGCAAATTAATGAATCCATCCATCCGTAGTTACCCGTAGTCTGTGAGACACCATAGGCATTTCTCTCTGTTAGAGATAGATAAGTGGTCATAGTTTGAGGGACACCACTTCATATCAAGCCTGACTGACCAGGAATCTCTCCTCTTATTGCCTGCCATGAGCATGTTGGAAGGATTGCAGGTTGACTATCAACCTGTTTGGCCAATCCTTTGTGATCAACAAGTCCTGAAGTAGGACTTGAACTCGAAGCTTCTGATTCAGAGGCAGAAGTGTCATCTGCTGAGCCACAAGGCATGCTTCAAATTAGTGAATAGTAACTATTAAAACTTTACACACACAATTCAAATGTTACTTTTTTTTAACTACGTTTAACCAGATACTGTTTTTATCATGTTTACTGAAAGATAAAACTGCTCACCAGCATTGGGGTTTAGAGGTGGTAATAGAATCTGATACTATCTCTCTGTTGGAATCTCCTGGACATGAGGTAGAAGACGAGGAGATTGAAGTAGAAACACAGGTAATGTAAAAGTCAATAGTAAGAAACATGATTGCTCCATTCCCATTGTTTAGAGGAGATAGTCATAAAATAATCTGTGTTTAAGGTGTTATAGAAATGCAAGACTTAGTTTTATATATTAACCAGAACTTTTGTTAATTATTCATTTATGACACCAAGACATGAGATTGCATGAAATGTCAGTTGCCAATTCCACATCAGTTTTCATATCTAGTAATATTTCAATCCAATTGGTGAAAGCTGAGATTGCTGATCATATTGTTGTGAGGTCAACACCCTTGAGTTGCCGATTACTTAAATTGACCTCAGTCTAGTTAGTTCATTCCATTCTCGGCCAGGCCACTAAACGTGAATAAACCGATTTTAGATCTAGTATTGTGCAAAAAGGCAGGTTTAATTAGTAATCTCATTAGTAAGATCCTCTGGGAAAATGTGATAATAATACAACCGAGTTCCATATTAAGGTTGAGTGTGTCATACTCCCTTCCCAAACAAGAATCTTAAATTTAAACAAAGCCAGTTACACAGGTATGATGTGAGAGCCTTTCCTGGGTTACTGGTTTCCCTGCACCTGTTGCAATTGTTATATCAAAATGCTCATTCCCCTTGTTTCTAGTGAAACAAAATTTCATCAATCTAATTCTCTATGTTGTTCCAAACTAAATATCATCTATATATATTCTACACATATTTCTAATTTCTCTAACACTATTTAAAAACGTGTTCAGGGAGAATAAGAAAGAGTAAACTCCATCTAAGTAATAGTTAAAAATTCAGTACCTCAATAGTGTGGTACGCTAAGTAAAATAAATTATTTATATATAGTTATATAATTTAGACGTGTCTGGTTACGATGTAGTTCATTTAATTCAAATTCAGTGTTTGCCTTGATTCTTGTAGCAAATCTATAGGAGTAGTTTCTATGGTTCTGGCTCTGGTCTGGCAGAGAGAACAATTGGTGGATGCCACACCATAACACAATATCAAATAAATATTTTCCTGTGGTTTTTAGCATTCGATGCTTAAAGCACTGGTGGCACAATGGGGGTTAGGGGCTGAATTCTTGGATGACAACATCAGTTGAAGGTCTGCTTTGAAGCTGCGCTGAAAGCAAGCCTCCCACACCCCCACAAGGTGTTTATTAGGCACTTGTGCCATAATTATGGGGACCTCCATTCATTTTAGGCTTAGGCTGAAAAGTGACAAATAATATTCACGTGCCAGGTAAAGACTATCTCCAACAAGAAAGAGTCTAGCCTTGACGTTCACTGGCATTGCCATTGTTGAATTCTCCCACCATCAACATCTGTGGGGGTGGGTGGAACAGCCACACGGGAACACCACCACTTCTAAGTTCCCCTTCAAGTCACATATTATCTTGACTTGGAAATATATCACACCTTTATCATACTTGGGCTTGATCAATAAAAATAGATTTCCTGTAACTTTTTAAGTATGATTTAGCTTGTCCAATGGTTTTCTTTCAGTAAGGTGATTGGTCATGGTGGAATTAAAATAAATACATTAATCATCCCTTTTAGAATTTGGACTGGGTGCCACTGAACATACCCCAGAACAACCGATATTTACACAAGATGGCAGAAATAGGCCACTATATGGATTTGAGCATTGAACCAGTGCAAGAGGTAAAGCTATGATAATGCCAAAATGTAAACATTGCTTCATTTGCTGAAAGGTATCAGCTAATCCATTTGTTGTTCCAAGTTGAGATGTTCCTGTAACTACATTGGCCCAGATTTTCCAAGGCATGAGAGTCATTGTAAAAGTGGATCTATGAAATTGGGACCCTTGAACAGCTCAATAGAAAGAGGAAGGTGGCTTATACCGATCCATATTTTCCTGTGACTTTCGTATTGCTCTGCTATCATCCCACAATGAAAATAGTTGGAAGTTAATTTCCAGAACTCTGTCCACTTGTGAAAACAATGCTAAGGGTGATTCTGCTGAAATCTTGCCATCTTTCTCAGAATCACACAGTGCAGAAGAGGCCCTTTGGCCCATCGAGTCTGCACCGACATGTGAGAAACACCTGACCTACCTGCCTAATTCGATTTACCAGCACTTGGCCCATAGCCTTGAATAGCCAAGTGCTCATCCAGGTACTTTTTGAAGGATGTGAGGCAACCTGCCTCCACCACCCTCCCAGGGAGCGCATTCCAGACCGTCGCCACCCACTGGGTAAAAAAGTTTTTCCTCATATCCCCCATAAATCTCCTGCCCCTCACCTTGAACTTGTGTCCTCTCGTGACTGACCCTTCAACTAAGGGGAACAGCTGCTCCCTATCCACCCTGTCCATGCCCCTCATAATCTTGTACACCTCGATCAGGTCGCCCTTCAGTCTTCTCTGCTCCAACAAAAACAACCTAAGTCTATCTAACCTCCCTTCATAACTTAAATGTTTCATCCTAGGCAACATCCTGGTGAATCTCCTCTGCACCCCCTCCAGTGCAATCACATCCTTCCTATAATGTAGCGACCAGAACTGCACACAGTACTCCAACTGTGGCCTCACCGAGGTTCTATACAGCTCCAACATGACCTCCCTACTTTTGTAATCCATGCCTCGATTGATAAAGGCAAGTGTCCCAAATGCCTTTTTCACCACCCCACTAACATGCCCCTCTGCCTTCAGAGATCTATGGACACACACGCCAAGGTCCCTTTTTTCCTCAGAACTTCCTAGTGTCATACCATTCATTGAATACTTCCTTGTCAAATTACTCCTTCCAAAGTGTATCACCTCACACTTTTCAGGGTTAAATTCCATCTGCCACTTATCTGCCCATTTGACCATCCCGTCTCTATCTTCCTGTAGCCCAAGACATTCAAGCTCACTGTTAACCACCCAGCCAATCTTTGTGTCATCCACAAACTTACTAATCCTACCCCCCACATAGTCATCTATGTCATTTATATAAATGACAAATTAATAGGGGACCCAGCACAGATCCCTGTGGTACGCCACTGGACACAGGCTTCCAGTCACTAAAGCATCCTTCTGCTATGCTGCTTCCACTTAGATTTAAAAATGCTGGTGTTGGTGGTCTGACAATGCTGTGCCTAATAGCTAATATATTTTTTAAGTTGCTCACATGATTAAACATGACCCAACCTGAGGCTAGAGAGCAAACTAATAGCTATGGAACCTCTACTCAAATTCACAATGTGCTCTAAATGAAAGCAGGCTAATCCATTCCACTGAGAAGAGAACAATCTGCTGGGAGTAACACTTCGGATGCGTACCAAATTTCAGATTCAGATTAAAAGGCAATTTTCAAATGTAAAGTACCACCCAGTTAACATATTTGTGGAATCACTGGGAGAAATGGTTACGCTATGTCTGGGTATCCCTTGGGGTTACAAATGCAGGAAAATATGATGGAAATTAGTGCTGGTGTATTAGAAGACTAAATTTACAGTGTTTAGTAGCCAATCTCATTGCTGCAGAAAAACCTGGGCCAATCATTTGTTATAGTCTTGATTATATTGTTTATTGCCTTGATTTTTTTTGAAGAATTAAGTGTATTTATTCTGATCTCGAATAACTTTTTTAAAAAAGGAATTTTATGTAAATCTTGAAATTTAATTGATTTTTTGGGAGCTAGAACAAGTCAGTTCAATGCATACAACATTTTAATGTCAAACTATCCCTATGTTTTGATGGTGAGTATTGTTTTGTGTTAAATTTTAGGAAACTATCAAGTACATTATGGAGCTAATATAGAAACTTTGGTGCTTAAATGATTGTTGCAATTTCTGCAAATTCAATCAATACATGAGTTGAAGAAAGTTATTTTCCGGCACTTCCATGTTCATAGAACTATTATCAATAATGTTATCAAAGCAGGAAACATCTTTCAAAATCATCATGCTCATTGGAAAGAGGAATGAATTCAGTGTCAGGGCTCAAGCAAAGTGAGACTAATGTTATTGACTGTGCTTTGCTTTGGAATCAGTGTGGGTCTTTGCTCTTGATCTGTACTCTTAGGTAGTCTGGGTCCCATTATTCCTCCACCCTCTAACTCTGATTGACCTGAATACTGCATTTGGTCTTGTCTACTTGATTGCAGTGACAGAATAGTTTTTGGTAATTTCCTTTCTTTGGGTCCTAATAGCTAGGTAACCTTCTCAAGAGCTTTAAATTAGGTCTGTTTAAGCATCCGGCATATGCGAGGGAATGAATGAGGATGATTGTTCCCTTCCCATGGCATGGACACTGCCTTCTCCTCCAGGCAGCCCAGGCAAAATAAAGCAGAAATCTCAAGCATTTTAAATATGTTGTGGCCTATAATTAATTTATATAGTTTGGAGTAAAGTAATCTTAAATAATGTTGCTGGAAATTAGCTTGGGTAAAAGATTGCTGCTAAATCCCTGGACAAGGAAAAATTAAGGCAGAAGGTTAGACACTGTACTTCAAGGGATTAGCTTTGCACATTACTGCTGCTGAATTATTTAAACTTTTGTCCAAAATGTAAATGTGGATTTCATACATGAGTAGCATTATAATCAAGATAACACCTGGAATGGAACAAAATTTAATATATATTTGTATAATATAGATACGTGCTTCCTTTACTTTCTATTTTTACAATTGTTTGGGAATTGTCTCAATCCCAATAATATTCTTTTACTAAGAATTGTGTTAATTTTGTCGTAAATCATTTTTAACTTATTTAATCAACTTAGTTAATGGTTGATCATTAATATTAGTCTTGTAGCTGTTGTCAATGGAATTGGAATGCAACATTTCTAATAAATAAATGTCTTTGTAATTAATCTGTGTGGGTTTTGTAATTTATTTTGTAGAATTAAAATAATCTAAGATTGTATAAAGTGGACATGTACTGATATGCTTAAGTAGTTCTATTAGCAGCCTTTAGCTTGTGCAGTATGCAGGAGCTTCCTGGTTAGTCAGCATTCCTTTTCTACATGAATGTGGACTACTTGTTTTCTTTGCAATTCTTGTCTTCACAATAGCAGTCTTCAGCTGTGTGTACTGTACCTGTTTGTAATTATAGATTGGATTTGGTGTTAAAAGATTACCTGGAGATGGACAAACTTGTACAGAGAGAGGAAAAAGAGTGGATACCCTGTTTGTCCATGATCCCCCAATGTACCCTCCAAAGCAAGTTATTCATGCAAATGTGTCCTCATGTAGCTCGTCAGATGTTACTTCCATAAACTCTGAACTAGAGGTAAGCTGCATGTGCATTCCCATGTTGAGGCCACAAGAGAAATAAATTCTACTTAATCATCATCATTGATCCTTTGACATACGTACCTTTTTTGTAAATGAGGTTTCCCACAGTTATGGTTCAGTTCATCTTATCTAGTACTGAATGCAGTTTAGTGCTGAAAACTCATAGTAGGATGTAAGCCAATGTATTGTTTTAAATTATCAGCTGAAGTAAGAACTTCCTAGATTGTTGGAGGATATTGAACATGATAGTTAAGTAGGATTTCTATTATGTGGCCTTAATAGATAACGAGCATAATTTGTTATGTAGTATTACATCAGCTTGAAAATCTAACCAACCAGGGTATCTTCCTTGGTCCTTAAAACAGCATGTTTTTAACTCTTAAGTGGCATTTCATATTCCTTCTTGAACCGTGGAATCATTTTATTTTATCTTCAATTAACTTAGCTTTACATTTTCACGTTGCTCACATTACAATATTTGTCGAGTTTTCCAAGTCAACAAAACAAAATACAATACTGCTAAATATAAATTGATTCAGATAAGCCTATGTCTAATTTGAAAAGAGTTTATGGGAATTTTTATTTTATTCTCAATTCCTAAATTTAATGCTGGTGTACCTATTTATTAAAAAGTGATACCCACAGATATATTTCAGTAATTTGTGCAAATATATTTGCATTATTTAACAATTCATATTAAAAATTAATTGTGCAATTTGGGTAATATCGGCAACTGTGAATGAGACCTGCCTCAATCAACCGCAACTTCACGTAATGCTATTTTATTCCAACTGTAAGAATCTGTTACTTTTGCTGTTAAAGGAATGAACTGAAATAAAAAGTAACCATTTTTCATTTTCAGCATAATGTAATGAGCACAAGGAAAGAACAGTCAGCTTGCATTATATAACATGCTGGAAGAAAAAGCTGTGCATTTTTTCCCCCTTTCGTCTTTGTGGATATAGTGTTTAACTTTAGATGCATAGTGCCTGCTTTTCGGAGTGACGAGTGGCTTTAGAGATTCAAAATAGTGTCATTGATGCCTGCGCACACTTCTAGGGCTGAATTTTCAATTGCTCGTAGGGGTGAGCGGTCTGTCTGGAAAATCAGCCCACTGTAGGCATCACTGGATCCTGACACCTCAGGCACACGATGCACTTTTCAATGGGATGGGGCGCTGGCAACCTGCACCTCCTTGTAAAGCTCATTATTGAACCTGGGGAACAACAGGAATTTCCAGTTGAGTAGCACAGCGGCATAGCAGTGAGCCATCAATGCTGATGACTGCAGTGTGCAAAAGTTGAACAAAACGGGAGATTTAAGCTCAGTGGTTCATGCTACAGTGCTAAGTTGACATTGCTGGTGATGAGAGGCTTGTCTTTGTGAGGAGTGAGTGTTGAACTCTTGAGGAAGACATGAAGCTATTAATGTCACTTAGGTGGGTAATGGTAGCCTTGGTGAACCAATGGGTGGCTGGTGAAGCTGAGATGGAAGTAGCCTACACTGATATTGGAGAGAATTGCAAAGAACAACATCAGCAGTTGCATCCTCCTGGTCAGGAGGCCAGAGGAACATAGCAAGGGGCTGCGAGGGGAAGAAGCCACTACCCACAACATTGGGTTTACCTCTTGAGTCAGCTACCTGCAAATAACAGAGTATTAGTGCCATAGACTGCAGCCATCCAGGCAATTGGTGTCTGATATTTGTGCCTAATGACCTGGTGCCTAATAGCCGCTTTGGCCGCCCCCTATCTGCAGTCGCCAAGGTCACCGTGGCACCGAATTTTTACGCATCCGAGTCATTTCAGGGCATTAGGGTTTGCTGCCATTGATAGATTCTCTTGGGTCCAGGGCATCACTATCTATACCCATGTACCCATCAAGGCACTGACAGACCAGCCAGCCAGATTGCTAAACAGAAAAGGCTTCCGCTCACTGAATGTCCAAGTGGTCTGTGACCACAGGAATGCATCTTGCATATATACACTTGGTTTCCAGGCAACTATCATGATGGAGAAAATTTTACCAGTTTGCGCCAGTGGGAACATGGCAGGGGTAGGCTGGTAAAATCTCGGGGAACCATGACGGGTAGGCTTCCAGGTCATGTCCTGCTGTCGAGGAATTTTACTGGTAGCTGGAAGGGCATTGGACAGTCTTCCTGCCACAGGGAGGGAAGCCAATTTTGGTATGCAAAGGTCTTTATTAAGGCCCACGTTACCAGGCCATCGGCAGAATGTAGGCCTCCTCCCAGCAGCAGGCGGCCGTTGGGGGTGGGAGGGGGGAGTGTATTTTTTTTTTTCAGTCAAAGAGGGGCCTGCGTGCACAGAAGGCAGTCCCTGCGGCACCACTGATTGGCTCAGAGGGATTTTTCGGCCTTGTGATTGGGCCGGCAACTCTCAGTGGCCATCCTGACCAGGACAGCAACCCCAGCAGCAGCAGCTTATTCGTGAACTGCTGTCAGTAAAATTGAGAGGGAAGTCCCGCCAGTTGGCTGTGCATGTTGCAGATTTGCTTCTTCAGCCGCTGTTGGGACCCAACTCGATTGATAAAATTCTGTTTGATGCCTTTATTCTCCAAGAGTCCCAGGTGCCGGACTTCAGGCCAACATTCAGACTTTGTGGGTGGCTACTGGGGGATAAAGGTTACCCCCTGAAGAGATGGCTCCTAACACCATCCAGTGCACAGAAGCACCAAAATCAGAACCATCTACTAACTTGAACCTGCATTGACCAGACCATTGCATCTTGAAGATGCGCTTCCATTACCAGGACCGTTCAGATTCTGCCCTGTAGTATGAGCCAGCCAATTCTCAATTTAAGGTTGTTTGCTGTGTGGTGCACAACATGACAATGCAAAGAGGTTTAGAGCTGGATGAAGAGGAGGACCTGGAATGCCACTCTCGAAGGAGGAAGGCGCTCTAGAGGAGCCCAGTGCCCAGGCATTGGAGGAACTCTGTTGCGGCCATCCCAAGACTCCTCATGATCAGCAGGCTGACATGGCTGCATGGGCCACATTGATTCAGCAATCTTCCTCCCGAGTGGCTGTCAGCCCTTATGGCAAATGGCTCTCTCAGTCACCTTCCATCAGAGAGAGAAATTATCTGGGAAGCACTCATATATTTGAATGATCCCATTGATGCCCACATTGTATGTAACTCTGGTCTCCCCCAACACAGATATATAGAAGCAAAATCCTGCAGATGCTGGAAATCTGAAATAAAAACAGAAAATGCTGGAAATACACAGATTTAATTTTTCAGGTCAGTTCTGATGGAAGGTCACAGACCTAAAGTGTTAGCTCCTTTTTCTCCCCACAAGTGGTGCCTGACCTGCTTGAGCATTTTCTGTTTTTGTCCCTGTAAAACTGACCTTTGCACCATGAAATCTGACCCTTACCCCCCCCCCCCCCCCCCTCCCCCAAGCCAGCCAATCACTCTGTGGCCTTACTGTCATCAAGCAATGATAATACATGAGTGTGCCCATTGGCATGATCTACAGGCTGCTTGGCCTGATTTATCGCAGAGGCACTCTGTCAGCCTTGCTGCATGAATGGTTCCTCATTCAGAAGGGCCAAGGAGGTAAAGGTTGATGCAGGTGCCCTCTGAGGGGTGACTCCTCGTCCTCATCCTCTTCGATTGTTTCAGCCCTTTCATGGTGCCCTCGCATGCTGGATGAGGCCACCAGCTGGGATGCAGCTCGCAACCATTTTGTGCACCATCAGGGACATTGAGCGGTCAATGCTACAGAGAGCGTTACTCTTTCTGTGCATGTCAGCTCCTGCATCCACTCAATGGAAGGGCCATATACAGTACCACAGAGGTTTGCCACTCTCTCAGTGGAGGAGATGGTGCTCAAGACCCTAAGACATCATACAGCGCAGATGGTGGATGAACCCCTTCATTGTCTTCCCTCAGGGATCTCTGACATATGGGACCTCATCTACCTCTGATGCTCCATAAAGATCTGGGAAGAACAGCCAAGTACATGGCCGTTGGTGAATCAGCTGTTATGGAGGTCGGGAGTGGGGCAGTGGAGGAGGAAAGTTAAAAAGCTATTGTAATAAAGATTCAATAGTTAGGGCATCAAACAGGAGTTTCTACAGCTGCAGATGTGACTTTAGGATGGCATATTGCTTCCCTGGTGCCAGGGTCAGGAATGTCACCGAATGGCTGCAGAACATTAAGGGGAAGGATGAACAGCCAGATAAACAGGGCATTTTCAAGTTGGTAGGCTGTAGCTAGTGGAATACTGCAAGGAGTTGTGCTAGGGCCTCAGCTATTTACAGTCTACGTAAAAGTCGGGTGAAGAGACTGAGAATAATGTACCCAAGTTTGCTAATGATCCAGAGCTGGGTGACAATGTAAGCAGTGGGAAAGAACACAAGATGCAAAGAAATAAAGGCAGGTTAAGTGAGTGGACAACAAGGTAGCAGATGGATTATTTTATTCCAGATTTTTAATTGACTTTAAATCTCCTCCCACAGCTGCCATGGTGGGATTTGAACTTGTCTCCAGAGCATTAGTTCAGGCCTCTGGATTACTAGTCCAGTAACATTACCTCGATGCTACTGTCCCCACATGATCTGCAATGGATTGTTGAAATGGGTGCTGGTAACAGTTTCAGTAATAACTTTGAAAAGGAAATTGGATAAATACTTGGGGGGGGGATGGGGTGGGGGTGAAATTGCAAAGCTATGGGGAAGGGCAGGAGAAGTAGACTGATTGGATAGCTTGTTCAATGAACCGGCATAGGTATGATGGAGTAAATAATCTCCTTCCGTGCTGTGCTTTGAGATGTTGGTACAGTCAAACCCCATTGCCTCTCTTAGCTGTCCATTCCATATATTCACCACTCTCTGTGAAGTAGCTAAATCTGAACTGCCTTTACACACACCTCCAACTTTAACAATGTACCGTTTTTAGAATCTGCAACGGTGTTAAATAGACCGATGTTTTTCTGGGAGCAAGGAATCACCGAAGTTTACAGGCAAATAAAAAGATTTTCAATGCAAGTTATCCTGAACTTCAGTAATTGGTCAGAATCAGTCAATAAATTTGATAAAGTCAATAGGAAAATGCTATTTCTACTCATTGGCAAATACCATGCAGATGTTTTTATTATAGCATTGGAAAACAGCACTGTCAATAAACACTACTTGTGCTTTTGTTGTAGCTACATCTATAAAATCACATTTAATCTAAACTGGAGATGAATCATGATAAAAAGTCAATTATTAACTATGCAGTTATTTACTATAATTAGTTTGAACTAAGTTTAGAGCTTGCCTACAAAACAGGTTTCTGAAGTTTGATAAGGTGCAGGAGCAGAAGTAGGCCATTCAGCCCATCGAGTCTGCCCACCATTCAATGAGATCATGGCTGATCTGAAAATCCTAAACTCCACTTTCCAGCCTTTTCCCCATAACCCTTGATCCCCTTACTGATTAAAAATCTGTCTATCTCAGCCTTGAATATACTTAACGACCCAGCCTCGACATCCCTCTGCGGTAGAATTCCACAGATTAACTACCCTCTGAGAGAAGAAATTCCTCCTCACCTCTGTTTTAAATGGGCGTCCTATTATGCTGAGATTATGCCCTCTGGGCCTACACTCTCCCACAAGGGGAAACAACCTCTGAGCATCTACCCTGTCAAGATCACTAAGAATCTTATATGTTTCAATAAAGTCGCCTCTCATTCTTCTAAACTCCAATGAGTACAGGCCCAACCTACTTCAACCTTTCCTGCATAAGAAAATCCCTCCATACCTGGGATCAACCTAGTGAACATTCTCTGGACTGCCTCCAATGCCAATAAATCTTTCCTTAAAAAAGGGGACCAAAAATTGTTCACAGTATTCTAGGTGTGGTCTAACTAGTGCCTTGTATAGTTTTAGCAAGACTTCCCTAGTTTTATACCCCATTCCCTTTGAAATAAAGGCCAACATTCCATTTGCCTTCCCTATTACCTGCTGACTTGTATGTTAGCTTTTTGGGATTCATGCACAAGGACTCCCAAATCCTTCTGTGCTGCAGCCTTCTGTAGTCTTTCTCCATTTAAATAATATTCAGCTCTTCTATTCTTCCTGCCAAAGTGCATAATCTCACATTTTCCCACATTATATTCCATCTGCCAAGTTTTTGCCCACTCACTTAAGCTGTCTATATCCCTCTGTAGACTCCTTGTGTCATCCTCACCACTTGCCTTCCCACCTATTTTTATGTCATTTGCAAACTTGGCAAAAGTACATTCACTTCCCTCATCTAAGTCATTAATATATAATGTAAATAATTTGAGGCCCCAGCACTGATCCCTGTGGCACTCCACTAGTTACAGGTTGCCATCCTGAAAATGGCTCCCTTATCCCAACTCTCTGACTTCTATTAGTTAGCCAATCCTCTATCCATGCTAATATTCTACCCCCAACACCAGAAACAATCCATTGTCTATGAAGTACTTTGAGATATACCGAGGAGGTGAAAAGTACTAAATAAATGCAAGTTATTTATTTTTAAATACCTCCCACAAGTATTGTTCACAGTATGCTACTGCTTCAAAGCTCGATGTAGGAGGAGTGCATATTAGGAATTGAACCACAAATTTTCTGCTCTAAAATCCTGCTCATCTCTGTATTTATTCTCAATGTGCATTTCTGGTGAGCAATACTCTGCAATGAGGGTGTCTATTCATTAAAAAAAAGTACCTTCTGCCACAAACTTACTGGGAAAAGAAGCTAATTATACACATTAAGTATGGGCAGTTCCCTGCTTGTTGAACAGGTAGCCCTGGGGACAAACTCTGAATCAAATATTTTTAAATTGTCAGAGTGAAAACTCATTTGTGTACTAGGCTTGTGGTATAAACTGGGCTTCAGCTGTTTTCATTGTTTACATTTGAAGTTACAGTACCGATTTTATATTTTTCAATAAATAACTGGACTGGAGTCACAATATGAGACTCTGATTCTGGGTTAAAGTGTGGAACATTGTTGTTTAGTTTTGTTGATTTGTGTTTTTACCCTGCAGCAAAAGTACTTGGAAGCCTTAAACTCAGAACAGGTATGGATTGATGCTACTTCACTTGATACTAACCTAACAAGGGACATGGGCAGTTTATTCATGTCATTTGTTCATGAGAAAATATCACATTGAATTTCAAATAAAGTTAATTCATTTTTGAATAAGTCTCATTTTTAAATAATGTTGACTTGGAAAAAGCTAGATGTTTTAAGAAACTATAAAACCTTAATGAGATGAGACTTCTTATTGTTGTGCATTATCTCATAGTTTTGTCTATAATTTTGCAGCCCAGTAAAAAGGGATACTGCTCTGTAATTTAGCAATGGTCCATATGCTTGAAGTTACTTGCAAATCTATTAACTCACAAGTAACCACAACTGCAGCAAGATATACATATTTACAGTACGGTTATGTGTGAAAGTCAGTGTTTCAGCTGAGACAAAATACAGATTTTAAATTTCATCCTAATGGCATTTTATCTATTTCAATAGGTTCTTGACTTGCATATAGGAGCTTGTAAAATTCATTTTGTAATCTTGTTAAATTTCATTGCACTTAAGCTCAATTAACTTTATTAGGTATAAAGGATCAGGTCAGGAATGCACCTTGTAACAACGGAAAATTATACCATCCCTTCAAATTTTCAATGATGTGCACATTAAAATAAGTGCTGTGGAAATTCTGACTGTTAAATGATTGTCATACTCAGAATAATTTCATTCAATTGTATGTCATATTTTCATTTCATATGTGCTCTATTTAAAATAGTGTTCCATTTATCCCTAGTTTATAAATATCTATAAATAATGTTGTTTCAATCTATGCAGGTGAACAAGTACAAACAAGTTTGAAAATGTTTCATGTGATAACTGCTTGTATATCAGCTAATATCTTTTGTGGAAAATCAAATTAGTAGTTTCAGGTTAGCCCCACCAGTGTGCAAAACTCTAAATCGCCTACTGGTGACAAAAAGGCAAAAATGAAACTTGTTCCCTAAAGATCTTTGACTACCTGCTTAGACTTTCTAGTCCGTGACCCACATTTGATTAATATTGTATTCTCTCCACAGACTTTTGCAAATTTAAATTTGTAAAATGAGCACAATTAAGGCAGCTGCCTGAAAGTATCCATCAATTTGCTTATTTAAAAGGAGTGTGTTCAGTCGAAGAGTTGTTCTGTGTATTAGTACAATCCTCACTGCTTATAGCCGGCTTGTTTGTGCCAGTATAAAGTATGATAATGGCAGAGTTTGAGCCAACAATAATATTTACAATGCTAATCAAGTCTTTACATTTGACTCTATAAATCTGGTCATAATTAATATGCCTCAGTTATGGCTTCCCAATTTTTAATGTACTTTTGACTGATTTCCAAAATATTTCCAGAATATTTTCTATCAAGGAATTTTACATTAATTTCAAAAGTAAAAATGTGCCCCATGACTGCAATGTGACATTGCACATGAGACTACACCAAGTCTGGGGAGGGATTATTTTTAAAGCTAATGAATTCAGACTATTGATGTAGCTAGCTATTTGTTGGAGTAGTTGTCTGTTCAAAACATAATAATTAAACAAACGTTTTAACTTCATTAGCTCCTGCAGTCATTTGGCTATTTGTTTTTCCACCATTTTAATCTGAGATCTAATAGGACGGTTGGAAATGTGGAAGCTGTGCTTTTTTTCCAGCGATAAAAATCAATAACATCAATTTCAAATTGTGCCTTTAACTCCACTGCTTTATTACTAATTGTTTTATTCATTCCTTAAATCACTGAGCAGCTAACACTCCTGTTCTAGTTTATTCTAATGTGGTAACAGTGGCTAGTGTTAAGGGGCTGATTATTGTTTGGTTGAACAAGCTAGTAAGTACAGTTGCTTCTAACAAAATAAACAGTACTTCAGACACTCTAATCAGAAAACTTTTAAATTGACCTTAATGTAAATGGATAAAGACATTGCATTTTGGCTGATTATATGCAACTGTCCATTTTAAATCTGGCCTTTTTGATCTGGATTTTTACTCACTTGATTCACCAGGAGCAATGTGGGGAGGTGGTAGCATTAGGGAGAAGAGGGGGAATCCAGATGTTGGGACTACCCCAAATGCTGTGGAGACTTAACAGTGTGCTGATCCTATGGGGGTGGGGTGGGTGGGGGTAGAGCGAAGACCTGGAAGGAGATCAGAATCCTCGGGGGAAACCCAGGAATTAGAAACTGGGGCTGATGTTGGAGACCTGGTGGAAGGGGATCAGAGGCTCCTGGATCTGAGAAGCCCTCACCTGTTTGTAGCCTTGGGGACCTTGGGAAACCCAGCTGACCATTGTTAAAGTTGAAAAGTAAATTAAGAATGAGGCTCACAGCCTCATTATCATATTTAAAGCACCAACCCACTTCCTTGGAGCTGGTAGCTCATCCAACCACCTTCCACTTCAGCTAAAGCTGTAAATGGCCAGGTTGGAGGCGGATGTGTGTCAGGAATCTGATTAAAATTTTATCCCTACCTGCCTATTTTTCTTTTGCTTAAAATTGGCCCCTTTAAGCAATGGGCTCTGTAGACATCTTAACCCTCAGAAACGCATATAGATCATTTACTTAACAAAAGCAACTAAGATTAAAGCAAAATACTGCGGATGCTGGAAATCTGAAATAAAAACAGAAAATGCTGGAAAAACTCAGCAGTTCTGACAGCATCTGTGGAGAGAGAAACAGTTAACTTTTTGAGTCCATGTGACTTCTTCAGAGCTAAAGAGAAGTAGATATGATGGAATTTATACTTTTTAAGGGGGGTGGAGCAGATAAAGCAGGATAGGAGGTCAGCGATAGGTGGGGGCTAAGGAGAGATTGACAAAGATGTCATGGACACAAGACAAAGGGAGTGTTAATGGTACTGGTGAAGACTAAAGAAGGTACTGATAGTGGAATAAAGGTAAGAAAGCAAAATATGTTAATAGCAGAACAAGGGTCAGCACTCTGTGAAAGAACAACATAGAACAAGTGATAGATGGCCCTTTTGGGGGGTGGGGTGGAGGGAGATGGTGTTGGTTTGGGGAAAAGGATAGAAAAACAGATTTAAAAAGGGGATAAAACAATGAATAAATATAGAAATAAATAAATAAAAATTAAAAATAAATTTTACAAAAGGGGTGAAGATGGAGGAGAGGGTTCATGGTCTGAAGTTGTTGAACTCCATGTTAAGTCCAGAAGGCTGCAAAATGCTTAATTGGAAGGTGAGGTGCTGTTCTTCCAGTTTGCGTTGGGCTTCACTGGAACATTGCAGCAGGCCAAGGATGGAAATGTGGGCATGAGAGCAGGATGGTGTGTTGAAATGGCAAGCGACAGGGAGGTCTGGTTCATGCTTGCGGTCACCCAGTCTGTGTTTGGCCTCCCCGATGTAGAGGGGACTGTATTGGGAGCAGTGAATGTAGTAGACCAAATTGAAGGAAATCCCTTTTTAAAAATTTATTTTTTTTATTCACTTATTTCTATATTTATTCATTGTTTTATCCCCTTTTTAATTCCTTTTTTAAATCCCCTTTTCTATCCTTTTCTCCCAACCACTGCCCCCTCCCACTTCTCCAAAAGGGCCATCTGTCACTTGTCCTATGTTCTTTCACGAGTGCTGACCCTTATTCTGCTATTAACACATTCTGCTTTGTTACCTTTATGCCACTATCAGCACCTTCTTTACTCTTCACCACTACCATTAACACTCCCATTGTCTTGTGCCCATGACATCTTTGTCAATTTCTCCTTAGCCCCTACCTATTGCTGACCTTCTACCCTGCTTTACCTGCTCCACCCCCCTTAAACAGTACAAATTCCATCACATCTGCTTCTGTTTAGCTCTGAAGAAGAGTCATACGGACTCGAAACGCTAACTCTGTTTCTCCCTCCACAGATGCTGCTAGACCTGCTGAGTTTTTCCAGCATTTTCTGTTTTTATAACAAAAGCGACTGCTGGCTTTCTTTTGTAAAGGGACTTATAGAATATTTTCTGCTAATATCAAATAACAGAACCATTTAATTAGGTAAAGCTTCCTGAACCATGGCTGTATTTCCTGTTCACAGTGGGATTTTGAAGATATTCCTCAAGAATGGAAAATGACTCAAAAGCAGGAAGAACATACCTTAAACCGTAGTCCCGGTCAGACCCCAGTAATCAGCATGCACTCCTTCCCTACCAGCATTGTCTCAAGTACATCAACAACTGACTTTTGGCTCAGTGACACTGAAACTATGATGACTGAAGAGACAACCTCAGCAATTTTGTCTCAATATGAGGAAGAAGTAAATAGGACTAGACGATGAGGAGCAAGAACTATATTATCTTCATGTGAATGTGAAACTATTTTTTACATTTTTAAATAAAAGTATGCCTCGTAAAATGTTTATGATTTATTATGATTAACTTATGGTTATTGGTGTTCAGTATATCCGTATAGATATGTATGACTGGTATTTGGATGAAAATAGGTCGTTGAAATACTTTTTATATTTCTCATGTGACTAATTTCTGAAGGAGAAATATTGATAAAATGTAAGTATTCTGACCCCACGCTTATATATTTATTGCAATCTCTGACTGCCATATCACTCCTGAGGAAAATCTAGCTCTCCGTGTCCAATTTTGTTCAACTTTGAAAGATGTCACAATTGAACATGATTCTGTATCACCTAGCAACGAACGATATACGCTCTAAACAAGATCACTGAATAATAAAGACAAGTATAAACCTTACCTGAATTATTTTCCTCCCCCTTGTCCAGGGATACTGGGGTTAATTGTTTTTATTATCCATGGGTTAATATTTTGGACTTCATCTTTCAGCTGAAGTAGCAGTTCTATCCAAAATATCAACACAATTTTTTTCTTCAGTCAGATTTTTCTGTTCATTTGCATCTTTTTTCTTTTTACATCAGGGTTCCAGCATTTGCAGTTTAAAAAACATACTTCACCTGCAGATCACCGATAGTGTTTTTCATGAAGATGCACACCCTATACTGTTTACAACAAAGGAGTGCCTATACTATACAGGTGATCACATTTGGATCACTGATTTACAGTGACTGAATAAGTTAAATTCCATTGCAACTAAATAGTTTCTTGGGACATTTGGCTTTGGGAATTTAATTCCATGACTCTGTTCATTATTCACATGCACACAGTCTTGCTGGTTCAAAAACAGTCACACGAATGACATGAGAATAAAATTTTTGAAATTTGTCCTCTTGCTTTGCTTATTTTGATAAACAACCCAAATATATTTTGCTAGATACTAAGAGGAACATTTTATCATCTGCCCAGGTTTCAAGGTTAGCTTCAGGAAAGTTGTACGCACTTTGCACACTCAGAAAATAGGATGTGCCTTTGGCTATGGAGCAAAAATATCAAGTCCTAGCTTAGACTTCTGGGAGAGACAGAGGCCTTCCATTAAAAATATCAATTAAGGTAATGAAAGACACAAAAGACAATTTAACTGATAACTTTATCATGCTATTATGGAAAAAATGCATTTACTTTTGTTTAAAATTTAGTCATTAGAAATTTCAGAAACTGTGAATATATTGCCAGATGAAAATATTTTGAAAAAGTATTTTAAATGGTTCAATTGGTTCATTTAAAAACCCATGACCAGGAAAATGTTGACATTTTTGGTGGGATTTCACCATTATAAAAGTTCATGTAAAATGTTGACACAGGAATTAAGGTTTGTGAACAGGAAATGCATTGGTGTGTGTAAGATTTTTAATAACATACTAGTTGAACTCTTGTGACAAACCAGATGGTGAGCCAAGGCTAAGTGGAGTCTTCAGGTGAAGTTGGACTACAGTGTAGACAATAATTTGACTAAGGCAAATGCGATTCAGTTTGCATTTATATTCTGTCCTTGTATTTATGTTTCCATTATGTTAACATTTATAATGGAAATTGCATACATAAAATTGTTAGAAGTGTAATTGCACCTTGTCAGTTTTGCCAAGAAGCATACAGAATACTGTATCTTCAGATCAAATAAAACTTCAGACATTAGAAATTTTGTATTTGATATAAGTTATAATAAAAAATTCACGTTAAATGGTTGTTGCTGGGTATGTAGGATTGGGTTTAGCATGTGAGATGAACAAGGAGCAGTGCATCCTAATCAAGACAGTCTGACAGTAACTCAACTGCTGATTCTTCAGTAAAGGCTGATAGTATTAGATGAACCTGTTAGACCCTGTTGCAATATTAAAAATAAGGTTTACAAAACGAAGATCAAGTAACCTTAGGCTATTTTTTTCTTGCCTCCTGGAAGCTCATGTAAAAAAAAATCAAGTAGGCGCCTGAGCCTACAAGACTGTTTAGAAAGTAGTTTCATAGTCATTTGTCATTGTACAAACTAAGTACAGACCCAACTTACATATTAAAAACAACTAATGTTAAGAAACCTGATGTGGGAAGGGGTCCTATTGGAGTTTAATCTAAAGTTACACAATTAGCACAGAACACTGGTAAGCATTCCACTACTTGTCCAGTTAGGGCCAATCAATCTATTGGAAAACTAGTCTGTAGTTCTATCAGGAATGGAAGGAGATATCTCAGCCCCAGTGGTAGTGCTGAATCTCAACATACCATCAAAGAGTCAGGCTGACTAATCAATCAACAGCAGTTAGAGGGCTGTGGCTCAGATAGCAGATTTCTGAATTTGCTGCAGAGAATTAAATTTGTTGCATTCTTGCATCAACAGCAGTCATTATCTGGAACCAACTGAACTCCAAAGAGGTGCTGCTTATCCCCTTCCACCAGCCCCCACCCCTCACCTTACCCCTACAAAGAAAAGTTGGTCATTAGGTATTTGACAAAATCTGGGTTTAGCCTTTGTTAGGCAGTCACCAGGTCCCAAAAATTGCCAACTCACTAAACTGGACATGCCAGTCGGCACCTACTTGGGTGCCAGAAAGGTCAATAGCAAACTCAGCCCTGTCAACCCTGCAAAGTCCTTCTTACTAACATATGGGAGCTTGTGCCAAAATTGGGAGAGCTGTCCCACAGACTAGTCAAGTAATAGCCTGACATAGTCATACTCACAGAATCATACTTTACAGATAATGTCCCAGACACCACCATCACCATCCCTGGGTCTGTCCTGTCCCACCAGCAGGATAGACCCAGCAGAGGTGGCGGTACAGTGGTATGCAGTCAGGAGGGAATTGCCCTGGGAATCCTCAACATTGACTCTGCATCTGAAGTCTCATGGCATCAGATCAAACAAGGGCAAGGAAACCTCCTGCTGATTACCAAGTACTGCGCCCCCACCCCTCAGCTGATGAATCAGTATTCCTCCATGATGAACACCAATTGGAGGAAGCACTGAGGGTGGTAAGGGTTCAGAATTTACTCTAGGTGGGGAACTTCAATGTCCATCACCAAGAGAGGCTTGGTAGCACCACTACTGACCAAGCTGGCCAAGTCCTAAAGGACATAACTGCTAGACTGGGTCTGCGACAGGTGGTGAGGGAACCAACAAAAGGGAAAATCATACTTAACCTTGGGGGATTTCTCAATTACACTTCTTGGGGTCTATTAATTTGCTGAGGGCTTCCTGTTGAATTAGTGTGGCCTAGAGAAAACAAGAGAAAGCCACGAGACCCCAGCTGGAGGCGAAGACACAGTTGATTTTATTATCGTTGCAACAAGAGATGTGGACTACACCAGAGTCACATCTAACAAATACAAGCATGTATCCAGTTTTTATATATCACCACCGTCAACACCCTTTTGTCTATGATATCTTTGGCAATCTCTTCTTTGACTCCATCTATCACTGGCCCTCTATCCCACTCCACCTGTCCCACCCCCCTCAAACAATTTATATTTCACCTCATTTCTATTTTCTTTAGTTCTGATGAAGAGTCATATGGACTCAAAACGTTAACTCTGTCTTCCCCTCCACAGATGCTGTCAGACCTGCTGAACTTTTCCAGTTATTTTTGTTTTTATTCCAGTTTTTGTAATAAGACAGTTTCATTCATTGCTATGGCTAACAATACAGCAGAGATAGTAAACAATACGCAGAGATTGCTTCCCATTTCATATTAACGATTGTATAGCGTCAAGTTCATGTTACAATGCAGCCGGAGGTAAACTCTGATAAGTATTGATAGCCTGTTAACGCCGATGAATATTGATAGTCTACTATTGTCTACTTACAGACATCCATCTCTCTTTAACTGCCCTCCCGTAACAAGGTTATGGGTGTTCACAATGCCCAGACGATTCTGATTATTTTAAACACAAAATATACATACAACCCACACCAACGTCTGTCCCTATCTTACACAGATTTACATTATTAACTAGCTCAGCCTATTACCTTTGTTCTCAACTGACCCAGGTTGGTTCACGAGCAGCAGGTGTCCAAGCACCGGCACCAAGAAGTTGTCCCTACATACCTTTTCGTCTAGCTAATGTTGGGAGGGGACCACCACACAGCCAAGGAACCATGTTCCCTGACTGAAAATTCCCCACAACAACCTTCTCCTCACCAATCTGCATACCGTGAGTGCATCTGTCCATGACAGTATTGGTAGGAGTGACCATCGCACAGTCTTTGTGGAGATGAAGTCCTGTCTTCACATTGAAGATATCCTCCATTGTGTTGTGTGGCACTGTGCTAAATGGGATAGATTTCAAACAGATCTAGCGACTCAAGACTGGGCATCCATGAGGTACTGTGGGCCGCCATCAGCAGCAGCAGAATTGTACTCAACCACAATCTGTAACCTCATGGCCTGGCATGTCTCCCACTCTACCATTACCAACAAGTCAAGAGGATATAAGCAAAATATTGTGGATACTGGAAATCTGAAACAAAAACAAAAATTGCTGGAAAAACTCAGCAGTCTGTCAGAGGATATATCCTGGTACAATGAAGAGTGCAGGAGGGCATGCCGGGAGCAGCACCAGGCATACCAAAAAATGAGGTTTAAACCTGGTGAAGCTACAATACAGAACTACTTGCGTGTGAAACAGCATAAGAAGCACATGATAGAGCTAAGCGATCCAAGAACCAACGGATCAGATCTAAGCTCTTCTCTACTGCCACATGCACTCATGAATGGTGGTGGACAACTCACTGGAGGAGCAGATTGACAAATATGCCCATCGTCAATGATGGGGGAGCCCAGTACATCAGTACAAAAGATAAGGCTGAAGCATTTGCAACAATCTTCAGCCAGAAGTGACAAAGTGGATGATCCATCTTGGCCTTCTCCTCTGGCGGTCCCCAGCATCACAGATGCCAATCTTCAGACAATTGCGATTCATTCCATGTGATGTCAAGAAATGGCTGAACGCACTGGATACTACAAAGGCTGTGGGCCCTGACAATATTCCAGGAATAGTACTGAAGACTTGTGCTCCAGAACTTGTGTGCGCCTAGCCAACATACTCCAGTACAGCTACAACATTGGCATCTACCTAGAAATGTCCTGTATAGGAGGCGATGGTGTAGTGGTATTGACACTGCACTAGTAATCCAGAGACCTAGGGTAATGCTCTGGGGACCTGTGTTCAAATCCTGCCATGGCAGATGGTGGAATTTGAATTCAATAAAAATCTGGAATTCAAAGACTAATGATAACTGTGAAACCATTGTTGTTAAAAGCCCATCTCGTTCACTAATGACCTTGAAAGAAATCTGCTGTCACACAAAAAGCAGGTAAAATTTAACTGGGTCAATTACTGCCCCATCAAAAGTACAATCAGATTCAACTTTTACACATGGATCCCAAGGTGCATCAATACAATCGATGAATATTACAATCATTCCAATATGGTCAATGCCAACACTGATTTTAATTTCCCCACCATTGGTGGCCATGCCTTCAGCTGCCTAGGCCCAAACCTCTGGAATTCTCTCCTTAATCCTCTTTGAAGACACTCCTTAAAAACTCGTTCTTTGATCAAGCTTTTGGACATCTGTCCTAATACCTCCTTTTATGGCTGTGTCAAATTTTGTTTGATAACAATGTTGTGAAGTGCCTTGAGACATTTTATATTAAAGGTGCTTTATAAATGCAAGTTGTTGTTGAGATGATGTATGCAAATTGGATAGATTAATAGTGGTCATTTGTTCTTCATCCCAAACCCCAGAGAGTTTCATCAGATATGATAAGAAATCTGTCTTAACTGTCATAGATAGCTCCTAGAGTTAATGTTACGAAGGTTACCATCGGTTATCTTGTTGGAAAAATTCTGCTTTGATACGTAAAATGAAATATCATTTGGGTCGAATAATATTTAAATGGCTGGTCCAAATCAGTGATTTTTAAGTCACTTGGCTGGAAAAACAAATAACTGAAGAAATATTTTTCCATGCTTACTGAAAATAAGTGTATGTTGGTTTTATAAACAATGCAAAGCAAACAGAAATATTTTTTCAGGGTTTGACAGGCCTATCTGATGGTTGGGGACTCGAGGGCGAGGTGGCATAGTCCAAAAATTGACAGGCCTAATCCTGTTCCTGTGTTCTTGTCGATAAAACACATTTGCTGTATTTAACCAAGCTTCCTACACCCCATGACAAAATAAAACATTAACTTGAGGCAAAATAATTTCTTCCACCGCACCAATCAAATCCCAATGATTCCCTTGTTTGGATGGGTACCTAGGTATACTCCCTCATCTGTTGGGACTGAAGTGTAAAATGAACCTTTAATCCCCTGCCACCTCAGCTCCCCTCACTCTACTACTACTGTCACCCCACCATCACTCCTGTCTAGCCCTCAATTCCCCCCCACCTGTCCAGCTCTCAGTCCTCCTACCTGCCCACCCCTCCTATGCTTACTTCCCTGCCTCACTCCTACCTCTCCATCCCCTCTGTCCCTTTTTCTCACCCTCCCTCCTGGCCCTCCCATGCTCACTTCCTTGCCTCACTCCTGTCTCGCCCGCCCCACTGTCCCATTTCCCTCATTCTTCTCCTTTGCATTATGCCTCGTGAGTTCTCTCCCTCCCTAGCTCCCTCTATCATCCTCCCGCCCCTCCTTTTGCTACCCCCCTTTTCCCTTCCCTCCTGCTGTTCCTCTTTCCTTCCCCCTCCATTCCTCTTTACCTCCCTCCTCCGCTTTTGCTTCCCTGCTCCTTTCATTTTCTGCCTCCCTCCTCTTTTGTTTCTTCTTTCCCCTCCCCCTTTCCCACCATCCTTTTTCTCTACTTCCCTCTTTCCATCCATCCCTACCTTCGTTCCCTCTTTCCTTCCCTCTGTCCTCTTCATTCAAACCGCCCTCAATCTTGCCCACACTCCTTTTTCTCTCCCTCTTCCTTTCCTCCCTCCTTCCTACCCGCCAACCCTCCTCCCTTCCTCCTTAATCGGTCCCTCTCTCGCTCCTTATTCCCTCCTTCCTTCCTTATTTTCGTTCCCTCTTCATTGATTGTGTTTATCTCTTTTATATTTGTCTTTCCACCCCCCTCCCCCTCCCCTCCCTCAGTTACTTTCTGCTTTCATGATTATCGATCATTATACACAAAACTTTCGGCACCATTTTCGGTTTTCTCCGCAATTAGGTCCGAGCAAAAAACTTCTACCCATTGACTTTTCAGCCAAAAAACACCAGCCCTCATCCAACCCGGTTTTGTAAAGACCTGCAATGTTCGGCAGTATTACCTACAGCACACCTCACACTTTGTTCAAAATATCTGCTCGTAAATTGTAAACGTGTTTTCACTGAGGTAGCGCTGGAGCACGACCCAATAGCTTACTCAAAAAGACTCATTCCTCCATTAACCCATCCAGCTCTTTATTCCATTCCTGTCCGTACCTAAAAATAAAATATCCCATAAAATATTCACAGTAAAAGCGAGAAGCCTGCTCAGCAAAGTGGTTCCAAATAGCTTTTCTTCTCCCAGTGGAGTTTGCAAGAGGCACATTTCAAGCTGCAGTCCAGCCCCTCCCAGGAGCAACATGGCAGGAGATGAAATAATATTAGTCGCGCTTTTGTTGTATAATTACATGTGCTTACAAGTAAACCCTCTTTAAAGATAATTGTTGTGCACTGCTGTTGCTAAGATGTTCTCAAGTGTTACTGGTTGTTAATCAAATTGTAGGTTTAGTCTGCATTAGTCAAGTAATAGAAGAGTGCAATTGTTTCTTTGATGCCTTTATTAAGACTAAAATTAAATGGTGTAGGCACCAACTTCCAAGGTAATATTACACCTGATTTAATGTAATATTGATCAGCACTATAGAGATATAATGTTAAACTGATGGAGTTTTGAAAGCCACTGATTATTTGTCAGTGAAACAGTATGAAGTTAAGCTCAGAGCCTTTTTCTATTTTTTAACTCCTGCAAGACCTGGGGTTGAGCATGGTGAGATTACTAGTTTAATGCATGAGTGCTAAATAGGACACCTCCTTATAAAAATATTTGTATTTATGTTTAAGTTTGCCTCATGTACAATACCATGTAATAAATTAGATGCAATTGGTTTCTTTTTATTCGTTCATGGGGATGTGGATGGCGCTCGCTATGGCCAGCATTTATTGCCCATCCCTAACTGCACTTAAGAAGGTGGTGGTGAGCTGCCTTCTTGAACCGCTGCAGTTCAAGGAGTTTAGATAGGGCTGTTAGGAAGGGGGTTCCAGGGTTTTGCTCCAGCGACAGCGAAGGAACGGAGACATAGTTCAAAGTCGAGCTGTTGTGTGACTCGGAGGGAACCTGCAGCTGGTAGTGTTTCCATGCGCTTGCTGCCCTTGCCTTTTTAGGTGGTAGAGGTTGCAGATTTGGAAGGAGAAGTCGAAGGAGCCTTGACAAGTTGTTGCAGTGCATGTTGTTGTAGGTGGTGCATGCTGCCACCCCTGTGCATTGGCGGTAGAGGGCATGTCATGAAGCTATTAATGTATATAATATTATCGGAAAATATTTTTCTTT